>NC_086452.1:289546817-290156817 GCF_028390025.1 Pseudophryne corroboree | reverse complement strand
CTGCTTCCGGTCTCCCGTTGCTATGGCATTGCGTCTGGCTCCTGGCCTGGTTGCCAAGGCAACCCTGCCGTTTACCATTGCGCTATTGCGCCGGGGTCTGGAGGGTGCAAAAATAGTGATAATGTGACATGTTAAAAGGATGCTGGCATTAGGAAATACCTAATCTATAATAAAACATATAAATTTTGTTTAAAAGAACAAGTGAAGAAATGCCTAACATGGCTATCGGATTCACTGAACAGGCTAGAGCCCCCACCTTCATTAAGCATAAATGGGATGGTGGGATAAGATCTAAATGCTAGATCTAAGGGAGTGAAAGGATATACGTAGCCCTGCCACCTCATGCTCCTGTTCACCCGTGAGTCTGCAAATAAATAATGTACAATTAATTTGTGATTGCACAGCTGGCATAGTCCATGATTTCACTAGGTTCTTCATCTCCCCAGCGTGTTCCAGAGTATTTGATCATTGAGGCCATTCGGTCTGATTGTTTCTAGTTTAAAGATCCATCTTGCCTCCAACTTCAACAGCTTGCTATGCCTATCTCCCCCTCTGATACTGCTGGGTACGTGGTCAATCACCATCTGTTTTAATGAGCTCAGGGGGTGTTTTTTCTCAACGAAGTGTTGAGCGACAGGTTGCTCCGACTTCCCACTCTTAATGGCTGCTGTGATGGCCGAACGGTGTAGTGCCATCCGTTGGCGTAGATCTCTCATGGTTTTACCCACGTAGCCGAGCCCACACGGACACATAATGAGGTATATGATATATGTGGTGGTGCAGGTCATCACATGGTTGATTTTGAAATCCCGGTTCTTACTGGGGTGTTTGAACGTGTTGCCCACCATCATGTATTTGCATGTGGTACATCCCAAGCATTTATAACATCCCGGTGCTTTACTCAGGAAGTTCCTTGATGTTACGGAATTGAAGCCGGTAATGTCAGCATGCACCACTTGATCTTTAATGCTTTTTCCCCTTGTGTAACAACACATGGGCCTTTTGGATCTGAAACAGCTCAATTTGTCGTCACTTGCCACTATGGGCCACAACGCTCTTGTCGCTCTTTGTGCAATTGGACTGGAAGTGCTGAATTTGCTGGTCCAGGTTATCACTTCTTTGGGACTCTTCTCTGTTTTGGATAGCAACTTTTTCCGTTCCAATTTCAGAACTTCCATTTTCTGCTCCTGTAGCAGTCTTGTGTCATATCCTCTTGTACGAAATCTCTCTGCCACTTTATTCAGTTCAACCTCTAGAGTGGCGTGATCGCTGTGGATTCTAGCTGTTCTCAAGAATTGTGATCTAGGGAGCCCCCTGATGAGGGGTTTTGGGTGATGACTGTCTGCTCTGAGTAGTGTGTTTTTATCTGTTGGTTTGGAGAAGAGGGTGGTAGAAATGTGGTTGTCCTTAATTGTCACTGTGACATCCAGGTAGTTCATGGAGCTAGAGTCGTTGAGATGAGTGAACTTAATATGGGTTGCTTGAGTATTAATCTCTTCCATCATTTGGATAAATGTCTCCCTTGGTCCTGTCCATAGCATGAATACGTCGTCTATGAACCGACAATACAGGAGGATGTGCTGGGCTCTATCTCTGTTGTCAAAAAATAATCTTCTTTCTTCTTTGAACATGAATATATTGGCGTACGACGGCGCTACGCTACTGCCCATCGCACACCCGTTCTGTTGCAAGTAGAACTTGCCATCAAAAAGGAAATAATTCCTGTGTAAAGTCAACGATAGCAGATGCACAAAGAGGTCCATGTCCACAGCCTGCATATTCTCTTCCACGAGAAATTCTCTGATAGCTTGCAGTCCCTCTCCATGGGGTATGCTAGTATATAGGCTGCAGACATCCATTACGCACATCAAAGTTCCAGATGGAATAGTCCCTATACTGTTGAGTCTGGTGAGGAAATCGGTGGTATCTTTAATAAATGTTGGTTGTTTAACAACAAGTGGTTGCAGCACACTGTCCAGGAGTTGTGCTATCGGTTGGTATAAAGAATCCCTTGCCGAGATTATCGGTCTTCCAGGGGGCTGCTTGCTGTCTTTATGAATTTTCGGAGTAGTGAATAGTACCGGGGTGACAGGGAACCTCTGTGTTAACGCTGTTTGTAGTTTGGGGGATATTTTCCCTTCTTGTTTTGCTTTTTCTAATAATGCGTCCAATTCTACTTTGTAGTAATTGGTGGGGTCTCCGTCTAATTTACTGTAGGTAGAGATCTCATCTAGTTGTCTGTAAATTTCTCCCCGGTAGTCGCTCACATCCTGGATAACTAGGCCTCCTCCTTTGTCGGCCTGACGAAAGATCACATCCTGATACTTGCTTAGATTCCTCAAGGCTTCCCTCTCTTCTCTGGTCATGTTGTTCCTCTGCTGGACGGGGGTGTTGATGTATCGGGTTACCGAGTCATCTAAAAGTCGTGTGAAGGTTTTCAAAGAGTGGTTGGTCGAGGGTGGGTCAAAGGTCGAAACTGATCGTGCCATTAAGAATTTATTGAAAACCCCGGGAGTGGTCTGTGTAGTATCTGCATCTTGGAAGTGTTCTTGAAGGCGTAATTTTCGGGAAAATCTGTGTAGATCCTGTTTCCATGTGAACTCCTCATGTTTGTTCGTCGGAACAAAGGATAATCCTTTGTTGAGGACTGCAATTTCCGGTGCTGTAAAGGTCCTAGATGACAGGTTGAATATCAAGCTTTGGTCTTGGCCGCTCGGCTTTTGTAATCTCTTGCTCTGGCCCCCTCTGCGGGTGGGCGTCCTCTTGATCTTTGAGCTTTCACCTGTTCTCCCCCTAAAGGGATGGCACCAGGGGTAGCGTTGTCATCAGAATCTGGGACCATAAATTCGCTGTCACTATTAGAAGAGTTACTCACTTTTCCGCCTCCTTCTCACTTTTTTCTCCAATCCCTTTTGAAGGTATAACTCCGCTGGTTTGATCTTTGGGTATCTCCTCCCAGGAGCCATCTATATACATTATTGTCTTCATAGTCGTTTTTGACAATTAAGTGTTTGTTTCTTTTGAATCTAATTAATTCCTTTTTGTATAGTTCGCATTGTGTCTGGAGTTTCTTCATCCAGTCCTGGGAGGTGTCATCTTGAAGTATCTTCAAGTTGTCCTTTTCAAACATCTGGATTTTCTCTTTGGTCACTTTCAGTTCCCTTCCCACTTCTTCCACGACCAACAAGATTAAGTCCAGACTACACTTATTGAGAATTCCTGTCCATTTCTGGCAGAATTCTGGATTGAATCTTCCTAGTGTAGGGACATTCCTGATCCTAAACCCCCTGGGTATCATTTGTTCCCTGTAATATTGGGATAATGAAATCCCATGCATCAGGTAGTCCGTCTCCTTTTTCCTTAGTTTTAATAGCTGGAGAAAGGTATCCTGGGCATCCATTTGTAGGTCGGCTTCTGGGATGATATCCTTGAATAGCAGTCTATCTGCGTCGCTCTCATTAAAGCTAAACAAGCCTCCTTTCAGGGGTGGTAGGTGTAACTGTTGTGCCTGTGGTCCGCTGCGGGACCCCTGGTTCTGCGGATCCATGTTTAAAAACTGGCCTTCCAATAATGCCGTCTCCATGGGCACGAATTAATGTGGTGATTGGTATTGCGTGCTCAAGTGTCCCAGCTCGTGTTCACAAAAGTGTCCGTGCTCCTATTGTGCTCCCTGCACAGCTTGACTCTGGTAATCAGTTTCCAGTAAATGGATATGACATGTTCCTTGCTTGGGTACCTACGGGTGCCTTGGCTCGGGCTGTCCTCAGCACTGTGTGCTTTGGGCAAATATACAAAAAGTTTCTAATGCCCGGCACTCCTGGTCCTTGTCGTCAATTGCCTGGGTGCCCTCCGCTCTGGATCGGGTAACACTTAGAAAAATTGCAGCGTCACTCCAGGACTTTGAAAAATCTTAGTAAATTTATTAAATCACAGGTCCAACGTTTCGGGGTCCGTAACCCCTTTGTCAAGGTGTGTGTGAGTATAAGTGACAAACCTCTTACCTTAAATACTGTGCTCCACCACGTGTACGGCAGAATCCTCCCCGCGCTGCTCACCGGCTCCGGGACCTGGAAGTTTCCGGCGCTGGGCTGATGACGTCACGTCCTCGCCGTCGCTCTGCTTCCGGTCTCCCGTTGCTATGGCATTGCGTCTGGCTCCTGGCCTGGTTGCCAAGGCAACCCTGCCGTTTACCATTGCGCTATTGCGCCGGGGTCTGGAGGGTGCAAAAATAGTGATAATGTGACATGTTAAAAGGATGCTGGCATTAGGAAATACCTAATCTATACAGTGCTACACAGTGCTGAGGACAGCCCGAGCCAAGGCACCCGTAGGTACCCAAGCAAGGAACATGTCATATCCATTTACTGGAAACTGATTACCAGAGTCAAGCTGTGCAGGGAGCACAATAGGAGCACGGACACTTTTGTGAACACGAGCTGGGACACTTGAGCACGCAATACCAATCACCACATTAATTCGTGCCCATGGAGACGGCATTATTGGAAGGCCAGTTTTTAAACATGGATCCGCAGAACCAGGGGTCCCGCAGCGGACCACAGGCACAACAGTTACACCTACCACCCCTGAAAGGAGGCTTGTTTAGCTTTAATGAGAGCGACGCAGATAGACTGCTATTCAAGGATATCATCCCAGAAGCCGACCTACAAATGGATGCCCAGGATACCTTTCTCCAGCTATTAAAACTAAGGAAAAAGGAGACGGACTACCTGATGCATGGGATTTCATTATCCCAATATTACAGGGAACAAATGATACCCAGGGGGTTTAGGATCAGGAATGTCCCTACACTAGGAAGATTCAATCCAGAATTCTGCCAGAAATGGACAGGAATTCTCAATAAGTGTAGTCTGGACTTAATCTTGTTGGTCGTGGAAGAAGTGGGAAGGGAACTGAAAGTGACCAAAGAGAAAATCCAGATGTTTGAAAAGGACAACTTGAAGATACTTCAAGATGACACCTCCCAGGACTGGATGAAGAAACTCCAGACACAATGCGAACTATACAAAAAGGAATTAATTAGATTCAAAAGAAACAAACACTTAATTGTCAAAAACGACTATGAAGACAATAATGTATATAGATGGCTCCTGGGAGGAGATACCCAAAGATCAAACCAGCGGAGTTATACCTTCAAAAGGGATTGGAGAAAAAAGAGAGAAGGAGGCGGAAAAGTGAGTAACTCTTCTAATAGTGACAGCGAATTTATGGTCCCAGATTCTGATGACAACGCTACCCCTGGTGCCATCCCTTTAGGGGGAGAACAGGTGAAAGCTCAAAGATCAAGAGGACGCCCACCCGCAGAGGGGGCCAGAGCAAGAGATTACAAAAGCCGAGCGGCCAAGACCAAAGCTTGATATTCAACCTGTCATCTAGGACCTTTACAGCACCGGAAATTGCAGTCCTCAACAAAGGATTATCCTTTGTTCCGACGAACAAACATGAGGAGTTCACATGGAAACAGGATCTACACAGATTTTCCCGAAAATTACGCCTTCAAGAACACTTCCAAGATGCAGATACTACACAGACCACTCCCGGGGTTTTCAATAAATTCTTAATGGCACGATCAGTTTCGACCTTTGACCCACCCTCGACCAACCACTCTTTGAAAACCTTCACACGACTTTTAGATGACTCGGTAACCCGATACATCAACACCCCCGTCCAGCAGAGGAACAACATGACCAGAGAAGAGAGGGAAGCCTTGAGGAATCTAAGCAAGTATCAGGATGTGATCTTTCGTCAGGCCGACAAAGGAGGAGGCCTAGTTATCCAGGATGTGAGCGACTACCGGGGAGAAATTTACAGACAACTAGATGAGATCTCTACCTACAGTAAATTAGACGGAGACCCCACCAATTACTACAAAGTAGAATTGGACGCATTATTAGAAAAAGCAAAACAAGAAGGGAAAATATCCCCCAAACTACAAACAGCGTTAACACAGAGGTTCCCTGTCACCCCGGTACTATTCACTACTCCGAAAATTCATAAAGACAGCAAGCAGCCCCCTGGAAGACCGATAATCTCGGCAAGGGATTCTTTATACCAACCGATAGCACAACTCCTGGACAGTGTGCTGCAACCACTTGTTGTTAAACAACCAACATTTATTAAAGATACCACCGATTTCCTCACCAGACTCAACAGTATAGGGACTATTCCATCTGGAACTTTGATGTGCGTAATGGATGTCTGCAGCCTATATACTAGCATACCCCATGGAGAGGGACTGCAAGCTATCAGAGAATTTCTCGTGGAAGAGAATATGCAGGCTGTGGACATGGACCTCTTTGTGCATCTGCTATCGTTGACTTTACACAGGAATTATTTCCTTTTTGATGGCAAGTTCTACTTGCAACAGAACGGGTGTGCGATGGGCAGTAGCGTAGCGCCGTCGTACGCCAATATATTCATGTTCAAAGAAGAAAGAAGATTATTTTTTGACAACAGAGATAGAGCCCAGCACATCCTCCTGTATTGTCGGTTCATAGACGACGTATTCATGCTATGGACAGGACCAAGGGAGACATTTATCCAAATGATGGAAGAGATTAATACTCAAGCAACCCATATTAAGTTCACTCATCTCAACGACTCTAGCTCCATGAACTACCTGGATGTCACAGTGACAATTAAGGACAACCACATTTCTACCACCCTCTTCTCCAAACCAACAGATAAAAACACACTACTCAGAGCAGACAGTCATCACCCAAAACCCCTCATCAGGGGGCTCCCTAGATCACAATTCTTGAGAACAGCTAGAATCCACAGCGATCACGCCACTCTAGAGGTTGAACTGAATAAAGTGGCAGAGAGATTTCGTACAAGAGGATATGACACAAGACTGCTACAGGAGCAGAAAATGGAAGTTCTGAAATTGGAACGGAAAAAGTTGCTATCCAAAACAGAGAAGAGTCCCAAAGAAGTGATAACCTGGACCAGCAAATTCAGCACTTCCAGTCCAATTGCACAAAGAGCGACAAGAGCGTTGTGGCCCATAGTGGCAAGTGACGACAAATTGAGCTGTTTCAGATCCAAAAGGCCCATGTGTTGTTTCACAAGGGGAAAAAGCATTAAAGATCAAGTGGTGCATGCTGACATTACCGGCTTCAATTCCGTAACATCAAGGAACTTCCTGAGTAAAGCACCGGGATGTTATAAATGCTTGGGATGTACCACATGCAAATACATGATGGTGGGCAACACGTTCAAACACCCCAGTAAGAACCGGGATTTCAAAATCAACCATGTGATGACCTGCACCACCACATATATCATATACCTCATTATGTGTCCGTGTGGGCTCGGCTACGTGGGTAAAACCATGAGAGATCTACGCCAACGGATGGCACTACACCGTTCGGCCATCACAGCAGCCATTAAGAGTGGGAAGTCGGAGCAACCTGTCGCTCAACACTTCGTTGAGAAAAAACACCCCCTGAGCTCATTAAAACAGATGGTGATTGACCACGTACCCAGCAGTATCAGAGGGGGAGATAGGCATAGCAAGCTGTTGAAGTTGGAGGCAAGATGGATCTTTAAACTAGAAACAATCAGACCGAATGGCCTCAATGATCAAATACTCTGGAACACGCTGGGGAGATGAAGAACCTAGTGAAATCATGGACTATGCCAGCTGTGCAATCACAAATTAATTGTACATTATTTATTTGCAGACTCACGGGTGAACAGGAGCATGAGGTGGCAGGGCTACGTATATCCTTTCACTCCCTTAGATCTAGCATTTAGATCTTATCCCACCATCCCATTTATGCTTAATGAAGGTGGGGGCTCTAGCCTGTTCAGTGAATCCGATAGCCATGTTAGGCATTTCTTCACTTGTTCTTTTAAACAAAATTTATATGTTTTATTATAGATTAGGTATTTCCTAATGCCAGCATCCTTTTAACATGTCACATTATCACTATTTTTGCACCCTCCAGACCCCGGCGCAATAGCGCAATGGTAAACGGCAGGGTTGCCTTGGCAACCAGGCCAGGAGCCAGACGCAATGCCATAGCAACGGGAGACCGGAAGCAGAGCGACGGCGAGGACGTGACGTCATCAGCCCAGCGCCAAAACTTCCAGGTCCCGGAGCCGGTGAGCAGCGCGGGGAGGATTCTGCCGTACACGTGGTGGAGCACAGTATTTAAGGTAAGAGGTTTGTCACTTATACTCACACACACCTTGACAAAGGGGTTACGGACCCCGAAACGTTGGACCTGTGATTTAATAAATTTACTAAGATTTTTCAAAGTCCTGGAGTGACGCTGCAATTTTTCTAAGTGTTACCCGATCCAGAGCGGAGGGCACCCAGGCAATTGACGACAAGGACCAGGAGTGCCGGGCATTAGAAACTTTTTATCTATCTATCTATCTATCTATCCTGCAGGCATCAACAACAGGCAATAAACTTTATAAGAACAAGTAATTCAGGATTGTAATATCAAACATGATATTCTTCAGTGTTTCATAACGCAGTACCTGTTCTGCTGTTGCTCCCCCTGTCATATACAGCCGCATCAGCCTCCTCTCATCCCGCACGCCGCACTGTCTGCCGGCCGGCTTCTCAGTAGGCTCTGGGTTGCGGTGGTATGTTACTGACGTCCGCAATCAGGGCCATCAGACAGTAGGCCTCCTTTCATCAGGACTGTCTGGCGGCTCCTCAGTAGGCTGTGGGTCGCGGTCAGGCCATCAGACAGCCGCCTCAGCCCCCTCTCATCCCACATGCCGCACTGCCAGCAGGTACCTCAGTAGCCTCTGGTTTGCGGTCAGCTGTTACTGACGTATGCGACCAGAGTCCGCAAATAAGGTCACCGGGTCGCAAATGAGGCGGCTACATACTTTAACTGCAGGAACAGAAGGGCACGGAACAGGGGACAACGGAGGCAGTGCCCCCGTCAGGGCTGGAGCCCGGCGGCAACAGACTCCGTTGTCTCCGGTAGTTCCGCTCCTGTGCGTGTCCAGTCCTGGAGGGGTAAGCAGGAGTATGCATGTGTTTCCTGTGTGTGTTTTATGTGTTTGTTTGTTTGTGTGTGTGTATAGATATAGATATATAGTCAAAGTAGCGGCACTTTTCCACAGACCCGGAAGTATATATATTTTTCTTAATTAGCAGCACGTAGGAAGGAGCCCTGGAGGAGGAGGAGCGGAGACGTAATCACCAGCTGAAGAAACGTGAGGGAGCGAACCACAGGACCAGGAGAGGACCAACGCCAGGGAGGAGCTGCCTGTCACCAGAGCTGTCCGCGCTGAGTGGAGAAGAGTAGGAGTAGAGGAGACGTCCAGCCAGCTGCAGACCGGGGAAGGGCATCCAACCTTCAATGGACCGGGACCCTGCAGCAAGGGAGGAGACTGACCAGCGACGGGAGCACCGGCATCGCGGAGGACACCCACTTACCGAAGCAAGGACCCGCAGTAGACCCTGGCTAGCTTAAAGAAGACAGCGGGGAGGACGGCGCACATCAGGATCCTGCAGCAGGAGAGAAGATCCCACTTCGGAGTGCAGCAGACCACACTGAAAAGGGTGCATCCCCGGTGCGGTGCTCTGCATCCCGGGTGGCGCCGAAGACGTGGAGCATCAGAGGTGGCAGAAGCGCCGCAGCTTTGGGTGAGAAACCGCTGCAACATTTCCGCTGCTAAACTCTGCAATTAGTCAATTAACGGGGTAGGCTCCCCTCACCACAGTGCCCCACAGGCCTTGTTAATTAAGGGGGTAGGATTCCCTCACTCTATAATGTGAATTTTGGCTCATACCATGTGCTATAATGTAAGTTTCGGCTCATACCGTGTGCTATGTGAAAGGGGCACCAGTACTAGATAGTATAAGGGGGACCTACTACACTGAAGGACACGCCCCTTTTGAGTGACCACGCCCCTTTTACCGGAGCGCACGCGCCTTCGGCGCGCACATTAATTGAACCTCCACTCTTTCATTCCCTTCAACCACTGCACCTACATCTATACATACACACCCTGACATCTTTATATACAGTGACACACTTTCCTTTTTTTTGGGGGAGGGGGGGGGGCGCCATTATTGATCTTGCCCTGGGCTCCAAAAGCCCTAGTTACGCCTCTGATGCCGAGAAGGCGTTTGATAGATTGCATTGGGGTTATCTGCTGGCGGTAATGACAAGATTTGGCTTTTCCGGATTTGCCCTATATTCCGTCCCTTCCGCGAAGGTATTTGTGAACGGCTGTTTATCCTCGGGGTTTGACATTTCCAATGGTACTAGGCAGGTGTCACAACTGAGGGCTGGTGAAGGTGACTGGAAGCCTCAGTTGCAGGGGCTGACGGATACCGGAACTTGGGAGGTGTGAGTAACCTCCTAGACATGCACTAGACAGTAGCAAGGAATGCCCGAAGGCGTGACCACGACAACTGGAAATCTCTTTCAGTGATTTTATTAAATGAAAAGTCATATAACGTGCAAAAGAATAATAAAAAGTCACAAGTGGTAATTCGGTGCACAACTGGTTAAAACCAGTAATCTGGAATGTGGAGGAAATTTCTGTAAAGTAAAAATGAAGCTAGGGTTCGCTGGGGGATGAGAAATGAAGCTGGGGTTCGCAGGTAGAAGAGAAATGAAGCTGGAGTGCGCTGGTAATTGAGAAATGAAGGATGGCTACTGGAATGCCAGAGTTCAGACACAGATGAATCAGGGTAGACTGTAGAGGGTTAATCTCTGTAGAGTCGGGTTACACTGCAGAGTGTAATCACCAGGGAGTCAGGCTGAACTGCAGAATGGAATTGTAGGAGAAAGTCTGTAGAAGCTTACAGGCTGGAATCACTGAAGACAATGAAAGCACTGACAATCTTCTGGGTGTGGATGCAGCATATTTATACACGGTGGCCAACAGGGATTGGCTGACCAAAGCACCTGGGCTCCAGCAGCACTGAGGATTGGTGGCATAGTGACATGTGATAGAGTCCATCATGGCTGCGCCCATAGACTGGAACAGAAGGGGAATTAACTACTATAGGAATGTGTAACAATGGCGATGAAGGCCGCAGTAGCAGAAGCACATGCGCCCAGCGGTGCGCAATGGCCAGAGAGACAGGAGTGGCAGCAGAGGTACAAGGAGGACGTGCATCCAGAAGGGAGCCTCAGGAGCGGCAGTGACGGCCACGGCGGGACTGAAAGCGCCGCTCCTCCGCAAGTACACATACTAAGGCGGTCAGCTAAGACCAGTGCTGCGAGCAATAACCTAGTTAAAACCCAGCCCTGAGCCCAACTCTGGAGACACCTAATGGGAAAAAACTGGTGTCTCAGTACCCGGATCATGACAGCAGGGATGCCCTCTGTCTCCCATTATTTTTGCTTTGGCCATTGAGCCTCTGGCTGAAAAGATTAGGTCTGCTGTCGACATCAAAGGACCTGAGGTAGGGGCAATATCCCACACTAATAATTTATTTGTGGCTGATATCCTATTATGTTTGCTGCATCCCGAAACATCCCTCCTGTCACTCCACCAGGTGCTAGATGAGTATTCTCATATTTCTTATTATAAATTGAATACGTCCAAAACTGAGGCTCTTCCCTTAAACATCTCAGAAGAGGTGGTTCAGTTGCTTAAAGAGCATTCCTTTGTGTCACCTGTAACACTTACAGTCTTGCTTTGGCGGTCTCCACCCGCTGCCTCCGAGTTGCCGGGTCCGGGAGCTGCGATTAGGACAACCTTGTCCGTGTGGCATAGAATTGTCTCTGTACATGATGATGTAACTTTGCCTGCACCTGACCTTGCACTTTTGACTATAGCACGGCTCATTCCTGATTTAAAGCTTGCTTCATGGCATTTAGCAGGCCTCTGAAGCTTAAGAGATATTTTTCCCAAGGGACGGCTGGCATCCTTTTCCCACCTACAAACTCAATTTCATAGCCCTCAACAAGATTTTTGTAAAAATATCTTCAATTACGTCACTGGCTCTTCACCTACCTTGATGGGGCGTATACTCTCCCTCCTTTTCCCAAACTGTTATCGTATACTCTCCCTCCTTTTCCTAAACTGTTATTGTCTAGATGGACCTCTCCACAATATCGAGGTCGCATAACGAAATGGTATCACTTCATAGTGACTAATTTCAAAATGGGGTAATTACCGGCTCATCTCAAGTGGGAAAGAGATTTGTCTAGAACCCTAAGTGTGGACGATTGGGACTCTATCTCTTATAACTGGTTTAAGATGTCACGATGTTTGAGCCACTCGGAGATATTCTATAAATTGTGTCAGAGGGCATACTCTGGCCTTCTACTTCTTGGTATTGCTGGAGGAACGGTGGCTGTATTGGGAGCATTTAGCATATTTTTTGGGAATGCCCTGTGCTCCAACCGCTCTGGACTGAGGTGTTTTCTCTTATAAAGGATGTGTTACTAGTGACAATTCCTGCTGACCCTATTGTGGCGGGAAAACGGTCGTTAGGTCGACACAGCTTAGGTCGACAGTCATTAGGTCAGCCACTGAAGGTCGATATGCATTAGGTCGACATGGTCAATAGCTTGACATGGTCATTAGGTCGACAGGTCAAAATTAGTTTTTTGTAAAAAAATATTTTTGGGAATTTTTCCATACTTGACGACCACATGGACTACGATTGGAACGGTAACCTGTGCCGAGCAAAGCGGAGCGAGGCACCTTGCCCAAAGCATGGCGAGCGAAGCGAGCCATGCGAGGGGACACGGTGCATGGGACACGGTGCACTAATTGGGGTTCCCCGTCACTTTACAAAGAAAACACCAAAAAAAGTCCAAAAACTCATGTTGACCTTTTCACCTGTCGACCTGGTTGACCTAATGACTGTTGACCTAAGCTGAGTCGACCCATACCCTTGTGGCATTATTCCATTATTCATCACAGCAGCTTCTTAGCGGCAACGCTTATCTCCTAGGGCACATATTGATTTCTACTAAGGCTGCTATAGCGCAGTTATGGGAATCTGCTTCGGTGCCCTGTATTAAGCATACTGTTAATAAAATCCAGACATTAACTGTAAATATTCTTCTTCTGCCTCTTCTGTACACATGAAGTGGTTCAAGTGGAACGAATATCGTGAGGCAATGGGACAGTCCACTATATTCAGTGATCCTGTAGATTTGATGGTTTTACACTCTTCGAGAGACAATTCTGTCCAGTGATCCCCTCTCACCACAGTTTTCAGTTTGATTTATGTGTGACATGAACGTAGTGATGATTGTGTTTATTTCCCTATCTACCCATTGTCTGGCCATCTTGTTTCTTCCCCATATTTGTTTACTTACCTATAACCGTAAAATTTGTTTAGCCTCGTATATTGTGCAATGCATTGTGTCCATGTCGCTGTACCTGGAGTCTTGAGATTTGATCGTAACATTGCTTGTACTTTGTTTACTTTCTATGTGTTATTGTTGTTTAATCAATAAAAATGTATTCTTTTTTTTTTTTTTTTAAAAAGACCCCATGGGCTACAGTATTTTTATCAAAAAGATTAATCACTGAATAAAAAAACAAATACAAATTACATTTACCTGAAATTTACATTTTATTACAAATTAACAACAGTTTTTGCTCTTCAAAGGAACAAAGGCAGATGTTCTTTCAAAAATAAAAGGAAAAGAAAACGACCAAAGTCTACAACTATATTTTGAATAAGAGAAGGGCACTTCAATTACTTGGTCACTTACTGGAGAAATTATATAGTCATATATTTTTAATAAAAGTCAGTAGAGAATGCGGTCCAGCCAGGCATCGTTTATTATTCAGAACTGTAAAGTATTATTCAAATTTACATCTAAGTGGATATGTATTGAACAGTGACTTGTCAATATTTTAAATTTTCACTGCAAGAATCAAAACTTTGATTGTAATTTTTTTTAAGTGCCAATTTAAATCTCGCAGGCAAAAACCTCCTACAAAACTGCAATTTTCACAAATCACTGTTCGTTTACATTATGCGCTAAGATGACTTTCGAACTTCACTTATGACTGTTTCAACCACAAGAAAATAATCACAGAAAAATAATCTTGCTAACAAGTTATTAAATAATATATAAATGATCTTATGATAATTCAGGATATTAGCAGAAACACTTATATTGCGCACAGTGTCGGACTGGGGCATGAAGGGCCCACCGGGGGAATGCAGTGATGCCCAGCCTCTGCAGAGGCTTGAAATACACAATAGTACAGTGCAGTGTAATGCAACATATCTACCATGTATAATACAAGTGCACAGTCTGGAACCTGATCCCTAGAGGAAGAAGTGGGCACTCGGGCAGTGGGGCCTACCGGTGGTTTCCCTGGTAACCCTGTGGGCCAGTCCGACCCTGATTGCGCAGCATGGTCAAATAATATCTAGAACCCATTACACGTAGAGTTTTTCTCCCTATTAGCATTTATCCAGCAATGTCAAGCTTTTAGTAAGTCCTCTCTGTGGCCACCAGCTTGTCTGCGCCCAGGACAATAAACTGAACTTGCATGATGATGCACTGCATATACAGTCTCTGTTGTCATCAGTAAGTGACTTGTTCCAGATATTTGCAGATGAAGATGCTTACAGCTCAAATGAATCTAGAGTGTGCTCACTATGTTCTCTTCATATACATTTTCAGGCAACAAACGGGGCTGTCCGTTTCCAAACTCTGTCCTCAAAGTCCCACTACAAGTCAGGTTTAAAAAGATCCATACTTGACACAGATGGATAAACTGAGGTAATAATTCAATAAATTCTGCTCAAGCATGGATATCATTGAAATGAGGACAGTTAATGGTCTTTGAGGACTGAGTTTGGCAAACACTGATTTAGAGGCTGTGTTCTCAGCTACTATTGGCCAGCAATTTCAACCTTGATGGTGGATGGTGAGGTGAACCACTCTAAAAAAACAGATACTTTGGGGCTGCTTCAGAGGTTGGAGGAAAGAAAAAAAAAAAAAAGTAAGTAACTGTATCAAACACAAACCATGTTGCAATGCAAGGGTGGAAATACATTTATTGTTTTGCATGTAGGGTAAATACTGGCTGATTTTCCATGTAGCCTACAAATACTGGACAGCTTTATTTTTACACTGCAATTTAGTTTAAAATTGGACATGCCCATCTCAAATCTAAGTCTTTCTACACATTTAAATCTGCCCAACCTACAGTAAAACATGTTTTTTAACAAAAAGCATTGCTAAATTGTTTTTTTTTTTTGCTTTACCCCAACTCGGAATCAGCAACATTATCTTATGTTCAGGTTAGGGTGAGTTTAAGAATCTGTAGTAAAAAAGGTAACATTTGTTTTAAGGTTTATTAAAATGTCTTTTAAGGGAACTACAAATCTATGACCTTTAGAAAGGTAAAGGTCTAGAGAAGTACTGATGCTAAAAGTATATTCTTACAGTAGATAAAATAAATATTGTAAAGAAAACATTTTAAACAGATACTGCTGCAAAGCATCAAACAAAACCAATATGGTTAAATAAGAAGGTAGAGTAAATAAAAAAGGAGAGGGGGAAGTAATTAAAAAAACAAAACCCTCTGAAAATGAATTATGTAAATACAAGGAATGTAGCAAAATATGAAAGAGAAAAGAAAGATCAACTTTTAACTGTATAAATATAATATTGGGTCAATAACTGATAAGATAAAGGGAAAAAAAGAAAAAGTTGTGTTTTTTTATTTTCTCTTCCCCATCTGCATTCACAAATGAGACACAAAATTCCAGCTTGTGTAGCAATAACCCAAGCACATCATTTTCTCACAAACAAGTTTAAGGGGTCAATCTAATTAGCTGTGAAAGGTGCAAAGTGCAGTTACTGCGGCATTTAAATGCCGGCAACGGCACCTGATCTCACACCCTGGAATCTGCATGAATTCACTCAAAATTTCTCTACCTCTATGGGGTGGCAAGCACTTTTGTGCGAATTCAGGCTGGCGTAAAGTGCGCCCGCTGCCGTGATGACTCGCACCCGCGAGATCACAGCTAATTGGATTGACCCCTTAGACTGATAAGGTTTAAAGTCCTAATACAGTAGTATCTACTTAAATGTGGCAAATAATGAAATCACTTTTTCTTACAAAGATGCATTCTTATCCATCTATCCATTTTGCTCCATATCCTGCAAGACGCCCAGAGCAACTGTGACGCTTTGCCGTGGGTAGCGATTGCCATGCTGTACTACTTTTTTAACAATTTTACATACTAATTCGCTAATAATGTGCTTAGTAGTTAATAGTGCACCGAGTACTGTATTTAGAAGTAGTATGTTTCGTTACAAAGAAACTGGTATAAAGCACAGTAGCAGATTAAGCATAAATAACTCATATTTTGCCTGTCTTTTGCCTGTTTACCCAGATTACATACCTTATCCTGAAGTTTTCATCTTAATGCGATAATAGTGTACTAAGGGCCTGATTCAGAGGTGGACGCAAATTATGTTGTGTTGCTTCTTCAGTAGCAACGGATCTGAGAAGTTACGTAAGTGGAGCAGGTAGTTTTTTCTAAACAAGATGTCTACTGCTTGCTTCTCATACATGCTGCAAGTGTCCCAGGATGCAGCATCGGTGGCATTGCACTAGCCATCGGGCATCTGATCTAAGGTTGCTCAGAATGACAGCCACAACTAAGCTGCCAAGGTATGCATGAAAAATAGGGATAATATACTCCCCTTTCCTTAAATGCGCCACTTCCTTGCCCCCAAATGGCTGCAGACTGTCAATCATCTGATATTCGCAGCTGCACTGCATTTGATAATGCAGAACCAGATCTGCTCATGCGCAGTGCAACTTCTGCACAAATGTTAAAACATTGGTCACTTGCGACCAAATCGATCTAGCTTCTACCTCTAAATTAGCTGCTGACCCTGAGTCACTAATAGTGTACTAGGTACTAGTGTAAAGGTATTGGTATAAAGCAGCAGATTCAAACATATTTTAAGGAAAAGTCGCATGGTGCAGGCAAGTTGCAAAATCTGTGGCTTGCCAAATGGGGCTATTTGGTGTGCTTTCAGGATAGGTGTATGTGGACACAGCTGTGCTTAGGGAATCCCTTATAACCAGGTCAGTGCCATGGGATTGGTGGAAAGCTGAATGTAGTACTGTACTTTTAGAAAATTGTAAAAAACATGAACCAGGACATTATAGACTTGTAAACTTTACTTCAGTCATGGGTAAAAGGGATTTTTCATGTGCCCCTCTGAAATACAGTATATTGTAGAAAATACATTGATAGGTGTCAGCATCGTTTCACTAAGGACCAGTCACGTCTAACAAACTGGATTCATATTTAGGAGTTTAGTTTTAAAATAGATCTTCGTACTGTATTGCAATTGAAGAAGCTTGCATTTTTAGTTAACTTCAAAACTACATTATAGTCGTTGGAGTTCTCAACTCCAGGCCTCAAGTACAATCAACAGGTCATTTTTTTGTGGACTTCTTTAATCATTTACAGGTGACTTAAGCTGGGCACACAGCTAAAGATTTATCTGTCTGGTAGGAATAAAAATAAGGTAAATGTATTAGAGCAAATGACAAGAATTTGCTCCCAAATGCTGGAAAAAACGGAGAAAGACGATTGTTCAGATAAATTTGTTTAATAAAAAAATCATATTTAACCAAATTTGTCTGAACAACCATGGTCTGTTTTCCAGTGTTTGGGTTCAAATGGTCAATTGTCATTTGTACCCATACAGATGTGTCCTCCCTCATCTTACAAGCGATGTGTACGTACGTGCATGCGCATTGTGTGTAATATTAGTCACACCGATGTCAGGGGCAGATTTAGGGGTGAGGGAGCTCCTAGACACAAAAGTAATGCCCTTTCCCCCAGCCTAATTATATTATTTTCATTGATTGGTTGTAAGCTCTCATTTGATAATAGCCAATTTAATAGAATAATAAAAAAAAGCCACTATGACATTTTTATATTTTTGATTACTGTATGTATACATATTTAGTGAGCAGGGCAGCTTACAGGGGCAGAATGTGCATGTGCTATCCATTTACACTTCAATAGAGATGGCATATGATACAGTACAGTGGAAATATTTAGCAGTTACTGGTACATTTCGGGCTGACAGTATCAACACAAGCATCCAAGTGCCGCCCATAGGCATGTGCCTAATGGGAAATTCCCCACTCGCCAATGTGTGTATAGTCACACCCATGTCTCAACGACTACATGCGTATTGGTCATGAGAGCATGCATCCGCACACTCCCACTCATGGACACACTTGGCGCAACTATATAACCGTGAGGCGTATCCATCTCCTTTAAAGATAATGGAGGACCCATCTATACATTACCAAATTTTTGTTCCCACCAGACAGAAAAATCTGTTGGTGTGTAACAGGCTTTAGTTTATTTTGCTGGGTCAGTAATTATCCCACCTGCTGTTCTTTTTCAATCATTGTATTAAATAACCCAAATAACTTGTCTGATGCAGAGATTGCCACAATTTTGCTTCCCCATCACAGGAGCAATTTGTATTATTACAAAATCTACAATTGTATCCATGGGCCTTATTCAGCTTCAGTTGCAGTTCTGTGATTTTAGCAGAACTGCTACTGTGAAAACGCACAGCAAGAGCTGCACAGCATGTTAAATGTCTGCCCAGCAGAGAACAAGCCACCCACGGTCTCAATTTTGCGAATGGAGCCGCAGACTTGTGAATGCATCGCAAAAATCAAGCACCATTGACAGTTGACCATTGACCCAGGACTACTCAGAATGAGAATGCAGTCGCACCGGGCGCAATGTTTTAAGTCATAGCAATTGCAGCTGACGTCAGATGCATGCCCTGAAAACGTCCATAACACGGCTGTGTTCTCTCAACCACTCCCTACAAACGACATGCGCACGCCCTGTCAATCAACCTGCGATCACATCCCAGCAAGATGCGATTGCAGAAGAATTGCAAATCATGGGTCGCGCATGCACAATGCATTTGCAGCGATTTTGCAAATTTACAATTGAACCTGAATAAGGCACCATATGCAAAATGACAACTACAGTATCTTGAGATGTGTGCAGTTTGGAAACAGCAGCACAAGTGCCTAACTTATACTAGATCTACAAAACATATTCC
Organism: Pseudophryne corroboree; assembly: GCF_028390025.1. Lineage (NCBI taxonomy): Eukaryota > Metazoa > Chordata > Amphibia > Anura > Myobatrachidae > Pseudophryne > Pseudophryne corroboree. Next base: position 290,137,747 of record NC_086452.1, on the reverse strand, counting down.
ACTTGTGTCCGTGTTTTGTAATCATTTATTTGCAACAAACAACTAATATTAAGTATCAGTAAAACTGCTAAAATCTCTGTAATACAGCAAAAACTCCCCATCTTGTATACAAAAGAGATAAAAGAATTGCTTAAACATGCATGTGAGGAAATTAATTGTGGGGTAAAACTGTATTTTTGGTTTCTTGCTCTCCGCACCGATTAATGTACTTTTTAGCTTTTTTATTCCTTTCCTTCTTGCTGGTGTCACTATTGCTCAAGTGCGTGTGTTCATTTACAAGACTCAAACTATTACATTAGCCTGTATAATCTTACTCATGTAAATACAGGCGTGTTGTGACCTGGTACACGGTCATGCTGCTGTGATATCGTAATGCAGCAGGTGTTTCCAATATGATGCGCAATTAACTTAGAGTGCAGCTAAGTCAAGTGTAAAAAGAGGTGTATCCCACACTTCGAAAGATATAGCAATGGAAAGGGAGTATTCACATATGACAATAGCGCTCACCAAGTGACATGTGGGAATGATTAAACAGCTAATGAAAATGCATTCACCCTTAGTAATATTCCTTGTTGATGTAATGAATATAGGAAAAAGATTCACTTCGTTCCAGGGCATAGCATTCAGGTTTGAGCAGATGGATTCACAAACATCTGAAAGAAAATAGGTGCCTCGTTCCCCAAGATGTAAGGGTTTATGCAAGAGGCACCATTAAACGCAGACCATAGTGCAGTAGTTTTGTTAAAAGCACGCACAAATTTAATGCACAGATTAAACTTACAGGAAACTAAAAAAACAAAGGCATGTCATAAAAGACTTCATGGGATAACACAGATGTTTATATCACCCAGCGATTTCTTGCAGCTACGGCAGATGGTATTGGAAAGTGTGCACAATCTCTCCAAGTGTCCAACAGCATGCAGGATAATGAAGGGTGAATGTGTCCAAATGTCCCAGGGTCAGTCAGAGTAAAAACAAGAAGCCACGCTTAACGCGTATCGGACGGTGTGTCCTTCATCAGAAGCGTGGTTTAGTGGCTCCAAATTGGTGTTTATATCTCATCCTGGTTAGGGGTCCCAGCTGTCTCCAATCGTTATCCGCTCATTGCGCTCCATCCAGCGCACATGCGCTATGACAACCGGAAACCGGAAGGCGTCGGTGCGTGTCACCTGCGTTCCACATACCCGGAAGTCCTCAAGGCGGCTTTACCCGATTAGGTACGTGGATATCCTTGCTGTCATCGTGCGTTTCACTGACCAGAAAACGCACAGCGGACCCAACATCCATTGATTCCCTTATGCAGGGTTTTCATAGCAAATAAACCAAAAAGTCCAGGATCAGTATATATCCATATAAAATAAAGAATAAAAAATAGCAGCAATTACCAAGTTATAGATGTACATATGTAGATGGTAAGACAATTCAGAAAGTTTTTTTTATAAAAAATTGAAGTAGAGCAAAGGGGATTAAGTCAGAAAACATTTTAATTCAAATTCACCGTTCAGACCACCTGGATGCAAGGTGCCTAAACGGTGTATTAATTTCATTTCTGTTTGAGAAAGTCTCTTATCCAAATCCCTTGTTCTCCACTTCTGTTGTACAACCTGTACACCCCAAAAATTCCTAAGGGCACCCACATTAGAATTGTGTACCCTTTTGAAATGTGATGAGACACTGTGTGATTCAAGACCTTTTCGGATATTATATACGTGCTCGGCCCACCTCACCTTGCCACTTCTTCCTGTTTTGCCGACATAGGCAAGGCCGCAAGAACATTCGAGCACGTATATAATATTTTTAGTATGACATGTGATGAAGTCCCGAATGGGATATACATGACCATTGACAGTATATTCCGTAAACTTCCTCACCGGAACCTTAACGGTCTTACACATTAGGCAGTCACCACAACGGTGAAAGCCTTTGGTCCTCACACTCTGTCTCAACTCCATATCAAGGCTACTCCTCACAAGTTGATTCTTGAGTGATTTGGCCTTCCTATAGATAAATATCGGTCTATCTGGCAACAAATCACCAATCACCACATCTTGTTTAAGGATGTTCCAGTTATTAACGAAAACGTTTTCTATACTTTTAAAGGAACTGCTATACTGGCTAACAAAGGCCCATTTGAATCTATCATCAGGGGTGGTAGATTTTTCTTTTGTAGCCAATAATTGGGATCTATCCACCTCATCAATCCTTGTTCTGGCAGACTCAAGGACTTTTGATGTATAGCCTTTTTGTGCTAACCGATCTGTAAGTTCATCCATTTGTTGATTGCATGTTTCAATGTCAGAACAATTTCTTTTCACCCGTGTGAACTGACTGAATGGTATACCATCCAGCTCGTTCTGTCAATGAAACTGTTTGAGTCTGTTTTTTTTCCTATATGTTTTTGAATGAAAGTCACTTCAAACATTTTGCCAGAGACTCAACCTTAATGATGTGAACATTAAATTCACATTTACGCAGAGCCAGAATGAGGTGTCTTTCCTTGATTTGAGCATTTACATTCAAAATGGTAAGGTTCATTCAAAAACATATAGGAAAAAAACAGACTCAAACAGTTTCATTGACAGAACGAGTCAACACCACGCGCACTGGCTGGATGGTATACCATTCAGTCAGTTCACACGGGTGAAAAGAAATTGTTCTGACATTGAAACATGCAATCAACAAATGGATGAACTTACAGATCGGTTAGCACAAAAAGGCTATACATCAAAAGTCCTTGAGTCTGCCAGAACAAGGATTGATGAGGTGGATAGATCCCAATTATTGGCTACAAAAGAAAAATCTACCACCCCTGATGATAGATTCAAATGGGCCTTTGTTAGCCAGTATAGCAGTTCCTTTAAAAGTATAGAAAAGGTTTTCGTTAATAACTGGAACATCCTTAAACAAGATGTGGTGATTGGTGATTTGTTGCCAGATAGACCGATATTTATCTATAGGAAGGCCAAATCACTCAAGAATCAACTTGTGAGGAGTAGCCTTGATATGGAGTTGAGACAGAGTGTGAGGACCAAAGGCTTTCACCGTTGTGGTGACTGCCTAATGTGTAAGACCGTTAAGGTTCCGGTGAGGAAGTTTACGGAATATACTGTCAATGGTCATGTATATCCCATTCGGGACTTCATCACATGTCATACTAAAAATATTATATACGTGCTCGAATGTTCTTGCGGCCTTGCCTATGTCGGCAAAACAGGAAGAAGTGGCAAGGTGAGGTGGGCCGAGCACGTATATAATATCCGAAAAGGTCTTGAATCACACAGTGTCTCATCACATTTCAAAAGGGTACACAATTCTAATGTGGGTGCCCTTAGGAATTTTTGGGGTGTACAGGTTGTACAACAGAAGTGGAGAACAAGGGATTTGGATAAGAGACTTTCTCAAACAGAAATGAAATTAATACACCGTTTAGGCACCTTGCATCCAGGTGGTCTGAACGGTGAATTTGAATTAAAATGTTTTCTGACTTAATCCCCTTTGCTCTACTTCAATTTTTTATAAAAAAAACTTTCTGAATTGTCTTACCATCTACATATGTACATCTATAACTTGGTAATTGCTGCTATTTTTTATTCTTGATTTTATATGGATATATACTGATCCTGGACTTTTTGGTTTATTTGCTATGAAAACCCTGCATAAGGGAATCAATGGATGTTGGGTCCGCTGTGCGTTTTCTGGTCAGTGAAACGCACGATGACAGCAAGGATATCCACGTACCTAATCGGGTAAAGCCGCCTTGAGGACTTCCGGGTATGTGGAACGCAGGTGACACGCACCGACGCCTTCCGGTTTCCGGTTGTCATAGCGCATGTGCGCTGGATGGAGCGCAATGAGCGGATAACGATTGGAGACAGCTGGGACCCCTAACCAGGATGAGATATAAACACCAATTTGGAGCCACTAAACCACGCTTCTGATGAAGGACACACCGTCCGATACGCGTTAAGCGTGGCTTCTTGTTTTTACTCTGACTGACCCTGGGACATTTGGACACATTCACCCTTCATTATCCTGCATGCTGTTGGACACTTGGAGAGATTGTGCACACTTTCCAATACCATCTGCCGTAGCTGCAAGAAATCGCTGGGTGATATAAACATCTGTGTTATCCCATGAAGTCTTTTATGACATGCCTTTGTTTTTTTAGTTTCCTGTAAGTTTAATCTGTGCATTAAATTTGTGCGTGCTTTTAACAAAACTACTGCACTATGGTCTGCGTTTAATGGTGCCTCTTGCATAAACCCTTACATCTTGGGGAACGAGGCACCTATTTTCTTTCAGATGTTTGTGAATCCATCTGCTCAAACCTGAATGCTATGCCCTGGAACGAAGTGAATCTTTTTCCTATATTCATTACATCAACAAGGAATATTACTAAGGGTGAATGCATTTTCATTAGCTGTTTAATCATTCCCACATGTCACTTGGTGAGCGCTATTGTCATATGTGAATGCTGCTGTGATATGTTAGGTGATATTCTGTGTATGAGGTCACGTGTTAAGCACTTGCAAGTTATCAATGACATGGTCAAATGGATCCCATAAGAGAAACGTAACATCTCACTGAAAAATCATCTTATGGGTTAAATTCCTCCTCTACAGGGGACACTTACAAATGTGTCCTCCTACATCCTTGCTGAAGTCACGTTAAACAGCCATGTTGTGACTCAGTAGTGCAGAGCGTCTTTAAATGCTGCCTTTTCTGTTTAAATTTGTCTAAGTTGCATTGTTATGGGAATTTAAATGATATGTGGCATGCCTATATTCTGTATGTGACTGCGGCTGTGTCTGCATACGAAATGCTACGTTGCAGTGTTTTCCTGGAGATCAATGTTACATAGCATGTTATATGCAGATACAGCCGCAAATGCAGAGAATATAGGCATTCCATATATTATTGTAATTAGCATAAGCTGCTAGTGCGCCTGGTGCATATTCGGCATAAAAAAAGACTCCCCATGTTAGCAGAGCTACCCGGGTGCTGTCGGCTGACTCAGCCCATGAATTTCCTGTTGTATGGCGTATTGAGGCAAGATGTATGAGCACACAGCTGCATCTGTAGAACTTAAGCCCGGTCATTGTTCCTTCTAATTGCTTCCCTTTGTTCCTCTCTGGAATCTAACAGACATCTTGGTGCCATACCTAACAGGTGGAAAGCAGGAGGTCAACTGTGTGAGAGACATGATTAAGGGACCCCACCAATCAGGAAATTGTGCAACTCTACTAGGTAGTTGCAAGACTGTGGGAATTTGGTTTTAAAGCTGGTTGCCCAGGACAGCTTTTCGTGATAGCCACTAACTTTGGCTAAAGGGTGATACTCTGCCAGGGTACCTTGTAGAATACATCACCAGCCCTGTGTGAACTTATATAATGTTACTCCAGTGTGGACAAGACCTTTCTCCTGTATTGATCTTCTATTGTATCCTATGTGAATTTATATAGACTAATCCACTATCACTGCTGTGTGGAATCAGTAATAGTAGGATTTCCACACAGCAAAACTATCATGGAATCCACACAGAAGGGGTAGTGTGAATTAGTCTACCCAGGACATAGTAGGACCTCCACACAGAAAACTATGTCCTGGGTGGACTAAGTCACTACCCGTGAATTCAGTGATAGTTTTCCTGTATGGGACAGTTTGTCTTTAAGTTTTGTGTGCAATTGTTGTGGAACTATGGCCCTAAGTCAGCTTGGATCGCTATATTCCAAAAATGAAAATCAGCCAATTATCGGAAGTGCACATGCACTGCGAAAGCAGTGCGTGAAAGCCACATTGCGATCGCCGTGCAATCACAGCCTCAGTGATATGCAATTGCAGAGTGATTGACAGGTAGTGACTGCTCTTGTGTATTAATATGGCGTTTGTGGGGAGTGGTTGGAAAAATGCAGGCGTGTCATGGGCGAATCTGATGTCAGCTGCAATAGCTTGCAATCAAAAACATGGCACCGGTGCAACTGCATCCGCATTATTCTGAGTAGGCATGGTCCAACCGCAACTGTTGATGGTACTCGGTCTCTGTGAATAGATCACACCTCTCCGACTGCATATGCAGAGTTGTGATCATATCAGTAGGCATCTTTTGACATTTCTGGGCCGCACTTCACATGCGATTTTTCACAGCAGCAGTACTGAGACAATTGTAATTTCAGACTCAATAGCGATCCATGCTGAATCTCTCCCTATATCCTCTATGAGGACTGGCTCTATCGGGACTGTTACCTGCATATTGTTTCTGCTCTGTATTTACCCCTTGTTCCTGTATACAGTATCTATTTCTTTGTGTGGTGACAAATAAAAAAACAAAAAACATTGCTTCAGTTTCATCTGCTTGGTGTCTGGGTGATTAAGAGAATCCCATATCTTCACAGTGCACATACATATATGAATAAGCGACAAAGAAACCACCAATCAGCACCAACATAGCATTAGCAAACAATCACAACTCTTTTACTAGTGCTGGAGACCATCATCATTCACTATATGCACTTGCCCGCTTTCAAATTAATAGTTTCTCTTAGGTGCATCATTTTTCCAGTCTGTATTTCTGTTTGCAAATGCGGGTACTTGCACCTCCTGTACTTGACAATAGCTAGAAATTAAAAGTTTAGAAGAGTTTAAACTAGGCTTGTTTACTTTGGTAGCATCTTAGAAGTGACTTATATCCCTTTTCCACTAAAATTCACGGTCCTACCTGGATTTCCAAACCCAGGTCACAGCCGGGTCAGACCCCGTTCACACCATAGGTTGGACCCGGCATATTGGTGGGTAGACCCCTTTCAGAGTAATGAGGGCACAGAACAGCCAAAGTGTGACAACGTATAAATGTATTAATCATATGCTATCTATTGTTCAGTAACATGATATTACTTTATATCATTCAATGCCACTCCCCTACATTGTTTCACAGCACACTAATTTGAAACCAAACTGCTATATTTAAGATTTTGGAGAGATATGTCCACGGCGTGCTTCATGTCTTTAGGAACAAAAAGATAAAAAGAATTTACCCTAAGCTGCATATGTCCTTGGTTTTCAACAAACCATCAGCAAATGTAACACTGCTGTGCACTAAAAAGACATTATATCAGCAACCAGTCACCAAATATAGCATATGTAAAAATTCCCTATTAATTTCACCATCCATAATATATACTGTACTTAATGTATTTTGTGTGTTAAACAAACTCTCCATTAACGAAAGGCAATTAATTTAAATACCATTTCAATAGTACACTTCTTTACAGAAATAATGTTAATTTTCAATGTGATTTTTGGATTCAATTTCAGTACATGGGACCTCTTGGATAGCATAACTAAACTGGTTCAGAACAATCACTAAACTTTTTTCAGAACATTAAAACTTATGCTCACCATGCTTCGGGCACCGTGGCTTGCTCAATCACCACAGGTTACTACTGCCAATAGATGTCAACATGGATAGTGTTATAAGGCAGTTTAGTTATGTTAGCCCAGGAGGTCCCACATTCTGAACTTGAGAAACCATTTACATTAGTAAAGAAAATATTAAAATCTGGCAATACATAATAATAGCCTATCACTGTAGATTGTAATACATCGATCACAAATATTAACATCTGTCTGCATAACGTTTCAATTAAAACTGAAAAAAAACCCAGTTATTGTTGTCAGCACTTTTCGGTTCATCCTCCTCGATTCAAACAATTTGAAAACATATCTATCAAAAGTCTTTAAATTGTATCAGTGGATCTAATGTCTGTCTAATAGTTTATGGTGCACCACTCTCATGTCCTGACGTGGGGACCTCAGGTTGCACACTGTCTGCCAGGTTGTGTGCATGTTCTAGGAAAAGGTCCTTCAGTACACTTAACTCTTTGGTGAGTAACTTGATTTTAGCCTCCAGCCTTTCATTTTCCTCTTTCAACTGATTGACTCTTTGCAGTGTGTCTTGGGCTTTCTGTTTGCTCTTTAAGCGGCTCTTCTTAACAGCCATGTTGTTACGCTCCCTGCGAAGACGGTACTCTTCACTGCCACGATCCATCCGCTGTGACTTTTTGCCGTTTTTACTAGGTGGAGTGGCTTTACCACCTCCTTCTGGGTTTATTGGCACAAGTTGAGGAGTGGCTGGACTACCCATATGGGCATCACTTAGGCTGTCAGATGTAGTAGATGGGGAGAGATTCATTGTGGATGAATTGTACTGACTTTCAGTCAATGGGAACAGCTTGGTTGATGAGCTGTAGTGATATAAAAAACAAAAGTGTTTATCATTTAAAAATAAAAATAAATCATACAATATATATATGCTAGAGAACTGCAACATACTGTATCGTAATATACCTGGTCTATTATTATTAGGACTAATTTGGTGGTGGTCATTTGCTGGATGTATATATACACTACATGACTAGAAGTTTGTGAACATTCATTCTAATTAGTGTTTATAGCCACTTCAGCCACACCCAACATGGTTTGGTCACAGGATGCCACCTTTTCAACATGTCAGTTTTCTGCCCTCTAAAATTGCCCAGGTTAACAGAAAGTACTGTTAAGTAGATAAGTCTATGAGCAAAAATCAGTTCAGCTGGGAAGAGGTACAAATATGTCCTCATACAGTTTTGCTGCAGTCTTGCCAGGTCATGTGAGAATCTTCTAGCGTCAGGCATCTTTTTTTGCGGAAAATGTGTCTTAATCGCATTGAATCTGTATATGAAGTGCTACAATGTAGCAGCTGCAGCTTTTTTCAAATACAAGTTCTGTTCTGCTACATATACAGACTCAGTCACACATAATATATAAGTGTCATATATTTAATTAATCAGCTCAGTCTCCTAATGCATCCTAGTCACATTGCATTGTGATTAAGACCCATTTTGACCTGCACCTCTTTTTTCCAGATAATGCTAAAAAATACAATGACATTCTAGAGAATTGTGTATTTCAAAAATTTGTGGGAACAGTTTGGAGAAAACACTTTTCTGTTAGAGCACGACAGATGGCCCTGTGCATAAAGTGTCTATTAAAAACGAGATTTATGGTAAGAACTTACCTTTGTTAAATCTCTTTCTGCGAGGTACACTGGGCTCCACAAGGATTGGACAATGGGGTGTAGAGTAGGAGCTTGATCCGAGGCACCAACAGGCTCAAAGCTTTGACTGCTTCCAGAATGCACAGCGCTGCCTCCTCTATAACCCCGCCTCCCTGCACAGGAGCTCAGTTTTTAGTTAACCAGCCCAATGCAGTAGCAGGAAAAGAGACGACAACGGTTAGTAGCCACATACACCACACTCTCACGACAAGAGAAGTGTCAGCGGCTAATGCCAAACCAACCCAAAGAAGCTAAGTGCGTCAGGGTGGGCGCCTTGTGGAGCCCAGTGTACCTCGCAGAAAGAGATTTAACAAAGGTAAGTTCTTACCATAAATCTAGTTTTCTGCTGCGGGGTACACTGGGCTCCACAAGGATTGGACAATGGGGATGTCCTAAAGAAGTTCCTTATGGGAGGGGACGCACTGTAGCGGGCACAAGAACCCGGCGTCCAAAGGAAGCATCCTGGGAAGCGGCAGTATCGAAGGCATAGAACTTTATGAACGTGTTCCTGGAGGACCACGTAGCCGCCTTGCACAATTGTTCAAGGGTCGCACCACGTTGGGCTGCCCAAGAAGGTCCAACAGACCGAGTAGAATGGGCCGTAATGTGAGTAGGAGCTGATAGACCAGCCTTCACAAAAGCATGTGCAATCACCATTCTAATCCATCTGGCCAGGGTCTGCTTGTGAGCAGGCCAGCCATGTTTGTGAAATCCAAACAAAACAAAGAGAGAATCAGATTTTCGAACAGAAGCAGTTCTCTTCACGTAGATACGGAGAGCCCGTACCACATCCAAAGACCTCTCTTTGGGAGACATATCAGGAGAGACAAGGGCCGGAACCACAATCTCCTGATTAAGGTAGAAAGAAGAAACCACCTTAGGTAAATATCCGGGACGAGTCCTAAGAACCGCCCGGTCACGGTGAAAAATCAGATATGGGGAACTACAAGACAAGGGCCCCAGATCCGACTTTCTTCTAGCAGAGGCAATAGCCAGCAAGAACACCACCTTAAGGGAAAGCCACTTAAGGTCAGCTGAACCCAGGGGTTCAAACGGAGGCTCCTGCAACGCCTCCAAAACCACAGACAAGTCCCAAGGAGCCACAGGCGGGACATAGGGAGGTTGGATACGCAACACACCCTGAGTGAAAGTATGAACATCAGGTAAAGTCGCAATTTTTCTCTGAAACCACACCGACAAGGCAGAAATATGAACCTTAAGGGAGGCCAGACGCAGGCCTAAATCTAGGCCCTGCTCCAGAAAAGCCAAAAGTTGGGCTGTACTAAACTTGGAAGCGTCATAATAATTAGATGCGCACCAAACAAAGTAGGAATGCCAGACCCTATAGTAAATCCGAGCAGAAGCCGGTTTCCGGGCCCGCAACATAGTTTTAATGACCTCTTCAGAAAAACCCTTAGCCCTCAAGACGGAAGCTTCAAGAGCCACGCCGTCAAAGACAGCCGGGCTAGGTCTTGGTAGACACAGGGGCCCTGAACGAGGAGGTATGGGCGTTGTGGAAGCAGAAGTGGACACTGACGATAGGCCTTGCAGGTCTGAGAACCAGTGCCGTCTGGGCCACGCCGGAGCTATGAGAAGCAGATTTCCTTTTTCTTGCTTGAACTTCCGAATTACCCTGGGCAGGAGTGACACCGGAGGGAACACGTACGGCAGCCGAAACCTCCACGGCACCGCCAGCGCATCCTCGAATGCTGCTTGAGGATCCCTTGTTCTTGCTCCGAAGACCGGAACCTTGTGATTGTGTCGAGACGCCATCAGATCTACATCTGGAAGACCCCACTTTTCCACTAGGAGTTGAAACACTTCTGGATCCACTCGCCGGCATGCACGTCCTGATGACTGAGAAAGTCCGCTTCCCAATTCAGGACTCCCGGAATGAATATTGCCGATATGGCCGGTAGATGGCGTTCCGCCCAACGTAGAATCCGTGAGACTTCCTTCATTGCTGAACGGCTTCGAGTGCCGCCTTGATGATTTATGTAAGCCACAGTGGTGGCGTTGTCCGACTGTATTTGAACAGGACAGTTCTGAATTAAATGCTGGGCCAGGTTCAACGCATTGAAGACCGCCCGCAATTCCAGAATGTTGATCGAGAGGAGAGACTCCTCCTTGGTTCACCGACCCTGAAGGGAGTGTTGCTCCAGCACCGTGCCCCAACCTCTTAGACTGGCATCTGTCGTCAACAGGACCCAGTTGGATATCCAGAAGGGACAGCCCCTGCACAACTGTTGGTCCCGGGGGCCACCAAAGTAGCGAGTCAATGAGATCATGCGAGACCTGATCCGGTGAGGCAGGCCGTCCCACTTGGCTAGAATCAGCCTCTGGAGGGGGCGAGAATGGAATTGAGCATACTCCACCATGTTGAATGCTGAGACCATGAGGCCCAGCACCTGCATTGCCGAATGTATCGACACTTGCGGACGAGAAAGGAAGCAACGAATCCTGTCCTGAAGCTTCAGGACTTTCTCCTGAGACAAGAACAACCGCTGGTTGTGAGTGTCCAATAGCGCTCCCAGGTGCACCATGCTCTGAGCAGGGACCAGGGAGGATTTCTTCCAGTTGATGAGCCACCCGTGGGCTTGTAGAAACCGGACAGTCATACCCAAATGACACAGGAGAAGTTCTGGGGAATTTGCCAGGATTAACAAGTCATCCAGGTACAGCAGTATCCTGACCCCTTGACGGCGGAGTACCTCCGTCATCACCGCCATTACTTTGGTGAAGACTCGCGGAGCCGTTGTCAAACCAAAGGGTAACGCCCTAAACTGGTAATGAAGGTTGCCAATAGCGAACCTCAGGTATTGCTGATGTGACGCTGCTATAGGAATATGCAGGTAAGCATCCTGTATATCCAGGGAGACCATGTAGTCCCCAGGTTCCAAGGCCAGAACTATAGAGCGAAGGGTTTCCATACGGAATTTGGAAACCTTCAAAAACCTGCTCAATGCCTTGAGGTTGAGAATGGGCCGGGAGGACCCATTCGGTTTTGGGACTAGAAACAGCGGAGAATAGTACCCCGGCCCCTCTGAGCAAGAGGCACCTGTACTACGACTCCTGTATCCAGGAGGGCCTGTACCATCGAATGCAAAGTGTTTGCCTTTGTCTGGTCCGACGGGACGTCTGTCTGGCAAAATGGATGAGGGGGTCGGTTTTTGAAGGCTATGGCGTAACCTCGAGTGACGACTTCCCGTACCCAGGCATCTGAAGTGGTTTTCAACCATTCCTGGGTATACCCTAGAAGCCGGTCCCCCAGAGGGAGGCGCGCCCCATCATGCGGCAGGCTTATCGGTCTTGGAAGCTGGCTGACGGGCAGCCCAGGCTCTTTTGGGCTCTGGCTTACCAGGTTTGGAAGTGCGGGCCTGTTTGTGGTACGCCTGACCTTTTGCTTTACCTGAAGGGCGAAAGGACGTACCTTTAGCCTTCGACACAGAAGGAGCGGTATTTGGTAGACAGGCAGTTTTGGCAGTAGCCAAGTCAGCCACTATCTTATTTAAGTCCTCCCCAAACAGAGTATCTCCCTTGAAAGGGAGTACCTCCAGGGTTTTTCTAGAGTCCAGATCCACAGACCAGGATCTCAGCCACAATATCCGGCGAGCCAAGACTGACGTAGTAGAGGCCTTGGCTGCTAGGATACCGGCATCCTAAGCCGCCTCTTTAATATAGCGAGAAGCTGTGACAATATATGACAAGCATTGTCTAGCATGGTCAGAGGAGATTTCAGTATCTAACTCCAAGGCCCACGCTTCAATAGCCTCGGCAGCCCATGTAGCTGCAATAGTGGGCCTTTGCGCAGCACCCGTGAGGGTGTAAATCGCTTTCAGACAACCCTCCACACGCTTATCCGTAGACTCTTTTAGAGACGTGACGGTAGTGACAGGCAGAGCTGAGGAAACCACCATCCTAGCCACATGTGAGTCCACTGGAGGAGGCGTTTCCCAATTCTTAGACAGCTCTGGCGTGAGGGGATAGCGAGCCAGCATTTTCTTGTGAGGCACAAACTTCGTACCCGGGTTTTCCCAGGGTTCCTGACGTATATCCACTAGGTGGTCAGAGTGAGGTAAAACTTGTTTAACCACCTTCTGACGCTTGAACCTATCTGGTATCTTAGGAGGGACGGATGGCTCGGGATCATCCGTAATCTGTAGAATTAACTTAATAGCCTCCACAAGATCAGGAACATCCACATGTGAACTACCCTTCCCATCAGCCGTATCTGGGTCAGAACCTGTGGGGTCAGTATACGTGCTGTCTTCATCAGACGAGGTGTCAGTGACAGCAGTGGATTGTGAGGAGACAAGCGCTCGCTTAGAGGACCCCTTGGACTTAGGCGAGCGATGGTCAGACTTTTTAGTAGTCAGGGACTGGTTCAACTTCTTTAACTGAGCAGATAAATCGTCCGCCCACGGCGGGTTAGCTGCAGGGACCACATACGGTTGTACCGGCATTGGGGATCCCATAGGGGGTGTTAGTTTATGAACTAGCTTATGCAGAAGCGTGGAAAAAGCAGCCCACGGTGGGTCAGTATGTGCCTCCGTTGCCACAGTCCCACTGGGGGGCAAGGAGCCCCCAGAACCAGAGCCCACAGCTGCTATATTCTCCTCATATGGATCTGTGGCTTCAGCAACACCGGCAGTGTGTTCAGCCCCAGAACCGTTACCCTCAGAAGCAGACATGATATAACTTGCAGTATCAGGTAACACAGTACAATTATCAGCAGCACTATACCTCTAAACCCAAACCCCTGCGCAGTGTAGTCAGCAACAGCAGAGATAAAGGAGAGATATGGTGACTAAATCACAGAGAAAAATACGTAATACAGTACATCTTTGTGAAAATCCTATATTAGATAAAACCTGACGCACCAAGCCCCCTCAGGTTATAGAAAATAGGGATAGCAAGTTGAGTGAAAGACACAAAATGGACAACACTCAGCTATCAGAAGCACACACAGATTGTACAATGCAGAGGTTATTACTGACAATAATACTGCACTGGACTAGCTTACACAGCTATATAACAATAGATATAACAGTACACAGTAAGAACTGGATGTATATCACAGGGTAATTGTACTAGGAAACACTGACTAAGTGCACTCTTTCTTACTAACACTGACTAAAAAAGGCAGGTAGAATACTTAAGTGTCATGTAAAGTCACAGTACTGACAACCAGGCGGCTTTACATAGGAGGATTTGCCCAAGCAGTCCCAGGAACAGTGAGCTGAGGGATAATGGCGCCGCAGACACTGACAGGGAGTGTGAAAAAGACAGAGATGCAGCTCCAGGGCGGGAACACTTGCTAGAAATGGCGCCCTGGGGCTGGGGGAGGGGCTTCAGGTCTAAGCCTTATCCCCTCTGCTGGCAAAACCACTGGGTACTGTGGGCGATATAAGAATTGGTTTAGAGAGAAAACCTGACCTGCGCCCATGCCCTGGTGATCTAGTGGGATCGCCTGTATCCAGTGTCCACCGACAGCGCACGCGGCCCGCCTCCCACTGACCGCGCCGGATAGCGATAAAGACCGGGTCCCGCAAGCGGGACCCACTTACCACCTTTCGAAGCGCGGCCACGCGATCCTGGAGAGCCCCAGCCGTGTGTGTCTAACGTGAAGAAAACCGGAGCCTCCGCTGTAGGTACCCGGCAACCAGGGCTCGGGAGTGTACACCGCCGCTGGGGAGAGCTGGAGCTGCAGCAGTGAATGTCACAAGACATTTACCACCACTGCTGCCCTTGAAGTCTCCACTTTTTACCTCATAAAAAGCTTTTCTTAGGGCTGCTTGGAGCAGCCCCTCTGTTATGTGCCTGCTTACTGCAGCACCAACTTACAAAACTGAGCTCCTGTGCAGGGAGGCGGGGTTATAGAGGAGGCGGCACTGTGCATTCTGGGAACAGTCAAAGCTTTGAGCCTGTTGGTGCCTCGGATCAAGATCCTACTCTACACCTCATTGTCCAATCCTTGTGGAGCCCAGTGTACCCCGCAGCAGAAAAATGGTTTGTGAGTTTAGTGCAGACCAACTAGACTAGCCTTATACGGAGCTCTGACATCGTTAAATACTTTTAAAATAAATTGGAACACAGATTGCTAGTCAGGGCATATTTCTAACAGTAACTAATGCTTCTGTGGCTGAATGGAGGAAAATCCCTGCAGCAATGTAGTGGAAAGCCTTCCCAAAAACGCACGCACGCACGCACGCACGCACACACACACACACACACACACACACACACACACACACACACACACACTATATACCATAAACAGTGCTGGATTAAGGAGGGGGAAGGGGGCACAGGGGGTGAGTAGCCCCGAGATCCCTGGCCAGAGCTGCTTCAACCATAGTTCGAGCCCTCAAGGAACGATTCTGCTTGTCTCCAGGCTCCGTTGCCAGCATCAGCACTGTCAGCAGCAGAAAGGCAGCTGCTGGCGGTGGAGCCTAGAGAGAAGTATAATCATCCCCGACCACCTGCATCTGTCTATCTGGATAGTGTACCTGGCCCACTTGTTCACTCCCCTCCTCTCCTCTGGTGGCCTGTGACACTGACTGGTAAATTGAGCTGCCGCTGCGCAACTGACATTAGTGGATGAGACATCATTATGTAACATCCACCAAGAAGGTGACGAGGACGGCACTTGGAGGCTAGACTGAAGCTGTCGGACAATGCTGAGACTCTCTGGGAGGACTGAGATGAACGTAGCCCACCCAAGTCAGCGAAATTCAGTGAGAAAAGATCACTAAATATATGAGGGTGGGAGAGAAGAACATTAAATATATTATATAAGGGGTGGAATCATTATATATGTATATATAATAAACAGAAAAACACATGCACCAGGCACAATACTCTGGGTTATCCGTTAGCACTAACACTGAGATTTATTTAAAACGTTGTTGCCTTTGTAATTCTGGATGAATACAAAATAAATATTATACGCAAAATAGTGAAAAATCACCATAGGGAGTGCATAATTAAAACATTAATACTATAAAAAAGTACATATAACCACAATACATTCACTTTTTTTTTTTTTATATATCTTTGGATCAGGTAATATTAGTAATCATCAGTTCCCTGTTAATCACAACCAGTAAAAAGTTCATTAAAAAGTGCAAAATTCTTTCAAGACAGTGCCAGGCAACCTTGCCCTCAGGGAAAGTCCGTACTTAATGCTCCATCAATTTAGGGGTATCTCTCTTTAAATTTTAAACGGTAATTGCTGGTGTGGTTTGCAAACAGGGGAGAGGGGTAACTGGATTAAAAACAAACTTCCATCCTACACACTTAATGGGGAAAACATAGGGGTAGCAGTAGTGGAAAAAGATTAGGGGGTGCTCATAGATAATAGGCTTAATAATAGTACGCAATGTCAAAATGCAGGAAAGAAGGCAAGTAAAGTCCTTCCGTGCATAAAACAGGGTATTGATACAAGTGACGAGGATGTAATCCTGCCTCTATATAAATCATTGGTACGCCCGCATCTGGAATAGTGTGTTCAATTTTGGGCTCAATATTATAAAAAAGATATCGGGGAACTCGAAAGAGTGCAAAGGCAAGCTACTAAACTGTTAGAGACACTGGAGTATGAGGAAAGGCTTACTAGGTTAAATATGTATTCCCTTGAAAAGAGGAGTCTAAGAGGAGACATTATTAATATCTTCAAATATGTAAAGGGTCAATACAAGAGTTAGAAGGGGATTTGTTTATTAATAGAACTCTGTATAGGACACGTGGGCACTCGCTGAGGCTGGACGAGAGAAAATTCCGTACAAATCGTAGGAAAGGGTTCTTCACCGTAAGGGCAATAAGGATTTGGAACTCCCTGCCGGAGAAGATAATAATGGCGGACTCTGTAAATGCATTTAAAAACGGATTGGACAGTTTTCTAGCTGAGAAAAGTATCCAAGGCTACAGCATTTAATATATTGACATTATGTATATGGGAGTGATACGAAATATAGTTGTCGATAGGTACGAAACCAATATTTCGGCTGGTGCATTATAATTTGCACTGCTTAATACAGAATACAGGTTGAACCCGATGGGCTTTTTGCCTCTTTTCAACCTCATTAACTATGTGTTACTATGTTTGCCAGTACGCCGTGCTCGACCCAGATTCCCAATTGCTGAGGGAGTAGCCCGACGGCTTCTGGGGATACCTGGCGGATGGAAGGCGCCTAATAAATGGTATGTAGTTTGGCGCTATCCTCAACCTCCAGCTTATGACAGCCTTGTCGAAGGTAAATTTACAAACAACAGTTCTTACCAGTGTCCCCCGCCATGAGTAAAGCGCTGGCTGCCTGCGGATGGTCAGCGCTTACAATTATAGGGGGCACTTTCCTTTGGTCCAGGCTTGTATTTTCCAAGGAGCAGACATTGTATAGTTGTATAATAGAGTGCAAGAGAGATAGTAATCGGGTACTTACGCATTTCTCCGTCCCGGATTATATTAATGGTTTCTTCAGAGGATATACACAGTACACAAATGAGTCAGTATTTAAACCAACCAAGTCCAATCATTTTCTCTTAATCAGACATATCTGACACTAGTTAATTGTCACTGGTCCCTACAAGTGAATGAATCATTAACCTATTCAACACATCTCAGTTAAAAATATACTTCCAACAGTTATACATTTCATTTAAAAATGGGGTAAATCGCTCCAATAACATATATACACCAAAGTTTATACAACCCAAAATATAATGAATCATTTAATCTAATTATTAGCGTCACTCAAGTTCAGTTAGTAACTTAGACTTTAAGATTATCTCGTTTTACAAACAAAACCATAGTCCTCCTAGTGGGCTAGAGGGCTAATGCACTATACTGACATAGATGAATGTCAGGGACTCTGGTTCGAGACCCAACCTTTATATCTTTCTATTCTTAAATATAATTTTTACTAATATCAGAAAATATACAAATAAACTAAAACTAAACGAGATTTGTCTTACTATATTCCAAATTCCAAGAGAAGAGAGGGAGGTGAAAACCATATAAATCCCACCTACAGGAATAGTCTAAGCATCAACATCCAAATCTATCACTAAATACTGTCGGGCAGATTGATAAAAAAAAAACACCTGTCTGTCTGTCTGTCTGTCTATCTATCTATATATACACACACACACACACACACACACACACACACACACACACACACACACACACACACACACATATTATATATATATATATATATAGACACACATATATTTTTGTTTCCCAAAATGTAGTAAGTCCTTGATTTAATTCCATATTTGTACTTTAAGATTCTCTAATGATACATACAAAGCAATGTGTCGAAGTCAAAAAAATATTACATAGAGAACATACAAACTACACACACATAAGTCGTTATACTTGCAAATACGCGCAGCGAGCACAGCAATACATGGTAACACACGCATTTACACGGACATGCCACAGAGATGGATTCGACACTTATTTCATACAGTACATAATTATAATAATATCAAGCGCCAGACATCATGATGGTTTAGAATTGTATATGATGGAGTGGTGTCATGTATGTGTATATTATTTGAACGAAACAAGATAGACCGGTCATGTTTACTATTGAAACGACCAGATTAATGTGTGGATTCATTTGATACTTGTTATTAGGTTGTAGGACATTGCAACACGGAATTATGATTAAATGTATAAAAGCTAAAATCACTTAGTAGAACAATAGATATTCCAAACAGGTGGTGGACAGGAAACTCAGGCCAGCCCTTTGGACATCCCCAAGGCTGAACCTGTTCAGCATATACAAAGAAACTAGTGACTCAGTCATGAATGAGAGAGTCCCCCCCCCCCCCAGAAACTAGTTAACACATTTTGCTGATCACACAGGAAGGTAATTCCTGTTTTGGTCTCAGAGTTGCTGTAAGGTCTCAGAGGAAGATGGAGTCCCAGCATTATATTACAGAGAGAGAGAGAGAGAGAGAGAGAGAGAGAGAGTGATATGGAAAGACGAATTTATATAACTTAAGGATAATGGTATTGTATCGCTGGCATGTAACTGAAACTGTAACTGAAACTGTATGTAATTGTATGTTTTAACTGCTTACTGTGTGAGTTGTAATCATGTAACTATAGGTATACTGTACTTTGTAATATATATTGAATCCATATCCTTTTTAATAACAAATATATACATCAATGAGCTTTGGAACTCAGATAATGTGTGGGTGTATTGTTTTCTCTTATGGGATGCAGTGTTTTGCGATGTATAGCGCACAGTCATGGGATATGGTAATAAGAGGTGCAGGCGTTTACAATATATATTAGAGCGGGCATTTTAAATATTTGTGACAAATCAAGTTGGCATTCTTAAATGAGAGGGCTAATGCACTGCAAGAGGGCTAATGCACTGTATCAGCACGGACAGGTGTTAGGGTCACTGGTACAAGACCCCAAATATTTTTATCTTTATCCACAGTTGATATATATATTTTAATAAATCTATATTACTACATTCCCAAAAAGGGAAAAAAAGTCTCCAAGAGGTCCATAAGACTCTATTCAGATTAAAACAGAAATTTTATATACAAGGGGCAGGGCAGGCAGAATGCTAGCCAGGATATTGAGGGGGAAACTGGCAAAAGAACGGGTGAAGGCGATTATTGATCTCAATAATGTTAAGGTAACGGACCCGTCCCTAATCGCTGATGCTTTCGCTGCTTACTATTCTACCCTTTATAATTTGAAGGATGATGTGGCAACTCCACAACCTGTCCTTGAATCCATTGTAGCTTTTTTAAATGACATTGATGTCCCTTCCATAAATTCGGCAACTCTCCGAGCTCTTGAGCAACCCTGGATCCACGAAGAAATAGGTCAGGTTATAGATTCCCTCCCATTGGACAAAGCTCCTGGCCCGGATGGATACATTTATAAATTTTATAAAAGTTTCAAAGATTCACTGATTCCCATCTTAGCGTCGGTCTATAATTGTGCTTCCTCCACCTAAACTTTTCCAGCAGAAATGTTGGAAGCCCGCAGAGTTACGTTTCCAAAATCAGGGAAGAATCCTGCTATTATGTCCAACTACCGCCCCTTAGCCCTACTGAATTCGGACGTCATATGCAAATGCAAAGCTTATAGCTAATAGGATCAATCCCTTACTCCCCCTTCTCTTACATCAGGATCAGGTGGGGTTTGTACCTGGCCGGCAATTCCCCGATAACACCAGGAGGATTATCAATGTCTTGGATGTATTCTCCGCTTCCACTGAACCCCTTTTGTTGCTTTCGTTGGATGCAGAGAAGGCATTCGACCACTTACATTGGGGGCACCTCCAGGAAGTGTTGCATACATTTGGATTTACTGGTACAGTACTCACTTTCATTCTAGCGCTCTATTCTAATCCATCAGCACGAGCTTCCTGATTTCGAACGGTACACGCCAAGGCTGTCCCTTATCTCCACTAGTTTTTGCCCTCGCCATTGAAACTCTTGCTGAGAAGGTATGGGCCCTCATTCCGAGTTGATCGGTCGCAAGGCGATTTTAGCAGAGTTACACACGCTAAGCCGCCGCCTACTGGGAGTGAATCTTAGCTTCATAAAATTGCGACCGATGTATTCGCAATAATGCGATTACTAACTACTTAGCAGTTTCAGAGTAGCTCCAGACTTACTCTGCCTGTGCGATCATTTCAGTGCTTGTCGTTCCTGGTTGACGTCACAAACACACCCAGCGTTCGCCCAGGCACTCCCACCGTTTCCCCGGCCACTCCTGCGTTTTTTCCGGAAACGGTAGCGTTTTCAGCCACACGCCCCTGAAACGCCGTGTTTCCGCCCAGTAACACCCATTTCCTGTCAATCACATTACGATCGCCGGAGCGAAGAAAAAGCCGTGAGTAAAAATACTTTCTTCATAGTAAAGTTACTTGGCGCAGTCGCAGTGCGAACATTGCGCATGCGTACTAAGCGGATTTTCACTGCGATGCGATGAAAAATACCGAGCGAACAACTCGGAATGAGGGCCATGATCCGATAATTTGATAAAAAGTCCAGAACTTTTTGGGAAACCTTATAAGGTCTGCATATTTGCGGACAATGGGGCAGATGTATTAACCTGGAGAAGGCATAAGGAAGTGATAAACCAGTGTTAAGTGCAAGGTGAAAAATGCACCAGCCAATCAGCTCCAATATGTAAATTAACAGTCAGGAGCTGATTGGCTGGTGCATTTTTCACCTTGCACTTAACACTGGTTTATCACTTCCTTATGCCTTCTCCAGGTTAATACATGTGCCCCAATGTTCTCCTCACGTTAACGGATCCAGTCATGTCCTTACAAAATCTACATGCTGTATTAGAAGAGTACTCCAAGGTGTCCTATTACAAGCTAAATGACACTAAGACAAAAGCGCTCCCCGTAAACTTTCTCTCTTCCCTCCTACAATCACTGAAAGCTACTTACTCATATGCCTGGCAGGATAGAAGCCTTAAATATTGAGGAGTCCAGATCACCCCAAAGGTGTGATTTTAGCTAACTATTCCCCTTTATTATGCAATATCCAACAATTGACCTCTGACTGGATGATGCAACATGTATCATGGATGGGGCGCATAGCAGCCCTAAAAATGTTAATTCTCCCCAAACGTATGTACTTGTTTAGGGGTTCACTACGGCTGGCCGGCGGTCGGGCTCCCGGCGACCAGCATCCCGGCGCCGGGAGCCCGACCGCCGGCTTACCGACAGCTTGGCGAGCGCAAATGAGCCCCTTGCGGGCTCGCTGCGCTCGCCACGCTACGGGCGCGTTATTCTCCCTCTATGGGGGTCGTGGACCCCCACGAGGGAAAATAAGTGTCGGTATGCCGGCTGTCGGGCTCCCGGCGCCGGTATACTGAGCGCCGGGAGCCCGACCGCCGGCAAACAGAAGACCACCCCTTGTTTAGAACTATCCCAATCCTCCTTCCTCATTATTTACTGTCCATATTTTCTTCTCTTTGCACTAAATATGTATGGCATGGTAAGACGCGGAGATTGGCCCGAAAGATGATGTCTCTCCATAGAACGGGAGGGGACTTGGCATATCCAGACTTACACTCCTACCAATTGGCTTGTATTCTCAAACAGATGGGAGCATGGTTCGCTCAAGGTGATCCCAAGATTTGGGTCCAGTTGGAACAGGTATTGCTGTCTCCATTTCCTATAACAGACATTTTGTAGCATGACATCAAATCACAGTTTAAACAGCTTTCCAAACGGGTGCAGGCTAATGAACAGCGCCTTGGGTAGACATTTCATGACGTTGCAGATTTAAAGGAACAGTGCGCCTTTCTTCAGAAATCCCATTACCAGCTTCTTAATAAGGTCGACGATCTCGAGAATAGATCACGTCGAAATAACCTGAGGGTTGTGGGGCTGCCCGAAGCCCTTAAAGGGCCAGCACTCCTTTCCTTTATACAAGACACGCTGCCAGATCTGCTTGATATCCAAGATTCCTGCACGGGTATGATTGTGGAGAGGGCCCATCGCATTGGTCCTGCAAGGCCTACGCAGGATTCCCGACCCCGGGCTGTTATTTTCCGTTGTCTAAATTACATCCACAAAGACACCATCTGGTCTGCGTCTCGCCGTAAACACTTACAATGGAACGATGTGAAGATTTTTATCTTCCAAGATTATTCGGCAGAGGTGGCCAGGGCACGACGTGAATTCACCCCACTTTGTTCCCGCCTAGCAAAAGCAAATAGAAAATTCGCTCTTATATACCCAGCACTGTTCAAAGGATCTTCATTTACAGACTTCTCCACCGTGGCTGATGCGGAAGCATATCTACTGGAAGAGGAGAACGGCCGTTCCTCACTGCGCCAGTCCTCAACGGACTCGACCCCTGACTGCTAACCACGGCTATAAAATTCCTTAGCGTGGTTATCTCCTCCTTTACTGGCGATTACTCTATTACTTTGAAATATCTGTTTATGTTATAGCTGTTAATCGCTAGAAGCTCTTGAAATTATTGGTGGGAGGAGACGCCCCTCTTACCGACGTGAATGCTATGGCGGGTGCCATCTCATCATTAATCCCATTCTGAATGGGATCCTTCTTTTAAGGCGCCTTCCACCTAAAGTTTTCCACATACTATTCTAAGTTATGTTTTGTTTATGCCATATATAAGCTATGCTTATTGTTTCTCAGTACCAGGGCTGGGGCAAGCCTGGAGTTCTTATCTGGTTCTCCATTTGGCGAACTATAGGTCAATTTAGATTATCTTTGTACCTGAAGTGCACTTTTGAGGCTAATCTTTTGATCCATTCTTTTCTGGATCCTTTACTTTACTTTCCCCCACTTTTTCTACCCATTGTTCTCTCCTCTCTGTGTCTTGTCCTGTTGGTTTTCTATGTCCATGATAACAATGTATTCTGTGAATATGATATTATCGGTTTTATTTATTGCCATGAACCATACCTTTCTTCAGCAGAATGATGACCAGTTTAAAAATTGGCACGTATAACGTAGGTGGCTTCCACTCCCCCATAAAGAGGAAGAAAATCTTACTTTACTTATCTAAACTACATGTAGATGTGGCATTCCTCCAGGAGTCTCATCTCCTTCCCCCTGAGATTGACAAGCTCAATTGCCTGGGCTGGAGAGTGCTGGCGTCCACCCCATTTACTGCCAAGGCCCGTGGGGTACTCATTTTGACTAGACGCTCCGTCCAAGTAGACCTTCACTCCTCCCAATCTGATACTGAAGGCAGATATCTCATTGTAGACGCCACTCTAGATGACTCACGTTTTCTACTGTGTAATGTATACGCCCCCAATATTGATCCCCAACCCTTTTTTCTGTCCATTGCCGCTAAACTGCACCCACACTCTCATAAACAGGTGATACTCGCAGGTGACTTTAACTCTACTGTATCCAATGCTCTTGATAGGAACACCAAGTCCAGATCTAGCCGCTATACTCCCAAATACGGTTTACCATATCTAATGTCACAGCTGCACTTGGTGGACGTGTGGCGAGCCTGTCATCCAGTCGACCGTGAATACACTTGTTTATCGGCTGCCCATGGTACACTGTCGAGAATCGATTATCTGCTCATCTCGGCTACTATGTTTACCAGGGTGCAAACTTCTGAAATTGAACCGGTGTCCTTGTCGGATCATGCGGTCTGCTGGATGGCTCTCGCCACCTTCCCCAATAGAGGCCCTGTCAGACAATGGCGCTTCCCATCCCACCTGACCAATTCCATCCAATTTAGAAATATGCTGGAGGCATCATGGGCTGACTTTACACATTGTAATATAACTGCAGAGAAGGAATCACCGCTCCTGTTCTGGCAGGCGTCTAAGACAGTACTAAGAGGCGCTATCATTTCCTTCACCTCCAAACATAAGAAAGACACACAAGCTCTGTACCTTGATGCTCAGTCTAAACTTACTGACGCCTACCAAGCGTTCACGCAGCCCCCACCCCAATTACCAGGAAACTCTACCATGAACAGAAATCCCTTTTTGACAAACTCTTAACCCAAACTGAATCTAAATTAACATTTATGTCTCAATGCAGATTTCATAAATTCGGCAATCGATCTAGTCGATTGCTTTCAAATCTCCTGAAAGGTCAACATCCCCCAACACTTATCCATGCTTTAACTAGGGCTGACGGCACTGTGGTACATGATTGTGGCCAGGTGTCTGAGGTTCTGCAGTCTTTTTATTCCTCACTATATTCTGAACCCTCTATTGATTACCAACAACAACACTCTTTCTGGTCTTCCCTTACGCTTCCCTCTCTATCTTCTACCTCATCCCAACCCCTACTGAACCCCATTACTGAGGAGGAGGTGCTCCATGCAATTCACTGTTTGAAACCAAACAAAACCCCTGGACCTGACGGTCTAACCAATGAATACTATAAAATACTGGCCCCTCAATTGGTCAAACCCCTTTGTGAACTATTCAACTTGCTGTTGTCCGGAACACCCCCTCCACTATACTTCAATGCTGCGATTCTGAAAATCCTCCATAAACCAGGGAGAAACCCCCTGCTTCCCAGTTCATATAGACCTATATCCTTATTGAATACGGATTACAAGATATATACCAAGATCTTGGCAGACCGGGTAAAGCTTCTCTTGCCCTCTCTGATCCAGGAAGACCAGACAGGGTTTATTTGGGGGCGCCACTCTACGGTGAATGTGCGTAAGATACTGACTGTCATGCAGTGGTTGGAGACTTCGGGAGACCAGAACCCCTATGCCCTTCTCTCCCTTGATGCCGAGAAGGCTTTTGACCTAGTCACATGGGATCACCTTTTTGACACCATGCACAAGTTTGGATTCCCGGAGGCCTTCATTTATGCAGTACGCCTTCTCTATCATGACTCCTCCTCTCAAATCCTCTCTAACAATTACATGTCCTCTCCCATTACCCTCCATAGAGGGACCAGACAAGGCTGCCCCCTTTCACCTCTTCTATTTGCTATAGCTATAGAACCCCTAGCCACTGCACTGCGCATGTCTCTAGAATATACTGGTATTGTCGTTGGATCGACTGAAGTGAAACTCAGTTTATTTGCCGATGACATGCTTTTATTTATCTCTAACCCCCAATCTTCCATCCCTGCTATAAAGCATATCATAGATAATTTTAGTTCTTTCTCGGGTTTTCGCGTGAACTATGACAAGTCACGCCTCCTCCCTCTAGGCCCTGGTCACTCCACAAACCTTCTATCCCCCACGCTGACACAATTCACAATTTGCCGCTCTCCACTTAAATACCTAGGTATCATGATTCC
Source organism: Pseudophryne corroboree (assembly GCF_028390025.1). Classification (NCBI taxonomy): domain Eukaryota; kingdom Metazoa; phylum Chordata; class Amphibia; order Anura; family Myobatrachidae; genus Pseudophryne; species Pseudophryne corroboree. Next base: position 290,111,875 of record NC_086452.1, on the reverse strand, counting down.
CCCTAATCTGGACGCCCTATATTCTGCTAATTTCCACCAGATATACGCCTCGGCGGAGAAATTATTGAAAGGATGGATGGATTTACCTCTATCATTGTCTGGTAGGGTAGTGGTTATTAAAAGCTTTATTTTTCCTAAATTATCCTATGTCCTCCAAATGCTTCCCTTGCAACTTTCCAAGTCAGATATCCAACGATTTGACTCCTTGTTTACAATATTCATCTGGGCAAAAAAGAAATCTAGAGTATCTCGCCATATTTTGCGACTGCCGAGGCCGGAGGGTGGTTTTGGGATGCCAGACATCTCTGCTTTTTCAAATGCAGCTATGTATCGATACATGGTGGATTGGTTTTCTGGTGGCTCCGTATATACTCTCCCCAACATAGAAGAACACCTTTTCCATCCTTTCTCCCCAGCTGCTCTCCTCCATGCACCTACCTCACTGATTCCTTCCCATATAAAATCCAACATACTCTTTCATTACACTTATAAAGCCTGGAAATCTATCAATAAACAATTGCACAGGAATCCCTCTAACTCCCCTTACACCACCTGTTGGGGCAACCCACAATTTCCTCCTGGTTTGGACGGCTGTGCTTACATGACGTGGAAAGAGAAGGGCATCTCGTGCATTCGAAATATCTTTGACCCTGGGGGTAAGATCTACTCTTTCTCTGCTTTATCAGATAGATATGGTCTACCCAACTCCCAATTTTATATGTACCTCCAGTCCCGTCATTTTGCACAGTCGTTACCACCTGGAATGGCCCTTGATACGGCCATCGACCCTCTTACCCCTCTCCTGCGTTTTAATCTGACCATAGGATATAGGCTGCGTAATTTATATTCTATTCTTATAGACTCAGGGAAAACACCCTTGCAAAGCACTCTCCACTCGCGCTGGCAACGGGACATACCTGATTTTCCGGCTATGTCGGTAATTATGTCCAAACTGTCCCCCACATTTAAATATTTTTCTCTAACGTCCTAGTGGATGCTGGGGACTCCGTCAGGACCATGGGGAATAGCGGCTCCGCAGGAGACAGGGCACATCTAAAGAAAGCTTTTAGGATCACATGGTGTGTACTGGCTCCTCCCCCCATGACCCTCCTCCAAGCCTCAGTTAGGTTTTTGTGCCCGTCCGAGCAGGGTGCAATCTAGGTGGCTCTCCTAAAGAGCTGCTTAGAAAAAGTTTTTTTAGGTTTTAAATCTCAGTGAGTCCTGCTGGCAACAGGCTCACTGCATCGAGGGACTTAGGGGAGAGATTTTCAACTCACCTGCGTGCAGGATGGATTGGAGTCTTAGGCTACTGGACATAGCTTCAGAGGGAGTCGGAACACAGGTCATCCTGGGGTTCGTCCCGGAGCCGCGCCGCCGACCCCCCTTACAGATGCTGAAGATCGGAGGTCCGGAAACAGGTGGCAGAAGACTCTTCAGTCTTCATGAAGGTAGCGCACAGCACGGCAGCTGTGCGCCATTGTTGCTACACACTTCTCACTGACCAGTCACGGAGGGTGCAGGGCGCTGCTGGGGGCGCCCTGGGCAGCAATATTAAATACCTTTAGTGGCAAAGAATACATCACATATAGCCATTAAGGCTATATGTATGTATTTAACCCAGGCCAGATTTCTCAAAACCCGGGAGAAAAGCCCGCCGGAAAAGGGGCGGAGCTTATTCTCCTCAGCACTCAGCGCCATTTTCCTGCTCAGCTCCGCTGTGAGGAAGGCTCCCAGGACTCTCCCCTGCACTGCACTACAGAAACAGGGTAACAAAGAGAAGGGGGGCATAAATTGGCGATATTTATATATTAAAAGCGCTTATAACAAAAACAACACCTTTTAGGGTTGTTTATATACATTTATAGCGCTTTTGGTGTGTGCTGGCAAACTCTCCCTCTGTCTCCCCAAAGGGCTAAGGGGGTCCTGTCTTCGATTAGAGCATTCCCTGTGTGGCTGCTGTGTGTCGGTACGTGTGTGTCGACATGTATGAGGACGATGTTGGTGTGGAGGCAGAGCAATTGCCGGTAATGGTGATGTCACCCCCTAGGGAGTCGACACCGGAATGGATGGCTTTAGTTATGGAATTACGTGATAATGTTAGTACATTACAAAAGTCAGTAGACGAAATGAGACGGCCGGAAAACCAGTCAGTACCGGCTCAGGCGTCTCAGACACCGTCAGGGGCTGTAAAACGTCCCTTACCTCAGTCAGTCGACACGGGTACCGACACAGATGAATCTAGTGTCGACGGTGAAGAAACAAACGTATTTTCCAACAGGGCCACACGTTATATGATCACGGCAATGAAGGAGGCTTTGCAGATCTCTGATACTGCTGGTACCTCAAAAAGGGGTATTATGTGGGGGGTGAAAAAACTACCTGTAGCTTTTCCAGAATCAGAGGAATTGAATGACGTGTGTGATGAAGCGTGGGTTAACCCAGATAGAAAACTGCTAATTTCTAAGAAGTTATTGGCATTATACCCTTTCCCACCAGAGGTTAGGACGCGCTGGGAAACACCCCCTAGGGTGGATAAGGCGCTCACACGTTTATCAAAGCAAGTGGCGTTGCCGTCTCCTGATACGGCCGCCCTCAAGGATCCAGCGGATAGGAGGCTGGAAACTAACCTGAAAAGTATATACACTCATACTGGTGTTATACTGCGACCGGCAATAGCCTCAGCCTGGATGTGCAGTGCTGGGGTAGTGTGGTTGGATTCCCTGACTGAAAATATTGATACCCTGGATAGGGACAGTATTTTATTGACTCTAGAGCAATTAAAGGATGCGTTTCTTTATATGCGAGATGCTCAGAGGGATATTTGTACTCTAGCATCAAGAGTAAGTGCGATGTCCATATCTGCCAGAAGAAGTTTATGGACGCGACAGTGGTCAGGTGATGCGGATTCCAAAAGGCATATGGAAGTGTTGCCATATAAAGGAGAGGAATTATTTGGGGTCGGTCTATCGGATCTGGTGGCCACGGCAACTGCCGGCAAATCCACTTTTTTACCTCAGACCCCCTCCCAACAGAAAAAGACACCGTCTTTTCAGCCGCAGTCCTTTCGCTCCTATAAAAACAAGCGAGCAAAAGGACAGTCTTATCTGCCGCGAGGCAGAGGAAAGGGTAAGAGAGGGCAGCAAGCAGCCCCTGCCCAGGACCAGAAGCCCGCCCCAGGTTCTACAAAGCCATCAGCATGACGCTGGGGCTTTACAAGCGGACTCAGGAGCGGTGGGGGGTCGACTAAAGATTTTCAGCAATCAGTGGGCTCGCTCACAGGTGGACCCGTGGATCCTGCAGATAGTATCTCAGGGTTACATGTTGGAGTTCGAAAGGTCTCCCCCTCGCCGGTTCCTAAAGTCTGCTTTACCAACGTCTCCCTCAGAAAGGACGACGGTATTGGAAGCCATTCACAAGCTGTATTCTCAGCAGGTGATAGTCAAGGTACCCCTCCTACAACAGGGAAAGGGGTATTATTCCACACTATTTGTGGTACCGAAGCCGGACGGTTCGGTAAGACCTATTCTAAATCTGAAATCCTTGAACCTGTACATACAGAAATTCAAGTTCAAGATGGAGTCACTCAGAGCAGTGATAGCGAATCTGGAAGAAGGGGACTTCATGGTGTCCCTGGACATAAAAGATGCTTATCTGCATGTCCCAATTTACCCCTCACACCAAGGGTATCTCAGGTTCGTGATACAAGACTGTCATTATCAGTTTCAAACGCTGCCGTTTGGTTTGTCCACGGCCCCTCGGGTCTTTACCAAGGTAATGACCGAAATGATGGTTCTTCTACGAAGAAAAGGCGTATTAATTATCCCTTACTTGGACGATCTCCTGATAAGGGCAAAGTCCAGGGAACAGCTGGAAGTCGGTGTAGCACTAACCCAAGTAGTGCTTCAGCAACACGGGTGGATTCTGAATCTTCCAAAATCTCAATTGACCCCGACAACACGTCTGCTGTTCCTGGGAATGATTCTGGACACGGTTCAGAAAAAGGTGTTTCTCCCGGAGGAGAAAGCAAGGGAGTTATCCGAACTGGTCAGGAACCTCCTAAAACCAGGAACTGTGTCAGTACATCAATGCACAAGAGTCATGGGAAAGATGGTGGCTTCTTACGAAGCAATTCCATTCGGCAGATTCCATGCACGAACATTTCAGTGGGATCTGCTGGACAAATGGTCCGGATCGCATCTGCACATGCATCAGCGGATAACACTGTCACCAAGAACAAGGTTGTCTCTCCTGTGGTGGTTGCAGAGTGCCCATCTGTTAGAGGGCCGCAGGTTCGGCATACAGGACTGGGTCCTGGTGACTACGGATGCCAGCCTACGGGGCTGGGGAGCAGTCACACAGGGAAGAAACTTCCAGGGTGTATGGTCAGACCTGGAGACGTCTCTTCACATAAATATACTGGAGCTAAGAGCGATATACAATGCTCTAAGCTTGGCAAAACCGCTGCTTCAGGGTCAGCCGGTGTTGATCCAGTCGGACAACATCACGGCAGTCGCCCACGTAAACAGACAAGGCAGCACGAGAAGCAGAAGAGCAATGACAGAAGCTGCAAGGATTCTTCGCTGGGCGGAAAATCATGTCATAGCACTGTCAGCAGTGTTCATCCCGGGAGTGGACAACTGGGAAGCAGACTTCCTCAGCAGACACGACCTTCACCCGGGAGAGTGGGGACTTCATCCGGAAGTTTTCCACATGATTGTGAACCGTTGGGAAAAACCAAAGGTGGATATGATGGCGTCTCGCCTCAACAAAAAACTGGACAGATATTGCGCCAGGTCAAGAGACCCTCAGGCAATAGCTGTGGACGCTCTGGTAACACCATGGGTGTACCAGTCAGTGTATGTGTTTCCTCCTCTGCCTCTCATACCAAAGGTACTGAGAATTATTCGGAAAAGGGGAGTAAGAACAATACTAGTGGCTCCGGATTGGCCAAGAAGAACTTGGTATCCGGAACTTCAAGAGATGCTCACGGAGGATCCGTGGCCTCTACCTCTAAGAAGGGATCTGCTTCAGCAGGGACCTTGTATGTTCCAAGACTTACCGCGACTGCGTTTGACGGCATGGCGGTTGAACGTCGGATTCTAAAAGAAAAGGGCATTCCAGAGAAAGTTATTCCTACCTTGATTAAGGCTAGGAAGGAAGTGACCGCACAACATTATCACCGCATTTGGAGAAAATATGTTGCGTGGTGTGAAGCCAAGAAGGCCCCAACGGAAGAATTTCAATTGGGTCGATTCTTACATTTCCTGCAGGCAGGATTGTCTATGGGCCTCAAATTGGGGTCTATTAAAGTTCAAATTTCGGCCTTATCAATCTTCTTCCAGAAGGAATTGGCTTCAGTGCTTGAAGTACAAACTTTTGTCAAGGGTGTACTACATATACAGCCCCCGATTGTGCCCCCAGTGGCACCGTGGGATCTAAACGTAGTTTTGGATTTTCTCAAATCTCATTGGTTTGAGCCTCTCAAATCTGTAGATTTGAAGTATCTTACATGGAAAGTAACCATGCTACTGGCCCTGGCTTCAGCCAGGAGAGTTTCAGAGTTGGCGGCTTTATCGTACAAAAGCCCATATCTGATTTTCCATTCGGACAGGGCAGAACTGCGGACACGTCCTCATTTTCTCCCTAAGGTGGTTTCGGCTTTTCACTTGAACCAGCCTATTGTGGTGCCTGCGGCTACTAGCGACTTGGAGGACTCCAAGTTACTGGACGTTGTCAGAGCATTAAAAATATATATTTCAAGGACAGCTGGAGTCAGAAAATCTGACTCGTTGTTTATATTGTATGCACCCAACAAGATGGGTGCTCCTGCGTCTAAGCAGACGATTGCGCGTTGGATCTGTAGCACAATCCAACTTGCACATTCTGTGGCAGGCCTGCCACAGCCTAAATCTGTAAAGGCCCACTCCACAAGGAAGGTGGGCTCATCTTGGGCGGCTGCCCGAGGGGTCTCGGCATTACAACTTTGCCGAGCAGCTACGTGGTCAGGGGAGAACACGTTTGTAAAATTTTACAAATTTGATACTCTGGCTAAGGAGGACCTGGAGTTCTCTCATTCGGTGCTGCAGAGTCATCCGCACTCTCCCGCCCGTTTGGGAGCTTTGGTATAATCCCCATGGTCCTGACGGAGTCCCCAGCATCCACTAGGACGTTAGAGAAAATAAGAATTTACTTACCGATAATTCTATTTCTCATAGTCCGTAGTGGATGCTGGGCGCCCATCCCAAGTGCGGATTGTCTGCAATACTTGTACATAGTTATTGTTACAAAAATCGGGTTATTATTATTGTTGTGAGCCATCTTTTCAGAGGCTACTTCGTTTGTTATCATACTGTTAACTGGGTTCAGATCACAAGTTGTACAGTGTGATTGGTGTGGCTGGTATGAGTCTTACCCGGGATTCAAGATCCTTCCTTATTGTGTACGCTCGTCCGGGCACAGTACCTAACTGAGGCTTGGAGGAGGGTCATGGGGGGAGGAGCCAGTACACACCATGTGATCCTAAAAGCTTTCTTTAGATGTGCCCTGTCTCCTGCGGAGCCGCTATTCCCCATGGTCCTGACGGAGTCCCCAGCATCCACTACGGACTATGAGAAATAGAATTATCGGTAAGTAAATTCTTATTAAAATCCGCAGCTTTGCAGGAAACGCACCTCAAATTCTTAAATAGAGCCTACATCTCCCCGAAACAGCATTCCTATTTCACCCTGGCCTCTACGGGTCGATGTTTTAAATGTGGGATGGCTGAGGCCACCTACTACCATAACTTCTGGGACTGCAGGAAAATAAGAACTTTCTGGGACAAACTGATAAACCCTGTTAATGATATCTTTTCAGTTCGAATCACCAAGCTCCCTACCGCATGTCTACTTTACTGCTTTTCAGATTGGGACCTGGGACCACACAAACAGAAGATTATACCTGCCCTGACAGTTATCCTTACTATCGCTAAAAAATTAATCCTCACCCATTGGTTACACAGACAATCTCCATCTATTGCAGAAATGAGAACCTCTCTGCTAAACAACATATTTTACGAGCGACAGGCTCTAGTACCGGATATAGAGTCAGGGGCCCCTAGATTCTATGGGAAATGGGAAACTGTTATACAAAGCTTTGATAATGCCACTCAGCTCAGAATCCAGAAAATTTTCGAACCCACCACTTGGTATTTGTATAGACAAATTGATTAATGTTATTAACTATGCTAAGTTTGAAATGTGTTGAACCGGTAAATAATATCTACTTATCGCAGTCCACAGGACATATATCCAACCTGACAACCTTATGGTATAACTTTTCCTTTAGAGAATGGTGCTGTATGTTGTCCTGTTTTCATGTTTTGTCCACCCCCCCCCCCCCCCTTTCCCTTCCATCTCCCACCCCCTCTTTTTTCTTTCTTTCTCCTCTCATTTCTCTTCCCTCTACAATCTATACGAATTCGATTTTCTATCTAACCAATCTTCACTATAAAATAGAAAATTATTTGAAGAAGGGTTATTATCTCTTCAGTTTCTGTTTTCTTTCTCCTTGTCTGTAGTGGTCTCTCAACTGCTAAGGGTCTATATGGTCAGATACTGAGGCTTATTACAAGTCTTTACTTCCACTAGATACCTTCATATCTCTTTAACATTAGATCTCACATTTCACTAAGCAAAATGGTAACCCTAGACAATAGGAGTGGAATATACCCTATGATATCGTTTATTACCAAATTCTTACATGTACTATATGTAATTATGCAAGTATTTTCCACATACTGAGACTTTATTGTATGACCCTGACCTACCTCGTATTTTTGTTATTTGTACCTCTCCACTATGAATCCAGACATGGAATTTTGTACATCTATCTCTACCTTTCTTCAATAAACATTGTTTTGAAAAAACAAAACAAAAAAAAACAACAGACATTTTGTCGTTCTCTGTAAGCGAAGGCAAACTGTTGACGGCTAAATCTCTGGTAGTACATTCTGCCCGGAAAGCATGGTTGGAACTAGCTCTTAATTTAGATAATGTTTACCTGCCTCCCTCCGGTTTTACTTTAAAAGGCTTAGCTTGTCTAATCCTAGACCTAAGCTTTGACACATTGGTGTATCACGGAATTATATCCCTTCATGAGGTTACTTCAAACGGATCTTTACTTTCATTTGCCCAAATCCAATCTCAATACGCCTTACCCCATGGGGAATTTTACAAATATTTACAACAGAGACATTGGGTGATGGAAGTTACACAATCCCCTCATAGCCTATCCAATCTTCCTAATCTAATTCAAGGATTATTACATAAACGGGATAGTAGGGGGTGCATATCCAGATGGTATAACCTTATTGTTACCCCCCGCCTTTTACAGAAGTTCCCCTTTCAGGTGAAATGGGAGGTAGATTTAGGGTGCACAGTCCTGGAGGAGGAATGGAAATTCATCTTTCAGGTGTGCTTTCGAGTATCTAGATGTATGTTCCATGTGGAATTGTTCTATAAACTCCTGCACCGTCTTTATTTCACCCCTGCATGCTTACACACAATGAAGCATTCTACCTCTAATTTGTGTTGGTGCAATTGTGGCGGGGTGGGTACACTATTTCATATATTCTGGGACTTGTTGGTCTCTGGAATTCTGTGTTTGCCCTTATTGCTAAAGTCCTGGGCTTTTATGTTACCCCTAACCCCTTACTGGCCAGTCTCCATGTGTACCGCAGTAATCTCTCACCTAGTGATCGCTACACGATGGGCCAGATACTCATATCGACAAAATTATCGATTGCTCGCCATTGGCGCACACCTTCTGTCCCGTCCATAGTACCTGTTGAAAATGCAGTACACTCCCATTATGTATGTGATAGCCGGGGGGGTGTACTGTTTTCCGACCTCAAACCCGCTACGGCTTTGGCTACCATGGAGCAACTATAGTAGGTTTAGAACTTCTGATTTAAGTGATGTGTTGTCCTCCCTAGCCTCAGTGATCTCTTAACCTGTGGTTCACACAACTTTCAACCTTCCAGAGGCGATCTTATCAGTTACATTTTTGTACTGTGATTGTTTGATATGTTGATATGTACAGCTGGCCTTTACTTCACTGTTTTGTGGGTAATTGTACTCTCCATAGCTCTATTTCATATTATGTGTGCCCCCTTTCCCTCCCCTTAACCTTTTTTTCCTTCTGTACCCTTTTTGGTTTAAATGCAAAAATTCAATAAAAATGTTATAAAAAAAACAAAACAAAACACAAAAACAAAAAAGGGAAAGAAGGTAAAGACCATAGCAACATGACCTGCAGGACAATTGTAACATTAATTGAATTCTGTCCCCTCGTAGTCTCGGATCGGTTCTTTAAAAAACGATCACGCTTTAAATGTATTACCGAAGAGGCAGAGCTACTACACTTCCAATATACAACAGTCTAAAAGCTGTTAGGTTCAATACTCTTATTCAGACCGTTTGGGGCCATTGTGCCCAAGGAGAATATCCAGAAAGCTTTTTTTACATAATTGAGTATTTCTGTCCCCTCCTCTCAGAGTGGGCTTTATACACTGAATACCCAGAATTTTCAATGCTGATACTTTATCATCTAACTATGCCTGGAAGTGATAGTAACACAATGCTACCAGGGCAAAGACAAAAATAAGAATTTACTTACCGATAATTCTATTTCTCGTAGTCCGTAGTGGATGCTGGGGACTCCGTCAGGACCATGGGGAATAGCGGCTCCGCAGGAGACAGGGCACAAAAATAAAGCTTTAGGATTAGGTGGTGTGTACTGGCTCCTCCCCCTATGACCCTCCTCCAAGCCTCAGTTAGGATACTGTGCCCGGACGAGCGTACACAATAAGGAAGGATATTGAATCCCGGGTAAGACTCATACCAGCCACACCAATCACACCGTATAACTTGTGATCTGAACCCAGTTAACAGTATGACAAACGTAGGAGCCTCTGAACAGACGGCTTACAACAATAACAACCCGAATTTGTTTGTAACAATAACTATGTACAAGTATTGCAGACAATCCGCACTTGGGATGGGCGCCCAGCATCCACTACGGACTACGAGAAATAGAATTATCGGTAAGTAAATTCTTATTTTCTCTAACGTCCTAAGTGGATGCTGGGGACTCCGTCAGGACCATGGGGATTATACCAAAGCTCCCAAACGGGCGGGAGAGTGCGGATGACTCTGCAGCACCGAATGAGAGAACTCAAGGTCCTCCTCAGCCAGGGTATCAAATTTGTAGAATTTTGCAAACGTGTTTGCCCCTGACCAAGTAGCAGCTCGGCAGAGTTGTAATGCCGAGACCCCCCGGGCAGCCGCCCAGGATGAGCCCACTTTCCTTGTGGAATGGGCCTTGACAGATTTAGGTTGTGGCAAGCCTGCCACAGAATGTGCAAGTTGAATTGTGCTACAAATCCAACGAGCAATCGTCTGCTTAGAAGCAGGAGCACCCATCTTGTTGGGTGCATACAATATAAACAGTGAGTCAGACTTTCTGACTCCCGCCGTTGTTGAAATATATATTTTCAATGCCCGGACCACGTCCAACAACTTGGAATCCTCCAAATCGTTAGTAGCCGCAGGCACCACAATAGGCTGGTTCAGGTGAAACGCTGACACCACCTTAGGCAGAAAATGAGGACGCGTCCGCAGTTCTGCCCTGTCCGTATGGAAAATCAGATATGGGCTCTTATATGATAAAGCCGCCAATTCTGATACTCTCCTGGCTGAAGCCAGGGCCAGTAGCATGGTTACTTTCCATGTAAGATACTTCAACTCCACCGATTTGAGCGGCTCAAACCAATGGGATTTGAGAAAATCCAAGACTACATTAAGATCCCACGGTGCCACTGGGGGCACAACCGGGGGCTGTATATGTAGTACTCCTTTTACAAAAGTCTGGACTTCAGGAACTGAAGCCAATTCTTTCTGGAAGAAAATCGACAGGGCCGAAATTTGAACCTTAATGGACCCCAATTTGAGGCCCATAGACAATCCTGTTTGCAGGAAATGTAGGAATCGACCCAGTTGAAATTCCTCCGTGGGGGCCTTCCTGGCCTCACACCACGCAACATATTTTCTCCAAATGCGGTGATAATGTTGTGCAGTCACCTCCTTCCTGGCTTTTACCAGTGTAGGAATGACCTCTTCCGGAATGCCTTTTTCCCTTAGAATTCGGCGTTCAACCGCCATGCCGTCAAACGCAGCCGCGGTAAGTCTTGGAATAGACACGGTCCCTGCTGAAGCAGGTCCGGTCTTAGAGGTAGAGGCCACGGATCCTCCGTGAGCATCTCTTGAAGTTCCGGATACAAAGTTCTTCTTGGCCAATCCGGAGCCACTAGTATCGTTCTTACTCCCTTTTGCCGTATAATTCTCAGTACTTTTGGTATGAGAGGCAGAGGAGGGAACACATACACTGACTGGAACACCCACGGTGTTACCAGAGCGTCCACAGCTATTGCCTGAGGGTCTCTTGACCTGGCGCAATACCTGTCCAGTTTTTTGTTGAGGCGGGACGCCATCATATCCACCATTGGTTTTTCCCAACGGTTCACAATCATGTGGAAGACTTCTGGATGAAGTCCCCACTCTCCCGGGTGTAGATCGTGTCTGCTGAGGAAGTCTGCTTCCCAGTTGTCCACTCCCGGAATGAATACTGCTGACAGTGCTATCACATGATCTTCCGCCCAGCGAAGAATCCTTGCAGCTTCTGCCATTGCTGTCCTGCTTCTTGTGCCGCCCTGTCTGTTTACGTGGGCGACTGCCGTGATGTTGTCCGACTGGATCAACACCGGCTGACCCTGAAGCAGGGGTTTTGCCAGACTTAGAGCATTGTAAATCGCTCTTAGCTCCAGTATATTTATGTGAAGAGACATCTCCAGGCTTGACCATACTCCCTGGAAGTTTCTTCCCTGTGTGACCGCTCCCCAGCCTCTCAGACTGGCATCCGTGGTCACCAGGACCCAGTCCTGTATGCCGAATCTGCGGCCCTCTAACAGATGAGCACTCTGCAACCACCACAGAAGAGACACCCTTGTCCGTGGCGATAAGGTTATCCGCTGATGCATCTGCAGATGTGATCCGGACCATTTGTCCAGCAGATCCCACTGAAAAGTTGTGCGTGGAATCTGCCGAATGGAATCGCTTCGTAAGAAGCCACCATCTTTCCCAGGACTCTTGTGCATTGATGCACAGACACTTTTCCTGGTTTTAGGAGGTTCCTGACAAGTTCGGATAACTCCCTGGCTTTCTCCTCCGGAAGAAACACCTTTTTCTGAACCGTGTCCAGAATCATTCCCAGGAACAGCAGACGTGTCGTCGGGGTCAACTGAGATTTTGGAAAATTCAGAATCCACCCGTGTTGTTGCAGCACTAGTCGGGTTAGTGCTACTCCGTCCTCCAGCTGTTCTCTGGACCTTGCCCTTATCAGGAGATCGTCCAAGTAAGGGATAATTAATACGCCTCTTCTTCGCAGAAGAATCATCATTTCGGCCATTACCTTGGTAAAGACCCGAGGTGCCGTGGACAATCCAAACGGCAGCGTCTGAAACTGATAATGACAGTTTTGCACCACGAACCTGAGGTACCCTTCATGTGAAGGGCAAATTGGGACATGCAGGTAAGCATCCTTTATGTCCAGGGACACCATAAAGTCCCCTTCTTCCAGATTCGCTATCACTGCTCTGAGTGACTCCATCTTGAACTTGAATTTTTGTATGTACAGCAGGCTTTTTCAACCAGTGTGCCGTGGCACACTAGTGTGCCGTGACCAGTTGCAAGGTGTGCCGCGGAGCCAGAGCAGCTTCCTGCACCTTCAGAGTGAACTGTTGGCCCGGGCTCTTCTTAGAGGACCAGTCATGCTTTGGCCACGACCTATGCCTTGAAAACGATGTGATATCATAGGTCACAGCCGCCGCGTCTCATCACCCAGCCAGCCCACCGCCTGCATACACATCTTCCAGTTCCCGCCTGCATACACAGCTTTCCTTGCCCACCCACATCCACACCTGCCCGACCGCCCGCTGCTCAGTATTCGCAGAAGTCCACTATGAACAACCCCCACCACTGAGGGACAGGGAGGAGGACAGCTGATTATAATATTTTTTATTTTATTTCTCCTGTGGGGAATAATAGGATTTCAATAGAATTTATGTGGGGAGAATAAGGATTTATGGATTTATGGGGGGAACAATGTGAATAATTCATGTGGGGAGCAATGTGATTGTTTTTTCTGTGTAGGCCAATGTACAGTATGTGTGGAATTTTTTTTACTGTGAGGGCCAATGTGTGTGTTTTTTGTTTTTTTCTGTGGGGAACGGATGGTGTGCCTTGGCAATTTTAAAATATTGTTCGGTGTGCCGCGAGTAAAAAAAGGTTGAAAATCACTGATGTACAGGTTCAAAGATTTCAGATTTAGAATAGGTCTTACCGAGCCGTCCGGCTTCGGTACCACAAATAGCGTGGAGTAATACCCCTTTCCCTGTTGTAGGAGGGGTACCTTGACTATCACCTGCTGAGAAAACAGCTTGTGAATGGCTTCCAATACCGTCGCCCTGTCTGAGGGAGACGTTGGCAAAGCAGACTTTAGGAACCTGCGAGGGGGAGACTTCTCGAATTCCAACCTGTAACCCTGAGATACTACCTGCAGGATCCAGGGGTCCACCTGTGAGCAAGCCCACTGTGCGCTGAAATTCTTGAGTCGACCCCCCACCGCTCCTGAGTCCGCTTGTAAGGCCCCAGCGTCATGCTGAGGGCTTTGCAGAACCCTGAGAGGGCTTCTGTTCCTGGGCAGGGGCTGCTTGCTGCCCTCTCTTACCCCTTCCTCTGCCCCGAGGCAGATATGACTGTCCTTTTGTCCGCTTGTTCTTATAGGACCGAAAGGACTGCGGCTGAAAAGACGGTGTCTTTTTCTGTTGGGAGGGGGTCTGAGGTAAAAAGGTGGATTTTCCGGCAGTTGCCGTGGCCCCCAGATCCGATAGACCGACGCCAAATAATTCCTCCCCTTTATACGGCAATACTTCCATATGTCGTTTGGAATCCGCATCACCTGACCACTGTCGCGTCCATAAACTCCTTCTGGCAGATATGGACATCGCATTTACTCTCGATGCCAGAGTGCAAATATCTCTCTGAGCATCTCGCATATAAAGGAAAGCATCCTTTAATTGCTCTATAGTCAACAAAATACTGTCCCTATCCAGGGTATCAATATTTTCAGTCAGGGAATCCAACCAGACGACCCCAGCACTGCACATCCAGGCTGAGGCGATGGCTGGTCGCAGTATAACACCAGTATGTGTGTATATACTTTTTAGGGTAGTTTCCAGTCTCCTATCAGCTGGATCCCTGAGGGCGGCCGTATCAGGAGACGGTAACGCCACTTGTTTTGATAAGCGTGTGAGCGCCTTATCCACCCTAGGGGGTGTTTCCCAGCGCGCCCTAACCTCTGGCGGGAAAGGGTATAATGCTAATAACTTTTTTGAAATTAGCACTTTTCTATCTGGGTTAACCCACGCTTCATCACATACATCATTTAATTCCTCTGATTCAGGAAAAACTACAGGTAGTTTTTTCACCCCCCACATAATACCCCTTTTTGTGGTACTTGCAGTATCAGAGATATGCAAAGCCTCCTTCATTGCCGTGATCATATAACGTGTGGCCCTACTTGAAAATACGTTTGTTTCATCACCGTCGACACTAGATTCAGTGTCTGGGTCTGTGTCGACCGACTGAGGTAAAGGGCGCTTTACAGCCCCTGACGGTGTCTGAGACGCCTGGGCAGGTACTAACTGGTTTGCCGGCCGTCTCATGTCGTCAACTGATTTTTGTAATGTGCTGACATTATCACGTAATTCCATAAACAAAGCCATCCATTCCGGTGTCGACTCCCTGGGGGGTGACATCACCATTATCGGCAATTGCTCTGCCTCCACACCAACATCGTCCTCATACATGTCGACACACACGTACCGACACACAGCAGACACACAGGGAATGCTCTTATCGAAGACAGGACCCCACTAGCCCTTTGGGGAGACAGAGGGAGAGTTTGCCAGCACACACCCAAGCGCTATAATATATATGGGAACAACATTATATAAGTGTTGTTCCTTATAGCAGCTTAAATATATCAAAATATCGCCAAAAAATGCCCCCCCTCTCTGTTTTACCCTGTTTCTGTAGTGCAGTGCAGGGGAGAGTCCTGGGAGCCTTCCTCACAGCGGAGCTGAGCAGGAAAATGGCGCTGTGTGCTGAGGAGAATAAGCCCCGCCCCCTATTTCGGCGGGCTTTTCTCCCGGAGTTTTAGATATCTGGCATGGGTTAAATACATACATATAGCCTCAATGGCTATATGTGATGTATTCTTTTGCCATAAAGGTATTAAATATTGCTGCCCAGGGCGCCCCCAGCAGCGCCCTGCACTCTCCGTGACCGCTTGGTGTGAAGTGTGTGACAACAATGGCGCACAGCTGCAGTGCTGTGCGCTACCTTCATGAAGACTGAAGAGCCTTCTGCCGCCTGTTTCCGGACCTTCAATCTTCAGCATCTGTAAGGGGGGTCGGCGGCGCGGCTCCGGGACGAACCCAAGGGTGAGACCTGTGTTCCGACTCCCTCTGGAGCTAATGGTGTCCAGTAGCCTAAGAATCCAATCCATCCTGCACGCAAGTGAGTTGAAATTCTCTCCCCTAAGTCCCTCGATGCAGTGAGCCTGTTGCCAGCAGGACTCACTGAAAATAAAAAACCTAAAAACTTTTTCTAAGCAACTCTTTAGGAGAGCCACCTAGATTGCACCCTGCTCGGACGGGCACAAAAACCTAACTGAGGCTTGGAGGAGGGTCATAGGGGGAGGAGCCAGTACACACCACCTAATCCTAAAGCTTTATTTTTGTGCCCTGTCTCCTGCGGAGCCGCTATTCCCCATGGTCCTGACGGAGTCCCCAGCATCCACTTAGGACGTTAGAGAAACTAGTGTGATAAGCAGACAACAAAAACATTATACTAATGATGGTGTAAAGTGTCTAGTTTAGAAAATCAATAAAAAAATGCAAAGCATACCTCCCAACTTTGTCCCCTTCCAAAGAGGGACACACGCGCGGCGAAGCCGGGCGCGCTCCCGAAAAAGGGGCGTGGCCTGAGTAAAAGGGGCATGGCTTCGCGGGAGGACCCACGATCGCGAGCCACGCCCCCGTTTTCGTCACTGAGGGGGCATGCCCAGCGCTCTGTGAGCCGCTGGCATGCCCCCTCTCCCTCTGACTTCAGTGAATAGACGCTGTGCGCATGCGCACTGCGTCTATTCACCGCTGCTCTGCTAAGCAGGGCAGCGACAGACAGAGCCTCCCAACTGCCCCCCCCCACCGCAGGACACTGCGGCCCGCGGGTGAGACAGCGGGACAGTCCCCAAAAAACGGGACTGTCCCGCGAAAATCTGGACAGTTGGGAGGTATGTGCAAAGCCTAAACCAATACTGTTGCGAACAAATGCCTCTTGCAGGAACATGTACAAAACACACAGAAAGACGTAACTCTAAGCACACATTATGTATTATATATATATATATATATATACACACACACACACACACACACACACACACACACACAGTTGTGCTCATAAGTTTACATACCCTAGCAGAATTTGTGATTTTCTGACGAGGCTGAAGTTAGCCTCTTATTCGGCCAGCTTCTTATTCACTTCTTATTCAAGCTCTAGCTTCTTATTCACTTCTTATTCGAACTCCAGCTTCTTATTCAGATCATTCAGTTTTGCAAGGGTTAATGAGTCTTGGGTAACAAATTTGACACCTGAAATCAACAGAGTAGGTTCCCTTACATATGACCCACTTGTATTTTGCATGGCCCAATGCTGTTTTGGGCATGAAATACACTGGCAAAGTGGGCGCACACACCATATTTGACCATTTTGAATAAGTAGCTGTAGTTTTGCAAGGGTTAACTAGTCTTGGGCCACATATTTGACTCCTGAAATCAACACAGGGTGGTCACTTACATATGACCCACTTGTACTTTGCTTGGCCCAACACTGTTTTGGGCATGAAATACACTGGCAAAGTGGGCACAAACACCATAATTTAAAATTTTGAATAAGTAGCTGTAGTTTTGCAAGGGTGAACCAGTCTTGGGCCACAAATTTGACCCCCAAAAACAACAGAGGGTGGTCACTTACATATGACCCACTTGTATTTTGCTTGGCCCAACGCTGTTTTGGGCATGAAATACACTGGCAAAGTGGGCACACACACCATATTTTACCATTTTGAATAAGTAGCTGTAGTTTTGCAAGGGTTAACTAGTCTTGGGCCACAAATTTGACCCCCAAAAACAACAGAGGGTGGTCACTTGCATGTGACCCACTTGTATTTTGCCAGGCCCAATGCTGTTTTGGGCATGAAATATACTGGCAAAGTGGGCACAAACACCATTTTATAAATTGCCATTTTGAATAAGTAGCTGTAGTTTTGCAAGGGTTAACTAGTCTTGGGCCACAAATTTGACACCTGAAATCAACAGAGGGTGGTCACTTACATATGACCCAGTTGTATTTTGCTTGGCCCAACGCTGTTTTGGGCATGAAATACACTGGCAAACTGGGCACACACACCATATTTTACAATTTTGAATAAGTAGCTGTAGTTTTGCAAGGGTTAACTAGTCTTCGGCCACAAATTTGACCCCCAAAAACAACAGAGGGTGGTCACTTGCATGTGACCCAGTTGTATTTTGCTTGGCCCAACGCTGTTTTGGGCATGAAATACACTGGCAAACTGGGCACACACACCATATTTTACAATTTTGAATAAGTAGCTGTAGTTTTGCAAGGGTTAACTAGGCTTGGGCCACAAATTTGACCCCCAAAAACAACAGAGGGTGGTCACTTGCATGTGACCCAGATGTATTTTGCTTGGCCCAAAGCTGTTTTGGGCATGAAATACACTGGCAAAGTGGGCACAAACACCATTTTATAAATTGCCAATTTGAATAAGTAGCTGTAGTTTTGCAAGGGTTAACTAGTCTTGGGCCACAAATTTGACACCCGAAAACAACAGAGGGTGGTCACTTGCATGTGACCCAGTTGTATTTTGCTTGGTCCAACGCTGTTTTGGGCATGAAATACACTTGCAAAGTGGGCACAAACACCATTTTATAAATTGCCATTTTGAATAAGTAGCTGTAGTTTTGCAAGGGTTAACTAGTCTTGGGCATCAAATTTGACACCCGAAAACAACAGAGGGTGGTCACTTGCATGTGACCCAGTTGTATTTTGCTTGGCCCAACGCTGTTTTGGGCATGAAATACACTGGCAAAGTGGGCACACACACCGTATTTTACCATTTTGAATAAGTAGCTGTAGTTTTGCAAGGGTTAACTAGTCTTGGGCCACAAATTTGACCCCCAAAAACAACAGAGGGTGGTCACTTGCATGTGACCCACTTGTATTTTGCCAGGCCCAATGCTGTTTTGGGCATGAAATATACTGGCAAAGTGGGCACAAACACCATTTTATAAATTGCCATTTTGAATAAGTAGCTGTAGTTTTGCAAGGGTTAACTAGTCTTGGGCCACAAATTTGACACCTGAAATCAACAGAGGGTGGTCACTTACATATGACCCAGTTGTATTTTGCTTGGCCCAACGCTGTTTTGGGCATGAAATACACTGGCAAACTGGGCACACACACCATATTTTACAATTTTGAATAAGTAGCTGTAGTTTTGCAAGGGTTAACTAGTCTTCGGCCACAAATTTGACACCTGAAATCAACAGAGGGTGGTCACTTACATATGACCCACTTGTACTTTGCTTGGCCCAACACTGTTTTGGGCATGAAATACACTGGCAAAGTGGGCACAAACACCTAGTTCCGAAACCGAATGGATCCTCCCGGCCCATTCTAAACCTCAAGTCTTTGAACAATTTTGTGAAGGTTTCCAAGTTCCGTATGAAAACCCTTCAATCTATTGTTCTGGCTTTGGAGCCCATGGACTATAAGGTATCCAGTGATCGCGCTGAGCCAAAAAAAAAGTGGGTCCCAGGGACCCCTCACTTTTGAAAATTGGGGTCCTACCGGTCTTTTTCTGGGTCCCATCGGAATGAAGGTTCTTTTAAACTTAACCTTGTTTGGACACTACAAAACGGTTGCAAGGTGGGAGGATGGGGTGACAGTGCTGCTGGGCTGTGTAGCATGCAGGACACCCTGCACCAGAGGTATAACTAGACATTTTGGTGCCATTAGGCAGAAAGTGAATTGGTGTCCCACCTCCCAGACTGCAAAGTATAGGCGGTGTGCGCCGAAGGTGCGCCACAAAATTTTAGTGGCGTGGCTTCATGGGGAAGGGGCGTGACCACATAATAGTGCCAATTCACATTACGCCACACAGTAGTGCCGCTTATACACATTGCACCAGGTAGAACCTCCTATGCACACTGCGCCAGGTAGAGCACTTTATACATATTGCGCCAGGTATAGCACGTTATACACAATGCACCAGGTACAGCACGTTATACACTTTGCACCAGATACAGCACATTATACACAATGCACCAGGTACAGCACGTTATACACTTTGCACCAGGTACAGCACGTTATATACTTTGCGCCAGGTACAGCACGTTATACACAATGCACCAGGTACAGCACGTTATACACAATGCACCAGGTACAGCACGTTATACACAATGCACCAGGTACAGCACGTTATACACAATGCACCAGGTACAGCACGTTATACACAATGCACCAGGTACAGCACGTTATACAATTTGCACCAGGTACAGCACGTTATACAATTTGCACCAGGTACAGCACGTTATACACTGTGCACCAGGTAGAGGACTTATACAAATTGCGCCAGGTAGAACACGTTATACACATTGCGCCAGTTATTGCACGTTATACACATTGCGCCAGTTAGAGCACGTTATACACATTGCGCCAGGCAGAGCACGTTATACACACTGCGCCAGTTAGAGCGCGTTATACACAATGCGCTAGGTAGAGCACGTTATACAATTTGCACCAGGTACAGCACGTTATACACTTTGCACCAGGTACAGCACGTTATACACTTTGCACCAGGCACAGCACGTTATACACTTTGCACCAGGTAGAGGACTTATACAAATTGCACAAGGTAGAACACGTTATACACATTGCGCCAGTTATTGCACATTATACACATTGCACCAGTTATACACAATGCGCCAGTTAGAGCGCGTTATACATAATGCGCTAGGTAGAGCACGTTATACAATTTGCACCAGGTACAGCACGTTATACACTTTGCACCAGGTACAGCACGTTATACACTTTGCACCAGGTACAGCACGTTATACACTTTGCACCAGGCACAGCACGTTATACACTTTGCACCAAGCACAGCACGTTATACACTTTGCACCAGGTAGAGGACTTATACAAATTGCACAAGGTAGAACACGTTATACACATTGCGCCAGTTATTGCACATTATACACATTGCACCAGTTAGAGCACGTTATACACACTGCGCCAGTTAGAGCGCGTTATACACAATGCACCAGGTAGAGCGCTTTATACAATTTGCACCAGGTACAGCACGTTATACAATTTGCACCAGGTACAGCACGTTATACACTTTGCACCAGGTAGAGGACTTATACAAATTGCGCCAGGTAGAACACGTTATACACATTGCGCCAGTTAGAGCACGTTATACACATTGCGCCAGGCAGAGCATGTTATACACACTGCGCCAGGCAGAGCGAGTTATACACACTGCGCCAGGCAGAGCGCGTTATACACACTGCGCCAGGCAGAGCGCGTTATACACACTGCGCCCAGTAAAGCACGTTATACGTAATGCGCCCAGTAAAGCACGTTATACACAATGCGCCCAGTAAGAGCACTGAGGCACACTGCACCAGGTAAGAGCATTGAGGCACACTGCACCAGGTAAGAGCACTGAGGCACACTGCACCAGGTAAGAGCACTGAGGCACACTGCACCAGGTAAGAGCACTGAGGCACACTGCACCAGGTAAGAGCACTGAGGCACACTGCACCAGGTAAGAGCACTGAGGCACACTGCACCAGGTAAGAGCACTGAGGCACACTGCACCAGGTAAGAGCACTGAGGCACACTGCACCAGGTAAGAGCACTGAGGCACACTGCACCAGGTAAGAGCACTGAGGCACACTGCACCAGGTAAGAGCACTGAGGCACACTGCACCAGGTAAGAGCACTGAGGCACACTGCAACAGGTAAGAGCACTGAGGCACACTGCACCAGGTAAGAGCACTGAGGCACTGCACCAGGTGAGAGCACTGAGGCACACTGCACCAGGTACGAGCACTGAAGCACACTGCAGTAATCACCGGCGTCATCCTCCTGCCCCCCCCCCCCCCCCCGGGCTGTATCGGACACAGAGAGGGAGACAGGGAACGCACCACACGTGCAGGGATCGGCGTCCTCCTTGATCTGGTGGGTTAAGCTGGGCTTTGTGACTGGGGCTTCCCGTGGTGCCGTCTGAGGCAGTGGCCGCGCTGCCACTCTTGCTTCGAGGGGTTGAACACCTCAAAGCAAGAGCGGCAGCGCGGCCAGATGGCACCGCGGGAAGCCCCAGTCACAAAGCCCAGCTTTACCCACTAGATCACGGAGGACGCCGATCCCTGCACATTGCCAGCACCTCTCAGACCCCCCTCCCCCCGTAACCCATCCCGCACTACTCTTCACTCACCGACACCGAGTCACCCGGCCTCCGCAAGCAGCCAAGCGCCAAGGAGGAGGGGAAACTGGCTCCACCTCCTCTTTATATAATTCAGCCTGAGGCCAGCTCGTCAGTTAAACAAATCCCCTTTAGGGATTGGCTAATGAGGAGCGTGTCCCCGGGGACCCTCCCACTTTGTAAACTGGAGTCCCATGTCTTCAAAAACGGGTAAAAAACGCGCCATAGCGCGTTTTTGCGATCACTGGTATCTATGGACACACCGGAAACTTACCTACATATACCTATTGCCATATCGCATCAACAAAACCTGCGTTTGGCTATTGGCAACCTACATTATCAATTCCAGGCCTTACCTTTTTGCCTGACCACGGCTCCGCAAATCTTCAACAACGTCATGGCGGTTATGACTGCCCTACTCCGCTGTTAGGGTATCAGGATCCCACCAGGTCTGGACGATTTGTTTATCCTGGGAAACTCCCCAGAGGTTCTCCTCCGTCATCTGGAACTGACGGTCCAATTTCTGCAAGCCCACGGGTGGCTCATCAACTGGAAGAAATCCTCCCTGGTCCCTGCTCAGAGCATGGTGCACCTGGGGGCATTGTTGGACACACTCAACCAACGGTTGTTCTGGTCTCAGGAGAAGGTCCTAAAGCGTCAGGACAGTAAACAATACTTCCTTTCTCGCCCATGAGTGTCGATACACTCGGCGATGCAAGTACTAGGCCTCATGGTGTCGGCTTTGGACATGGTGGAGTATGCTCAGTTTCACTCTCGCCCTCTGCAGAAGCCAATCCTTGCCAAGTGGGACGGCCTGCCTCACCGGATCAGATCTCACATGATATCCTTGACTCCAGAGGTTCGTCTGTCACTGACCTGGTGGCTACAGGACCAACAATTGAGCAGGGGTCATCCCTTCTGGATCTCCAACTGGGTCCTTCTGACGACGGATGCCAGTCTGCGGGGTTGGGGTGCAGTGTTGTAACTACATTCTCTTCAGGGTCGGTGGACCAGGGAGGAATCTCTCCTCCCGATAAATATTCTGGAGTTGCGGGCAGTGTTCAATGCTCTGAAACTTGCCCTGACTCTGGTACAGAAAAGGCCTTTTCAATTACAATTGGACAATGCTACCACTGTGGCATACATAAACCATCAAGGCGGCACTCGAAGCCGCATGGCAATATTGGAAGTGTCAAAGATCCTTCACTGGGCGGAACGCCATCTGCCAGCCATATCGGCAGTGTTCATTCTGGGGGTCCTCAACTGGAAAGCGGACTTCCTCAGTCGTCAGGACATACACGCCAGAGAGTGGAGCCTTCATCCTAAAGTATTTCAACTCCTAGTAGACAAGTGGGGTCTACCAGATGTAGACCTGATTGCGTCTCGACACAATGACAAGGTTACGGTCTTCGGAGCAAGAATAAGGGATCCTCAAGCAGCGTTCGTGGACACACTGGCAATTCCATGGAACTTTTGGCTGCCGTACGTGTTCCCTCCGGTGTCACTCCTGCCCAGGGTAATAAGGAAGTTCAAGCAAGAAGGAGGAATCCTACTTCTACACGCTCCAGCATGTCCCAGAGTACATTGCTTCTCAGACCTACAGGGTCTCTTGATAGAGCGTCCTCTTCTACTTCCACAATGCCCAGACCTCCTAGTTCAGGGCCCCTGTGTCTACTAGGATTTGGCCCGTCTGGCTTTGACAACGTGGCTCTTGAAGCTTCCGTCCTGAGTGCCAAAGTTTTTTCTGAGGCGGCCATTCAAACGATGTTGAAAGCCTGTAAACCAGCTTCGGCTCGGATTTATTATAGAGTCTGGAATTCTTACTTCACCTGGTCTGCGGCTAAGAATTATGATGCATACAAGTTCAGTACTGCAAAACTTTTGGCATTCCTGCAACAGGGCCTGGACTTAGGCCTTCGTCTGGCCTCCCTCAAGGATTATATTTCAACCTTGTCGATATGGATTCAGAGAAAAATTGCGTCTCTGCCCGACGTTCATACTTTCACTCAGGGTGTTCTAAGGATTCAACCTCCCTATGTCCCTTCGGTGGCTCCTTGGGATTTGTCTGTTGTTCTAGATGCCCTGCATGAGGCCACGTTTGAACCTCTTGAGTCTGTGGACCTTAAGTGGCTTACGCTTAAGGTCTTGTTTTTGCTGGCTATTGCCTCTGCTAGACGGGTTTCGGACTTGGGTGCCTTGTCATGTCGGTCACACTTTCTGATTTTTCACTGTGACCGTGCGGTTCTTAGAACTCGCCCTGGTTATTTACCTAAGGTAGTGTCATCTTTCCACCTTAGCCAAGAGATTGTGGTTACGGCCTTTATCTCTCCTGATTTGTCCTCCAAAGAGCGGTATTTGGATGTGGTACGGGCTCTACGTATCTACGTGAAGAGAACCGCTTCCCTTAGGAGATCGGATTCTCTATTTGTTCTTTTTGGTTTTCAGAAACGTGGCTGGCCTGCTAATAAGCAGAACTTGGCCAGATGGATTAGAATGGTGATTGCACAAGCTTATGTACAGGCTGGTCTTCCAGCTCCTGCAACTATCAAGGCCCATTCTACTCGTGCTGTTGGACCTTCTTGGGTGGCCTGCTGTGGCGCCTCCCTCGAAAAATTGTGCAAGGCGGCTACGTGGTCCTAAGTGAACACGTTCATTCGGTTCTATGCCTTTGATACTTCCGCCTCCCTGGATGCTCCCTTTGGACGCCTGGTTCTTGTGCCCGCTACACTGCATCCCCACCCATGAGGAACTGCTTTAGGACATCCCCAATGTTATTCCCTGTGGAATACTAGTGTACCCAGCTGCAGAAAAGGAGATTTATGGAAAGAACTTATCCTTTGTTAAATCTCTTTAGGCGAGGTACACTGGATTCCACAGGGCACCCACCCTGACGCACTTAGCTTCTTTGGGTTTGTATGGCATTAGTCGCTGGTACCTTCTCCTGTTGTGAGAATGTGGGTCTGTGTGGCTACTAACTGTTGTTGTATCTTTTACCTGCTACTGCATTGGACTGGTTAACAAAACTGAGCTCCTGTGCATGCAGGCGGGGTTATAGAGGAGGCGGTGCAAGGCATCCTGGGAACAGTCAAAGCTTTAGCCTGTTGTTGCCTCGGATCAATATCCAACTCTACACCCCGATGTTATTCCCTGCGGAATCCAGTGTACCTCGCAGAAAGAGATTTAACAAAGTTAAGTTCTGAAAATAAATCTCCTTATTATCAGATTCTTATATAGCGCAGCAAATTCCGTTGAACTTTACAATTGTAAACAACTGTGAAAAACAAAACTGGGTAAAAACAGCCAGATATAAGGTAGGAAAAAATAAGATTTTACTCACCGGTAAATCTATTTCTCGTAGTCCGTAGTGGATGCTGGGAACTCCGTAAGGACCATGGGGAATAGACGGGCTCCGCAGGAGACTGGGCACTCTAAAAGAAAGATTAGGTACTATCTGGTGTGCACTGGCTCCTCCCTCTATGCCCCTCCTCCAGACCTCAGTTAGGATACTGTGCCCGGAAGAGCTGACACAATAAGGAAGGATTTTGAATCCCGGGTAAGACTCATACCAGCCACACCAATCACACCGTATAACTCGTGATACTATACCCAGTTAACAGTATGAAATATAACTGAGCTTCTCAACAGATGGCTCAACAATAACCCTTTAGTTAGGCAATAACTATATACAAGTATTGCAGACAATCCGCACTTGGGATGGGCGCCCAGCATCCACTACGGACTACGAGAAATAGATTTACCGGTGAGTAAAATCTTATTTTCTCTGACGTCCTAGTGGATGCTGGGAACTCCGTAAGGACCATGGGGATTATACCAAAGCTCCCAAACGGGCGGGAGAGTGCGGATGACTCTGCAGCACCGAATGAGAGAACTCAAGGTCCTCCTCAGCCAGGGTATCAAATTTGTAGAATTTAGCAAACGTGTTTGCCCCTGACCAAGTTGCAGCTCGGCAAAGTTGTAAAGCCGAGACCCCTCGGGCAGCCGCCCAAGATGAGCCCACTTTCCTCGTGGTGCCTACAGGATAAAAAAACGAGTCAGTTTACCTGACTCCAGCCATCCTGGAAATATAAATTTTTAAGGCCCTGACTACGTCCAGTAACTTGGAATCTTCCAAGTCCCTAGTAGCCGCAGGCACTACAATAGGTTGGTTCAAGTGAAAAGCTGATACCACCTTAGGGAGAAACTGGGGACGAGTCCTCAATTCTGCCCTATCCATATGGAAAATCAGATAAGGGCTTTTACATGACAAAGCCGCCAATTCTGACACACGCCTGGCCGAAGCCAAGGCCAATAACATGACCACTTTCCACGTGAGATATTTCAAATCCACAGTTTTAAGTGGCTCAAACCAATGTGATTTCAGGAAACTCAACACCACGTTGAGATCCCACGGTGCCACAGGAGGCACAAAAGGGGGCTGAATATGTAGCACTCCCTTTACAAAAGTCTGAACTTCAGGCAGTGAAGCCAGTTCTTTCTGGAAGAAAATCGACAGAGCCGAAATCTGGACCTTAATGGAACCCAATTTTAGGCCCATAGTCACTCCCGACTGTAGGAAGTGCAGAAAACGACCCAGCTGAAATTCCTCTGTTGGGGCCTTCCTGGCCTCACACCACGCAACATATTTTCGCCAAATACGGTGATAATGGTTTGCGGTTACTTCTTTCCTGGCTTTTATCAGCGTAGGAATGACTTCCTCCGGAATGCCCTTTTGCTTTAGGATCCGGAATTCAACCGCCATGCCGTCCAACGCAGCCGCGGTAAGTCTTGGAACAGACAGGGCCCCTGCTGTAGCAGATCCTGTCTGAGCGGTAGAGGCCATGGGTCCTCTGATATTATTTCTGTAAGTTCTGGGTACCAAGCTCTTCTTGGCCCATCCGGAACCACGAGTATCGTTCTTCCTCCTCGTTTTCTTATTATTCTCAGTACCTTTGGTATGAGAGGCAGAGGAGGGAATACATAACCGACTGGTACACCCACGGTGTCACTAGAGCGTCCACAGCTATTGCCTGAGGGTCCCCTGACCTGGCGCAATATCTAGTTTTTTGTTTAGGCGGGACGCCATCATGTCCACCTGTGGCCTTTCCCAACGGTTTACCAACAGTTGGAAGACTTCTGGATGAAGTCCCCACTCTCCCGGGTGTCGGTCGTGTCTGCTGAGGAAGTCTGCTTCCCAGTTGTCCACTCCCGGAATGAACACTGCTGACAGTGCTAAGACGTGATTTTCCGCCCATAGGAGAATCCTTGTGGCTTCTGCCATCGTCATCCTGCTTCTTGTGCCGCCCTGTCGGTTTACATGGGCGACTGCCGTGATGTTGTCTGACTGGATCAGTACCGGCTGGTTTTGAAGCAGGGGTTTTGCCTGACTTAGGGCATTGTAAATGGCCCTTAGTTCCAGAATATTTATGTGTAGGGACGACTCCTGACTTGACCAAAGTCCTTGGAAGTTTCTTCCCTGTGTGACTACCCCCCCAGCCTCGAAGGCTGGCATCCGTGGTTACCAGGACCCAGTCCTGTATGCCGAATCTGCGGCCCTCTTGAAGATGAGCACTCTGCAGCCACCACAGTAGAGATACCCTGGTCCTTGGAGACAGGGTTATCAGCCGATGCATCTGAAGATGCGATCCTGACCACTTGTTCAAGAGGTCCCACTAAAAGGTGCTTGTATGGAACCTGCCGAATGGAATTTTGCTTCGTAAGAAGCTACCATTTTTCCCAGGACTCGTGTGCAGTGATGCACCGATACCTGTTTTGGTTTCAGGAGGTCTCTGACTAGAGATGACAGCTCCTTGGCTTTCTCCTGCAGGAGAAACACTTTTTTTTTTTCTGTTCTGTGTCCAGAACCATCCCCAGGAACAGTAGGCGTGTGGTAGGAACCAGCTGTGACTTTGGAACGTATAGAATCCATCCGTGCTGATGTAGCACTTCCCGAGATAGTGCTACTCCGACCAACAACTGCTCCTTGGACCTCGCCTTTATAAGGAGATCGTCCAAGTACGGGATAATTAAAACTCCCTTTTTTCGAAGGAGTATCATCATTTCTGCCATTACCTTGGTAAAGACCCTCGGTGCCGTGGACGGTCCAAACGGCAGTGTTTGGAATTGGTAATGGCAATCCTGTACCACAAATCTGAGGTACTCCTGATGAGGATGGTAAATGGGGACATGTAGGTAAGCATCCTTGATGTCCAGGGATACCATGTAATCCCCCTCCTCCAGGCTTGCAATAACCGCCCTGAGCGATTCCATCTTGAACTTGAATTTTTTAATGTATGTGTTCAAGGATTTCAAATTTAAAATGGGTCTCACCGAACCGTCCAGTTTCGGTACCACAACCAGTGTGGAATAGTAACCCCGTCCTTGTTGAAGTAGGGGCACCTTGACTATCACCTGCTGGGAATACAGCTTGTGAATTGCCTCTAGCACAGCCTCCCTGCCTGAGGGAGTTGTCGGCAAGGCAGATTTGAGGAAACGGCGGGGGGGGGGAGACGCCTCGAATTCCAGCTTGTACCCCTGAGATACTACTTGAAGGATCCAGGGATCCACCTGTGAGCGAGCCCACTGATCGATTAAATTTTTGAGGCGGCCCCCCACCGTACCTGGCTATGCCTGTGGAGCACCCGCGTCATGCGGTGGACTCAGAGGAAGCGGGGGAAGAATTTTGATTCTGGGAACTGGCTGACTGGTGCAGCTTTTTCCTTTGACCCGCTTGCTTTTCTGAAGCCGAAAGGACTGTACCTGATAATACAGTGCTTTTCTTAGGCTGTGAGGAAACCGGAGGTAAAAAATTTTCATCCCAGCTGTTGCTGTGGATACGAGGTCCCAGAGACCATCCCCAAACAATTCCTCACCCTTATAAGGCTCTATGTGCCTTTTAAAGTCAGCATCACCTGTCCAGTGTCGGGTCTCTAATACCCTCCTGACAGAATGGACATTGCAATAATTCTGGATGCCAGCCGGCAAAATATCCCTCTGTGCATCCCTCATATATAAGACGACGTCTTATTGTTTGAAAGGGTTACAGACCACGCTGCAGCAGCACTATCTGCAGGTCTCAGTCTAGAACCTGAGTGTGTAAATACAGACTTCAGGATAGCCTCCTGCTATTTATCAGCAGGTACCTTCAAAGTGGCCGTATCCTAAGACGGCAGTGCCACCTTTTTTGACAAACGTGTGAGCGCTTTATCCACCCTAGGGGATATCTCCCAGCGTAACTTATCCTCTGGCGGGAAAGGGTACGCCATCAGTAACATTTTAGAAATTACCAGTTTCTTATCGGGGGAACCCACGCTTTTTCACACTTCATTCACTCATTTGATGGGGGAACAAAACACCGCCTGCTTTTTCTCCCCACACATAAAACCCTTTTTTAGTGGTACTTGGGTTAATGTCAGAAATGTGTAACACATTTTTTATTGCCGAGATCATGTAACGGATGTTCCTAGTGGATTGTGTATATGTCTCAACCTCGTCGACACTGGAGTCAGACTCCGTGTCGACATCTGTGTCTGCCATCTGAGGGAGCGGGCGTTTTTGAGCCCCTGATGGCCTTTGAGACGCCTGGGCAGGCGCGGGCTGAGAAGCCGGCTGTCCCATAGCTGTTACGTCATCCAGCCTTTTATGTAAGGAGTTGACACTGTCGGTTAATACCTTCCACCTATCCATCCACTCTGGTGTCGGCCCACAGGGGGCAACATCCCATTTTCAGCATCTGCTCCGCCTCCACATAAGCCTCCTCATCAAACATGTCGACACAGCCGTACCGACACACCGCACACACACAGGGAATGCTCTGACTGAGGACAGGACCCCACACAGCCCTTTGGGGAGACAGAGAGAGAGTATGCCAGCACACACCAGAGCGCTATATACTGTAGGGATAAACACTATCACTGAGTGAATTTTCCCCTATAGCTGCTTGTATAAACAATATTGCGCCTAAATTTAGTGCCCCCCCTCTCTTTTTAACCCTTTGAGCCTGAAAACTACAGGGGAGAGCCTGGGGAGCTGTCTTCCAGCTACACTGTGAAGAGAAAATGGCGCCAGTGTGCCGAGGGAGATAGCTCCGCCCCTTTTTCGCAGACTTTTCTCCCGCTTTTTTATGGAATCTGGCAGGGGTAATTATCACATATATAGCCTCTGGGGCTATATATTGTGATTATTTTGCCAGCCAAGGTGTTTTTATTGCTGCTCAGGGCGCCCCCCCCCAGCGCCCTGCACCCTCAGTGACCGGAGTGTGAAGTGTGCATGAGGAGCAATGGCGCACAGCTGCAGTGCTGTGCGCTACCTTGGTGAAGACTGAAGTCTTCTGCCGCCGATTTTCCGGACCATCTTCATGCTTCTGGCTCTGTAAGGGGGACGGCGGCGCGGCTCCAGGAACGAACACCAAGGACGGGTCCTGCGGTCGATCCCTCTGGAGCTAATGGTGTCCAGTAGCCTAAGAAGCCCAAGCTAGCTGCAAGCAGGTAGGTTCGCTTCTTCTCCCCTTAGTCCCTCGTTGCAGTGAGCCTGTTGCCAGCAGGTCTCACTGTAAAATAAAAAACCTAATTTTAAACTTTCTTTCTAGAAGCTCAGGAGAGCCCCTAGTGTGCATCCAGCTCGGGCCGGGCACAGAAATCTAACTGAGGTCTGGAGGAGGGGCATAGAGGGAGGAGCCAGTGCACACCAGATAGTACCTAATCTTTCTTTTAGAGTGCCCAGTCTCCTGCGGAGCCCGTCTATTCCCCATGGTCCTTACGGAGTTCCCAGCATCCACTAGGACGTCAGAGAAATATACAAACAAAAAACTAGTTAACCCTTGCAAAACTACAGCTACTTATTCAAAATGGTAAAATATGGCGTGTGTGTGTGCCCACTTTGCCAGTGTATTTCATGCCCAAACCAGTGTTGGGCCAGGCAAAATACAAGTGGGTCACATGCAAGTGACCACCCTCTGGTGTTTTCGGGGGTCAAATTTGTGGCCCAAGACTAGTTAACCATTGCAAAACTACAGCTACTTATTCAAAATGGTAAAATATGGTGTCCGTGCCCACTTTGCCAGTGTATTTCATGCCCAAAACAGCGTTGGGCCAAGCAAAATACAACTGGGTCATATGTAAGTGACCACATTCTGTTGATTTCAGGTGTCAAATTTGTGGCCCAAGACTAGTTAACCCTTGCAAAACTACAGCTACTTATTCAAAATGGTAAATTATGGTGTTTGTGCCCACTTTGCCAGTGTATTTCATGCCCAAACCAGCGTTGGGCCAAGCAAAATACAAGTGGGTCATATGTAAGTGACGACTCTGTTGATTTCAGGGGTAAAATTTGTGACCCAAGACTCATTAACCCTTGCAAAACTAAATTTTCTGAATAAGAAGCTGGAGCTCGAATAAAAAGTGAATAAGAAGTGAATAGGAAGTGAATAAGAAGCTGGCCGAATAAGAAGCTAACTTCAGCATCGTGATTTTCTGGCCATTTGTCAGAGAATATGAATGATAACTCACAAACTTTTCTTTCACTCATGGTTAGTGGTTGGGTGAAGCCATTTATTGTCAAACAACTGTGTTTACTCTTTTTAAGTCATAATGACAACAGAAACTACCCAAATGACCCTGATCAAAAGTTTACATACCCCAGTTCTTAATACCGTGTATTGCCCCCTTTAACATCAATGACAGCTTAAAGTCTTTTGTGGTAGTTGTGGATGAGGCTCTTTATTTTCTCAGATGGTAAAGCTGCCCATTTTTCTTGGCAAAAAGCCTCCAGTTCCTGTAAATTCTTGGGCTGTCTTGCATGAACTGCACGGTTGAGATCTCCCCAGAGTGGCTCAATGATATTGAGGTCAGGAGACTGGCGGCATCCGTTCAGATGGTCGACCATGTTATGGTCGACAGTCATTAGGTCGACCATTATTGGTCGACATTGACATGGTCGACATGGACACATGGTTGACACATGAAAATGGTCGACACATGAAAATGGTCGACACATGAAAAGGTCGACATGAGTTTTTTAACTTTTTTTTTCTTTTGGGGAACTTTTCCATACTTTACGATCCACGTGGACTACGATTGGAACGGTAATCTGTGCCAAGCGAAGCGGTAGCGGAGCGAAGGCACCATGCCCGAAGCATGGCGAGCGAAGCGAGCCATGCGAGGGGACGCGGTGCACTAATTGGGGTTCCCAGTCACATTACGCAAAAAATGACACAAAAAAAAGTTAAAAAACTCATGTCGACCTTTTCATGTGTCGACCTTTCATGTGTCCACCATGTGTCCATGTCGACCATGTCAATGTCGACCAATAGTGGTCGACCTAATGACTGTCGACCATAACATGGTCGACCATTCATACCGGAACCGAGACTGAGATGGCCACTCCAGAACCTTCACTTTATTCTGCTGTAGCCACTGACAGGTCGACTTGGCCTTGTGTTTTGGATCATTGTCATGATGGAACGTCCAAGTACGTCCCATGCGCAGTTTTCGGGCTGATGAGTGCAAATTTTCCTCCAGTATTTTCTGATAACATGCTGCATTCATCTTGCCATCAGTTTTGACCAAGTTTCCAGTGCCTTTGTAGCTCACACCACCAAAACATCAGCGATACACCTCCGTGTTTTACAGTAGGAATGGTGTACCTTTCATCATAGGCCTTGTTGACTCTCCAAATGTAACGTTTATGGCTGTGGCCAAAAAGTTCAATTTTGGTCTCATCACTCTAAATGACTTTGTTCCAGAAGTTTTGAGGCTTGTCTTTGTGCTGTTTGGAGTATTGTAAGCGGGATGCTTTGTGGCATTTGCGTAGTAATGGCTTTCTTCTGGCGACTCGACCATACAGCCCATTTTTCTTCAAATGCCTCCTTATTGTGCATCTTGAAACAATCACACCACTTTTTTTCAGAGTCCAGTATTTCAGCTGAAGTTATTTGTGGATTTTTCTTTGCATCCCGAACAATTTTCCTGGCAGTTGTGGCTGAAATTTTTGTTGGTCTACCTGACTGTGATTTGGTTTCCACAGAATCCCTCATTTTCCACTTCTTAATTAGAGTTTGAATACTGCTGATTGGCATTTCACAATTGCTTGGATATCTTTTTATATCCCTTTCCTGTTTTATACAGTTCAATTACCTTTTCCTGCAGATCCTTTGACAATTCTTTTGCTTTCCCAATGACTCAGAATCCAGACACATCAGTGCAGCACTGGATGAAAGATGCAAGGGTCTTTCAGGAGTCCAGAAACTCACTGACCTTTTATACACACACACTGATTACAAGCAAACAGATCACAGGTGAGGATGGTAACCTTTAGTAGCCATTCAAACTCGTTTGTGTCAACTTGTGTGCATGTTATCAGGCCAAAATCTCCAGGGTATGTAAACTTTTGATCAGGTTCATTTGGGTAGTTTCTGTTGTCATTAGGATTTAAAAAGAGCAAACACAGTTGTTTGATAATAAATGGCTTCACCCAACCACTACCCATGAGTGAAAGAAAAGTTTGAGTTATCATTCATATACTCTGACAAATGGCCAGAAAATCACAAATTCTGCTAGGGTATGTAAACTTATGAGCACAACTGTATATGTATGTATGTATGTATATAGTCCAAACATAGGCACTCTCCAAACTTCAGCAAGCTTTAAAGGTATTTTTAATCCAACACTCACAATACAAAACTGCAAGGCTTTTTTAAATGCATGGCAGAGAAATAGCAGCAACGTTTCGGTCCATCCGGATCTTTCTCACGCTTTCCATCATTATATGCCCACAAAAGATCCAAAATAGCAGAGTTAGTTACAGCGGATCTTTTGTGGGCATATAATGATGGAAAGCGTGAGAAAGGTCCGGATGGACCGAAACGTAGCTGCTATTTCTATGCCATGTATTTAAAAAAGCCTTGCAGTTTTGTATTGTGAGTGTTGGATTAAAAATACCTTACAGCTTGCTGAAGTTTGGAGAGTGCCTATGTTTGGACTATATCTATCGGAATTCCCCTTTGGGTAAGTGGCTTTCTGTGTAGCGCACCCCGTTGGTGTTTATTAAGATGAGAGTTGAGAGTGCTGGACTTCTTCTACTATATATATATATATATATATATATATATAAATGAGAGAGAGAGAGAGAGAGAGAGAGAGAGAGAGAGAGAGAGAGCGCGAGCGATTGTTAGTTGAAAAATATTGTAAATCTATTTATATAATGTGGTTGTGAGGCGGGAAGTTAAAATAGAGGAAATATTCTGGGAGAATAGGCAATTATTGGTGTTTGTAGGGGCCTTTCTATTGAATAGACAAAATAATTTTTTCAAGGTCCCCACACCTATTGTGATCAAATACAACTTAATATGATATAAGTTTATCATAATAGTGTCTTTATCAGTGTATAACTGGCAGATTTGCCGCCGAGCTGCCCGACGGCGGATACGGCCGACCCGGCGGCGGGGGGAGGTGACGGGGGGGGGGGGGGGGAGTGAAGTTTCTTCACTCCCCCCATCACCCGGCTTCATAGCACTGCATGCTAATATGGACAATCTCATCCATATTTGCCTGCATGCATAAGCAACGGGGTACCAACGATTAACGAGCGCGGGGCCGTGCATCGTTAATCGTTGGTACCTACACACTGCACAATATGAACGAGTTCTCGTTCATTAATGAACGAGAACGTTCATATCGTGCAGTGAAATCTGCCAGTGTGTAGGGCCCTTAAAGGTTGAATAGAAAATTAAATGTATTATACATACACTGATAAAGACACTAAAAGCATTAAATGTATACACTTACTATATAAAATCATTATTTTGCAAAATATAACACTGAAAGAGTGAATGTAGGGTATTACATGAATTATAATAAGAATTTACTTACCGATAATTCTATTTCTCGTAGTCCGTAGTGGATGCTGGGAACTCCGTAAGGACCATGGGGAATAGCGGCTCCGCAGGAGACTGGGCACATCTAAAGAAAGCTTTAGGACTATCTGGTGTGCACTGGCTCCTCCCCCTATGACCCTCCTCCAAGCCTCAGTTAGGATACTGTGCCCGGACGAGTGTACACAATAAGGAAGGATTTTGAATCCCGGGTAAGACTCATACCAGCCACACCAATCACACCGTACAACTTGTGATATGAAACCCAGTTAACAGCATGATAACAGAGGAGCCTCTGAATAGATGGCTCACAACAAGAACCCGATTAGTTAACAATAACTATGTACAAGTATTGCAGACAATCCGCACTTGGGATGGGCGCCCAGCATCCACTACGGACTACGAGAAATAGAATTATCGGTAAGTAAATTCTTATTTTCTCTGACGTCCTAGTGGATGCTGGGAACTCCGTAAGGACCATGGGGATTATACCAAAGCTCCCAAACGGGCGGGAGAGTGCGGATGACTCTGCAGCACCGAATGAGAGAACTCAAGGTCCTCCTCAGCCAGGGTATCAAATTTGTAGAATTTTGCAAACGTGTTTGCCCCTGACCAAGTAGCTGCTCGGCAAAGTTGTAAAGCCGAGACCCCTCGGGCAGCCGCCCAAGATGAGCCCACCGTCCTTGTGGAATGGGCTTTTATTGATTTAGGCTGCGGTAATCCTACCGCAGAATGCGCCAGCTGAATAGTGCTACAAATCCAGCGCGCAATAGACTGCTTAGAAGCAGGAGCACCCAGCTTGTTGGGTGCCATCAGGATAAACAGCGAGTCAGTTTTCCTGACTCCAGCCGTCCTGGAAAAATAAAATTTTCAGGGCCCTGACTACGTCCAGCAACTTGGAATCCTCCAAGTCCCCAGTAGCCGCAGGCACCACAATAGGTTGGTTCAAGTGAAAACCTGAGACCACCTTCGGGAGAAACTGAGGACGAGTCCTCAACTCTGCCCTATCCATACAGAAAATCAGATAAGGCCTTTTACATGACAAAGCCGCCAATTCTGACACACGCCTGGCCAAGGCCAACAGCATGACCACTTTCCACGCGAGATACTTTAGCTCCATGGTTTTAAGTGGCTCAACCAATGCGACTTTAGGAAATCCAACACCACGTTGAGATCCAAAAAGTGCCACAGGAGGCACAAAAGGAGGCTGAATATGTAGTACTCCTTTAACCAAAGTCTGAACTTCAGGCAGTGAAGCCAGTTCTTTCTGGAAGAAAATCGACAGAGCCGAAATCTGGACCTTGATGGACCCCAATTTGAGGCCCAAACGTCACCCCTGCTTGCAGGAAGTGCAGGAATCGACATAGTTGAAATTCCTCCGTCGGGGCCTTCATGGCCTCCCACCAAGCAACAAATTTTCGTCAAACGAGGCGATAAT
The DNA here is from genome assembly GCF_028390025.1 of Pseudophryne corroboree. Lineage (NCBI taxonomy): Eukaryota > Metazoa > Chordata > Amphibia > Anura > Myobatrachidae > Pseudophryne > Pseudophryne corroboree. The sequence continues at coordinate 290,075,840 of NC_086452.1, read as the reverse complement.
GTCTTGCGGGGACATCCTTCCTGGCTATGATCAGGGTAGGGATGACTTCCTTCGGAATACCCTTTTCCTTTAGGATCCGGTGTTCTACCACCATGCCGTCAAACGCAGCCGCGGTAAGTCTTGGAACAGACAGGGTCCCTGCTGCAGCAGGTCTTGTCTGAGCAGCAGAGGCCAAGGGTCCTCTGCCAGCATCTCTTGAAGTTCCGGGTACCAAGCTCTTCATGGCCAATCCGGAACCCCGAGTATGGTTTTCACTCCTCGCCTTCTTATTATTCTCAGTACCTTGGGTATGAGAGGTAGAGGAGGAGACACATAAACCGACTGGTACACCCACGGTGTCACTAGAGCGTCCCCAGCGATCGCCTGAGGGTCCCTTGACCTGGCGCAATATCTTTTCAACTTCTTGTTGAGGCGGGACGCCATCATGTCCACCCGTGGTCATTCCCAACGGTTTACCCGCATTTGGAAAACTTCTGGATGAAGTCCCCATTCTCCTGGGTGTAGGTCGCCCATCGGAGAATCCTTGTGGCTTCTGCCATCGCCATCCTGCTTCTTGTGCCGCCCTGTCTGTTTACATGGGCGACCGCCGTGATGTCGTCTGATTGGATCAGTACCGGCTGGTTCTGAAGCAGGGGCCTTGCTTGGCTTAGGGCATTGTAAATGGCCCTTAGCTGCAGAATATTTATGTGAAGCGAAATCTCCTTGGAAATTTCTTCCCTGTGTGACTGCACCCCAGCCCCGAAGGCTGGCATCCGTGGTCACCAGGACCCAGTCCTGTATTCCGAATCTGCGGCCCACTAGTAGATGAGCCCTCTGCAGCCACCACAGCAGCGACACCCTGTTTCTTGCTGACAGGGTTATCCGCTGTTGTATCTGTACATGGGACCCGGACCATTAGTCCCACAGGTCCCACTGGAACGTCCTTGCGTGGAGTCTTCCGAATGGAATTATGCTTCGTACGAAGCTACCATTTTTCCCAGGACTCGTGTGCATTGATGTACCGACACCTGTCCTGGTTTTAGGATGTCTCTGACTAGAGATGACAACTCCTCGGCTTTTTCCACTGGAAGAAACACTCTTTTCTGGTCTGCATTCAGAAACATTCCGAGGAACAGAAGACGTGTCGTCGGGACCAGCTGTGACTTTGGAATATTGAGAATCCAGTCGTGCTGTTGTAGCACTTCCCGAGAGAGTGCTACCCCCACTACCAACTGTTCTTTGGACCTCGCCTTTATCAGGAGATCGTCCAAGTACGGGATAATAAAAACTTCCTTCTTGCGAAGGAGTATCATCACTTCGGCCATTACCTAGGTAAAGACCTTCGGTGCCGTGGACAACTCCAACGGCCGCGTCTGGAACTGATAGTGACAGTCCTGTACCACATATCTGAGGTACTCCTGGTGAGGGGGGGGGGGGGGAATGGGGACATGCAGGTACGCATCCTTGATGTCCAGGGAGACCCTGTAATCCCCCTCGTCCAGGCTCGTAATAAGCGCCCTGAGCGATTCCATCTTGAACTTGAATCTTCTGATATAAAAGTTCAAGTATTTTAATTTCAAGATGGGTCTCACCGAACCGTTGCGGTACCACAACCACTGTGGAATAGTAACCCCTTCCTTACTGAAGGAGGGGCACCTTGACAATCACTTGTTGTGATTATAGTGTTGAATATCCACCAACACCGTCTCCCTGGCAGAGGGAGGTGCCGGTAAGGCAGATTTTAGGAAACGGCGGGGGGAAGAACGTCTCGAACTCCAGCCTGTACCCCTGAGATACTACTTGAAGGACCCAGGGAACCATGTGAGAGAGCCCACTGTCCGCTGAAATATCTGAGACGGGCCCCCACCGTACCCGGGTCCGCCAGAGCAGCCCCAGCACCATGCTGTGGACCTACCGGACGCAGGGAGGACTTCTGCTCTTGGGAACTAGCTGTGTGTTGCAGCTTTTTTCCTCTACCTTTGCCTCTCGGCAGAAAGGATGAGCCTCTAGCCCACTTGTTTTTCTGGGGCCGAAAGGACTGTACTTGATGATACGGTGCTTTCTTTTGTTGTGGGGTAGCCTGTGGCAAAAAAATTAATTTCCCAGCAGTAGCTGTGGAAACGAGGTCTGAAGAACTATCCCCAAACAGTTTTACCCCTTTATAGGGCAACTTCCATGTGCCGATTCGAGTCGGCATCGCCTGACCATTGCCAAGTCCATAACCCCCGTCTGGCGGCAATGGACCTAGCGCTTATTTTTGATGCCAGCCGGCAAATATTCCTCTGTGCATCACGCATGTATAAGACCACGTCTTTTATATGCTCTATTTTCAGCAAAATATTGTCCCTATCCATAGTTATTTTCCGACAGGGAATCTGACCACGCAGCGGGAGCACTGCACATCCATGCCGAAGCAACGGCTGGTCGCAATATAATGCCCTAGTGTGTGACCATATCTTATAGGGTAACCTCCTGCTTTCTATCAGCAGGTTCCTTCAGGGCGGCCGTACCCGAAGACGGTAGTGCCACCTTTTCTGATAAGCGTGTAAGCGCTGTATCTACCCTATGGGGTGTTTCCCCGCGTGACCTATCCTCTGGCGGGAAAGGGTACGCTGCCAATAACCGTTGTAGAAATTATCAATTTCTTACCGGGGGAAGACCACTCTTCCTCACACACCTCATTTAATTTCTCAGATGCAGGAAAAACTACTAATAGTTTTCTCTCACCAAACACAATACCCTTTTATGTGGTACCTGGGGTATAATCATAAATGTGTAATACATTTTTCATTGTCTCAATCCTGTAACGGGAGGACCTATTTGGAGGGTACACCAGTCTCATCGATGTCGACACTGGAGTCAGTATCCGTGTCGACATCTGTGTCTGTTATCTGAGGTAGCGGGCGATTTTAGAGCCCCCCATGACATTTGAGACGCTGGAACAGGCACAAGCTGAGTAGCCGGCTGTTCCGTGTCGTCGACCTTTTATGTAAGGAGTTGACACTTTCACGTAATCCTTCCATAAGTTCAACCACACCGGTGTCGACCCCGCAGGGGGTGACAACATATTTACAGGCATTCGCTCCGCCTCCACCTCATTATCCTCCACATACCTGTCGACACAGCCGTACCGACACACAGCACACATACAGGGAATGCTCTGATAGAGGACAGGACTCCACAAAGCCCTTTGGGGAGACAGAGGGAGAGTATGCCAGCACACACCAGGGCGCTATATATCACAGGGATAGCACCTATAAGAAAGTGTTTTCCCTTATAGCTGCATATATGTTGTATACTGCGCCTAAATTGTGCCCCCCCCCCTCTCTTTTTAACCCTTTCTGTAGTGTATTAACTGCAGGGGAGAGCCAGGGAGCTTCCCTCCAACGGAGCTGTGAGGGAAAAATGGCGCCAGTGTGCTGAAGGAGATAGCTCCGCCCCTTTTTCGCGGACTTTTCTCCCGCATTTTTATGGAATCTGGCAGGGGTTAATATACAGCCATATAGCCCTGGGGGTTATATGTGATGTATTTTTGCCAGCCAAGGTGTTTATATTGCTGCTCAGGGCGCCCCCCCCCAGCGCCCTGCACCCTCAGTGACCGGAGTGTGTGGTGTGCATGAGGAGCAATGGCGCACAGCTGCAGTGCTGTGCGCTACCTTGGTGAAGACTGATGTCTTCTGCCGCCGATTTTCCGGACCTCTTCTTGCTTCTGGCTCTGTAAGGGGGCCGGCGGCGCGGCTCTGCGACCGGACTCCGAGGCTGGGCCTGTGTTCGGTCCCTCTGGAGCTAATGGTGTCCAGTAGCCTAAGAAGCCCAAGCTGGCTGCAAGCAGGCAGGTTCGCTTCTTCTCCCCTTAGTCCCTCGATGCAGTGAGCCTGTTGCCAGCAGGTCACACTGAAAATAAAAAACCTAAAACTAACTTTTTCTAAGAAGCTCAGGAGAGCCTCCTAGATTGCACCCTGCTCGGTCGGGCACAAAAATCTAACTGAGGCTTGGAGGAGGGTCATAGGGGGAGGAGCCAGTGCACACCAGATAGTCCTAAAGCTTTCTTTAGATGTGCCCAGTCTCCTGCGGAGCCGCTATTCCCAATGGTCCTTACGGAGTTCCCAGCATCCACTAGGACGTCAGAGAAAAATATAATATTAGATATATTAAAAACTAAAATAAAAAAAAACATACACTTATTTAAAATTTATCAATTTACACACTTAAATTTATATATAAAAAAAATGAATGAAATAAGTTGCCTCACAATAATGTGGCGACGCGGTAATAGGCGACACGTGAATAGTAATATGTACAGTAAGTTATTTACAAAGTGCCCGCTGAATAATTACACATTCGGCCCATTTGCGCTCCACTATACCCGGAAGTCCGGGTTCAGTGAAACGACGGGTGGTATGCAAGGTGGTGTACGGTTGTCCAAGTCTAGTGTAATGACAGGTGGAACGCAAGGTGGTATGCGTTCCACCCTAAACAGAAGTAACATAAGCCGATGAGGTACGCATTACCATTCCGGAAGTCCGGTTCTACTAAATCACTTGGTGGAGCGCAGGATGGTTGATGCTAGATTCAAGTGGCCTAAGGGACCTTTTACGTCAAGGGGAGGAGCCACGGCACAAGGGGGAGGAGCTAGGCCAGCGGGATAGTTCCTCTGCTATCCATGCCACCAACTATTACCTTTAGTAATCAGGTGGCGAGCACACTTTTCGGGTACCCTGTTCAGCCGTAGCTCCTCCCCCTGGTGACGTATCTCCTCCCCTAGTGACGTCAGAAGGTCCCTTCTCCCACTCCGATTTAGAACCAATCAGCGCATGATGGTGTGTGTTCCACCCTAACTGGAAGCTCCATATAGTAAATAGATGGGTGGAACACAAGCAGGAACAAAGGTCCCTTGGTCCCGCAGCTTCTACCAGTAAGTACAACTAGATCCAATTAACTTAAATTAAAATACATTTTCCTTTTAATAGCACAAGCGCACACTATACTTTACACTATTTGGGTATATAAGCACCAAAGTACTCTGTACTAAGATTTATATTAGATCTATGTTTGAGCGTTCGATCTATCAAAGTCTGGGCAGTATTAATTAAAAACTAAAGTAATTACCATCATTAAACAACTAGAGGAAGTGATGTCACTGGTTTAGGGGTATAAAGACAATCACAGCGAGAGTCAGCTGATTACTTTGGAGCTGGAGACCAGTGCACAACTTTGCTGTTTTCATATAGAAAAGGGACCTTCTGTAAGTTACTACACTATTTAACTCCTCCATTTCAACTTCAGCTACTTTAATTCCTGATAGGAATTGTTTATTGCTATATTTTTTGTTAGGTCTATTTGAGGTACATTGGAGGCTCCATTTCAGTCAATTACTGATCAAGCTGCCATAGGATAATTTTCTTTTATTTTGCATTTGGGTATGAATATATACCTTTTTACATAGAACTAACATAGCACTATATGAACATCGTTCTAGAATTGTAATATACAGCATTCCTTTTTTTTTTTTGTTAGGCTTCAAATTATAAAGAAGTTTTGTTTGTATGGATTTTTTAAAATGGTCTACCAACTGGGTAACAATAACCCATCGACTAGGAAAACATCCTGTCCCTTATTATCCTATTTGGATCTGGTATGTGCTTCTTTTCAATTTTAAGTACAAAGTACTGTAGGTTTCCCATTTTAATTAATTCCAAATAGAATATTTCTTCTTATGTAGAATTTATACCTTTTGATGTTATAAATCTTTAGATTGGACAAAGTCATATGGGAAAAATAAGAATTTACTTACCGATAATTCTATTTCTCGTAGTCCGTAGTGGATGCTGGGGACTCCATCAGGACCATGGGGAATAGCGGCTCCGCAGGAGACTGGGCACATCTAAAGAAAGCTTTAGGACTATCTGGTGTGCACTGGCTCCTCCCCCTATGACCCTCCTCCAAGCCTCAGTTAGGATACTGTGCCCGGACGAGTGTACACAATAAGGAAGGATTTTGAATCCCGGGTAAGACTCATACCAGCCACACCAATCACACCGTATAACTTGTGATCTGAACCCAGTTAACAGTATGACAAACGTAGGAGCCTCTGAACAGACGGCTCACAACAATAACAACCCGAATTTGTTTGTAACAATAACTATGTACAAGTATTGCAGACAATCCGCACTTGGGATGGGCGCCCAGCATCCACTACGGACTACGAGAAATAGAATTATCGGTAAGTAAATTCTTATTTTCTCTAACGTCCTAAGTGGATGCTGGGGACTCCGTCAGGACCATGGGGATTATACCAAAGCTCCCAAACGGGCGGGAGAGTGCGGATGACTCTGCAGCACCGAATGAGAGAACTCAAGGTCCTCCTCAGCCAGGGTATCAAATTTGTAGAATTTTGCAAATGTGTTTGCCCCTGACCAAGTAGCAGCTCGGCAGAGTTGTAATGCCGAGACCCCCCGGGCAGCCGCCCAGGATGAGCCCACTTTCCTTGTGGAATGGGCCTTGACAGATTTAGGTTGTGGCAAGCCTGCCACAGAATGTGCAAGTTGAATTGTGCTACAAATCCAACGAGCAATCGTCTGCTTAGAAGCAGGAGCACCCATCTTGTTGGGTGCATACAATATAAACAGTGAGTTAGACTTTCTGACTCCCGCCGTTCTTGAAATATATATTTTCAATGCCCGGACCACGTCCAACAACTTGGAATCCTCCAATTCGTTAGTAGCCGCAGGCACCACAATAGGCTGGTTCAGGTGAAACGCTGACACCACCTTAGGCAGAAAATGAGGACGCGTCCGCAGTTCTGCCCTGTCCGTATGGAAAATCAGATATGGGCTCTTATATGATAAAGCCGCCAATTCTGATACTCTCCTGGCTGAAGCCAGGGCCAGTAGCATGGTTACTTTCCATGTAAGATACTTCAACTCCACCGATTTGAGCGGCTCAAACCAATGGGATTTGAGAAAATCCAAGACTACATTAAGATCCCACGGTGCCACTGGGGGCACAACCGGGGGCTGTATATGTAGTACTCCTTTTACAAAAGTCTGGACTTCAGGAACTGAAGCCAATTCTTTCTGGAAGAAAATCGACAGGGCCGAAATTTGAACCTTAATGGACCCCAATTTGAGGCCCATAGACAATCCTGTTTGCAGGAAATGTAGGAATCGACCCAGTTGAAATTCCTCCGTGGGGGCCTTCCTGGCCTCACACCACGCAACATATTTTCTCCAAATGCGGTGATAATGTTGTGCAGTCACCTCCTTCCTGGCTTTTACCAGTGTAGGAATGACCTCTTCCGGAATGCCTTTTTCCCTTAGAATTCGGCGTTCAACCGCCATGCCGTCAAACGCAGCCGCGGTAAGTCTTGGAATAGACACGGTCCCTGCTGAAGCAGGTCCGGTCTTAGAGGTAGAGGCCACGGATCCTCCGTGAGCATCTCTTGAAGTTCCGGGTACCAAGTTCTTCTTGGCCAATCCGGAGCCACTAGTATCGTTCTTACTCCCTTTTGCCGTATAATTCTCAGTATCTTTGGTATGAGAGGCAGAGGAGGGAACACATACACTGACTGGAACACCCACGGTGTTACCAGAGCGTCCACAGCTATTGCCTGAGGGTCTCTTGACCTGGCGCAATACCTGTCCAGTTTTTTGTTGAGGCGGGACGCCATCATATCCACCATTGGTTTTTCCCAACGGTTCACAATCATGTGGAAGACTTCTGGATGAAGTCCCCACTCTCCCGGGTGTAGATCGTGTCTGCTGAGGAAGTCTGCTTCCCAGTTGTCCACTCCCGGAATGAATACTGCTGACAGTGCTATCACATGATCTTCCGCCCAGCGAAGAATCCTTGCAGCTTCTGTCATTGCTGTCCTGCTTCTTGTGCCGCCCTGTCTGTTTACGTGGGCGACTGCCGTGATGTTGTCCGACTGGATCAACACCGGCTGACCCTGAAGCAGGGGTTTTGCCAGACTTAGAGCATTGTAAATCGCTCTTAGCTCCAGTATATTTATGTGAAGAGACATCTCCAGGCTTGACCATACTCCCTGGAAGTTTCTTCCCTGTGTGACCGCTCCCCAGCCTCTCAGACTGGCATCCGTGGTCACCAGGACCCAGTCCTGTATGCCGAATCTGCGGCCCTCTAACAGATGAGCACTCTGCAACCACCACAGAAGAGACACCCTTGTCCGTGGCGATAAGGTTATCCGCTGATGCATCTGCAGATGCGATCCGGACCATTTGTCCAGCAGATCCCACTGAAAAGTTTGTGCATGGAATCTGCCGAATGGAATCGCTTCGTAAGAAGCCACCATCTTTCCCAGGACTCTTGTGCATTGATGCACAGACACTTTCCCTGGTTTTAGGAGGTTCCTGACAAGTTCGGATAACTCCCTGGCTTTCTCCTCCGGAAGAAACACCTTTTTCTGAACCGTGTCCAGAATCATTCCCAGGAACAGCAGACGTGTCGTCGGGGTCAACTGAGATTTTGGAAAATTCAGAATCCACCCGTGTTGTTGCAGCACTAGTTGGGTTAGTGCTACTCCGTCCTCCAGCTGTTCTCTGGACCTTGCCCTTATCAGGAGATCGTCCAAGTAAGGGATAATTAATACGCCTCTTCTTCGCAGAAGAATCATCATTTCGGCCATTAACTTGGTAAAGACCCGAGGTGCCGTGGACAATCCAAACGGCAGCGTCTGAAACTGATAATGACAGTTTTGCACCACGAACCTGAGGTACCCTTGATGTGAAGGGCAAATTGGGACATGTAGGTAAGCATCCTTTATGTCCAGGGACACCATAAAGTCCCCTTCTTCCAGATTCGCTATCACTGCTCTGAGTGACTCCATCTTGAACTTGAATTTTTGTATGTACAGGTTCAAAGATTTCAGATTTAGAATAGGTCTTACCGAGCCGTCCGGCTTCGGTACCACAAATAGCGTGGAGTAATACCCCTTTCCCTGTTGTAGGAGGGGTACCTTGACTATCACCTGCTGAGAAAACAGCTTGTGAATGGCTTCCAATACCGTCGCCCTGTCTGAGGGAGACGTTGGCAAAGCAGACTTTAGGAACCGGCGAGGGGGAGACTTCTCGAATTCCAACCTGTAACCCTGAGATACTACCTGCAGAATCCAGGGGTCCACCTGTGAGCAAGCCCACTGTGCGCTGAAATTCTTGAGTCGACCCCCCACCGCTCCTGAGTCCGCTTGTAAGGCCCCAGCGTCATGCTGAGGGCTTTGCAGAACCCTGGGAGGGCTTCTGTTCCTGGGCAGGGGCTGCTTGCTGCCCTCTCTTACCCCTTCCTCTGCCCCGAGGCAGATATGACTGTCCTTTTGTCCGCTTGTTCTTATAGGACCGAAAGGACTGCGGCTGAAAAGACGGTGTCTTTTTCTGTTGGGAGGGGGTCTGAGGTAAAAAGGTGGATTTTCCGGCAGTTGCCGTGGCCACCAGATCCGATAGACCGACGCCAAATAATTCCTCCCCTTTATACGGCAATACTTCCATATGTCGTTTGGAATCCGCATCACCTGACCACTGTCGCGTCCATAAACTCCTTCTGGCAGATATGGACATCTCATTTACTCTCGATGCCAGAGTGCAAATATCTCTCTGAGCATCTCGCATATAAAGGAAAGCATCCTTTAATTGCTCTATAGTCAATAAAATACTGTCCCTATCCAGGGTATCAATATTTTCAGTCAGGGAATCCAACCAGACGACCCCAGCACTGCACATCCAGGCTGAGGCGATGGCTGGTCGCAGTATAACACCAGTATGTGTGTATATACTTTTTAGGGTAGTTTCCATTCTCCTATCAGCTGGATCCCTGAGGGCGGCCGTATCAGGAGACGGTAACGCCACTTGTTTTTATAAGCGTGTGAGCGCCTTATCCACCCTAGGGGGTGTTTCCCAGCGCGCCCTAACCTCTGGCGGGAAAGGGTATAATGCTAATAACTTTTTTGAAATTAGCATTTTTCTATCTGGGTTAACCCACGCTTCATCACATACATCATTTAATTCCTCTGATTCAGGAAAAACTACAGGTAGTTTTTTCACCCCCCACATAATACCCCTTTTTGTGGTACTTGCAGTATCAGAGATATGCAAAGCCTCCTTCATTGCCGTGATCATATAACGTGTGGCCCTACTTGAAAATACGTTTGTTTCATCACCGTCGACACTAGATTCAGTGTCTGTGTCTGGGTCTGGGTAAAGGGCGCTTTACAGCCCCTGACGGTGTCTGAGACGCCTGGGCAGGTACTAACTGGTTTGCCGGCCGTCTCATGTCGTCAATGTGCTGACATTATCACGTAATTCCATAAACAAAGCCATCCATTCCGGTGTCGACTCCCTGGGGGGTGACATCACCATTATCGGCAATTGCTCTGCCTCCACACCAACATCGTCCTCATACATGTCGACACACACGTACCGACACACAGCAGACACACAGGGAATGCTCTTATCGAAGACAGGACCCCACTAGCCCTTTGGGGAGACAGAGGGAGAGTTTGCCAGCACACACCCAAGCGCTATAATATATATGGGAACAACCTTATATAAGTGTTGTTCTTTATAGCAGCTTAAATATATCAAAATATCGCCAAAAAAATGCCCCCCCTCTCTGTTTTACCCTGTTTCTGTAGTGCAGTGCAGGGGAGAGTCCTGGGAGCCTTCCTCACAGCGGAGCTGAGCAGGAAAATGGCGCTGTGTGCTGAGGAGAATAAGCTCCGCCCCCTATTTCGGCGGGCTTTTCTCCCGTAGTTTTAGATAACTGGCATGGGTTAAATACATACATATAGCCTCAATGGCTATATGTGATGTATTCTTTTGCCATAAAGGTATTAAATATTGCTGCCCAGGGCGCCCCCAGCAGCGCCCTGCACCCTCCGTGACCGCTTGGTGTGAAGTGTGTGACAACAATGGCGCACAGCTGCAGTGCTGTGCGCTACCTTCATGAAGACTGAAGAGCCTTCTGCCGCCTGTTTCCGGACCTTCAATCTTCAGCATCTGTAAGGGGGGTCGGCGGCGCGGCTCCGGGACGAACCCCAGGGTGAGACCTGTGTTCCGACTCCCTCTGGAGCTAATGGTGTCCAGTAGCCTAAGAATCCAATCCATCCTGCACGCAGGTGAGTTGAAATTCTCTCCCCTAAGTCCCTCGATGCAGTGAGCCTGTTGCCAGCAGGACTCACTGAAAATAAAAAACCTAAAAACTTTTTCTAAGCAGCTCTTTAGGAGAGCCACCTAGATTGCACCCTGCTCGGACGGGCACAAAAACCTAACTGAGGCTTGGAGGAGGGTCATAGGGGGAGGAGCCAGTACACACCACCTAATCCTAAAGCTTTATTTTTGTGCCCCGTCTCCTGCGGAGCCGCTATTCCCCATGGTCCTGATGGAGTCCCCAGCATCCACTTAGGACGTTAGAGAAACACCCTGTACGTACTTTACAGATGTATTTTTGGTATGTACTAGCTTACTATTATTTTAAAAATACTTCCCAGCATATACCTCATTTTTACCATTATCAATTTGTTTTCACCCACTTAAGATACATACCCCTGAAGAAGTCCTCAAGGACGAAACGCGTAGGCTTTTACTAGTTAACAGTTCACGACCCAACTTCAGTGAGGACACATCCCCGAGCTCACACCTGAATAAAGTGGAGAAAGGTTATTTAAACACAATCTCATGTATGGGTTGTGATCAACTGAATCTTTTATCTATGTATGTAAAATCATTTTACAAGGATTATGAACTATTATAATATTTGTAATAATATCTAGTATTTTTTTTTTTTTTACTGATTGGCCATTTGACTTCCTTCTTTTGGGTGATTTTTTGGTGAGAGGGTATCTTCTACAGGATTGCCATTCAAGACTGGACGACGAATATCTAACAGATTGGAATACTACCATCTAAATAAGAAGTTTGATGTATAGTCTTCAAATAAAACAAATGTATTGAAGGTTATGTTTATGTGAACATTGAAAGCAGGTTATACTCCTGCTTCATTACATAACAAGCGCACTTAGGAATGGTGTGTGTGTGTGTGTGTGTGTGTGTGTGTGTGTGTGTGTGTGTATATATATATATATATATATATAAATATCTCCTTTCTTATGGGCGGCACTCAGAGACTTTTACCAAACGGATTAAGTGAAAAAAGGCCCCACCGGGCCGTTTTATTGGTAACGTTTCTGGGTATAATCCCCTTCCTCAGTCTGGGGCCTTTTTTCACTTAATCCGTTTGGTAAAAGTCTCTGAGTGCCGCCCATAAGAAAGGAGATATTTACAGATGCTGATCTGCGGGGAGGGCACCGGAGCAAGACATACGTAAGACCGGAGTGCCAGGGACCCTGTATGCATTGCTATATATATATATATATATTGGATAGTGGGGGTACGGCGCCACAGGTGTATGTGAACAGATATTTATAAAGTGGTAATACAGTAATTAAAGACACTCCTTTAAAAATGTAAGGTGTCAGCTAACCCCTAAAAATTCGGCAGTGATAAGTTGCCTTAAGTTTAGGATGTGGAAGGGGGGGATATATATATATATATATATATATATATATATATATACACATACACATACATACATACATACATACATACACACACATATATATATATATACATATACACACACACACACGCATGTATATACACACACACACACACACACACACACACACACACACGTTGAGTATCCCATATCCAAATATTCCGAAATACGGAATTTTTTTGAGTGAGACTGAGATAGTGAAATCTTTGTTTTCTGATGGTTCAATGTACACAAACTTTGTTTAATACACAGTTATTAAAAAGGATTGTATTAAATGACCTTTAGGCTGTTTGTATAAAGTGTATATGAAACATAAATGAATAGTGTGTAAGTACACACACTTTGTTTAATGCACGTTATTAAAAATATTGGCTACAATTACCTTCAGGCTGTGTGTATAAGGTATATATGAAACATAAATGCATTCTATGCCTAGATTTGGGTCCCATCGCCATGATATCTCATTATGATATGCAATTATTCCAAAATACGGAAAAACCCGATATCCAAAATACTTCTGGTATACACACACACACACACACACACACACACACACACACACACACACACACACACACACACACACACACACACACACACACACACACACGTACATAGTGTTCACTGTAGGATTTTTTTAGGGCAGGGTGCTGACCTTGGGGAGGGCAAATTTTTGATTCGGGAGGGCACATTTTAATTTAGAAGGGCAAAATGATGTACATACTGTAATATGTACTGTATGCAGGTGTCTTAAACTGGCAGTACATTGTATCTTATAAACCATCCTGGGACACCTTCGCTTCAATCTGACAGTACATTTTAAGTTTAAATGTGCCGTCAGATTGAAGCGAAAGTGTCCTAGAATGGTTTACATAGCATTCATGTGCTGCCAGTTTAATTCCGAAGTGTCTCAATAGGGTTTATATAGCAACATGTGCTGCCAGTTTATTTCTGAAGTGTCTTAATAGGGTTTATATAGCAACACGTGCTGCCAGTTTAATTCCGAAGTGTTAGTTTAATAAACTATATAAACCCTATTGAGTCACTTCAGAAATAAACTGGCAGCACATGAATGCTATATAAACCATTCTGGGACACCTTCTGCTTCAATCTGACGGCACATTTAAACTTAAAATGTACTGTCAGATTGAAGCAAAGGTGTCCCAGGATGGTTTTTAAGATACAATGTGCTGCCAGTTTAAGACACCTGCATACAGTACATATTACAGTATGTACATCAACCTGCTACTTATATTCAAACGCACCTTAGCCAAGGGTATAGAAAAAACAAGATTTTAAACCTACCGGTAAATCTTTTTCTCTTAGTCTGTAGAGGATGCTGGGGACTCCGTAAGGACCATGGGGTATAGACGGGCTCCGCAGGAGACATGGGCACCTAAAAGAACTTTCTAGTATGGTGTGCACTGGCTCCTCCCTCTATGCCCCTCCTCCAGACCTCAGTTAGAGAACTGTGCCCAGAGGAGATGGACAATACGAGGAAAGGATTTTGTTAATCTAAGGGCAAGATTCACACGAGCCCACACCAATCATACCATATAACCTGGAATATACATAACCAGTTAACAGTATGAACAAACGACAGTATCGGTCCAAGACCGATTCTACCTGTAACATAACCCTTATGTAAGCACTGGGACGGGCGCCCAGCATCCTCTACGGACTAGGATAAAAAGATTTACCGGTAGGTTTAAAATCTTATTTTCTCTTACGTCCTAGAGGATGCTGGGGACTCCGTAAGGACCATGGGGTTTATACCAAAGCTCCCAATCGGGCGGGAGAGTGCGGATGACTCTGAAGCACCGACTGAGCAAATGCTAGGTCCTCATCAGCCAGGGTATCAAACATGTAGAATTTAGCAAAAGTGTTTGAACCCGACCAAGTGTTTGAACCCGACCAAGTCGCTGCTCGGCTAAGCTGTAATGCCGAGACGCCCCGGGCAGCCGCCCAAGAAGACCATGGGGTTTATACCAAAGCTCCCAATCGGGCGGGAGAGTGCGGATGACTCTGAAGCACCGACTGAGCAAATGCTAGGTCCTCATCAGCCAGGGTATCAAACATGTAGAATTTAGCAAAAGTGTTTGAACCCGACCAAGTCGCTGCTCGGCAAAGCTGTAATGTCGAGACGCCCCGGGCAGCCGCCCAAGAAGAGCCCACCTTCCTAGTGGAATGGGCTTTTACTGAATGCGGTGACGGCAATCCAGCCGTAACATAAGCCTGCTGAATCGTGTTCCAGCACACAATAGTCTGCTTCGAAGCAGGCGTGCTAATCTTGTTGGCAGCATACAGGACAATGCTTCTGTTTTCCGAATTCTAGCCGTCCTGGCTACATAAATCTTTAAGGCCCTGACTACATCCAGGGACCTGGAATCCTCCAAGTCACTCGTAGCCACAGGCACCACTATAGGTTGTTTCATATGAAATGAAGACACCACCTTAGGTAAAAAACACTTCTGCTCTATCCACATGAAAAATCAAGCAAGGGCTCTTGTGAGACAAGGCCGCCAATTCTGACACACGCCTTGCAGATGCCAAGGCTAACAACATGACCACCTTCCAGGTGAGAACTTCAACTCCACCGTTTGAAGGGGTTCAACCAGTGTGATTTAAGGAACTGTAACACCACGTTCAGGTCCCATGGTGCCACTGGGGGCACAAAAGGAGGCAGGATGTGTAGCACTCCCTTTACAAAAATCTGGACTTCTGGAAGAGAAGCCAATTCCTTCTGAAAGAATATCGACAGGGCCGAAAACTGTACTTTAATGGATCCTAACTTTAGGCCCATATCCACTCCTTTCTGTAGGAAGTGGAGAAAAACGACCCAGATGGAAATCTTCCGTAGGAGCATTCTTGGTTTCACACCAAGAGGCATATTTCCGCCAGATACGGTGATAATGTTTTGCCGTCACCTCCTTCCTAGCCTTTATTAGAGTAGGTATGACCTCCTCCGGAATACCCTTCTCAGCTAGGATCCGGCGTTCAACCGCCATGCCGTCAAACGTAACCGCGGTAAGTCTTAGAACAGACAGGGCCCCTGCTGTAACAGGTCCTCTCTCAGAGGAAGAGGCCCAGGATCTTCTGTGAGCATCTCCTGAAGATCTGAGTACCAGGCCCTTCGAGGCCAGTCTGGAACAATGAGAATTTTCTGTACTCTTTTTCGTCTTATGATCCTCAACACTTTTATGATGAGAGGAAGAGGAGGAAACACATAGACCAACTGGAATACCCATGGTGTTACCAGAGCGTCTACTGCTATTGCCTGAGGGTCCCGGGACCTGGCAGAATACCTCCGCAGCTTGTTGTTGAGGCGTGACGCCATCATGTCTATTTGAGGAACTCCCCCGAGACTCGTTATCTCTGCAAAGACTTCTTGATGAAGTCTTCACTCTCCTGGATGGAGATCGTGTCTGCTGAGGAAGTCTGCTCCGGAATGAAGACTGCTGACAGAGCGCTTACGTGATTTTCCGCCCAGCGAAGAATCCTGGTGGCTTACGCCATTGCGACTGTGCTTTTTGTCCCGCCTTGGCGGTTCACATGAGCCACTGCTGTGACATTGTCCGATTTAATCAGAACCGGTAGGTTGCGAAGAAGACCCTCCGCTTGTCGAAGGCCGTTGTATATGGCCCTTAGTTCCAACACGTTGATGTGTAGACAGGACTCCTGGTCTGACCACAGTCCCTGAAAATTTCTTCCTTGGGTTACTGCTCCCCATCCTCGGAGGCTCGCGTCCGTGGTTACCAGGATCCAGTCCTGAATGCCGAACCTGCGACCCTCTAGAAGGTGAGCACTTTGCAGCCACCATAGAAGAGACACCCTGGCCCTGGGGGACAGTGTTTTTTTTTTTTATAATTGTAGATGGGACCCGGATTATTTGTCCAGAAGATCCCATTGAAACGTCCTTGCATGGAACCTGCAGAAGGGAATGGCCTCGTAAGTTGCCACCATTTTCCCCAGAACCCGAGTGCATTGATGAGCTGACACTTTTTGGCTTTAGTAGTTCTTGGACCATGTTCTGGAGGTCCTGGACTTTTTCCAACGGGAGGAAAACTTTCTTTTGTTCTGTGTCCAGTATCATGCCCAGGAACGCTAGTCGAGTTGTCGGAACCAACTGTGACTTTGGTAGATTGAGAATCCACCTATGTTGCTGAAGCACTCTCTGAGAGAGTGACACGTTCTCCAGTAGTTGTCTTGACCTCGCTTTTATCAGGAGATCGTCCAAGTATGGGATAATCGTGACCCCTTGCTTGCGCAGGATCACTATCATTTTTTTTTTTTTTTAATTCTTTATTTATATGTGGTTAAGCATAGTAAGAAAACATTACATGGGAACATGGGACAGTTGGCCATCAGAACCAGCGTCCATCATAAACCACAAATTTTCAAATAGACAACAAAGTTAGTCAATGAAGAAAGAACAGTAACATTCAAATGTAGAATTCGGGGGGGGGGGGGGGGGGGAGGAGAGGAGGGAAAGGGGGACAGGGGGCGGGGAGAGAACCACAGTATAATCTGTGCACAGTATATATCCTGGAAATAGTAAGATCAGAAGAAAGAGGAAGAGGGGGGTCGAGGAGGAGACGAGAGAAGACAAGGAAAAGGGAAGGAAGAGGAGAAAGAGAGAAAGAGAGAAGAAGAAAGGCCTGAAGGAGGAGTAATAGGCAGTGGCCATGGGTCTGCGGAGGAAGTTCGGAGCAAGAGGAGGGGGATGGCAATCTACGTTCAGCAGCGAGCCAGGGGGCCCAGACCTGCTCAAAAATTGTGACCCCGGTCGTGGAGATAGTATGTAATCTTTTCCATTGAGGCAATGTGCCAAATTTTAGTTTTAAGGGACGGGAGGGAGGGTGGAGAGGGGCTCTTCCAGTTAAGAGCTATCAGCGACTTTGCCGCCGTTAGGATATGTGTGGCCAGCTTTTGGGAAAATTTATTGAGCAACGGGGGGGGGGGGGGGGGGGGTAACATAGCAAAAAGTTCCAAGGATCTTTCAGCAAAGGAGAATCCAGAAGCGAATTGAGTAGGGAGTGGACTAGGTTCCAGAAGGAAGCAATGGACGGGCAGATCCACCATATGTGGAGCATAGTGCCTCTAGCCCCGCAGTTCCTCCAGCAATTAGGGGAGGAAGACGGACAGAGTTTGTTAAGTCGGTCAGGGGTGTAGTACCAACGGTAGTAAACTTTGTAGGCCGTTTCCTTAAAAGCAGTGGCAATAGAGCATTTAGCAATCCCCAGTCTCATGTCTTCCCAGTCTTCACTTTCTGGTGGGGGCCCCAAGATCACGTTCCAATGCGAGCTCATGGGGCCGGGAGGGGGGGAAGGGAGGAATCTAGTAAAAGAGAGTAGAGTTGGGAGATTAAGCCTTTGGAGAGATGGGAGTTGATGCATAAGCTTTCAAAGGGGGTGAGGGCACGAAGTAAGGCGGTGGAGGGGAGAGAGCCTAGGAAGTGGCATATTTGTAGGAATTGGAAGGGATTAAGTGGGTGTGAAGGGGTCTTTTGTTGGAGGTCAGGCAGGGACAGCCATTGGCCCCGATCAGCAAAATTGGTCGGGAATTTGAAGCCCAGCGTTATCCATAAACGGAACCTCGCAGTTGAGAGTCCAGGAGGAAACATAGGGTTCTGCCAGACAGGGGTCAAGGGCGAAAGGGTAGTGGTGAGACCATTCTTCAGGGAGAGGGAGTCCCAAGTTTTAAGGTTAAATTTAATAGTAGGGAGAAGTTTAGAGGTTGGGGGTCGGGAGGTGGGGGGCAGATCCGGGAGGCCAATGAAGGCTGCCTCAATATCCAGCCAAGATACAGATCCCGGAGGAGCATAAGAGGTGACAATATGGGATAAGTGAGAGGCGAGATAGTAAAGTTTGACGTCAGGAAGGCCTCTACCTCCCGCGGAGGTTGGCCTTTTCAGGGTATTGGCGGCGATGCGGGGGGGGGGGGGGGGGGGTCTGTGATTCCAAATAAAACGCACAAGGGCTCGTTGGATAGTGCGAAGAAAGGAGGCCGGGACTGCTACTGGGAGGGTCTGGAAAAGATAAAGCCATTTGGGGACTATGGTCATTTTAACCGCTATGATCCTGCCCAGCCACGAAATAAAAAGACTGTTCCAGGTGGTCAGGTCAGCGAGTGTGTTGGTGAGGAGGGGTGGAAAGTTTTCCCGGAAGAGGGAATCATAACGAGAAGTCAGGTATATCCCCAGATATTTAATCTTTGTGGGCTGCCATTTAAAATTAAAGGGACTCAACCTCTCGATGAGGGATATGAAGCAGCATAGCCTCGGATTTGGAGTAGTTGATCTTATACCCTGATATAAGGCTATAAGAATGCAGGACTGAGAATAAGTTTGGGAGTGAGATAAGGGGTTGGGTCAGAGAAAGTAGGATGTCGTCATAAAAGGATTGGCGAAGCCACTTAAGACGTTTGGCCACCCGTGCAGTGAGAAGGAGATCAAGTACCGCCTTAACAGTACGAAGTTCGGACAAGACAGCCTGGTCGGAGGACGCCTTATGCTGGGTCTCAAGTGAGTGGAGTTTAATAGAGAGTTTGTTAAACTGAGAGAGGGATTGTTTTTTAGCTTTTGACGCTAGGCTGATAACGTGTCCACGAAGAACTGCCTTGTGTGCCAACCAGAGAGTGGACCTAGAGATATCAGGGGTATCATTCAAGGTAAAATAGTCGGAGATTGTGTCCCGAAGATGGGAACATATCTCAGGGTTGTGGAGGAGGGAGTCGTTAAGGCGCCATGTCATGGGGCGAGGGCGTGAGAGCAGACCTGAGAGATCGCAGGTGATAGGGGCATGATCGGACCAGATCAGTGGATGAATATGGGCATCGTGGAGATTTAAGGCGAGATCGTGGCTGAGCAGGACCATATCAATGCGGGAGTAGGAATTATGAGGGGCAGAGTAGAAGGTATAGTCGCGGGCAGAGGAGTATTTTATCCTCCAGGAGTCGTAAGAGAAGCTGGGATCGCATGAGACGGAGGAGGGATCTGGAGCGGAGGGAGTCCGACGAGGAAGCAGTAGGGGGAGAGGGAGAGCGGTCTACCTGTGGATTCAAAACGGAGTTAAAGTCCCCAGCAAGTATGAGGTCGCCTTGCCGGACTCGAGTAAGGAGGTTATCTAGCTTTGTAAAGAATCGTTCCTGTCGTTGGTTAGGGGTATAAACGTTGGCTAGGGTACAGAGGTTGTTATTAAGTTTCCCCACCAAGACGAGAAACCGGCCATCTTTGTCGGGATATGAGTCTAGAAGCTCAAAGGTGAGGTGGCGGGCAAATAAAATCGCAACCCCCCGTTTCTTGGCCGAGTGGTCGCAGGCATGGAAGGAATCAGGGTACGGTTTACATTGCAGGGTAGGATGGGAGTCATGCAGGAAGTGAGTCTCCTGTAGGAAGACCAGGTCACCTTTATGGAGTTTAAGGGTGGCAAAGAGCTTACCTCTCTTTTGGGGGCTATTCAAGCCCTTCACATTAAAAGATAGTACCCGGAGACCCATGGGCAAGCAACGATGAGGTAGGCAGATTAGAAAGAGCGGAGAGCACTGAAAGTAGAGGGAGGAGAGAGAAAGATAGAGAAGAAGGATATAAAGCGAGAGAGAGTGTGGTCAGAAGGGAGGGGGGAAGGAAAGGAAACCGGGAGGGGAGGGAGGGTGGTTGGTCATCCGGCAGTAGAGGCCAGGGCCGGTAGTGCTGACAGGGGTACTAGGTGTCGGGAGGGCACCTAGGTCAGCGAGAGGGCTCAAAGCCCTAAGGGGGCGCGGCATGGGGTCCGGACCACGGATCACAAACCGCTTGGCGAAAGGTAGGAGGCAAACCTCCCCTGGAGGTACCTGAGGGAGAAAGCTGGAGAGAAGACAGGAACAGAAGACAGATGGAGCACCAGCTCCGGAAGGGAAGGGAGAGGAAGGGGGGTAGATGGAAAACAAAAAATCAGGTTCCAGCATGTTAACATATCAGCAGCGTAACATTTTAACAGGGGGTAACAACAGAACAGTCGTGAGGTAACTAAGGGGCCGGGAGATCAGGATACGGGGAGCATAAAGTGGAACAGCTCCCCGGGTAGGGGAGTGCGACCAGGAAGGGTCGACCCAATTAAGTAGAGAAGACATTGAACTAGAGAGCTGAAAGTCCATCAGGGAACCGGAGGTGGAGCCTGGGAGGCTGCAGAGGCCGGGACCGTAAACCACTCAGATCGAGGGGGCTGAATCGGGTCCCGCTGTGTCCGTGGCGGCAGGCGTTGAGTATGGATATCCTGTTCGGCGGTGGGGATGCCCAACTTGGAGAGCAGCGTTTGAGCCTCGGCTAGATCCCTGGCCGTGAGGAGCTTCCCTTGGTGCCAAACCAAGATACGAAAAGGGAAACCCCAGCGGTATTTAACATTATGACGGGAGAGCAGGGAAGTAACGGGTTTGAAGTCTCTGCGTTTGGCCAGAGTGAGCGGAGATAAGTCTTGGAAAATCTGAAGAGGGGTATTCTGGAAAGTCACAGATCCCAGCCGTCGGGCCTCCCTCATGACAGCCTCTTTCGCAGTGAAGTAGTGCAGTCGGAGAATGACATCCCTGGGCTGGGAGGAGTCCTGAGAGCGAGGTCGCAGGGCTCGATGCGCTCGATCCAGGAGCAGATGTTCCTCAGGTGTGCAAAGAGGCGCTTCAGGTAGAGGTCAAGGTGGGCCGCCTCGACCTCCTCAGGGATACCCTGGATCCTCAGGTTGTTTCTCTTTGCCCTATTGTCCTGGTCCTCATGCTCCTCCCGCAAGTGGGCAACATCTTGGTGGAGTTGATGGAAGTCGGTCTCGACCGTTTCTTGGAATGACACAACCTTTTCCACTCGTCGTTCAAGTTGGTCGGTTCTGGAGCCGATGTCGGCAATATCGGATTTCAGGGAGTGGAGAGCCTGGACTGAGGTCTTAACATCCCGCATCTCCTTAAGGAGGGAGAGAAAGTCCTTGCGGGTGAGATCGTCGTCCTCGGCCTCCGAGTTGGAGGGACCCTGGGGGGGTCCGGGAGCATCAGACCTGCTCTTGGCCAGGGTGTTTTTTTTGGTAAGGAATGGTGTGAGGTCGGACCCCTGTGACTTTTTCCACCCCTGGGCATCGTGAACATATGAAGAAGGGGGTGGACAGCAGGGTGGGAAGTGGAGGTGGCGCTCCAGCAGTGAGGCTCAGGACCAGGGAAGGTAAGGCGAGGGCCTTAAGGAGGCATCATGGTGTGGTCAGCCGAGCACGCAGATGAGGTAGGTCCAGGGAGTCCCAGGAGAGCAGGGGGCCCACATGGCCCCGGAGAGTAGTCAGACAGACAGAGGTCGCAGGAGGCGGAGCTCCGTGAAGGACCACCTCCGTTCAGGGACCGCGGAGATGAGCCCCGGGCACGGACCAGCCAGTGACCGGGACAGCACCGGGGCTGGACAGCAGGGGGAAGGGAGGTCTGCGGTTGGTAGCTGGAACGGCCTTCAGGTGAAGTATAATGTGTGCTCCAGAGGGCTGTAGCAGGGGGGGTCACAGCCTGCAGGTAGTGAGGGAGATGGGCCTGGAGGCCTGCAAGATGGCCGCCACTGGTGTACCACACAGGGAGCTGCAAGGTGTAGCAGGGTTATTCCGGAGCCTCCCAGGAGGGTCCCCGGCGTCTGGGGGTTCCAGGGGGTCCGGGGCAGCCAGCAGGTATGTGCGGAGGAGGGAGGGGTCCATCAGGCGCCCGCGGGAGCCTTTCGTGAGTGTGACTCGGGCTCCGAGCTCCTGGGCGGGCCGCCGCCAAAATCGAGGTCCCGGCTTAAGATCGGGGAGCAGGCCTCAGCCTCCGGGAACCGCCGGAAGCCTCCACAGCGCCCCTGGATCGGGTCTCAAGGCAGGGGTCGTAGTGAGCGGTACATACCCCAGGGATCCCGCCGTCTGCCGTCAATCTCGGGTCCCTCCGGCTGCAGGGCCAGCCCCCCGTCCCCCGGCGACCTCGAGCGAGACGGCCGCCGCTCGTATTGTGGCCTCCAGGGATCGTCCTCCGGCCGGACAGCCCCCAGTCTCCAGGTGTGGGTAAGGGGGGTTACAGGCGGGACGGGAGAGAGGCAGCGGCACTCGGCAATATCGCGGCTCCGGTCCGCCGCTTCGGCCCGGCGCCAAACTCGAGCCCCCGGCTTCAGGCAGGGGGAAGGCCGCAATCCGCAGGAGTGCTTAAAAGCACTCCCCGACTCCGCGGGTCCCCCACAGCAGCTGCGGACACATACAGGGAGTCACAGGAGGGAGTCTGGGGCAGGCTGGTGCAGGTCAGGGGAAGGAGAGGGGAATTAGAGAGATTGGATGTGCAGGAGCTGGAGAGAGCACGTCCACTCTCCAAGACAGCCAGGCCACGCCCCCCACCATCATTTTCTGAAACTGATAATGACCATCCTGTACCGCAAATCTCAGGTACTCCTGATGAGAGGGATATATGGGGACATGAAGGTAAGCATCCTTTATGTCCAGTGACACCATAAAATCCCCCCTTCCAGGCAGGCTATCACTGCTCAGAGCGATTCCATCTTGAATTTGAATCTTTTCAAGTACAGGTCTAGGGATTTTAGATTTAAAATGGGCCTGACCGAACCATCCGGCTTCGGGACCACAAATAGGGTTGAATAATACCCTTTTCCCTGTTGGCTCAGGGGAACCCTGATAAACACTCGCTGTTGACACAGTGTTTGAATTGCAGCCAGCACTACTTCCCGTTCTGGGGTAGAAGCTGGTAAGGCAGACTTGAAAAATCGACGTGGGGCACCTCTTCGAATTCCAGCTTGTAACCCTGAGAGACTATTTCTATCACCCAAGGGTCCACGTCTGACTGAACCCAGACTTGGCTGAATAGTCGAAGGCGTGCCCTCACCTGTGCGGACTCCTGCAGGGGAGCCCCAGCGTCATGCGGTGAACTTAGAGGAAGCCGTGGAGGACTTCTGCTCTTGGGAACTAGCCGCAGCAGGTGTCCTCTTGCCTCTACCCTTACCTCTGGCGAGGAAAGAGGAGCCCCGACCTCTTCTGGATCTATGTGACCGAAAGGACTGCATCTGATATTGTGGAGGTTTCTTTTGCTGTTGGGGAACAAAAGGTAAAAAGGTAGACTTACTCACGGTAGCTGTGGAGACCAGGTCCGCGAGGCCGTCCTCAAACAATACATCACCTTTGTAAGGTAAAACCTCCATATGCCTTTTTGATTCTGCATCCCCCATCCATTGGCGGATCCATAAGGCTCTTCTTGCCGAAATAGCCATAGCATTGGCTCTCGAACCCAGTAATCCAATGTCTCTTTGAGCGTCCCTCATATATAAGACTGCGTCCTTAATATGAGCTAATGTTAACATAATTGTATCCCTATCAAGTGTATCCAGATCAGCTGACAGGGTATCTGTCCACGATGCTACTGCACTACATACCCATGCCGACGCAATTGCCGGTCTAAGCAAAGTACCAGTATGTGTGTAAATAGACTTTAATGTAGTCTCCTGCCTGCTATCCGCAGGGTCCTTGACGGCCCCTGTGTCAGGGGACGGTAGCGGCTCTTGGAAAGGCGTGTTAAGGCTTTGTCCACTGTGAGAGAGGATTCCCAACGTACCCTGTCCTGTGTAGGGAAAGGGTACGCCATAAGAACCCTTTTGCGAATCTGCAGCTTCTTATCTGGAGTTTCCCAAGCTTTTTCACATAACTCATTTAGTTCATGGGAAGGAGGAAAATTCATAACCTGTTTCCTTCCCTTAAACATGTTTATCCTCGTGTCGGGCACCGAGGGCTCATCAGTGATATGTAAAACATCTTTTATTGCAATAATCATGCACTGAATACTTTTTGTCACCCTGGGGTGCAATCTTGCTTCATCATAGTCGACACTGGAATCAGAGTCCGTGTCGGTATCTGTGTCCCCTATTTGTGAGAAGGGACGTTTCTGAGACCCCGACGGGTCCTGTGAGTCGGTGTCATCCGTAGATTGAACACCTGTCGACACCCTTGTCCAGCCTTTTATGTAGTGAAGCTATACTTGCATTTAACATATGCCACATATTCATCCAATCCTGAGTCGCCACCGCCGACTGTGACACACCACTCATCTGTTCCACCTTCTCTTTGGATAAGCTTTCCGCTTCAGACATGCCGACACACACGTACCGACACCCCACACACACTGGGATATAACTATAAGGGGACAATTCCCTAAAGAAGGCCCTTTGGAGAGACAGAGGGCCCTTTGCACACACCAGCGCCAAACTGACCCAGGAAAACCCAGACAGCGCTTTTATATATATATATATATATATATATATATATACACTCCACAACAATGGCACACAAGGGATGATCAATAATTCACTTTCCACAGCAGTTTAAGCCAACGTTTCAAAGTTTATCCTTTTTCGTCAGGGCTACAAATGCATAATAAAACAGTCTTACCTTTTATTGAAAAAACACCCCGTGCACCTTCCCGCCGCACATCCACGGAGCTGTAATGCTGACGTCATTCCGCCGGAGACACCAGATCACCAGGCTCCTTTGGATGACGTCTGTGAACGTACCCATCACCTAGCAACAATGTAAACATTAAAATTACACGTAACTGTACAATCGCCACAATGCTTCTTAGCTCACAACACCCACATTTCCAGCAGGGCTAATCAATAAAAAACTAATTTAATTAAAACAATTCAAGTTCAGCATTTCATTTAACCCTTTCGGGGCTAGCGTGTTTAAACGCATTATCCAGCGGGCCTCGCATTGTAAAAGTTTTTTACCCCGATCACCTCCCCTGATCGATCTAGGGACGTGATCGATCATTCTGTATCTTAATGATGACAAATTATGGTGAGCTTCTAAAAAATGTCTAGCAACAGGTTGATCACTCAAACCTGTGCTAATGGCTTTTCTAATAGAAGACCTGTGTGCAGCCATTCTCTCCTTGAAAGTGCACTCCGTTTTCCCGATATAGGAATATCCACACTGGCAGATAATTTGGTACACAACAAAGGACGAGTTACAGGTCAGATGATACCTAATTGTGTACGTCTTTCCTGACTGTGGATGCTGGAAAGTGTCACCTTTCAATAAGAATCCACAAGTTGTACAACCGCAGCTAAAGCAGCCATTCTTCCTTTGCAAAAAATGTGTAGATTTTTTAGAAACTAAATCTGTCACATCTGTCTTTACAATAAAGTCTCTAATGTTCCTACCTCGCTTATAACAGGGCATCAGATGTGTATTACTCAACCCTAACTCCGGGTCAGATCTAACTGTTGACCATTGGTTCCTCGACTGTTTTTTAATGGTATTACTACCTACTGTGTAACTAGTAACCCAAGGTAAGATTTCCCTATCATTACCTTTATTCTTACCACCTAACGACAGACGATCATTGTGGTTCGTGGCCAAGATTTTCTATTTGGCCTTCTCCAGCACATCTAAAGGGTAGCCCCGTACCTGAAATCTAATTATCATCTCATCCATCTGTTTTATAGCAACCTCACGGTCACTATTTACTCTCCATACCCGCAACAATTGGGAATAGGGCAAACCAGTTTTTAATGGAGTAGGGTGAAAACTCCCATAATGTAACATGTTATTCCGATCGGTGGATTTCCTAAATAATGACGTCACCAACTTCCCCTCCTCTACTTTGATATTCACATCGAGGAAACGGGGCTACCCTTTAGATGTGCTGGAGAAGGCCAAACAGAAAATCTTGGCCACGAACCACAATGATCGTCTGTCGTTAGGTGGTAAGAATAAAGGTAATGATAGGGAAATCTTACCTTGGGTTACTAGTTACACAGTAGGTAGTAATACCATTAAAAAACAGTCGAGGAACCAATGGTCAACAGTTAGATCTGACCCGGAGTTAGGGTTGAGTAATACACATCTGATGCCCTGTTATAAGCGAGGTAGGAACATTAGAGACTTTATTGTAAAGACAGATGTGACAGATTTAGTTTCTAAAAAATCTACACATTTTTTGCAAAGGAAGAATGGCTGCTTTAGCTGCGGTTGTACAACTTGTGGATTCTTATTGAAAGGTGACACTTTCCAGCATCCACAGTCAGGAAAGACGTACACAATTAGGTATCATCTGACCTGTAACTCGTCCTTTGTTGTGTACCAAATTATCTGCCAGTGTGGATATTCCTATATCGGGAAAACGGAGTGCACTTTCAAGGAGAGAATGGCTGCACACAGGTCTTCTATTAGAAAAGCCATTAGCACAGGTTTGAGTGATCAACCTGTTGCTAGACATTTTTTAGAAGCTCACCATAATTTGTCATCATTAAGATACAGAATGATCGATCACGTCCCTAGATCGATCAGGGGAGGTGATCGGGGTAAAAAACTTTTACAATGCGAGGCCCGCTGGATAATGCGTTTAAACACGCTAGCCCCGAAAGGGTTAAATGAAATGCTGAACTTGAATTGTTTTAATTAAATGAGTTTTTTATTGATTAGCCCTGCTGGAAATGTGGGTGTTGTGAGCTAAGAAGCATTGTGGCGATTGTACAGTTACGTGTAATTTTAATGTTTACATTGTTGCTAGGTGATGGGTACGTTCACAGACGTCATCCAAAGGAGCCTGGTGATCTGGTGTCTCCGGCGGAATGACGTCAGCATTACAGCGCCGTGGATGTGCGGCGGGAAGGTGCACGGGGTGTTTTTTCAATAAAAGGTAAGACTGTTTTATTATGCATTTGTAGCCCTGACGAAAAAGGATAAACTTTGAAACGTTGGCTTAAACTGCTGTGGAAAGTGAATTATTGATCATCCCTTGTGTGCCATTGTTGTGGAGTGTATATTATGGATCTTGCCGTGGATCTTATATGAGCACCGGGATAAGCAAAGTTGGTATTGGAGTGCCGGCCTGAAAAGCTATATGTGGTATAACACCTGTGCAGTAAGGTGTTATTAAGGCAAGGCACCCACACGATTGAATATTTTTGAGAAACGTTCAGGTGCATCTTTAGTACTAGATCCTGCATGGATCTGAGTAATAAGGACAATCCCGTGTTCGGGTAAGTTTATTACATGTACTGTGCCATTACCAAATCCAACGTCTACAATGGCGGAGGGTATAAGAGAGGAAGATACGAGCGGTTTCAAACATTTCTCTTATCCTGTGGGAGACCAGTTGACATTTTCAGAGTCAGAGGCAGAAGTGATTTTGGACAAGGATAGACTATGGGATGAGTTGGAAGTGGATTCGGCGGAGATGTTATACAGAGATCTGTTGCGTTTGAAGAAAAGAGAGGTGACCTATAAGGGACACAGTGTTTCACTGAGTGATTACTATAGAGCGAAAAAAATCCCTCGGGGTTTAAGGGTTAAAAACAGCCCTACTATAGGGCGTAATGACCCGACTTTTTGCCGACGCTGGGTCGCGATTTGCAATAAATGCTCTATGGATTTAATGATTCTGATTATCGAACAATCAAATAAAGAGCTAGTAGATATTAAAGAGAAAATTTCTATATTTGAGACATCTCACAGGGATACTCTGAATGCCGACAAAGAGACAAATTGGTATGATAGGCTAGAGTCTCAAATCCAATCCTTTAAGAAAGAATTAGTGAAATTTAAGAAAGAAAAATTCATGAAGGTAGAGAAGGATTATGAGCAACAAACCGTCTACCAATGGACGAACCCGAAACTTAGAGACCAAAGACGCCCGTTTTTCAGGAAGTTTAAACAACATGGAGGTGCTACGGATTCGTCTTTTGAAGGTCAGTCATCTAATAGTGAGAATGAAGGTCGGGGTAGACCACCGAATAGCAGTGTCCCTTTAGGACCAGCAACTCGAGCAATGCCGGCAGGAATAAGAGGAAGATCACCCGTAGGGGGCACCAGGGGAAGAGGCTCAACTCAAGGTGGAAGAAAACCCCCGAAACAATCCAAAACGTAATCTTCAACTTGTCAGACTATCATCTGTCTAACACCGAAACAAAGGTATTATCAAGAGGACTGTCGTTCGTACCTACTAATTCATTTAATGATTTATCATGGCAGGTGGAATTGAATCAATTCCAGCGTAAGCTTAAGTTAAAAGAATTTTTTTGCAAACATCCACAAGAGATAACTGATACAACTTCTGCAGCATTACCAGCCCAGTTGAAGAAATTACTACCACCATCAAAATTTGATCCTCTATCATCAAATGCTACGATCAAAACCGTAGTACGAGTGTTAGAACATGAGGTGATGAAGGAAGCACCTATTTTTAAACAAACGTGTAGTAATTTATCGAAGGAAGAATGGACATCGCTTAAAAGTTTGTCTGAGAGCAAAGATTTAGTTTTCAGACAAGCGGATAAGGGTGGGGCTCTGGTAATACAGAATTTACAGGATTACTGCACAGAGGTGGATAGACAACTTGCGGATTCTCTAGTCTATAGAAAATGGAGAAATGATCCAACTGAGTTGTTTAAGAAAGATTTGCAAGTGTTACTACAGGCGGGTGTGGATAATTTACTCATTTCTGATAAATTAAGAGACGCTCTTATCCCAAAGTTCCCTGAGGTTCCACTTTTCTACACTTTGCCAAAAATTCACAAGAACAGTTCCAAACCACCGGGCAGGCCAATTATTGCTGCGAGAAAATCTTTATTTCAGTTATCTTCAACTTATTTGGATTCTTTGTTTCAGCCTTGTGTCCAAGATCACGATTTGTTTTTGCGGGACACGCCCACATTATTACGGAAATTATCTATGCTTAACGATATCCCCACTGATTTATGGTTATGTAGTGTAGACGTGTGTAGTTTATACACGTCGATACCATTAATGGAGGGTTTAACAGCTGCTAAGAAATTTGTGGAGAATCATCAGTTGTATAATGGTCCTGATGTGAATTGGACGATGGAACTATTACAGATGGTATTGTGTAAAAACTACTTTATGTATGCAGGTGAATTTTATTTGCAAATAGGCGGATGTGCGATGGGTTCTCCGGTCGCACCCGCCTATGCAAATATGTTCATGTTTTCGGTGGAACATGATGTATTCTTTTCTAATGCTGATGTAAGATCGAATATTTTCTTTTATACAAGATTTATTGATGATTTGTTAATTTTATGGAAAGGAACCAAGCAGGGTTTCATTGATGTGATAGACAAATATAATCATGGTGAGGGTCCCATAAAATTTACATATTCGGTCAGTCAGGAGGAGGTTAATTTCCTCGATGTGAATATCAAAGTAGAGGAGGGGAAGTTGGTGACGTCATTATTTAGGAAATCCACCGATCGGAATAACATGTTACATTATGGGAGTTTTCACCCTACTCCATTAAAAACTGGTTTGCCCTATTCCCAATTGTTGCGGGTATGGAGAGTAAATAGTGACCGTGAGGTTGCTATAAAACAGATGGATGAGATGATAATTAGATTTCAGGTACGGGGCTACCCTTTAGATGTGCTGGAGAAGGCCAAACAGAAAATCTTGGCCACGAACCACAATGATCGTCTGTCGTTAGGTGGTAAGAATAAAGGTAATGATAGGGAAATCTTACCTTGGGTTACTAGTTACACAGTAGGTAGTAATACCATTAAAAAACAGTCGAGGAACCAATGGTCAACAGTTAGATCTGACCCGGAGTTAGGGTTGAGTAATACACATCTGATGCCCTGTTATAAGCGAGGTAGGAACATTAGAGACTTTATTGTAAAGACAGATGTGACAGATTTAGTTTCTAAAAAATCTACACATTTTTTGCAAAGGAAGAATGGCTGCTTTAGCTGCGGTTGTACAACTTGTGGATTCTTATTGAAAGGTGACACTTTCCAGCATCCACAGTCAGGAAAGACGTACACAATTAGGTATCATCTGACCTGTAACTCGTCCTTTGTTGTGTACCAAATTATCTGCCAGTGTGGATATTCCTATATCGGGAAAACGGAGTGCACTTTCAAGGAGAGAATGGCTGCACACAGGTCTTCTATTAGAAAAGCCATTAGCACAGGTTTGAGTGATCAACCTGTTGCTAGACATTTTTTAGAAGCTCACCATAATT
The DNA here is from genome assembly GCF_028390025.1 of Pseudophryne corroboree. Lineage (NCBI taxonomy): Eukaryota > Metazoa > Chordata > Amphibia > Anura > Myobatrachidae > Pseudophryne > Pseudophryne corroboree. The sequence goes on along the minus strand of NC_086452.1, from coordinate 290,045,306 downwards.
TGTCATCATTAAGATACAGAATGATCGATCACGTCCCTAGATCGATCAGGGGAGGTGATCGGGGTAAAAAACTTTTACAATGCGAGGCCCGCTGGATAATGCGTTTAAACACGCTAGCCCCGAAAGGGTTAAATGAAATGCTGAACTTGAATTGTTTTAATTAAATGAGTTTTTTATTGATTAGCCCTGCTGGAAATGTGGGTGTTGTGAGCTAAGAAGCATTGTGCCGATTGTACAGTTACGTGTAATTTTAATGTTTACATTGTTGCTAGGTGATGGGTACGTTCACAGACGTCATCCAAAGGAGCCTGGTGATCTGGTGTCTCCGGCGGAATGACGTCAGCATTACAGCGCCGTGGATGTGCGGCGGGAAGGTGCACGGGGTGTTTTTTCAATAAAAGGTAAGACTGTTTTATTATGCATTTGTAGCCCTGACGAAAAAGGATAAACTTTGAAACGTTGGCTTAAACTGCTGTGGAAAGTGAATTATTGATCATCCCTTGTGTGCCATTGTTGTGGAGTGTATATTATGGATCTTGCCGTGGATCTTATATGAGCACCGGGATAAGCAAAGTTGGTATTGGAGTGCTGGCCTGAAAAGCTATATATATATATATATATATATATATATATATATATATATATATAAAAATTGATTTCCCCCACTCACTGCGCCAATTATGTGCCCCCCTCTCTTTTTTCAGCCCTCTGAGCTCTTCAGCAGGGGAGAGTCCGGGGAACCAGCGTTCTCTGCAGCTTCTGTGGAGAAAATGGCGCTGGTTAGTGCTGAGGGATCAAGCTCCGCCTCCTCCAGCGGCGGGCTTTGGTCCCGTTCTGTATCTGAAAATAATGGCGGGGAATCGTTTATTTACTGCCTCAGCAGCCTAATAACATCCTTTTGTGCCAAAACGAGGTTTATTGCTGCCCAGGGCACCCCCCCCCCCTGCGCCGTGAACCCATCAGTGCCATGTGTGTGTGTGTGTTATGTGGGAGCAATGGCAAGCTACGCGCTTACCTCAGGAAGATCTGAAGTCTTCTGCCGCCTGACGTCTTCTTTCTTTTCTAATACTCACCCGGCTTCTTTTTTCCGGCATCTGTGAGGGAGGATGGCGGCGCGGCTCCGGGACGAACCCCAGGGTGAGACCTGTGTTCAGACTCCCTCTGGAGCTAATGGTGTCCAGTAGCCTAAGAAGCAGAGCCCTTAAACTCTTAAGAAGTGGGTCTGCTTCTCTCCCCTCAGTCCCACGATGCAGGGAGTCTGTTGCCAGCAGAGCTCCCTGAAAATAAAAAACCTAACAAAATTCTTTTCACAGAAAACTCAGGAGAGCTCCCTGTAATGCACCCTATCTCCTCTGGGCACAAGATCTTACTGAGGTCTGGAGGAGGGGCATAGAGGGAGGAGCCAGTGCACACCATACTAGAAAGTGCTTTTAGGTGCCCATGTCTCCTGCGGAGCCCGTCTATACCCCATGGTCCTTACGGAGTCCCCAGCATCCTCTAGGCGCGTAAGAGAAATAGGGAGAGGTATCTGAGATACACTTAAAAGTGAAACCAGACAGCAGGTAGACTCGGTCACACACAATGCAGAGATTATATCACATTAATACTGCAATGGACCCCTATATCACACACAGCACAGCCTGAAGACTGTAGGATATAGCAAACAACTCGTATAAAATTATCTGCAGGTAACAGCAGGGTTTAAAGTGATCCGGAACGGGGTGGAACTGGGTTCCGTCAGTTCCACTTGGAGACGGAATGTTCTGTCTTCTCCGGCTCACCTAACCCGATGTGTGCCAGCGCCGGAGGGAGATGCTGGGCGCCCGCTGAGATTGTGTTATCAGCGGCGTCCGGCTCTCCCTGCACAGCCGGCGCCAGGAACTCACTACTGAGCTCCTGCTTCCGGCTCAGTGCGCGCTATGAAGAGAGACGTCATGACGTCTCTCTCATATTGCTGTGGAGTGGAGTGAAGCGGACGCCAGGAGAATCACACCGGGAGCGGGGATTGTAAACGTGTGACTACTACTGGGGGCATAACTACAGGGGGGCTAAACTACAGGGGCTAACTACATGGGGCAAACCTACAGGGGCGCATTACTACTGGGGGTATGACTACAGGGGCATTACTACTGGGGGCATTATTACAGGGGCTAAACTACTGGGGGGCATTATTACTTGGGGCAAGCTACTGGGGGCATTACTACTTGGGGCAAACTAATGGGGGCAAAGCTACAGGGGCACATTACAACTGAGGGCATAACTACAGGGGCACATTACTAATGGGGGCATAACTACAGGGGCATTACTACTGGGGGCATTAATACAGGGGCAAAACTACTTGGGACAAGCTACTAGGGACATTACTACATGGGGCAAACCTACAGGGGCGCATTACTACTGAGGGCATAACTACAGGGGCACATTACTACTGGGAAACCTACAGGGGCGCATTACTACTGAGGGCATAACTACAGAGGCACATTACTACTGGGGGTATAACTACAGGGGCATTACTACTGGGGGCATAACTACAGGGGCTAAACTACTGGGGGCATTACTACTTGGCGCAAACTACTGGGGGCAAACTACATGGGGCTAAACTACAGGGGCGCATTACTACTGGGGGCATAACTACAGGGGCAAACTACTGGGGGCAAACTACTGGGGGCAAACTACATGGGGCTAAACTACAGGGGTGCATTACTACTGGGGGCATAACTACAGGGGTGCATTACTACTGGGGGCATAACTACAGGGGTGCATTACTACTGGGGGCAAACTACATGGGCTAAACGACTGGGGGCATTACTACAGGCGACATTACTACTGGGAGCAATACTACACAAGGGCATTACTAATGGGGGCATTGAATAAGGGGCACCACTACTATGGGCTCTATATAAGGGGCACTACCACTGTGGGCACTACCAGTACAGTGGACATTGCATAAGGAGCACTACTACTGTGGGCATTGTATAAGGGGCGCTACTGCTGTGGGCATTATGTATTACGAGGTGCTACTACTGTCGGCATTATGTGTATTGGGGTGCTACTACTGTGGGCATTATTACTATTGTGTGACCCCACCCTTCTCTTTTTAGACCACACCCCTTTTTGGGGCAGGCGCGCGCAAGACCTTTATTCCATGGGCGCAGGGGAAGGTGTGTGTGTGTGTGAGTTCCACCACCTCTCTACGACCACTTTAAGCACTGGGTAACACTATTCTCAACTAACACGGTCTTATGGAGGCGGGTATGATATTCAAGTGTTTGTAGAAAGCAGTCCTGTTCAGGTGTTTTTACAGGGAGACATTGGGGGTCATTCAGAGTTGTTCGCTGCGATCAGGCAAAAAAAAATGGCACTTCTGCGCATGCGGCGCAATGCGCACGCGCGTCGTACTATTACAACGAACTATGTAGTTTCACACAAGGTCTAGCGAAGCTTTTCAGTCGCACTGCTGGCCGCTGAGTGACTGACAGGAAGAGGGCGTTTCTGGGTGTCAACTGATCGATTTCAGGGAGTGTTCGAAAAAAACGCAGGTGTGCCAGGATAAACGCAGGCGTTGCTGGGCGAACGCAGGGCGTGTTCGTGAAGTCAAAACAGGAACTGAACAGTCTAAAGTCATCGCAAGCGCTGAGTAGGTCTGAAGCTTCTCTGACACTGCACAATTTTTTTTTGTAGCCGCTCTGCGATCCTTTCGTTCGCACTTCTGCTAAGCTAAAATATACTCCCAGTGGGAGGCGGCATAGCGTTTGCACGGCTGCTAAAAACTGCTAGCGAGCGAACAACTCGGAATGAGGGCCATTGCCCAACAATCCCGGAGATGTCATCCTGATTTACAGCGCTGCCAGCTCATGAAGATAGAAGCTTTCAGGGCTGCCTGCACAGCCCCCTGTTTAGTGACCTGCTACTGCAGGCACCAACTACAAAACTGAGCTCAAAGTGGCTGGAGGCGGGGTTATAGAGGAGGGCCCCAATGCATCCTTGGACAGCTAAAGCTTTACCTGTTGGTGCATGGATCCAGATCCATCTCTACACCTTGATGTTTCCATGTGGAAACCCTACGTACCCTGCTGCTGAAATAGAAAATTCTGAAAGGTTCACAAACTTTCAAGCACCACTGTATATAAGCTGTCTAATGATCTTCACATGTATCAGCCCACGTGGTGGGGACTGCACAATTTTTGGACACTTTCATGTCTCTCAGATTTGCTCAGTCTCTTTTTACCCTCTGGTCTGAAGAGGAAGTTTCTGTAACTATAGATTTGTTGTCCCTTAACAAGGCCGCGTGCCCAGATGGCCAACGCAATGCTTTCTATAAAGCTTTTAAAGATACATTACTTCCAGTCCTTAGATTAATGTGGCCCTTCCTAAAACCAGGAAAAACCCTCCCTGATGACTAATTACAGAACAATGGCCATCATTCCGAGTTGATCGCTCGCTAGCTAGCTGCTTTTAGCAGCAGTGCAAATGCTAGGCCGCCGCCCTCTGGGAGTGTATTTTAGCTTAGCAGAAGTGCGAACGAAAGGATCGCATCGCTGCGATCACTTCAGGCTATTTAGTTCCTGTTTTGACGTCACAAACACGCCCTGCGTTCGGCCAGCCACTCCCCCGTTTCTCCAGCCACTCCTGCGTTTATATCTGGCACGCCTGCGTTTTTTCCACACACTCCCCTAAAACGGTCAGTTACCACCCAGAAATACCCACTTCCTGTCAATCACGCAACGATCAGCAGTGCAACTGAAAAGAGTCGCTAGACCTTGTGTAAAACTGCATCGGCTTTTGTGAAAGTACGTCGCGCGTGCGCACCATACGCATGCGCAGAAGTGCCGATTTTTAGCCTCATCGCTGCGCTGCGAACAATGGCAGCTAGCTATAAACTCGGAATGACCCCCAATATCACTTTTAAACACAGATATAAAAATGTATGCCAAATTAATTGCAGCCACAATGAATCTGCTGATAGTGTACCTTATTAAGTTCACTCAGACCAAGCTGGATTTGTTCTGGGAAGACAATCTTCAGACAATACTCGCCGGGTTTTCAAAATAGTGTGCTTGCTACATTTGGAGATCCATTGCTATTGCTCTCCTTAGACACCGAAAGGCACTCGATAGACTACACTGGGGATATATAACTGCTGTTCTGAGCTGATCAGGGGTGCGAAACAGGGTCTTGTCTTCTATGTATACAGTATGTGCCCTCTATTCCAATTCTTCTGCTAGAATATTTGCTAATTGTCTTATCTCCTGCCTTTTCTATCTCTTATTACTGCCAACAGGGCTGTCCTCTTTCCCATTTAGTTTTTGCTCTTGCTATTGAGCGCTTAGTGGAAATAATAAGGAAGTCTGCTACTATCCAGGGCTCCCGATTGGGTGGATTGTCTCAAAATCTGGTTGTTTATGGACAATGCCCTCCTGGGTCTTATTGCCCTGAAACATATTTGCCATCCTTGCATACAGTCTTAAACGATTACTCCCAGGTGTCCTATTACAAATCGAATACTGTTAAGACAGAACCACTTCGATTAAAATTTTCACCCCTGAACTTTTGACTCCGCTCAAAGGGACTTTATTATGCATGGTAAGATTTCAGTCTTCCTGTTTAGGGGTTTATATTTGATAATGAATGAGCAACATTGTGACATGCAGTTACTTCTCCTTCCTAAGGAAATGTTCTCTTTTAATGGCTGACTAGATGTTATATGAGGTTTCATGGTTAGGCCGTATTGCCGCTTTGAAAATGGCCGATACCAAAATTAATGTATTTTTCATACCATGCCCAGCTTGCTCCCTTTATCAGTGTTTAATAAGTTTTAATGGGGGTGGGGGTTAACAAATATGTGTTGAGGTCTAAAAAACCTAGGTTAGCCAGTCCTTACCAGAGTTGGAAGGTGGCTTAGCATTCCTGTTTTGGAAAATAAGAATTTACTTACCGATAATTCTATTTCTCGTAGTCCGTAGTGGATGCTGGGGACTCCGTCAGGACCATGGGGTTTAGCGGCTCCGCAGGAGACAGGGCACAATAATAAAAGCTTTAGGATCAGGTGGTGTGCACTGGCTCCTCCCCCTATGACCCTCCTCCAAGCCTCAGTTAGGATACTGTGCCCGGACGAGCGTGCATAATAAGGAAGGATATTGAATCCCGGGTAAGACTCATACCAGCCACACCAATCACACCGTACAACCTGTGATCTGAACCCAGTTAACAGTATGATAACAACGAAGGAGCCTCTGAAAAGATGGCTCACAACAAGAATAACCCGATTTTTGTAACAATAACTATGTACAAGTATTGCAGACAATCCGCACTTGGGATGGGCGCCCAGCATCCACTACGGACTACGAGAAATAGAATTATCGGTAAGTAAATTCTTATTTTCTCTAACGTCCTAAGTGGATGCTGGGGACTCCGTCAGGACCATGGGGATTATACCAAAGCTCCCAAACGGGCGGGAGAGTGCGGATGACTCTGCAGCACCGAATGAGAGAACTCCAGGTCCTCCTCAGTCAGGGTGTGCCCCTGACCAAGTAGCAGCTCGGCAAAGTTGTAAAGCCGAGACCCCTCGGGCAGCCGCCCAAGATGAGCCCACTTCCTTGTGGAATGGGCTTTTACTGATTTTGGCTGTGGCAAGCCTGCCACAGAATGTGCAAGCTGAATTGTACTACAAATCCAGCGAGCAATCGTCTGCTTAGAAGCAGGAACACCCATCTTGTTGGGTGCATACAGGCTAAACAGCGAGTCAGATTTTCTGACTCCAGTCGTCCTGGAAACATATATTTTCAGGGCCCTGACAACGTCAAGTAACTTGGAGTCCTCCAAGTCCCTAGTAGCCGCAGGTACCACAATAGGTTGGTTCATGTGAAAAACAGAAAACACCTTAAGGAGAAATTGAGGACGAGTCCTCAATTCTGCCCTGTCAGAATGAAAAATTAAGTAAGGGCTTTTATATGATAAAGCCGCCCATTCTGACACACGCCTGGCTGAAGCCAGGGCTAATAGAATCTTCACCTTCCATGTGAAATATTTTAATTCCACAGTGGTGAGTGGATCAAACCAATGTGACTTTAGGAAACTCAAAACAACATTGAGATCCCAAGGTGCCACTGGGGGCACAAAGGAGGCTGTATATGCAGTACCCCTTTTATAAACGTCTGAACTTCAGGCACTGAAGCCAGTTCTTTCTGGAAGAAATTTGACAGGGTCGAAATTTGAACCTTAATGGACCCTAATTTTAGGCCCATAGACAGTCCTGTTTTCAGGAAATGTAGGAAACGACCCAGTTGGAATTCCTCTGTAGGGACCTTCTTGGCCTCACACCACGCAACATATTTTCGCCAAATGCGGTGAAAATGTTTTGCGGTTACATCCTTCCTGGCTTCGACCAGGGTAGGGATGACTTCATCTGGAATGCCCTTTCAGGATCCGGCGTTCAACTGCCATGCCGTCAAACGCAGCCGCGGTAAGTCTTGGAACAGACAAGGCCCCTGCTGGAGCAGGTCCTTTCTTAAAGGTAAAGGCCACGGTTCTTCCGTGAGCATCTCTTGAAGTTCCGGGTACCAAGTCCTTCTTGACCCATCCGGAACCACGAGTATCGTTCTTACTCATCTCCTTCTTATGATTCTCAGTACTTTTGGTATGAGATGCATAGGAGGGAACACATACCATGACTGGTACACCCACAGTGTTACCAGAGCGTCCACCGCTATTGCCTGAGGGTCCCTTGACCTGGCGCAATATTTGTCTAGTTTTTTGTTCAGGCGGGACGCCATCATGTCCACCTTTGGTTTTTCCCAACGGTTTACAATCATGTGGAAGACTTCCCGCTGAAGTCCCCACTCTCCCGGGTGGAGGTTATGCCTGCTGAGGAAGTTTGCTTCCCAGTTTTCCACTCCCGGAATTAACACTGCTGAGAGTGTTATCACATGATTTTTCGCCCAGCGAAGAATCCTTGCAGTTTCTGCCATTTCCCTCCTGCTTCATGTGCCGCCCTTTCTGTTTACGTGGGCGACTGCCGTGATGTTGTCCCACTGGATCAATACCGGCTGACCTTGAAGCAGAGGTCTTGCTAAGCTTAGAGCCTTGTAAATTGCCCTTAGCTCCAGTATATTTATGTGGAGAGAAGTCTCCAGACTTGATCACACTCCCTGGAAATTTTTTCCTTGTGTGACTGCTCCCCAGCCACTCAGGCTGGCATCCGTGGTCACCAGGACCCAGTCCTGAATGTCGAATCTGCGGCCCTTTCATAGATGAGCACTCTGCAGCCACCGCAGAAGAAAACACCCTTGTCCTTGGAGACAGGGTTATCCGCTGATGCATCTGAAGATGCGATCCGGACCATTTTCCCAGCAGATTCCACTGAAAGGTTCTTGCGTGAAATCTACCGAATGGGATCGTTTTGTAAGAAACCACCATTTTTCACAGGACCCTTGTGCAATGATGCACTGATACTTTTCCTGGTTTTAGGAGGTTCCTGACTAGCTCGGATAACTCCCTGGTCTTCTTCTCCGGGAGAAAACATCCTTTTCTGGACTGTGTCCAGAATCATTCCTAGGAACATTAGACGTGTCGTCGGAAAAAGCTGCGATTTTGGAATATTTAGAATCCACTCGTGCTGTCGTAGAACTACTTGAGATAGTGCTACTCCGACCGCCAACTGTTCTCTGGACCTTGCCCTTATCAGGAAAGCGTCCATATTTCTTTTAGGAAGAATCATCATTTCGGCCATTACCATGGTAAAGACCCGGGGTGCCGTGGACAATCCAAACGGCAGCGTCTGAACTGATAGTGACAGTTCTGTACCACGAACCTGAGATAACCTTGGTGAGAAGGGCAAAATTTGGACATGTAGGTAAGCGTCCCTGATATCCAGTGACACCATATCGTCCTGGTTCGCTATCACTGCTCTGAGTGACTCCATCTTGATTTGAACCCTTGTATGTAATTGTTCAAATCTTTTAGATCTCACCGAGCCGTTTGGCTTCAGTACCACAATATAGTGTGGAATAATACCCCTTCCCTTGTTGTAGGAGGGGTACTTTGATTATCACCTGCTGGGAATACAGCCTGTGAATTTTTTTCCAATACTGCCTCCCTGTCGGAGGGAGACGTTGGTAAAGCAGACTTCAGGAACTTGTGAGGGGAAGACGTCTCGAATTTCCAATGTACACCTGGGATACTACGTGTAGGATCCAGGAGTCCACTTGCGAGTGAGCCCACTGCGTGCTGAAACTCTTGAGATGACCCCCCACCGCACCTGAGTCCGCTTGTATGGCCCCAGCGTCATGCTGTGGACTTGGCAGAAGCTGTGGAGGACTTCTGTTCCTGGGAATGGGCTGCCTGCTGCAGTCTTCTTCCCTTTCCTCTAACCCTGGGCAGATATGACTGGCCTTTTGCCCGCCTGCCTTTATGGGTACGAAAGGACTGAGACTGAAAAGACTGTGTCCTTTTCTGCTGAGATGTGACTTGGGGTAACAAAAGTGGATTTTCCAGCTGTTGCCATGGCCACCAGGTCCGATGGACCGCCCCTTTATACGGCAATACTTCCATGTGCCGTCTGGAATCTGCATCACCTGACCACTGTCGTGTCTATAAACATCGTCTGGCAGATATGGACATCACATCTACTCTTGATGCCAGAATGCAAATATCCCTCTGCGCATCTCGCATATATAGAAATGCATCCTTAAAATGCTCTATAGTCAATAAAATATTGTTCCTGTCAAGGGTATCAATATTTTCAGTCAGGAAATCCGACCAAGCCCCCCCAGCGCTGCACATCCAGGCTGAGGCGATTGCTGGTCGTAGTATAACACCAGTATGTGTGTATATACTTTTTAGGATATTTTTCAGCTTCCTATCAGCTGGCTCTTTGAGGGCGGCCGTATCTGGAGACGGTAACGCCACTTGTTTTTATAAGCGTGTGAGCGCCTTATCCACCCTAAGGTGTGTTTCCCAACTCGCCCTCACTTCTGGCGGGAAAGGGTATACCTCCAATAATTTTCTCTCGGAGGAAACCCACGTATCATCACACACTTTAATTTATCTGATTCAGGAAAAACTACAAGTAGATTATTCCCACCCTACATAATACCCTTATTTGTGGTACTTGTAGTATCAGAAATATGTAACACCTCCTTCATTGCCCTTAACATGTAACGTGTGGCCCTAAAGGAAAATACGTTTGTTTCTTCACCGTCGACACTGAAGTCAGTGTCCGTGTCTGTGTCGACCAACTGAGGTAAATGGGCGTTTTTACAAGCCCCTGACGGTGTCTGAGACGCCTGGACAGGTACTAATTTGTTTGCCGGCCGTCTCATGTCGTCAACCGACCTTGTATCGTGTTGACATTATCACGTAATTCCTAAATAAGCCATCCATTCCGGTGTCGACTCCCTAGAGAGTGACATCACCAATACAGGCAATTTGCTCCGCCTCCTCACCAACATCGTCCTCCTACATGTCGACACACACGTACCGACACACAGCACACACACAGGGAATGCTCTGATAGAGGACAGGACCCCACTAGCCCTTTGGGGAGACAGAGGGAGAGTTTGCCAGCACACACCAAAAATGCTATAATTATACAGGGACAACCCCTTATACAAGTGTTTTCCCTTATAGCATTTTCACATATGTAATCATATCGCCAAATAAGTGCCCCCCCCTCTCTGTTTTAACCCTGTTTCTGTAGTGCAGTGCAGGGGAGAGCCTGGGAGCCTTCCTCACAGCAGAGCTGAGCAGGAAAATGGCGCCGTGTGCTGAGGAGAATAGGCCCCGCCCCCTAAAACGGCGGGCTCTTCTCCCGGAGTTTGTGAGATCTGGCAGGGGTTAAATACATCCATATAGCCTCAAGGGCTATATGTGATGTATTTTAGCCATAAAAAAGGTATAATACATTGCTGCCCAGGGCGCCCCCCCCAGCGCCCTGCACCCTCAGTGACCGCTGGTATGAAGTGTGCTGACAACAATGGCGCACAGCTGCAGTGCTGTGCGCTACCTTATGAAGACTGAAAATCTTCTGCCGCCTGTTTCTGGACCTCTGGACCTCTTCAACTTCGGCATCTGCAAGGGGGGTCGGCGGCACGGCTCCGGGACGAACCCCAGGGTGAGACCTGTGTTCCGACTCCCTCTGGAGCTAATGGTGTCCAGTAGCCTAAGAAGCAAATCCATCCTGCACGCAGGTGAGTTTACTTCTCTCCCCTAAGTCCCTCGTAGCAGTGAGCCTGTTGCCAGCAGGACTCACTGAAAATAAAAAACCTAACTTAAACTTTTATTCTAAGCAGCTCAGGAGAGCCACCTAGATTGCACCCTTCTCGGCCGGGCACAAAAATCTAACTGAGGCTTGGAGGAGGGTCATAGGGGGAGGAGCCAGTGCACACCACCTGATCCTAAAGCTTTTATTATTGTGCCCTGTCTCCTGCGGAGCCGCTAAACCCCATGGTCCTGACGGAGTCCCCAGCATCCACTTAGGACGTTAGAGAAAAGTACTAAATAGCATATCTTCTGAGCCAACTCTGGGACTGGTTTGTAGTAGATAACCCTATGCCATGGGTACTTTTGGATACAGGCGTTTTGCCTCCCTACCAATACCATTCCCACTGCTCTGCTCTCAAATCTACTTTTCTCACTGCTCTACCACTAATTCAATGTCTTACTTCCCCTCCCAAATGGAACGTCTACCACCCAATAGTTTTCTCCTAGATAACCAAGTACATTACTGCTGCACATATATTAAACCCACCATGGAAATTGCACCATATGGATATTTTCTAAATGTCCACATTAGGTAATACGTTGCACAAACACTTAAATATACACACAATCACTTATAAACACATGTGATGGAATATTTATTAATTTATATCTCATTGGACCTGGCTTGCAAACATAGGCTGTTTGGCGTGGCTGCAGCAAAGATGTATGTGGACACATCTATACTTTAGGCTTTTCTGAACTGGAATCTGTAGTAATTTTGATGAAAGAGCATCTTGGTGAAATTGAATCCTTTCCCAAGTGACATGTACAAGCATTGGCTGTGCTTAAATATATTTTTTTTATCATGCAGTTTACACTATATACATGATTATTACAAAGAGAAGATTCCAAGGGCCTTTAAAGGTCAGATATGTGTCTACCACAGGCTGATTCAATAATGCATTTTGTGGAGTGCTGGATGGCAATTTTAAACAAATGCTCTTTCGATATACTAGAATATTTCAGAGAAATAATCAGCCTTTGAGTCTTTACATAAATCAAGCTTTATATGACCAGTTGTAGAGGTTTTGACGTAACATATTGTGATTGAGATACACATTCCTGCAAAAAAGCAAAAAGATGCTACATCACTCGGAGTGACTTGCTTGAGTAGCATGACATATTGAGGTTAGGTTATGAGGACAAATTAGCCAATGATTTATACAGTAGTTACAGACACCCTGGCGCTGACTTAATCAGGGCAGTAAGATATCAGAAAATAAGGGTCACCTTACCCTAAACATACGTACATATCAAACAAAAGGCTTCTAATAAACAACTGCTCTCAGCATATATAAATAGAAGGGAAAAAACAACACAATAGTGTAAAACTGTATACAAAAGTCTTATTTTAGAACAATTATCCCATGCTCCAATAGGAAGAATGGTGTATCACACAGCTATGGAGAGCATTCACCAGGTGTGTTCCCCTTAATCTCAATGGAATTGTACCGCGTGTCCAAGATAAATAGATAAATGCTTACAATTTGCTTACATGTAAGCTGGCTGTTTATATTCACAATAAAGGTTTCTTTTTCTCACTGCTCGGAATGAACTCACTGGATGACAATTATCTTAACTGTCCAAAAAACCTTCTTTAATTTCAACAGCTGATATTTATAAAAACATGAGGATGGGACAATATACAGCATACATCAGCATAAGACAGATCAGATGTTATAATCACCAATTCAAAAGGAGGTATAAACCCCGGGTCGTCACATGCTCCTGGTGTGACCACAAAAACGCTGTGCAGATTGCATACTAGTCCCCAAATCACTTCTCAAATGCGTTTTGACGCATCTGGTGTCTTTATCAAGGATAAATGACTGTGTAACATAAACTGTTTATATCTATATCTGTCCGGAAGTACCATCCTGTAATATAACCGGAATGGAAGATATGCAACTTTACTATATGCACTCATAAAAGGAGATTACGTGTACCATATATATTGGTTACCTATTCATAATGTATGTGTCTAGCAGTGAGGAATTGACTGCACGGTGCTCACTTTCGACACCGGATGTGACGTTCCTGGCACCCATCCCGGAAGATTCTCATCTTTGTCCTTGTGTGCGGTCCACCTTAGTGTGATGACGTCACCCTCATGTGAGCGGGATAGACATCGTAATCCTATTGATTGGCAAAAATCCTACTAAAATACATCCAGACTCGCTTAGGATTATGGGCATTGTAGTACCCTGTATTATGACTAAAAAAAAGTGGGGAAGCATATTGAAACCCCCCCCCCCGGGTATTACTTTTTTTAGTTAAATACATCAGCATGTCAGCATGTTTACCTCCATCACAAACTCATTATGGAGCTCAACAGCAGCAACCGGAGAGCCATGATCTTCTATGACTACAAGACTCGTCTGAGACAGTAGAACCAACTGCAAGCTGCTTTTGCTTCAGGAAGCACTGTACATAAACTACTGAGTAGTTTGCAGAATTTCGGTGTCGGAAACAGATCCTAAAGTGCTGTGGATGACCTGTGTCCTCCATCACAGAGGACAACATTGCTGCCGTGTGGGCCATAGTTGAGGTGGACGTCAGGGTGACCGTGGTCTAGTGAGAGTAGGAGATAGACATCTCATTGGGATACAGCCACTTGATACTCCAGGAAAGGCTTGGACTGAGCAAGGTTTCTGCACCATCCCCATCAGCTGTCACAAGAGCATGAGGCTCGGAATACTTGGTGCCGCAACATGCTGGCCAGGTCTGATGGTGGTCGCTCAAAATCTGTCTGGGAGATCACCAGTGGCGTTGACTCCCAGGGCAACAGTTTTGACACAGAGAACAAACAGTTGGCCTAGTGGACCCATTATAGGTGCACCACCACAGAAGTTCTGACGTGAGCACACCGCAGCGAAGTAGATGGTGGCTATTTTTGTAACTAAGGCTGGTCATGTAGCTACTGTACCACTTGCGCAGCTATGCACTGTCACTGGGGACTGATACGCCAACCAATGCCTGCTGCAAGTACTGGAAGCCATTTCTAGGCGCCATCCAAGAACATGTGCGCGTAGTGCCCTTTCACAAGTCTAAGAAAGTGGTGGATTTTCTGGCTCATGTAGGCATCCAGGAGCTTGGTCATCCACCGTACAGTTCACATCTGGCCCCTTGCAACTTTGTGTTCCCAAAAAATCAAGGGCAAGATGCATGCGATCCGTATTGAGTCAACGGAAGTTGCGGTGGAGGCCTTTATACACCATGTAGAAGCATACCTACTTCAGACTGGTCCAGTTGCTTCACGAAGTTGTTTGAGCGCATGCAACTTTGCATAGACTCTTCTGGTGAATACTTTGGAAAAAAAAATGCATTGTTCACTTTGTTAGTAAATATAATTTTTGTGCACCCGGAAAGTTATTGCACACCCCTGGTAATACTAATTACACAGGCCTAGAGATGTTTTTGAAACATACAGGTTGAGTATCCCATATCCAAATATTCCGAAATACGGAATATTCCGAAATACGGACTTTTTTGAGTGAGACTGAGATAGTGAAACCTTTGTTTTTTGATGGCTCAGTGTACACAAACTTTGTTTAATACTCAAAGTTATTAAAAATATTGTATTAAATGACCTTCAGGCTGTGTGGATAAGGTGTATATGAAACATAAATTAATTGTGTGAATGTAGACACACTTTGTTTAATGCAAAAAGTTATTAAAAATATTGGCTAAAATGACCTTCAGGCAGTGTGTATAAGGTGTATATGAAACATAAATGCATTCTGTGCTTAGATTTAGGTCCCATCACCATAATATCTCATTATGGTATGCAATTATTCCAAAATACGGAAAAATCAGATATCCAAAATACCTCTGGTCCCAAGCATTTTGGATAAGGGATACTCAACCTGTATTTTATTTTATTATGTTTAAAAGACAATTTTAAACGGACAAATTGGCTCTAGGCACCATGCACTGTAAATTACTAAAATGTATGTTTAATAATGTGTTTTAACAAATAATATTTAGTTCTGCATATACGGTTATAGAACTGCACGTTTTATAATGTCTTTATATCTAAAATTTGTTTAAAATGTATTTGAAAGGATAAAATGCTCTTAGGTATTGACTTTTGGGAACAGTTCATAGTACACCCTGTTATAGGAAGACATATGCTAAGTAACCTCCTAGTGTGATCAGACCTTTTGATGTTGGTCAGGGCACTGCAGGCAATGTGCTTGTATTCTGCAGTTCCTGCGAGAAGGTATAAGAGTGAAATGGCCAATACTTTGGGTACAGCACTTTCTGTGAAATGGCCCCTAGGTGGTCTCTGATGCGTCTGTGCTTTTGGGGAAACCAGTTTGTTTTCAATGATTTCCTGTATATTCACTACAGATACAGTGCATCACTTTTTTCCACATTTTATTGTGTTACATCCTTATTCCAAAATGGAATAAATTCATTTCCCCCCCCAAAATTTTACACACAATTCCCCATAATGACAACGTGAAAAAAGTTTTTTCGAGATTTTTGCAAATTTATTAAAAATAAAAAGACTAAAAAAATCACATGTACATAAGTATTCATAGGGGTATATGCAATTGCGGTCGAATTCCCGAAATTGTCGAATTTCGGGAATTTTTTCGCCAAAAAAAATAGAAATCGACAATGCAATTCAGTACTTTCCGACAAAAAAACGGACTTTCAAAATTCGACTTTTGGAAATTCGACTTTTGACAAATGCGACTTTTTTGCAATGATACACATGCTGCAATTCGACCAAAGTCTATTCAATTCAAGTTTGGAAATTCGACAACAGTGCTTTTAGACAGTAAATTCGTCATTTTCAATCCGCCACACCTTGGAGGGTGAAACCAATAAAAAAAATTTAAAACATGTTTTTTTTTTTTTTTGGTAATAGCATATCTATTTATATTAGAAGGGATTAGGTACTTGGTCTGTCTTTTTTGGAGGCACAAGTATTATTTATATATTTTTACATTTTTTTTTTTTTTTTTTTTATAGCTGGAACGGTAAAATAAAGGAAAAAAATGGCGTGGGGTCCCCCCTCCAAAGCATAACCAGCCTCGGGCTCTTCGAGCTGGTCCTGGTTCTAAAAATGCGGGGAAAAATTTGACAGGGGATCCCCCGTATTTTTAAAACCAGCACCGGGCTCTGCGCCTGATGCTGGTGCAAAAAATACGGGGGACAAAGAGTAGGGGTCCCCCGTATTTTATACACCAGCATCGGGCTCCACTAGCTGGACAGATAATGCCACAGCCGGGGGTCACTTTTATACAGCGCCCTGCGGCCGTGGCATTAAATATCCAACTAGTCACCCCTGGCAGGGGTACCCTGGGGGAGTGGGGACCCCTTCAATCAAGGGTTTTATCTCTGGACGTGGATTTATCTCTGGACACTGGCAGGTGAGTATAATTTTTTTCACAGGTACCCTCGGATCGTCGGAGACTGTGGCAGTCGGCGTGTCAACATAGGTAAGTATGTGTGTGTCGGCAGTGTGTAATAAAGTTGTACTTGTCACGGTGTGTGTCTCCTGTTTTTATTTGGGTATTTTTTTTCCAGTAGTACTACAGGTACCAGCGGGCCCGTTTTTCTCCCGCATGCTGGTACTTGTGGTTCTCCAAGTACCAGCTTGCGGGGGAGGCTTGCTGGGACTTGTAGTACTACTGGAAAAAACAATATTCTGACATTTTTCTCAAGGCTATCAGCCTCCCATCCGCAGCCCTTGGATGGGGGGGGCAGCCTCGGGCTTCACCCCTGGCCCTTGGGTGGCTGGGGGGGGGGACCCCTTGATTGAAGGGGTCCCCACTCCCCCAGGGTACCCCGGCCAGGGGTGACTAGTTGGATATTTAATGCCACGGCCGCAGGGCACTGTATAAAAGTGACCCCCGGCTGTGGCATTATCTGTCCAGCTAGTGGAGCCCGATGCTGGTGTAAAAAATACGGGGGACCCCTACTCGTTTTGTCCCTCGTATTTTTTGCACCAGCATCAGGCGCAGAGCCCGGTGCTGGTTTTAAAAATACGGGGGATCCGCTGTCAATTTTGACCCCGGATTTTTAAAACCAGGACCAGCTCGAAGAGCCCGAGGCTGGTTATGCTTTGGAGGGGGGACCCCACGCCATTTTTTTCTGGTTTTTTCCCGTTTTTTTAATTCGCGGCAAAATCCGGCAAATCGGCCGTTTTTCGCCCGCGGGACTGTCGAATCCGTTTTTCATTGAATATGGTGAATTCCGGCAGCCACCTGCCGGAATTCACCTGTCGAATTGTGTCGAATTAAAAAAACGGCGATAATTTGCCGCGATTCGCCGTGAATTGCATATACCCCATAGTCTTTGCCATGAAGCTCAAAATTGAGCTTCATGTGCATCCTGTTTCCACTGATCATCCTTGAGATGTTCCTACAGCTTAATTGCAGTCTACCTGTGGTAAATTCAGTTGATTGGACATGATTTGGAAAGGCACACACCTGTCTATATAAAACGTCCCTGTCTGACCACAAACCAAGAATGAAGTCAAAGGAATTGTCTGTAGACCTCTGAGACAGTATTGTCTCAAGGCACAAATCTGGGGAAGGGTACAGAAAAATTATCTGCTGCTTTGAAGGTCCCAATGAGCACAGTGGCCTCCATCATCCATAAATGGAAGTTGGGTCATTCCACATCAAATAATGTCCACCATCCATCTCAGATTTGAAGTATCACGGGTGTTAATTAAGGATTCACCATGAAATTTGGACCCCTTAGGTAACTCATCCTTCTGAATCCAAAAATCCAAGAACTCGATGGTCACTGTTAGAGATACAGCATTCCGCTGTGGAGAGAGAACCTTCCAGAAGGACAACCATCTCTGCAGCAATCCACCAATCAGTCCTGTATGCTAGAGTACCCAGACGGAAGCCACTCCTTAGTAAAAAGCACATGGCAGCCCGCCTGGCGTTTGCCAAAATGCACCTGAAGAACTCTCAGACCATGAGAAACAAAATTCACTGGTCTGATTAGTCAAAGATTGAACTATTTGGCGTGAATGCCAGGCGTCATGTTTGGAGGAAACCAGGCATCGCTCATCACCAGGCCAATACCATCCCTACAGTGAAGCATGGTGGTGGCAACTCTGTGAATGTCCTTGCGTGGCTCAGCCAGAGCCCAGACTTAAATCCGATTGAACATCTCTGGAGCGATCTAAAAATGGCTGATGCTTCCCATCCAACCTGATAGCTGTGCCAAGCTTGTGGCATCATATTCAAAAAGACTTGAGGCTGTGATTGCTGCCAAAGGTGCATCAACAAAGTATTGAGCAAAGGCTGTACATGTGATTTCTTCGTTTTTTTATTTTTAATAAATCTGCAAAAATCTAAAAAAATATATATATATATATTTTCACGTTGTCATTATGGGGTATTGTGTGTAGAATTTTGAGGGAAAAATGGATTTATTCCAGTTTGGAATAAGGCTGTAACATAACAAATTGTGGAAAAAGTCAAGAGCTGTAAATACTTTCCGAGTGCAATGTGTCACGATCCGGGTATCTGGACGCCATTTCTTACCCATCAGATGCCTCCTAAGGCTGGCTCAGCGCTCCAGGACCGGATCCCATCTGTTATCCTGATGTGTACATTCCTGTATCCTCTCCTGTCACTCTGGGACGCTGTCACAGTAAACGCCATATTACACCTGGCATGGCGTCTCCCGCGGCCTCCGCCGCCGTCCCTGAACTTCTGCATGCAGAGTGTCTGAGTGGCGATTACGTCAGCCGCGGCCTCCGCTGTGTCCGCGTGGTTGGATGTGCATCTGTCAGCCTGGCGCCTCCTGTCTCCGGTGGCCGGCGCCGCCATTACTGTTTTCATTACCACATGGATTACAAACCAAACTTCCCTCCAAGTGTCTGCATGGGCGCAGCCATCTTGGATTCTGTCAGCTGATCATTTCCTCCAATCTGTTGTCAGTATTGTTAATCTGCATAATTGCCTAGCCAATCCCTTCCTTGCTGCAGGTATAAATACACTGTGCCTGAGCAAGGAAGGCGTCAGTGCTTTGGTCGTCAAACCTAGTTCCTGTTTGTCTCTCTCCTGTGATTGTCTTCCAGGTTCCAGCTCCTGTCTCAGGACTTCCACCATAGAGACCCGCACCAGCATTCCACCTGCGGTGTAGCCTGACTCTCCAATCCATTGTGGATTCATCTGTTTCCAGCTACAACATTACCTGCTTCCAGCTCAGCTTTCAGCAGAGTACAGCTTCCCTTAAAGGGCCGGTGTCCTTTCTACACTTTACCACTCTCCACCGGTATTATTATTTCTCCGCTCTCAAGTTCTACATTTCAGTTCATATTTCATCGCTCCCAAGTTCATTTATTATTTAACTGGTTCCAGCCAGTATCCACTCCGTGCTAACAACAGTCTGGTTCCAGCCAGTATCCACAGCAGCTGTTTTATCTTCAGCAACCCAGCTTTTCCTGGAACACCAGCTGGCACAATCCTGGGTTATCTCCATTGCTACAGTCGGGCCTGGTAAGGACTTTCCATCTAGAAGATCATAAGAACTATCTCACACTACCAGTGCCCTGTGGCTCCTGCCATCCTGTAGTACCCAGGAACTGTATTTATTCTTTGCTGACTTTTACGTTTTCTTTTACTGCTGCTGTGTTGCGGAGTTGTCATAATAAACATCATTGACTTTTATCCAAGTTGTCGTGGTCACGCCTTCGGGCAGTTATTATTCATGTTACTTACATGTCCAGGGGTCTGATACAACCTCCCAGGTTCCGGTACATCTCAGCCCCTACAACTGAGGCTGCCTCCCGTCAGCTCAGGCCCTCAGTTGTGACAGTAAGCACTGACCTAATGAATCCAGCCGGAGACCAGGATCAAGCGGCCAGGCCGATGCAAGAACTGGCAGCCCGACTAGAACATCAGGAGGCTGCACAGGGCCACATCATCCGCTGTCTCCAGGATCTCTCTACTCGGCTGGATGGGATTCAGACAACTCTCCGTGGATCAGGCGCGTCTGGTGCGTCAACCACAGTGACTCCAGCTATAACCCCACCCACCTTACCCATTTCTGCTCCACGTCTTCATCTTCCAACGCCAGCAAAATTTGACGGATCTCCAAGATTCTGCAGGGGATTTCTCAACCAGTGTGAGATTCAGTTTGAGCTACAACCTGGCAATTTTCCCAGTGACCGTACAAAAATTGCCTACATTATTTCTCTTCTCAGTGGCTCAGCCCTTGATTGGGCATCACCGTTATGGGAGAGGTCCGACACCCTGCTATCTTCCTACACTGCCTTCGTGTCAACATTCAGGCGCATCTTCGACGAGCCAGGCCGGGTAACCTCAGCTTCATCCGAGATTCTCCGTTTACGCCAGGGGTCACGTACTGTAGGACAATATCTGATACAGTTCCAGATCCTGGCATCCGAACTGGCATGGAACGACGAGGCCCTGTATGCTGCATTCTGGCATGGCTTATCTGAGCGTATTAAAGATGAGTTAGCTACCAGAGACTTACCTTCTAAGTTAGATGAGCTAATCTCACTCTGCACGAAAGTTGATTTACGTTTCAGAGAGAGAGCAACTGAGCGTGGAAGATCATCTGCTCCAAAATCTTCTGCTCCTCCTCCTCGTCAACTGTCACCATCTAAAGATGAGCCCATGCAACTTGGCCGTTCCCGTTTAACTCCTGCTGAGCGCCGAAGACGTCTCTCCGAGTCTCTCTGTCTCTATTGTGCAGCTCCGTCTCACACCGTTAATGCCTGTCCCAAACGTCCGGGAAACTCCAAATCCTAGCTCGCCAAGGAGAGGGTCGGCTAGGAGTAATGATCTCCTCTCCATCTCCTCAAGATTGTAATCTCCCAGTCTCGCTTCAAGTTGCTCAACGTTATCGGAACGTCATTGCCCTCCTTGATTCCGGAGCAGCTGGGAACTTTATTACCGAAGCCTATGTTAAACGGTGGTCCCTACCCACCGAGAGACTTCCTTCGTCCATTTCTTTAACTGCCGTGGATGGCAGCAAAATTTTTGATGCAGTTATTTCTTTAAGGACTCTACCAGTTCGTCTGAGAGTGGGAGTTCTTCATTCCGAACTTATTTCTTTTTTAGTGATTCCAAGAGCCACACATCCTGTGGTCCTGGGCCTTCCATGGCTCCGTCTTCACAATCCTACAATTGATTGGACGACTACGCAAATCCTGGCATGGGGTTCCTCCTGTGCTGAGACATGTTTGTTTAAAGTATTGCCTGTCTGTTCTTCCTCCCCCAGGTCGTCTGATGTTCCACCTCCTCCATATCAAGATTTCACGGATGTGTTCAGTAAAGCTTCTGCTGATATCCTTCCTCCTCATAGAGAATGGGACTGTCCGATTGATCTCGTTCCAGGGAAGGTTCCACCTCGAGGCCGAACTTATCCGTTGTCTCTGCCTGAGACGCATTCTATGGAGGAATATATTAAAGAGAACCTAGCAAAGGGGTTCATTCGACCTTCTTCTTCTCCAGCCGGCGCAGGCTTCTTTTTTGTAAAAAAGAAAGATGGTGGTCTGCGGCCGTGCATCGACTACAGAGGTTTGAACGACATTACCATCAAGAACCGGCTGTCACGATCCGGGTATCTGGACGCCATTACTTACCCTTCAGATGCCTCCTAAGGCGGGCTCAGCGTTCCAGGACCGGATTCCGCTGTTCCTGAGTTTCCACATGCAGAGTGGTCTTTTCATCAGCCGCGGCCTCCGCTGTGCCCGCGTGGTTAAATGTGCATCTATCAGCCTGACGTCTCCGGTGGCCGGCGCCGCCATTACTGTTTCCCAGACCACATGGATTACAAACCAAACTTCCCTCCAAGTGTCTGCATGGGCGCAGCCATCTTGGATTCTGTCATCTGATCATTTCCACCAATCTGCTGTCTGTGTTGTTGATTTGCATAATTGCCTAGCCAACCCCTTCCTTGCTGCAGGTATAAGTAAGCTGTACCTGAGCAAGGAAGACGTCAGTGCTTTGGTTGTCAAACCTAGTTCCTGTTTGTCTCTCTTCTATGATTGTCTTCCAGGTTCCAGCTCCTGTCTCAAGACTTCCACCATAGAGACCCGCACCAGCATTCCACCTGCGGTGTAGCCTGACTCTCCAATCCATTGTGGATTCATCTGTTTCCAGCTACAACACTACCTGCTTCCAGCCTCAGCTTCCAGCAGAATACAGCTTCCCTTAAAGGGCCGGTGTCCTTTCTACACTTTACCACTCTCCACCGGAATTATTATTTCTCCGCTCTCAAGTTCTACATTTCAGTTCACATTTCATCGCTCCCAAAGTTCATTTATTATTTAACTGGTTCCAGCCAGTATCCACTCCGTGCTAACAACAGTCTGGTTCCAGCCAGTATCCACAGCAGCTGTTTTACCTTCAGCAACCCAGCTCTTCCTGGAACACCAGCTGGTACAATCCTGGGTTATCTCCATTGCTACAGCCGGGCCTGGTAAGGACTTTCCATCTAGAAGATCATAAGAACTATCTCACACTACCAGTGCCCTGTGGCTCCTGCCATGCTGTAGTACTCAGGAACTGTATTTATTCTTTGCTGACTTTTACGTTTTCCTTTATTGCTGCTGTGATGCGGAGTTGTCATAATAAACATCATTGACTTTTATCTAAGTTGTCGTGGTCACGCCTTCGGGCAGTTATTATTCATGTTACTTACATGTCCAGGGGTCTGATACAACCTCCCAGGTTCCGGTACATCTCAGCCCCTACAACTGAGGCTGCCTCCCGTCAGCTCAGGCCCTCAGTTGTGACAGTAAGCACTGACCTAATGAATCCAGCCGGAGACCAGGATCAAGCGGCCAGGCCAATGCAAGAACTGGCAGCCCGACTAGAACATCAGGAGGCTGCACAGGGCCACATCATCCGCTGTCTCCAGGATCTCTCTACTCGGCTGGATGGGATTCAGACCACTCTCCGTGGATCAGGCGCGTCTGGTGCGTCAACCACAGTGACTCCAGCTATAACCCCACCCACCTTACCCATTCCTGCTCCACGTCTTCATCTTCCAACGCCAGCAAAATTTGACGGATCTCCAAGATTCTGCAGGGGATTTCTCAACCAGTGTGAGATTCAGTTTGAGCTACAACCTGGCAATTTCCCCAGTGACCGTACAAAAATTGCCTACATCATCTCTCTTCTCAGTGGCTCAGCCCTCGATTGGGCATCACCGTTATGGGAGAGGTCCGACACCCTGCTATCTTCTTACACTGCATTCGTGTCAACATTCAGGCGCATCTTCGACGAGCCAGGCCGGGTAACTTCAGCTTCGTCTGAGATTCTCCGTTTACGCCAGGGATCACGTACTGTAGGACAATATCTTATACAGTTCCAGATCCTGGCATCCGAACTGGCATGGAACGACGAGGCCCTGTATGCTGCATTCTGGCATGGTTTATCCGAGCGTATTAAAGATGAGTTAGCTACCAGAGACTTACCCTCCAAGTTAGATGAGTTAATCTCACTTTGTACGAAAGTTGACTTACGTTTCAGAGAGAGAGCAACTGAGCGTGGAAGATCATCTGCTCCAAAATCTTCTGCTCCTCCTCCTCGCCAACTGTCACCAACTAAAGATGAACCCATGCAAATTGGCCGTTCCCGTTTAACTCCTGCTGAGCGCCGAAGACGTCTCTCCGAGTTTCTCTGTTTGTACTGTGCAGCTCCGTCTCACACCATTAATGCCTGTCCCAAACGTCCGGGAAACTCCAAATCCTAGCTCGCCAAGGAGAGGGCCGGCTAGGAGTAATGATCTCCTCTCCATCTCCTCAAGATTGTAACCTCCCAGTCTCGCTTCAAGTTGCTCAACGTTATCAGAACGTCATTGCCCTCCTGGATTCCGGAGCAGCTGGGAACTTTATTACCGAAGCCTATGTTAAACGGTGGTCCCTACCCACCGAGAGACTTCCTTCGTCCTTTTCCTTAACTGCTGTGGATGGCAGTAAAATTTTTGATACAGTTATTTCTCTAAGGACTCTACCAGTTCGTCTGAGAGTGGGAGTTCTTCATTCCGAACTTATTTCACTTTTAGTGATTCCAAGAGCCACACATCCTGTGGTCCTGGGCCTTCCATGGCTCCGTCTTCACAATCCTACAATTGATTGGACGACTACGCAAATCCTGGCATGGGGTTCCTCCTGTACTAAGACATGTTTGTTTAAAGTGTTGCCTGTCTGTTCCTCCTCCCCCAGGTCGTCTGATGTTCCACCTCCTCCATATCAAGATTTCACGGATGTGTTCAGTAAAGCTTCTGCTGATATCCTTCCCCCTCATAGAGAATGGGACTGCCCGATTGATCTCGTTCCAGGGAAGGTTCCACCTCGAGGCCGAACTTATCCGTTGTCTCTCCCCGAGACGCATTCTATGGAGGAATACATAAAAGAGAACCTAGCAAAGGGGTTCATTCGACCTTCTTCTTCTCCAGCCGGCGCAGGCTTCTTTTTTGTAAAGAAGAAAGATGGTGGTCTGCGGCCGTGCATCGACTACAGAGGTTTGAACGACATTACCATCAAGAACCGCTATCCTTTACCCCTGATTACTGAGCTCTTTGACAGAGTTAGCGGAGCTACCATCTTTACAAAGCTGGACCTGAGAGGTGCATACAATCTCATCCGGATCCGTGAGGGTGACGAGTGGAAGACCGCATTTAACACCCGTGACGGACATTATGAGTACCTCGTCATGCCCTTCGGATTGAGCAATGCTCCAGCTGTCTTCCAGCATTTCGTCAATGAGATCTTCAGAGACATTCTATACCGTCATGTCGTGGTCTATCTAGATGATATCCTCATTTTTGCCAACAATTTAGAGGAACATCGTTTCTGGGTAAAGGAGGTTCTGTCCCGTCTCCGTGTCAATCATCTCTACTGCAAATTAGAGAAATGCGTCTTTGAAGTCAAGTCCATTCCGTTTCTAGGGTACATTGTGTCCGGTTCCGGACTAGAGATGGATCCTGAGAAACTACAAGCAATCCAGAATTGGCCAGTACCCTTAACCCTCAAAGGGGTCCAGAGGTTCTTAGGGTTCGCCAATTATTACCGAAAGTTTATACGAGACTTTTCCACCATTGTGGCGCCTATTACTGCTTTCACCAAGAAGGTTGCTAACCCGTCCAAGTGGTCTGAAGAAGCCATGCAAGCTTTTCATCTTTTAAAACAGAGGTTCATCTCTGCACCTGTCCTGAAACAGCCTGACGTCGACTCTCCTTTCATCTTAGAGGTGGATGCCTCCTCCGTTGGAGTAGGAGCGGTGTTATCTCAGAGGGCTAAAGATGGTCATTTACATCCTTGCAGTTTCTTCTCACGGAAGTTCTCCCCAGCGGAGCGCAACTATGCCATTGGCGACCAGGAGTTGCTAGCCATCAAGCTCGCTCTAGAGGAGTGGAGATATCTGTTGGAGGGAGCTTCTCATTCAATCACCATCCTTACAGACCACAAGAACCTTCTATATCTAAAAGGCGCACAATGTCTCAACCCTCGTCAGGCCAGATGGGCACTTTTCTTTTCCAGGTTCGACTTTAAACTCCAGTTCTGTCCGGGCTCTCAGAATCGCAAGGCCGATGCCCTTTCCCGCTCATGGGAGCAAGAAAATGAGTCAGAGTCTTCAGACAAGCATCCTATTATAAATCCGTTGGCATTCTCCACGGTAGGGATGGACTCTACGCCCCCATCAGGGAAAAGTTTTGTGAAGCCGACACTAAGGAAGAAGCTCATGCATTGGGCCCATGCTTCCCGTTTTACCGGACATACAGGTATCCAAAAAACCCTGGAGTTTATCTCTAGGTCCTATTGGTGGCCAACTCTGAAAAAGGACGTTTTGGAGTTTATTGCATCTTGCCCAAAGTGTGCTCAACATAAAGTATCCCGCCAGTCGCCTGCGGGGCAACTGGTTCCACTATCTGTTCCCCGTCGACCATGGACCCATTTGTCGATGGATTTTATTACAGATTTGACCATGTGCAACAAGTTCAATACCATCTGGGTGGTAGTTGACCGGTTCACCAAGATGGCACACTTCATTCCTCTCACCGGTCTTCCGTCAGCTTCCAAGTTGGCTCAAGTATTCATACAAGAGATCTTCCGACTCCACGGTCTTCCAGAAGAAATTATCTCAGATCGAGGAGTTCAATTCACAGCCAAATTCTGGCGAAGTTTATGTCAAGTCCTCCAAGTCAAGTTAAAGTTTTCCACGGCTTACCATCCTCAGACCAATGGTCAAACTGAGAGGGTGAATCAGGACTTGGAGGCCTTCCTCCGCATCTATGTGTCCTCCTCTCAAGATGACTGGGTTCAATTACTTCCCTGGGCCGAGTTCTGTCATAACAACCAGTATCATTCTTCATCTTCTTCAACACCATTCTTCACCAACTTTGGATTCCACCCTAAAGTCCCTGAGTTCCAACCGCTTCCAGCAACTTCTGTTCCCGCAGTGGATATCACCTTGCATCAGTTTGCCAATATCTGGAAGAGCGTACGATCAGCTCTGCTCAAGGCATCGTTCAGGTACAAGAAGTTTGCGGATAAGAAGCGTCGAGCAGTTCCTGCTCTCAAGGTGGGTGATCGGGTATGGTTATCCACGAAGAATTTGAGGTTAAGAGTTCCCAGTATGAAGTTTGCACCTCGCTACATCGGTCCTTTTAAAATTGATCAAGTCATCAATCCTGTTGCTTACAGACTCCAGTTACCTCCCTTCTTAAAAATACCCAGGACATTCCATGTTTCCCTGTTGAAACCGCTAATCTTGAATCGGTTTCATTCCTCACTTCCACCAACTCCGAAAGTCCAAACTCAACGAGGCGTTGAGTATGAAGTGGCCAAGATCCTGGACTCACGTCACCGTTACGGTCAACTTCAGTATCTCATTGACTGGAAGGGCTATGGTCCTGAAGAACGCTCTTGGACCAATGCCTCTGACGTCCATGCTCCTGCCTTGGTCCGAAATTTCCACGCAAAGTTTCCTTTAAAGCCTAAGAAGTGTCCTGGGGCCACTCCTAAAGGGGGGGGTGCTGTCACGATCCGGGTATCTGGACGCCATTACTTACCCTTCAGATGCCTCCTAAGGCGGGCTCAGCGTTCCAGGACCGGATTCCGCTGTTCCTGAGTTTCCACATGCAGAGTGGTCTTTTCATCAGCCGCGGCCTCCGCTGTGCCCGCGTGGTTAAATGTGCATCTATCAGCCTGGCGTCTCCGGTGGCCGGCGCCGCCATTACTGTTTCCCAGACCACATGGATTACAAACCAAACTTCCCTCCAAGTGTCTGCATGGGCGCAGCCATCTTGGATTCTGTCATCTGATCATTTCCACCAATCTGCTGTCTGTGTTGTTGATTTGCATAATTGCCTAGCCAACCCCTTCCTTGCTGCAGGTATAAGTAAGCTGTACCTGAGCAAGGAAGACGTCAGTGCTTTGGTTGTCAAACCTAGTTCCTGTTTGTCTCTCTTCTATGATTGTCTTCCAGGTTCCAGCTCCTGTCTCAAGACTTCCACCATAGAGACCCGCACCAGCATTCCACCTGCGGTGTAGCCTGACTCTCCAATCCATTGTGGATTCATCTGTTTCCAGCTACAACACTACCTGCTTCCAGCCTCAGCTTCCAGCAGAATACAGCTTCCCTTAAAGGGCCGGTGTCCTTTCTACACTTTACCACTCTCCACCGGAATTATTATTTCTCCGCTCTCAAGTTCTACATTTCAGTTCACATTTCATCGCTCCCAAAGTTCATTTATTATTTAACTGGTTCCAGCCAGTATCCACTCCGTGCTAACAACAGTCTGGTTCCAGCCAGTATCCACAGCAGCTGTTTTACCTTCAGCAACCCAGCTCTTCCTGGAACACCAGCTGGTACAATCCTGGGTTATCTCCATTGCTACAGCCGGGCCTGGTAAGGACTTTCCATCTAGAAGATCATAAGAACTATCTCACACTACCAGTGCCCTGTGGCTCCTGCCATGCTGTAGTACTCAGGAACTGTATTTATTCTTTGCTGACTTTTACGTTTTCCTTTATTGCTGCTGTGATGCGGAGTTGTCATAATAAACATCATTGACTTTTATCTAAGTTGTCGTGGTCACGCCTTCGGGCAGTTATTATTCATGTTACTTACATGTCCAGGGGTCTGATACAACCTCCCAGGTTCCGGTACATCTCAGCCCCTACAACTGAGGCTGCCTCCCGTCAGCTCAGGCCCTCAGTTGTGACACCGTTATCCTTTACCCCTGATTACTGAGCTCTTTGACAGAGTTAGCGGAGCTACCATCTTTACAAAGCTGGACTTGCGAGGTGCATACAATCTCATCCGGATCCGTGAGGGTGACGAGTGGAAGACCGCCTTTAACACCCGTGACGGACATTATGAGTACCTCGTCATGCCCTTCGGATTGAGCAATGCTCCAGCTGTCTTCCAGCATTTTGTCAATGAGATCTTCAGAGACATTCTATACCGTCATGTCGTGGTCTATCTAGACGATATCCTCATTTTTGCCAACGATTTAGAGGAACATCGTTTTTGGGTTAAAGAGGTTCTGTCCCGTCTCCATGTCAATCATCTCTATTGCAAATTAGAAAAATGCGTCTTTGAAGTCAAGTCCATTCCGTTTCTAGGGTACATTGTGTCCGATTCCGGACTAGAGATGGATCCTGAGAAACTACAAGCAATCCAAAATTGGCCGGTACCCTTAACCCTCAAAGGGGTCCAGAGGTTCTTAGGGTTCGCCAACTATTACCGAAAGTTTATACGAGACTTTTCCACCATTGTGGCGCCTATTACTGCTTTCACTAAGAAGGGTGCTAACCCGTCCAAGTGGTCTGAAGAAGCCATGCAAGCATTTAATCTTTTAAAACAAAGGTTCATCTCTGCGCCTGTTCTGAAACAGCCTGACATCGACTCTCCTTTCATCTTAGAGGTGGATGCCTCCTCCGTTGGAGTAGGAGCGGTGTTATCTCAGAGGGCTAAAGATGGCCATTTACACCCTTGCAGTTTCTTCTCCCGGAAGTTCTCCCCAGCTGAGCGCAACTATGCCATTGGCGACCAGGAGTTGCTAGCCATCAAGCTCGCTCTAGAAGAGTGGAGGTATCTGTTGGAGGGAGCTTCTCATTCAATCACCATACTTACAGACCACAAGAACCTTTTATACCTGAAGGGCGCACAATGTCTCAACCCTCGTCAGGCCAGATGGGCACTTTTCTTTTCCAGGTTCGACTTTAAACTCCAGTTCTGTCCGGGCTCTCAGAATCGCAAGGCCGATGCCCTTTCCCGCTCATGGGAGCAAGAAAATGAGTCAGAGTCTTCAGACAAGCATCCTATTATAAATCCGTTGGCATTCTCCACGGTAGGGATGGACTCTACGCCCCCATCAGGGAAAAGTTTTGTGAAGCCGATGCTAAGGAAGAAGCTCATGCATTGGGCCCATGCTTCCCGTTTTGCCGGACATACAGGTATCCAAAAAAACCCTGGAGTTTATCTCTAGGTCCTATTGGTGGCCAACTCTGAAAAAGGACGTCTTGGAGTTTATTGCATCTTGCCCAAAGTGTGCCCAACATAAAGTATCCCGCCAGTCGCCTGCGGGGCAACTGGTTCCACTATCCGTTCCCCGTCGACCATGGACCCACTTGTCGATGGATTTCATTACAGACTTACCCATGTGCAACAAGTTCAATACCATCTGGGTGGTAGTTGACCGGTTCACCAAGATGGCACACTTCATTCCTCTCACCGGTCTTCCGTCAGCTTCCAAGTTGGCTCAAGTATTCATACAAGAGATCTTCCGACTCCACGGTCTTCCTGAAGAAATTATCTCAGATCGAGGAGTTCAATTCACAGCCAAATTCTGGCGAAGTTTATGTCAAGTCCTCCAAGTCAAGCTAAAGTTTTCCACGGCTTACCATCCTCAGACCAATGGTCAAACCGAGAGGGTGAATCAGGACTTGGAGGCCTTCCTCCGCATCTATGTGTCCTCCTCTCAAGATGACTGGGTTCAATTACTTCCCTGGGCCGAGTTCTGTCATAACAACCAGTATCATTCTTCATCTGCTTCAACACCATTCTTCACTAACTTTGGATTCCACCCTAAAGTCCCTGAGTTCCAACCGCTTCCAGCAACTTCTGTTCCCGCAGTGGATATCACCTTGCATCAGTTTGCCAATATCTGGAAGAGCGTACGATCAGCTCTGCTCAAGGCATCGTTCAGGTACAAGAAGTTTGCGGATAAGAAGCGTCGAGCAGTTCCTGCTCTCAAGGTGGGTGATCGGGTATGGTTATCCACGAAGAATTTGAGGTTAAGAGTTCCCAGTATGAAGTTTGCACCTCGCTATATCGGTCCTTTCAAGATTGAACAAGTCATCAATCCTGTTGCTTACAGACTCCAGTTGCCTCCCTTGAATCGGTTTCATTCCTCACTTCCTCCAACTCCGAAAGTCCAAACTCAACGAGGCGTTGAGTATGAAGTGGCCAAGATCCTGGACTCACGTCACCGTTACGGTCAACTACAATATCTTATTGACTGGAAGGGTTATGGTCCTGAGGAACGTTCATGGACCAATGCTTCTGATGTCCATGCTCCTGCCTTGGTCCGGAGATTCCATTCCAAGTTTCCTCAAAAGCCAAAGAAGTGTCCTAGGGCCACTCCTAAAGGGGGGGGTGCTGTCACGATCCGGGTATCTGGACGCCATTTCTTACCCATCAGATGCCTCCTAAGGCTGGCTCAGCGCTCCAGGACCGGATCCCATCTGTTATCCTGATGTGTACATTCCTGTATCCTCTCCTGTCACTCTGGGACGCTGTCACAGTAAACGCCATATTACACCTGGCATGGCGTCTCCCGCGGCCTCCGCCGCCGTCCCTGAACTTCTGCATGCAGAGTGTCTGAGTGGCGATTACGTCAGCCGCGGCCTCCGCTGTGTCCGCGTGGTTGGATGTGCATCTGTCAGCCTGGCGCCTCCTGTCTCCGGTGGCCGGCGCCGCCATTACTGTTTTCATTACCACATGGATTACAAACCAAACTTCCCTCCAAGTGTCTGCATGGGCGCAGCCATCTTGGATTCTGTCAGCTGATCATTTCCTCCAATCTGTTGTCAGTATTGTTAATCTGCATAATTGCCTAGCCAATCCCTTCCTTGCTGCAGGTATAAATACACTGTGCCTGAGCAAGGAAGGCGTCAGTGCTTTGGTTGTCAAACCTAGTTCCTGTTTGTCTCTCTCCTGTGATTGTCTTCCAGGTTCCAGCTCCTGTCTCAGGACTTCCACCATAGAGACCCGCACCAGCATTCCACCTGCGGTGTAGCCTGACTCTCCAATCCATTGTGGATTCATCTGTTTCCAGCTACAACATTACCTGCTTCCAGCTCAGCTTTCAGCAGAGTACAGCTTCCCTTAAAGGGCCGGTGTCCTTTCTACACTTTACCACTCTCCACCGGTATTATTATTTCTCCGCTCTCAAGTTCTACATTTCAGTTCATATTTCATCGCTCCCAAGTTCATTTATTATTTAACTGGTTCCAGCCAGTATCCACTCCGTGCTAACAACAGTCTGGTTCCAGCCAGTATCCACAGCAGCTGTTTTATCTTCAGCAACCCAGCTTTTCCTGGAACACCAGCTGGCACAATCCTGGGTTATCTCCATTGCTACAGTCGGGCCTGGTAAGGACTTTCCATCTAGAAGATCATAAGAACTATCTCACACTACCAGTGCCCTGTGGCTCCTGCCATCCTGTAGTACCCAGGAACTGTATTTATTCTTTGCTGACTTTTACGTTTTCTTTTACTGCTGCTGTGTTGCGGAGTTGTCATAATAAACATCATTGACTTTTATCCAAGTTGTCGTGGTCACGCCTTCGGGCAGTTATTATTCATGTTACTTACATGTCCAGGGGTCTGATACAACCTCCCAGGTTCCGGTACATCTCAGCCCCTACAACTGAGGCTGCCTCCCGTCAGCTCAGGCCCTCAGTTGTGACACAATGTATGTGAATGGCAGGGGGAAACAATTTGTATAAGTTGTTTTCATGTACCATTTGTTACAAATACAGACACTGCTGTACAATCTATATAGATACCTTGAATCTGTGTGATCAAAAGGATACTACATCAAATTGGGTTTTACATATGCAAACTAGGTTGTCGTGCCAGTAGCTATGTGTAAAGACAATCCGATTTAAGATTTCCTGGGCTGCACTATTTAGGTTGCAGATTTATGTTTAAACGACACCAAACTTTATGTGTGACAGGAAGGAGGAAATTGATTCATGCAGTCAATTTCTCCTTTTAAAATGTAATTTATTTATATTTTGTAAGATATCCTGATTGAATGGAAAAGAATCCAAGGTGCACGAACTGGCACTTCCTTTAACACACACACGCCGCTGCCGCCGGAGACGCAGGAGGGACACAGGAGAGCCGCGCGCTGTGCCCTCCGTGTCCCTCCTTCAGAAGACAGCGCGGGAGCGACGGATGGGTAAGTAACCGGCACTGTGGGGAATATCTGGCAGCATGAGGGCATATCTGGCACTGTGAAGCATATCTGGCAGCATGAGGGTATATCTGGCACTGTGGGGCATATCTGGCACTGTGGGGCATATCTGGCACTGTGGGGCATAGCTGGCAGCATGAGGGCATATCTGGCACTGAGGGGCATATCTGGCAGCATGAGGGCATATCTGGCACTGTAGGGCATATCTGGCATTGTGGGGCATATCTGGCAGCATGAGGGCATATCTGGCAGCATGAGGGCATATCTGGCACATCTGGCACTGTGGGGCATATCTGGCAGCATGAGGGCATATCTGGCACTGTGGGGCATATCTGGCAGCATGAGGGCATATCTGGCACTGTGGGGCATATCTGGCAGTATGAGGGCACATCTGGCACTATGAGGGCTGTGTACGGCTAGAGCTGCATTTCCCACCCTAGGCTTATACTCTAGTCAATAAGTTTTCCCAGGTTTTTGTGGTAAAATTAGGTGCCTCGGCTTATATTCGGGTCGACTTATACTCGAGTATATACGGTAAGTGGACACATCTGTATATCTACTCCAAACTGTCAGCAGCAGTAATCAGATGAAGCAGCAACACATTTTAAGGAGAGCAAGGTTTTCATATCAAGTGAAGTAAAACAAAATATAACTTTCCAAAATAAAAACTAAATTCGCTACCCAAAAAAAGAGAGCAAAAAGTACTAGAAAATAAAATAAAAAAATAAAAGCAGCAATAACATGAAAATTTTTTTTTTTTTTTTCTCCTTTAACCTAAATCATCGTGGCAAGCTAGAAGACAAAGGCCACGGCTACAGTTTGCATCTAGAGGGATACCTCCAGTCCTCAAATACCATCAACAGGTCATGTCATGTGGATTTCTTTAACTATGCACAGGTACTGTAAGTTAATCCATTTTGTTAGGTCAGTAATCATCCCACCTGCTTTCACAAAAAGAAATTCTCAAAACATGGTCTGTTCGAAAAACCTGAGGGTTGAGAACTACGGCACAAAATTATATTTCCGCGGAATAAAACTTGTTTGGTATAAAGAGCTGCAATATCAAGGCAAAGGGAAAATATTTGCTTACCCTCTTATACCAAAAATGTAGGTAATCGCTAGTAAAATCCCCACTCCCTAGTACTCTAATCAGTCCTATGCGAGGTGTGAAGCTGTAATCATACCTGTCACGATCACCCTTGATTTTGTTACCTTTATCCTCTTCCCTGTACTTTGTTGTCAGGCATTTCTTTTTTACTTTTGTTTTAGAGCATACTGTACAAAGCGTATCCCTTATTTTCCTCTCCCTTCCCAGAAGTAGAAAAAGTTTTAATCATATCAAAATTGATTGTTTCTTATACTGTATCAATACTATAGGATTTTATTGAACATGACCCTGCTTTAAATAATTTACATTTGCTAACCATGTTTGCATTGTTTTGCAGACATTTTTTTCACTCTATATTTGAAACAAACAAAAAATAAAGAACTATAGGGAAAAATACATTATTTTAATAAATGTGTATGTAAGGAAAAAGTAGGGTAGTTAAGAAAAAAGTAGTAATTTAATGAAGCTCTACTAGTTATTTTACCAGCACTTCGAAAAAAAAATTTTTATACACCTATTGGTTCTAGTTACACCAATGCAATTTCAAATATTTTGGCACTTTTGCAAGTGTTCGATAAGAGACTAAAGGATAGGGGCAGACTTATCAAGCCTGTTTTTCATAAAATCTACATCATTTTATGTATTCGGGCTATAACAATAGCCTAATGCAGGTAATTTTACAGAATCTACTGCAAAAGGCTAAATACCACTGCAGACCACAGTCCCCATTAATGTTAATGGGAACTGCAGTCTGACTCCTATGTTCTAAATGCTGAAGAGTGAAACTTTTCAGAGTTTCGTCCTCAGATGCAAAACAACTTCATGCCTATGGCGGAATTCTCACAGGAAAAAGATTGATCTATTCGTCTACTGCAGTCTCTGTCTGGCTCCTGAATCTAACTGTGCGCATGTGCAATGTCAAATTCTCTTTCACAAATGTCAAAGAATTCCCCGATACCCAAGAAATTTAAAGCTGGGTACATACTGGATGACTTGCACCATGAATGATATCGGTGGACTATTTCCCTTGAACTTCCTGGAGTCTCTGACAAACGATATAGTGTGTACACAGAGCGATTTTACAAATGACCAAACGATATACAGGAGTCATCCGACACTATCAACATTTGGGGTTTCAGTCTATTTTAAACTATTGTTCATCGTTTATTGCGTACACACTGGATGATATGCACCTAGTCATTAATGACATTGGCGAAAATGACATGCATGTACATACGACAGAAGACCTCGTTAATGACCCTGCGGCATAGTGTGTACAAACTGGATTTGAACGATGCGTCATTCAGAAATGTCAGAATTGGCCATATCCTTCAAAAAGTTGTCCAGTGTGTATCCAGGTTAACTACCAGAGACAGGAGTTAGCACTACCGCTGTCCTTGTGAGATAAAATTAGTACATAGCGGGGATAATCGTGTAAAAAATGATCCCCAATGTGAAGTACAAATCTAGCAATGCTCATCTATGCCGCGATGCGTACGCACTCATCAAGGCATAATGCGAACGTTCTGTGACTGGATGCAGTGGGCATTTGCATCATATGCACGCGCACACACTTGCAGGCACATTAGCCGTGCCATCACTGCATCAATGAGCGTGGCAACATCTGTACAATGTAAAAAAAAGTTGTGGCACTTACGCAATTTCTTTTGTACATATGCCCCATAATCTGTGCTATTTCCTCACACACCAGTAGTAGCTCCTTATGCTCAGTGGTTTTGTAATCTACATTGTTGTTATTCTCTTCATGCATCCAACATCAAAATACACAATTCAAAATGTAATTATTTGCAATGTCAAATGAAACAAAATCTTAAAAACTTTTTATTTATTTATTTGTGCTCTACGTTATTTATTTTTTCATAGAAAAGACAAGATCTGGGAAAGATCATTTATGCTTCAGCAAAACTCTGGAATACAGCTGAATGAGGTGCAATTCAGCAGTAGGTAGATCACAGTCTAATTGCTTTGTGGAGGTAGAAAGCCAATTTTGGGACCACCAACAACAAAATTACTTTTCTTAAAAATGAATGCAATTGGACTTTCAGTGACCCAATGTCTTTAGTCACTGCAATGTTGCACACACAGAATGCACATCATTAATGCCCCTTTTACACCAACCAGCATATAACACGGGTTATTGCACATGAATGCGCATAAACCGCATTGCTGGTTGGTGTGAAAGGTCAGAGTTGGAATAATCCGGGTCCAGTGACCCGGTATTCCAACTCGGGTAGCTTGCAGTGTTGAACACGGGTTCAACCCGGCAAACTGAGCTGTGCAAAAAGGTAGCCGGGTCGATGCGACCCATTTCCAGTTCACAGTGTATGGAAGGGTGGCGCTGGGAGATCATGTGATCTCCAAGCACCGCCCCCTCTGCGTCACCGGCAACGTCACCAACCCGCCAATATGCCGGGGTTGCTGACTGAATATGGAAAGGGGGCCGACGCGGGTCGCAGCCTGGTAGCCTGGTTTAAGGCTCCCGACTGCGACCCGCATTTTAGGTGTAAAAGGGGTATAACTAAAAACAGGTACAAAAGATACTTGTTACTTGTAATACCCATAAAATAAGCACAAACATGTATGCTGATGGCTGAAACCGAAAAAGTTTTACACATGCATATTTCATGAAGGATTATAGCGGCTTTAGTACCACTTTAGTGCTAAAGCAAACAAGGAAATATATTCAAATTGTTATAATAGACACACATTGACATTTCCAAACCTCACAGGTACTCCATACAGATGGCAGTTGTAACAAATCACTGGAGGTACAGTACATAAATAAGTAAAGTCCCTTATGACCAATGCGAGTTGTTTACAATATGGGACAGACCGTAGGTGAGACACCTGCTTCGTATATCATCAGAACACACACCTGTGTGTATATATACAGAATATATTATACACATACATACACACACTAAATTCCCTTACTCCTAGAGGTTTAAATGAGGGGATTGAGATTGTCTAATTTTTTGTAGAAACAGTGTGTTTAGTTTTATGTTTAAAGTTTTTTAAAAAAAATTAGTAAATTCTGGGACCCTAATTTGGGACCTTAGGGGTTATCGTCACAAGAATGGCGACACAGTTTAAAGTATGTCTGTGGTCACCATTCAAGTGTAGTTAATATATTAAGAAGTATGCATAGCATGCCTTCCATATGCTGCTCCCATACAATGCCTTCTCACACATACAAAAAAACACAGTGGTAACTGCTCAATAACTCGAAACTTGAAAAGGGAGGGGTCACAGCAAATAGAAAGGGAAACACTTTTCTCCCATTATATTCATTATATTGCTGAGTAAGTATCAAGCTAAAAATGTTTTATATAGTAATTAATAGTATGGTAATATTTTTTTGAACCAAGAAAAATATTGTTTAATAGGAAAAATTATCAGCTCATCTGGATAATCTTTTAACCAACATTTGGGGCCAATAGTTATCTATATAGTTATAAATGCGAAAGTCCTCACTCACTCACTGACTCAGCACTAATTCTCCTACTTCCGGATATGTTAGGAAACTGAAATTTAAATGAGATATTCTTCAAGTGGGAAATAGTAAAACTACATAATTAGAATTTTAATAAACCTCCCCTAAGGGGATGAAAAGGGGGTTGACCTAATGATGTAATTACCGATCCGTGGTTTGCGTTGCGTGAATGATAATGCTCAAATGGACAATTGGATCAAAATTTTTATTGCCCCTACAGTGTGTAGAACTTAATAAACTACAAAAATGGTCTTGTCTCTTTTTACCGTATCTGCTATGGGTGCTCTTCGGGGAACAACAAGAACCATGGATTAATATTTACTTAAATGAAGATGTCTCAAATTTACAGCTCCATAGATTTACCAAATTTTTAACACTCATTTATATTCACAACCATGAAAATCAGTAACTCCCGTACGAAGAACGAGTAGAACAGCTTTAACAGGATAATGGTTTCTACATGAATAAAGCAATGTGGAAGCGGAGAAGGAGTCCTCTAGTTGACCTTAATTAAAGATGGTCTGTAAGAACATTGATGTTTAAATTGTAAATATTGGGTTAT
Organism: Pseudophryne corroboree; assembly: GCF_028390025.1. Lineage (NCBI taxonomy): Eukaryota > Metazoa > Chordata > Amphibia > Anura > Myobatrachidae > Pseudophryne > Pseudophryne corroboree. The sequence goes on along the minus strand of NC_086452.1, from coordinate 290,007,407 downwards.
TACTTAGTCCTATAAACTGTCATACCTTTGTATGAATTAGTAAACTTGCATTACGAGTCAATTATACTATGTAATATTATGTAATGATGACATAATAAGTTATGCGATATACATTAAGAGTCAATTTCTGTTTGATTAGATATACGAGATATTAGTTTATAAAGTGTCATGTAACATTGCCATGATAATTTTACCAAGTTATTTGATATGTATTAAAAAAGAACATGTTCATTTAAGATATATTTTTGCGTGCTATTACTGTTTAGATTTTTGGATAGTAATCCAATATATACATTATTGAGACACTCATTTTATCTTTAGAGACACCCCTGAAGAAGTCGACATTGACCATTGACAAAACGCTTTGGGTGACACACTATTATGATATTAAAAATTGGCCAGACTTAGCCATCATAGAAGTAGCCAATATAAAGGGTGACAATAAAAACCTTTTTCCCACAATGGTCATTATATGAAATTATAATTGTGAAAGACTGTATTTATATTGTATTGATATGTCCTATACATATGTGTCCTCATACATCATACACCTGTGATTAGTAGCAGACAAACGAATTGTGTCGGTGCACAATCCAAATTGTGGCGGTGTGCATAATTAGCCTTCTGTGAGGCTAAAAGCCCAAAGACTCGAACTGTGCCTAAATGGATTGAGAACTCACCTCACATCCAACCCCAGGATCCTTATCCAGCTCTTAACAAAAGCCAAAAGCTATCAGCAGAACCAACACAATATTCCTGGGGTTTTAAAACACATACGTAGTTAAGAAACCTGGGGCAAATATGCCAGCCTTCCACCACCATTCCAGTGATCTTGTCACATATCCCGCCCCCTCTGTTTCGACCTAGCGGGCAGAACACTTGTAGCCCCTAAGCAGTAGATGTGAGACAATGCATCCACATTGGCTAGTTGTGGCCCGTGTTTATGTTCCACAGTAGACTAAGTATTGCAAGACTAAAAAACTCCCCGTTATTCTGGCATTTTGCCCTTTATTTAAAAATATCAATTTTACTGGAGCATGACCCGTCACTAGTTTAAACCGTCTGCCCAAGAGGTAATACTTCTGGACCATTCACTGTTAGACTCTTCGATGACACCAAGTTCTATGTTATGATCCGGAGTAGATACCTGGAATGAGTGACGCAGAAGTCTGGGTATGAGACGGATATAGTTGGAAATTGGAGAGAGTACTGGGTGATTTACTGCAGCTGTGTGTGTAGGAAAAATAAGAATTTACTTACCGATAATTCTATTTCTCGTAGTCCGTAGTGGATGCTGGGAACTCCGTAAGGACCATGGGGAATAGCGGCTCCGCAGGAGACTGGGCACAAAAGTAAAAGCTTTAGGACTACCTGGTGCGCACTGGCTCCTCCCCCTATGACCCTCCTCCAAGCCTCAGTTAGGATACCGTGCCCGGACGAGCGTACACAATAAGGAAGGATTTTGAATCCCGGGTAAGACTCATACCAGCCACACCAATCACACCGTACAACCTGTGATCTGAACCCAGTTAACAGCATGATAACAGAGGAGCCTCTGAAAAGATGGCTCACAACAATAATAACCCGATTTTTGTAACAATAACTATGTACAAGTATTGCAGACAATCCGCACTTGGGATGGGCGCCCAGCATCCACTACGGACTACGAGAAATAGAATTATCGGTAAGTAAATTCTTATTTTCTCTGACGTCCTAGTGGATGCTGGGAACTCCGTAAGGACCATGGGGATTATACCAAAGCTCCCAAACGGGCGGGAGAGTGCGGATGACTCTGCAGCACCGAATGAGAGAACTCCAGGTCCTCCTCAGCCAGGGTATCAAATTTGTAGAATTTAGCAAACGTGTTTGCCCCTGACCAAGTAGCTGCTCAGCAAAGTTGTAAAGCCGAGACCCCTCGGGCAGCCGCCCAAGATGAGCCCACCTTCCTTGTGGAATGGGCTTTTACAGATTTTGGCTGTGGCAGGCCTGCCACAGAATGTGCAAGCTGAATTGTACTACAAATCCAACGAGCAATAGTCTGCTTAGAAGCAGGAGCACCCAGCTTGTTGGGTGCATACAGGATAAACAGCGAGTCAGATTTTCTGACTCCAGCCGTCCTGGAAACATATATTTTCAGGGCCCTGACTACGTCCAGCAACTTGGAGTCCTCCAAGTCCCTAGTAGCCGCAGGTACCACAATAGGCTGGTTCAAGTGAAACGCTGAAACCACCTTAGGGAGAAATTGAGGACGAGTCCTCAATTCTGCCCTGTCCGTATGAAAAATTAGGTAAGGGCTTTTATAGGATAAAGCCGCCAATTCTGAGACACGCCTGGCTGAAGCCAGGGCTAACAGCATTACCACTTTCCATGTGAGATATTTTAAGTCCACAGTGGTGAGTGGTTCAAACCAATGTGATTTTAGGAACCCCAAAACTACATTGAGATCCCAAGGTGCCACTGGAGGCACAAAAGGAGGCTGTATATGCAGTACCCCCTTGACAAACGTCTGAACTTCAGGAACTGAAGCCAGTTCTTTCTGGAAGAAAATCGACAGGGCCGAAATTTGAACCTTAATGGACCCTAATTTTAGGCCCATAGACAGTCCTGTTTGCAGGAAATGCAGGAAACGACCCAGTTGAAATTCCTCTGTAGGGGCCTTCCTGGCCTCACACCACGCAACATATTTACGCCAAATACGGTGATAATGTTGCACGGTTACATCCTTCCTGGCTTTGATCAGGGTAGGGATGACTTCATCCGGAATGCCTTTTTCCTTCAGGATCCGGCGTTCAACCGCCATGCCGTCAAACGCAGCCGCGGTAAGTCTTGGAACAGACAGGGTCCCTGCTGGAGCAGGTCCTTTCTTAGAGGTAGAGGCCACGGGTCCTCCGTGAGCATCTCTTGAAGTTCCGGGTACCAAGTCCTTCTTGGCCAATCCGGAGCCACGAGTATAGTCCTTACTCCTCTCCTTCTTATGATTCTCAGTACCTTGGGTATGAGAGGCAGAGGAGGGAACACATACACTGACTGGTACACCCACGGTGTTACCAGAGCGTCCACAGCTATTGCCTGAGGGTCCCTTGACCTGGCGCAATATCGGTCTAGTTTTTTGTTGAGGCGGGACGCCATCATGTCCACCTTTGGTTTTTCCCAACGGTTCACAATCATGTGGAAGACTTCTGGGTGAAGTCCCCACTCCCCCGGGTGGAGGTCGTGTCTGCTGAGGAAGTCTGCTTCCCAGTTGTCCACTCCCGGAATGAACACTGCTGACAGTGCTATCACATGATTTTCCGCCCAGCGAAGAATCCTTGCAACTTCTGCCATTGCCCTCCTGCTTCTTGTGCCGCCCTGTCTGTTTACGTGGGCGACTGCCGTGATGTTGTCCGACTGGATCAACACCGGCTGACCCTGAAGCAGAGGCCTTGCTTGACTTAGGGCACTGTAAATGGCCCTTAGTTCCAGGATATTTATGTGAAATGACGTTTCCATGCTTGACCACAAGCCCTGGAAATTTCTTCCCTGTGTGACTGCTCCCCAGCCTCTCAGGCTGGCATCCGTGGTCACCAGGACCCAGTCCTGAATGCCAAATCTGCGGCCCTCTAGAAGATGAGCACTCTGCAACCACCACAGGACACCCTTGTCCTTGGAGACAGGGTTATCCGCTGATGCATCTGAAGATGCGATCCGGACCATTTGTCCAGCAGATCCCACTGAAAAGTTCTTGCGTGGAATCTGCCGAATGGAATCGCTTCGTAAGAAGCCACCATTTTTCCCAGGACCCTTGTGCATTGATGCACTGACACTTGGCCTGGTTTTAGGAGGTTCCTGACTAGCTCGGATAACTCCCTGGCTTTCTCCTCCGGGAGAAACACCTTTTTCTGGACTGTGTCCAGAATCATCCCTAGGAACAGCAGACGTGTCGTCGGAATCAGCTGCGATTTTGGAATATTTAGAATCCACCCGTGCTGTTGTAGTACTACTTGAGATAGTGCTACTCCGACCTTTAACTGCTCCCTGGACCTTGCCCTTATCAGGAGATCGTCCAAGTAAGGGATAATTAAGACGCCTTTTCTTCGAAGAAGAATCATCATTTCGGCCATTACCTTGGTAAAGACCCGGGGTGCCGTGGACAATCCAAACGGCAGCGTCTGAAACTGATAGTGACAGTTCTGTACCACAAACCTGAGGTACCCTTGGTGAGAAGGGCAAATTGGGACATGAAGGTAAGCATCCTTGATGTCCAGAGACACCATATAGTCCCCTTCTTCCAGGTTCGCTATCACTGCTCTGAGTGACTCCATCTTGAATTTGAACCTTTGTATGTAAGTGTTCAAGGATTTCAGATTTAAAATAGGTCTCACCGAGCCGTCCGGCTTCGGTACCACAAACAGCGTGGAATAATACCCCTTTCCCTGTTGTAGGAGGGGTACCTTGATTATCACCTGCTGGGAATACAGCTTGTGAATGGCTTCCAATACCGCCTCCCTGTCGGAGGGAGACGTTGGTAAAGCAGACTTCAGGAACCGGCGAGGGGGAGACGTCTCGAATTCCAATTTGTACCCCTGAGATACTACCTGCAGGATCCAGGGGTCCACTTGCGAGTGAGCCCACTGGGCGCTGAAATTCTTGAGACGACCCCCCACCGTACCTGAGTCCGCTTGTAAGGCCCCAGCGTCATGCTGAGGACTTGGCAGAAGCGGGGGAGGGCTTCTGTTCCTGGGAAGAGGCTGCCTGCTGCAGTCTTTTTCCCCTTCCTCTGCCCCGGGGCAGAAATGAGTGGCCTTTTGCCCGCTTGCCCTTCTGGGGACGAAAGGACTGAGCCTGAAAAGACGGTGTCTTTTTCTGCTGAGAGGTGACCTGGGGTAAAAAGGTGGATTTCCCAGCCGTTGCCGTGGCCACCAGGTCCGATAGACCGACCCCAAATAACTCCTCCCCTTTATACGGCAATACTTCCATATGCCGTTTGGAATCCGCATCATCTGACCACTGTCGCGTCCATAACCCTCTTCTGGCAGAAATGGACAGCGCACTTACTCTTGATGCCAGAGTGCAAATATCCCTCTGTGCATCTCGCATATATAGAAATGCATACTTTAAATGCTCTATAGTCAATAATATACTGTCCCTGTCCAGGGTATCAATATTTTCAGTCAGGGAATCCGACCAAGCCACCCCAGCACTGCACATCCAGGCTGAGGCGATTGCCGGTCGCAGTATAACACCAGTATGTGTGTATATACTTTTTAGGATATTTTCCAGCTTCCTATCAGCTGGCTCCTTGAGGGCGGCCGTATCAGGAGACGGTAACGCCACTTGTTTTGATAAGCGTGTGAGCGCCTTATCTACCCTAGGGGGTGTTTCCCAACGCGCCCTAACTTCTGGCGGGAAAGGGTATAATGCCAATACTTTTTTAGAAATTAGCAGTTTTTTATCGGGGGAAACCCACGCTTCATCACACACCTCATTTAATTCATCTGATTCAGGAAAAACTACGGGTAGTTTTTTCACACCCCACATAATACCCTTTTTCGTGGTACTTGTAGTATCAGAAATGTTCAAAACCTCCTTCATTGCCGTGATCATGTAACGTGTGGCCCTACTGGAAATCACGTTTGTTTCCTCACCGTCGACACTGGAGTCAGTGTCCGTGTCTGGGTCTGTGTCGACCATCTGAGGTAACGGGCGCTTTAGAGCCCCTGACGGTGTTTGAGACGCCTGGACAGGTACTAACTGATTTGCCGGCTGTCTCATGTCGTCAACAGTCTTTTGTAAAGTGCTGACGCTATCACGTAATTCCTTCCATAAGACCATCCAGTCAGGTGTCGACTCCCTAGGGGGTGACATCACTATTACAGGCAATTGCTCCGCCTCCATACCATTTTCCTCCTCATACATGTCGACACAAACGTACCGACACACAGCACACACACAGGGAATGCTCTGATAGAGGACAGGACCCCACTAGCCCTATGGGGAGACAGAGGGAGAGTTTGCCAGCACACACCAGAGCGCTATATATATATATATATACAGGGATAACCTTATATAAGTGTTTTTCCCTTATATAGCTGCTGTATTGATTAATCTGCCAAATTAGTGCCCCCCCTCTCTTGTTTTACCGTTTCTGTAGTGCAGGACTGCTGGCGAGAGTCAGGGAGACGTCCTTCCAGCGGAGCTGTGAGGGAAAATGGCGCTTGTGTGCTGAGGAGATAGGCTCCGCCCCCTTCTCGGTGGCCTTTCTCCCGCTTTTTTAAGGAAAACTGGCAGGGGTTAAATGCATCCATATAGCCCAGGAGCTATATGTGATGTATTTTTCGCCATCTAAGGTGTTTTTATTGCGTCTCAGGGCGCCCCCCTCCAGCGCCCTGCACCCTCAGTGACCGGAGTGTGAAGTGTGCTGAGAGCAATGGCGCACAGCTGCGGTGCTGTGCGCTACCTTATTGAAGACAGGACGTCTTCTGCCGCCGATTTCCCGGACCTCTTCTGTCTTCTGGCTCTGTAAGGGGGCCGGCGGCGCGGCTCTGGGACCCATCCATGGCTGGGCCTGTGATCGTCCCTCTGGAGCTAATGTCCAGTAGCCTAAGAAGCCCAATCCACTCTGCACGCAGGTGAGTTCGCTTCTTCTCCCCTTAGTCCCTCGGTGCAGTGAACCTGTTGCCAGCAGGACTCACTGAAAATAAAAAACCTATACTTAAACTTTTTCACTAAGCAGCTCAGGAGAGCCACCTAGTGTGCACCCTTCTCGTTCGGGCACAAAAATCTAACTGAGGCTTGGAGGAGGGTCATAGGGGGAGGAGCCAGTGCACACCAGGTAGTCCTAAAGCTTTTACTTTTGTGCCCAGTCTCCTGCGGAGCCGCTATTCCCCATGGTCCTTACGGAGTTCCCAGCATCCACTAGGACGTCAGAGAAAATGGAGCAGAGAAAGGCTTGGAAAGAGGAGCAGACTGATAGTGAGAGTCAGGTGCAATGAATGGCAATAAGCAATCGTAATAAGGTTAGTAATACTTATGGCAAACAACAATACAATGAATAAGAGCAAAGAATTTGAATCTGTGTGGAGGGTCCACACAAAAACCTGAATTCTAGGCGAGCATGATCCGATCAGGGGAAAAGATCAAGACTGGGTGACCAAATTCAGAAATACACAGAGCTGGCAGGTTCTCACATGTAGCAGGAACTATAACCAGCACAGGAGAGTAAAGTAAACAGGAAGGGAATATAAAGGGAGGCTGCACCAATCAGCCTGCAGTAACAGAGAGTGCAATAATTAATCAAAGGACATGCAGGTGCCCTTCTGCACGTCCCCTAATCATTGCCCAGCAACTGGGAACGCTGCCTGCGGTCAGCATCCCGGATACTAGGCGCTGTGCAGCTACACAATGCGACTGGCTTCAGCCTGTTGCTAGGCGCCAGGCGGGGACCAGAGTACAGCGTGCCCAGTGTCAGCCTGTTGCTAGGCGCCGGGTGGGGACTAGCAGGAGGCGCGGCGTCCTGGTTCCCAGGCAACGGCCGGGACGCACATCTCCCCACGCTGCTTCTGCTGACATTCTACCATATTTTAATCTCTTTAGAGACAGCTTCTCACTGTGCCTGTGCTTAAGGAGTACGATATGGCTTTATGTCAACCTTGACCCCTGGTTCTTTGACTATGCTATGCTTTATTATGGCTGTTCGGCCAGGCAGCACTTAGAACACATCGCTGTTCCTAATGTGGAATTTAGTTGCCTCATTCTTATGAGTAGCTGAGATTGTCTTTACACCTTTACTATGGGAACAGTAGGGGTTGAAGTTACTGGTGGGCAAGGTTCAGCTGACAGGGCTATCCTATCCTTCCATGGTTTAATTGGGTTAACATGGTAAATTTGTTCAAGCTTTTTCTTGACTGATTGGTATACTTTTTAGTTAACCTCATTCACTTTCTCCCTGCTCACAAACAGACTTTTGCCATTTAGCCAAAAGCTTGCCTTCCACTGTGGGTATCAAAATAACAACTCTATACCCAGGGGCAAATGTACGTACCTGGGCATTCCAATTATACACTCTCCGTTGAGCTTGTTGGGCCTGCTCCATGTTCCTTGACAATGGGCACAACAGCTGCAATCCTGTCCTGCATCTGCAATACATGTTCAATGACACTTTTATAGTGTGTGGGCTGCCCTTCCCATTGGCAGCATCTAGAAACCTCCTGGGATGTCTCCCAAACAACAAATAAAAAGTAGAGAATCCCATAGAAGACTGGGGTACTTCTATAATAGCCAACTTCAAATATGGCAATAAGTAATCCAAGTTCTTTATCAACAACCTTTTTCAGCATACTTTTTAAAGATTTTGTTGAACCTCTCTAACACCACATCTGTTTGGGGATGATATAACGAGGTTCTCAGGTGAGTAACTTAAAACAATTTGCATAATTCCTTCATACTTCTAGACATAAAAGGGTACCTTGGACAAGCAAAATTTATTTTGGAATTCCCACCCTACTAAAAAAATGCATCTGCTCTCTAGCTATTATCTTGTTTGACATATTATGCAAAGGGATTTCCTCAGGATATCGAGTAGCATATCTACTATTACAAGAATATACTGATGACCCTGAGCAGACTTTTACAACGGCACAACCAGATCCATGGCTATCTAGTCAAATGGGACCTCTATAACAGGCATGAACACTAGGAGGCTTTTAAAACGGCGTTTGGGAGCATGATACTGGCACTTAGGGCAGGAAGAACAATACTCAGAAACATCTTTATACACCCTGGGCCAGAAGAAACCCCTGCAAAATCCTCTCCGTGGTCTTTTCAGCTCCTAAGTGTCCTGCTGTTACACAACCATGAGATAGGTCCAACACAGTTCTCCTATACGGCTGGGGAACCACGAGCTGTTCTACCACATCCTCACCCCTTTTTGGAGCAAGCTGGCAGCAACTGGAAATAGCCATCATCACCAGATGAAATATATATGTTATAACTCTTCACAGTTAATCAAGAAAATAAACAGGCCTTCATTGATTAATTCACATGGATTCTACAGGTTTGAGTAATTTGTATCAGAGCCATTTGACTGGGGACAGAAATGTAATACGAGTCACATGCTAAAATTTATTTAAAGTATAGTTTGGCTACTATTCAGTTTTCAGTTTGTGTGCCAATCCTAAATTTAGGGTTTTGTAAGTGTATAGTATAACAATCATATTTTAAAGTCCCCTCAGTTCCTATGTCCATTATGTTGAAATATGAGTCACGCATGCAAACAATCAAATTTAACTACTAAGAGTGTAAATTTTTTCTACTTCTAAGCATTAATTAGGACTACTTTACCTACCCCATATATTATTGTCTTCATTTTAAAATATACCATCAGATGCGACCACACCAGCGTGTGCAACTACAGGGAAGATAAACTTCCCGCTGCTGCTGCCCTCATGGTGGCCGTGATGGTGGCAATGTTTCCGATGTTTGAAAAATGATGGGGGTTTTTAAAAAAAAAAACGCAAAAAACTTTCTTTTAACTAAACTAATTTTGGATAAGGTTAAATACATGTTCTTCACCTAATTCACTCATAACCCCCCCACTATCCCCCTGACAATTTCTGAGTGTTTTTTGGGGAAAATTTGTTAGTAAAGTGGTTAATACACAGCGGATCCAGAAAATGGTTAAAAAAAAAAAATTGTTAATAAAAGAAACCTATATTGTACTAATGTTAAAACTATTTAGATGATATTAGGACTTGTGTGCACATATAGGGGTCCTTTCAGGTTAATTCATAATGATGTTAAAATAGACTGTTTTTATGAACATGTCTGTAAATTAGGCTGTTACTAATAGAAATGTGAAGCATCCAGGGAACACTGAAGCTAGTCGTCAGCGTGAGAACAGATGTCAGTATTACAACTACTTTAAACATCATACAAATCTTGAGTTCAACACTTGATGGCCGAGGTAAAATAGTTTTTAGAAGGGCCACTAGTTTAAAACATAAAATGTCACCTAGTTTACTTCGTAAATAATCAGACAATACTAATCTGAACGCAGTATTTGCTATTCCCGAAACTGTTGGGTTCTTTTTAAATGTGGAGGTGCCAAGTGTCAGACTTAATGGACAAATCAATAAAAACGTAATGAACTTAATGAACAAATCAATAAAAACACAGAATTTACTTCTTTTCATACAAAAAACCCCAAAACATTTAGGGGTGTATTCAATTGATGTCGTATCCTTTCCGACGGAAAAGATTCGACATTTGAGTATTCGATTAGCGGCCATATCTGATAGGGACTTTTTTAAAGTTGGAATTGACATTGTCGGAAACGGGGCTAAAACTTGTCGGATTTGGCTGCGAAACGGACGTCTTTCCGACAAGACGGTAGTTCCGACTAGAATTGAATACTGCTTATAATAAATGTTTTTTTTTACTGTAAATCAACGTATAATGTTCAATGTAAAAGTGGCTTGTACAAGATCCAACATATATAAAAATAGGATTTTAATTACCTACTGGTAAATCCTTTTCTCAAAGTCCGTAGAGGATGCTCGGGTCCACATTAGTACCATGGGGTATAGACGGGTCCACTAGGACCCATGGGCACTTTGAGAGATTACTAGTGTGGGCTGGCTCCTCCCTCTATGTCCCTCCTACCAGACTCAGTCTAGAAACTGTGCCCGAGGAGACGGACATGCTTAGAGAGAAGGAAATACACAGATAGTGGTGAGATTCACACCAGCTCACACGTACAACAAAAGGAAAGCAAAGCAAAGCAACTTAGGGGGTTATTCCGAGTTGATCGCTAGCTGCCGTTGTTCGCTGCGTATCGATAAGTTAAAAACAGAAACCTGCGTATGCACCGCAATGCGCACGCGCATCGTATGGGTACAAAGAGCATTGTGGTTTTGCACAGGTTCTAGCGACGATTCCATTCGCACAGCCGATCGCAAGGAGACTGACAGGAAGAGGGCATTTCTGGGTGTCAACTGACCGTTTTCTGGGAGTGTTTGGAAAAACGCAGGAGTGTCCAGGCGTTTGCAGGGCGGGTATCGGACGTCAATTCTGGGTCCTTCGTCGCAGCAATCATCGCACAGAATAAGTAACTACAGGGCTGGTCTTGTTCTGCACAAAATGTGTTTGTAGCCGCTTGGCCGCACAGGCGTTAGCACTCCTGCAAAGTAAAAATACACTCCCCCGTGGGCGGCCACTATGCGTTTGCACGGCTGCTAAAAGTAGCTAGTGAGCGATCAACTCGGAATGAGGACCTTAGAATGATTCAGCAACAGCTGAACTCACAAACTGAACCAAGTAACAATGCAGGAAAGTGAAGTACTGGGCAGGCGCCCAGCATCCTCTATGGACTACGAGAAAAGGATTTACAGGTAAGTAATTAAAATCCTATTTTCTCTTACGTCCTAGAGGATGCTGGGGTCCACATTAGTACCATGGGGATGTACCAAAGCTCCCAGTACGGGAGGGAGAGTGCTGAGGTTCCTGCAGAACTGATTGACCAAACTTTAGGTCCTCAGGGGCCAAAGTATCGAACTTGTGGAACTTAGCAAACATGTTCGACACCTGACCAAAGCTGAAGAGCCGAGACACCCCGGGCAGCCGCCAGGAAGAACCCACTTTACGAGTAGATTGGGCCTTAACAGATTTCGGAAACGGCAATCCTGTCGTAGAATAAGCATGTTGGATGGTGAAACTGATCCAGCGCAAAATTGTCTGCTTAGAAGCAGGACACCCAACCTTGTTGGTATCATAAAGGACAAATAGAGCGTCCGACTTCCTGTGACGAGAAGTTCTCTTCACATATATTTTCAAAGCCCTCACAACATCCAAGGACCTTGAGGGAATTGAGGAGTCAGTAGCCACTGGCACCAAAATAGGCTGATTGATATGAAAGGCTGACACAACCTTCGGAAGAAATTACTGATGCATTCTGAGCTCCGCTCTATCCTCATGGAAAATCAAATAGGGGCTCTTACATGACAAAGCCCCTAATTCCGATACACGTCGAGCAGACACCAATGCCAACAGTGTGCCGCTTTGCAAGTAAGAAACTTGACATCCTGTAAAGGTTCGAACCAATCCGATTGCAGTAACTGCAGCACCATATTAAGATCCCGAGGTGCCGTAGGAGGCACAAAGGGTGCTTGAATATGCAGAACCCATTTCAAGAATGTCTGAAGGAAGAGCCGCCAATTGCTTCTGGAAAAAATATGAACAAGGCCGAAATCTGGACCTTTATGGAGCCCAAGCGTAGGCCTAAATCCACACCTGCTTGCAGAAAGAGGAGAAATCGTCCCAGTTGAAACTCCACCGCTGGAAACTTCTTGGATCCACATCAAGACACTTACTTTTTCCAAATCCGATGGTAATATTTTGACGTTTCTCCCTACCTAGCCTGTATCAGGGTAGGAATTACCATTTTCGGAATGCCTTTCCGAGCTAAGACCTGGCGTTCAACCTCCATGCCGTCAAACGTTGCCGCGGTAAGTCTTGATAGGCGAACGGCCCCTGTAGGAGAAGGTCCCCGCGAAGAGGAAGAGGCCTCGGATCCTCCAGCAATAATTCCAGAAAATTTGCGTACCAAGCCCGTCTTGACCAGTCCGGAGCAATGAGGATCGCCTGAACTCTTGTTCTTTTTATGAGCTTGAGAATCCTTGGGATGAGCGGAAGTGGAGGGAACACATACACTGACTGGTACGTTCACGGAGTTACCAGTGCGTCCACCACCACTGCGTGTGGGTCTCTCGACCTGGAACAGTACCTCCAAAGCTTCTTGTTGAGGCGAGAGGCCATCATGTCTATCTGAGGTACCTCTGCGAACACCTCCGGATGGAGGTCCCATTCTCCTGGATGGAGAGCGTGTCTGCTGAGGAAGTCCGCTTCCCAGTTGTCCACTCCCGGAATGAAGATTGCTGACAGCGCCACCGCATGCTTTTCTGCCCAGAGGAGGATTCTTGTTACCACTGACATCGCAGCTTTGCTCTTCGTTCCGCCCTGTCTGTTTATGTAGGACACCACTGTGACGTTGTCCGTCTGAACCTGAATGGCTTGATTTTGCAGAAGATGTGCCGCTTGTAGAAGGCAGTTGTAAATGGCCCTTAGTTCCAGAACGTTTATTGGAAGGAGAGATTCCTGACTGGACCACCTTCCTTGGAAATTTTCCCCTTGGGTGACAGCTCACCAACCTCTGAGACTTGCGACCGTGGTTAGAAGGATCCAGTTCTGAATCCCGAACCTGCGGCCTTTGAGTAGGTGAGTCACCAGCGGAGTGAAATTCTGGCTTTTGGCGACAGGCGTATCCGCTGGTGCATGTGAAGGTGTGATCCCGACCACTTGTCTGGGAGATCTAGTTGGAAGAACCTCGCATGGAATCTTCTGTACTGAAGAGCCTCGTAGGAGGCAACAATCTTCCCCAGAAGGCGACTACACTGATAAACCGATACCAGGGTTGGCTTCAGAAGCTCCCGGACCATTAATTGGCTCACCAACGCTTTCTCCACCGGTAGAAACACCTTCTGCACTTCTGTGTTGAGTATCATCCCCAGGAAGGGCAGTCTCTTTTCGGCTCCAAATGTGACTTTGGAAGGTTCAGGATCCACCCATAATCCTGGAGTAGCCGAGTTGAGATAGCAATACTCTGCAACATCTTCTCCTTGGAAGATGCTTTTATCAACAGAACGTCCAGATATGGAATTATGTTCACACCCTGTCTGCGGAGGAGTAGCATCATCTCTGCCATGACCTTGGTGAACACCATTGGTGCTGTGGTAGGCCTAATGGCAGTGCCTGGAACTGATAGTGACAGTCCAGCAACGCAAATCTGAGATAAGCTTGGTGAGGCAGCCAGATCGGAATGTGAAGGTATGCATCTTTGATATCCAGGGATACTAGGAATTCCCTCTCCTCCAGACCTGAGATCACTGCTCTCAGAGACTCCATCTTGAATTTGAATTCCCTCAAGTAGGTGTTCAGTGACTTTAGGTTTAATATTGGCCTTACCAAACAGTCCAGTTTCGGTACAACAAACAGGCTTGAGTAATAACTTTGTGTTGCAGGTGAAGTGGAACTGGAACAATGACATTTGTTTGAAACAATTTTTTAATAGCTTCCTGTAGGATGGCCCTTTCTGCCAGCGAAACTGGCAAGCCTGATTTTAAGAATCTGTGAGGTGGGAGCTCTTGAAACTCCAGCCTATATCCCTGGGTAACAATATCTGTTACCCAGGGGTCTAGGCATGATGACGCCCAAACTTGAATGAAAGCTTTTAGTCTCGCTCCCACCTCCCCGACCTCCAGGCTGGGAGGTCCACCGTCATGTTGACGGTGGACCTCCCTGGCTGGAGGTCGGGGAGGGGGGTTTAGATTTTTTAAATTTTGCGGTCTGAAAGGACTGCAGTGCAGGCGAATGGTAAGATTTCCTAGTCGGTGTCACTGGCCTAGACTGAGGGTGTTGTGAACTCGGGGATTCTTCCGATGGTTCGGAAGAGGAACCACAACTGAGTTGGAGAAGGGAGGGCCTGATATAGGATCTCCTCATACAGGACGCTGACAGTGGAGTCTGATGAAATAAGAAAAAGCTTTATTGCGAAAGAGAACAACTTAAAGTCAAATGCCAACGAAATAAATGAAGGGAAAGTCCAGACCCACTGGAGGGTTAAGTGAGCAGTAATGGGGATGCTGGTAATTGAAGAACTGTGGGTGATGTTGAAAGTCACTGATATCCTGTGGACCTTATGAGGGATGATTATTAGCACGGAGGGTTGAAGAACTTGTAAAAGGTGACAGAGACGCTGATGATGTGAGAAACTGAAGTGCAGGGGTTTTAGACACTTTGAATTTGTAGACCTTGTGAATGGAGACTGAGACGCTGATGAAGTGAAGAATTGAAGTGCAGGGGTTTGTGACGCTGTGAGACTTTGGAACTTGTGAACGGAGACTTGAGACGCTGATTCCTAGGAGCACGGATGACTGGAACGTAGGAAGGTTTCCGGTCGCTGAATACACCGAAGCTGGAGCAGTGAACTGGCAGCTGGAAATGCCGGAGGCACTGGGGTACGACTGCAGGAATCCTTGCCGGGAACAGGAGCACTGGCATCTACGCCAGAGAAGACGATACTCAGGCACTGAAGCTCTGTCTGGCGTCTGACTTTGAATCTCCTGCCAGCCCTGCATTGGCAGAGCAGTCTGATGACGTCACCCGCCCCCGTCAACGCGACGCCGGGTGTCATGGTGGCGCCCATGCCCCGGAGAGCCGCCGGTAGCCGCGCCAACCAGACGCCGGAGCCCGTGGCCCACCGAAGGCAGAGGCCGCAACAGCGACCAGCAGACACGCAGGGGTAAGCGCGGCGAACGCCACCTCTGGTGTGTGACAGCCGGTGGTGCTGCTGAGGGAAGAAAGGTTGACTTACTCGCAGTTGCCGTGGAGATCCACGCATCCAATGCATCCCCAAACAGAGCCTGACCTGTGAAGGGTAGGTTCTCCACACTTATCTTGGATTCTGCATCCGCAGTCCATTGGCGTAGCCAGAGTCCTCTGCACGCCGAGACCACCAGAGAAGTAGCCCGTGCATTCAGCATGCCAAGGTCCTTCATGGCCTCCACCATGAACCCCACAGAATCCTGTATGTAACGTAAAAGCAAATCAATGTCACTCCTATCCATAGTATCTAAGTCCTCTAGCAATGTGCCTGACCACTTCACTATGGCTTTAGAAATCCACGCACAAGCAATAGTGGGCCTTAAAGCTATGCCAGTAGCTGTGTATAGTGATTTGAGTGTAGTCTCAATTTTGCGGTCAGCCGGCTTTCAAAGCGGTTGAACTAGGAACAGGTAAAACCACCTTTTTTGACAACCTATATACAGAAGCGTTAACTATAGGGGGGTTTTCCCCACTTTTTTTTTATCCCCTTCAGGAAAAGGGAAAGCAACAAGAACCCTTTTTGGGATCTGGATTTTTTTCTCTGGGTGTTCCCAGGATTTTTCAAACAAAGAGTTTAACTCCTTGGAAACAGGAAAGGTAAGCAAGGATTTCTTTCTTTCTGTAAAATAAGATTTCTCCACCTGTTCAGGTACGTTCACAGAAATGTGTAAAACATCCCTAATGACTTAAATCATTAGTTGCACCCCTTTAGCAAGGGATGCATCCCCCCTGCATATCCCCATCACCGTCCCCTGTATCAGAGTCGGTATCAGTGTCAGCTTGCATTATCTGGGCAAGTGTATGCTTTTGTGGGTATGTAGGTGGGGTTTTTGATGAAGTAGTGGGGGCCAAATATTGTAACCCCTCCAAAGCTTTCCTCAAAAACTGCGTCTCTTTCTCAGTATGTGACATCCTTGCAGAAATCTGGGATATCTTTCCCTTAAAGAATCCACCCATGGGGTTCGGATTCCAAAGGCTGAGACAGTATATTGCAGTCCTGAGTACATGGAATAGACTCCTCAGGAGAAGATAAACACTCTGCAGCACAGGACACAGACACCTTAGACATGGTAATGTGGGATACACACATACACAGGAAAATGTCAGATACAGTCCCGTCCCCCCCGAGTACCTTCAGAGAGTCACAGAGTCTGAGGAGCCAGCCACCCAGCTGTGGGCAGTTATGATAAAAGCCCGGCGCTAACTAACTACTAACGTTAATAGGTTAATTAGTACTAACAATACACTCCCCCCCTGTCTATAACACCCCGGTACCGCAGAGGATAACTGGAGTTATGTGGAGGGTAAGCGCCTTCCTTCTACGTCTGCAGGGAGAAAAATGGTGCTGGCGAGTGCTGGATCCGCTCTGAGGAGAAACCCCACTCCCTGTAATGGCGCGCAGCTTCCCGCACAAATTTTATTATACTGGCCGGAGGTATACTATGCTAACAGCGGGATTAGACTGTTAGCTTCTTTGACCAGTTTAGGGTGACCGCGCTGGCCCAGGACGCCCCTCCAAGCGCCTACACTTAGTCTTGCCCAGCCTTCATGGAGCGCAGCCTGTCAGAGCTGCACTCCCACCCCATTAACTTCAAGAGTTGGTTCCTACTCCCCCCCTAAGTCCCACGAAGTAGGAAGGCAGTTGACAGCAGACTTCTTATAATCGAATGCTCTAATAAAACAAAAAAACTAAGAAAACTCCTAAGCACTCCCCTAGCTGTGACCGGCTTCAATTGTAATGAGTGCCCCTGCTGGCTGTCTAAATGAATGGGTGTCTATCGAAGCTATTCAATTGTTGCTCCCACCAGATGCCCAATAGCCAGTGGAACACATATATGCAGCCTTAGGAGCTGCAGGAAAAAAACTGTGAAAAGTCCATAGTTTGGGCACCCAAACCCAGACTTTAGAATGCCCAAACGGGAACTGTAGACGGGTTTAACCACTTTGCATGGCTAAACCCAGAGCTTTAAGTCGTGTTAAATGCTAATGGATGTCTGATAGGAGAAACAATTGAATAGCTCAGATTGACGCCTATATAGATGGCAAGCAGGGGGTACAAGCCACAACTGAATCGCCTACATAGTCTATCTCGCCATACAAATACATTTCACGATAGTAGCTTGGATGGTCCCAGAGTTAAAGCCATTGAACAAATACGTTGTACAAAAAAGGAGATGATAGTTTATGAATATAAAATGTGAAGCTTTCTGGGTATTTCAGAACTATGGTTACACGTGGTCCTAATGACACTGTGAAATAATCAAATTTGAAGGGTGTTATTGTGCTATATTATGTGCTATTGTTGTTTTGGGTATTCCACATGTAACACTTTAGGTCCCCACAGGGCCGAAACTAGGATTTTCGTCACCCGGGGCAAGGCAGTAATTTGGCGCCCGCCCCCAAAACAAACACCCCCCCCCCCAAAAAAAAAAAAACATTGTCAGACTAAAATACTTAGATTATAAAACATTAAAAAAAAAAAAAAAGGGGGATACTATTGCACAATATTCCCCTATGTGCCTCAAATGCCTTGTGCGTCACATGCCCCACTACATGTTCCCCTATGTGTCCCCATACATTGCACTATATCATAACACTTCATCACTGCTCTACATTCCCCTATCCACTGCACTATATCGATATACTACATCCCCTATACGCTGAACTACATCACTATACTACATGCCCCTATATACTACACCAATTCCCCCTATCTGGGAGGCAAAGCGGAGGTTGATACTGCTACCTGGGAGCACAGTGCCGATAATAAAGTCCGTCTTTAAACTCACCATAAAGCTGCTGTAGTGATACTCTGTGAGAGTTGGAGGTTGTCCAGGCTCTAAGTTTCCACTGTCAAGTGGACAGCTAGCAAAGTGAACCTTTGATTTCTGTAACATCGGTGACTGCACCTGTTAGCAAGCATAAGCATGGGGCAGCCTGGGGCAGTGTGGTGTAGCCTGCAGCTTGTTATCGGTTGGTGCTGGGCAGGCAGCCGGAATCATAGCCTGCTGAAAAACACAGCACCAACAGTTCACTTCTATAGCTCGTACAGTGCACCGCACACTAGCCACAGCACTACATGGCAAAGACAAGAGTTTAAGACAGTAGCCGACATAGGAGAGATCCCAGGTACTGAAGCTCACCTGCACAGCATCGGAGGCAGCTGCAACCAGACAGGTGGGTCAGAGACACTGCCCCGGGAGCCGTCTGCTGTCTCACTGGAGCAACACAACACTGTCTGTAAAAAACAAAACAAAAAACCCTGCTCCTCTGTAACTCCTCAGCGCCCCCTCAAATCCTGCACCCGGGGCGCATGTCCCCTTAGTCAGCCCCCTCCCCCCTAGTTACGGCCCTGGTCCCCATCTGCTGCGTGTAATCTATCCAGAACTTACCCACTGGCTTAATTTTATTACTTCCCATCTCTTTTTACCGGGTGGTCTTCAGGTTGCCGACTGTCGGGATTCCGGCGCACAGTATACCGGCGCCGGAATCCCGACAGCCGGCATATTAACAGTTTTTCTCCCTCGTGGGGGTCCACGCCCCCCCTGGTGGGAGAATAAACACCGTGCCCGCAAGGGGCTCATTTGCGCTCGCCACGCTGACGGCATGCCGGCGGTCGGGCTTCCGGCGTCGTTATGCTGGTCGCCAGGAGCCCGGCCGCCGGCATACCATACCCCTTTTTACCATATAATTGCATTATGATTGTGAATGTGTGTGCCTATAGTCGCACATACACATTTACAGTATATTATTATTGTTCGCCTTCTCCTTTTCATTCTCCTTATCCCCCCTTCCTTTTGGTAGTGGTATAGACAATTCTAATGATTCTATATAATAAAAATTATTACCCTGTTAATATTTGCTATCAAATCTCAGTTGAAATTCATTTTTTAAAATTATTGGTACCTGGAGTTTCTGATTATGGAATTTATTATGTTATCAGCTCACTTAATGGCATAATTATTATTATAATTTATATGGCGCCACAAGGGTCTTGCAGTCCCCAATTACAGAGTACATAAACAAATAATCAAAACAGGAAAACAGCGACTTACAGTTGAAGACAATATAGGAAAAGCACAGGGTAAATAAACATAGCTACATCAGCAGATGACACTGAAATAAGTATCAGGGAGGCAGATAACCGCTGGATTTAATGCATTCGTAGATTATTGAAGTAAGAAAAGAATAAGCACATGAGGGAAGAGGGCCCTAGTCGTGAGAGCATACATTCTAAAGGAGAGGGGCAGACAGATAGGGGTAGACAGAGAGTGTAGAACAGAGGGTTATGATGAGATTTGGATGGGTTTGGTGAAGAAGTGGGTCTTGAGAGCCCATTTGAAGTTTTTTAGAGAGGTGGAGAGTCTGAAAGGGAGAGGTAGAGAATTCCAGAGAAAGAGAGCAGCACATGAGAAATCTTGGAGGTAGGAGTGGGAGGAAGTAATCAGTAGGCAGGAGAGTCAGCATGCATTAGTGGAGAGAATAGGACAGGTGGGAGTGTAAAGGGAGATAAGGTCAGAGATGTAAATGGGAGAGGAGTGGGTGAGAGCTTTGTGAGTAATGTAATTATATAATATATCATGTATAATAATTATATAAAATAATATAATGTATAATATAATGTGTAGAATTTTGAGGGGAAAAATTAATTTATTCCATTTTGGAATAAGGCTGTAACATAACAAAATGTGAAAAAAGTGGAAGCACTGTATTATAATTATACTGTATAAAATATAATGTAATTAGAAGACAAGCCTAGGCTTCAGCAAATTAACTATCCGTATAAAGAGTACCCATAGTAACACTCCATTTACCTCTGACAAAATGACCCTCCCAACTGGTCGAGAAATGCATAAACCTTGACTGGAACCAGGAAGAATTGTTGTGCTTCATCCACACTAACTGGGATGATGAGCCGCTAAGAGCTGCCAAGATTCAGTGTTCCATCCATACTGACTAGGATGCTGAACCGCTGAAAGCTGCCTGGACACAGAGCCACTGTGCACCACTGAATCTGGGAGCAGCTGATCAGGACACCAGGTGCTGGTGAGTTACACTGGGGGATGTTGACCGCAGCATAGAGAACTGCCAGTAGTGCCATTGCTGGGCACCTGTCTCTGTGGATTATGTACAAATCGAACATTAGTGGGTCTACACATGTGCAGGAACCATTCTGAGCAGGTGGACATGATGCTTCCTTCTTGGTACGATTTACTTTCCAATTGTGTTAGGAATTGTGTTAGGCAATAATGTACTATACCTACACATATTAATCTGTTACGTTATCTGTGTTATGCCATATGGGAATAGAGCTAACACTTTTTATATGTATTTTAAATTAGGAATTTTTTATGAATATCTACTGTTTGCACTTTCGATTTATGCACTATTAAAGAAAACTATTGCTTTGGGTTTTTTTCTCCGAACCAAAGTGCCATTTAGAGTATGCGCCCAGGGTACGACACCACAAATTTCTAGAAATTCCACTTCAGGGGCATATAAGGGAACCCCTATAGCGTGTATCAAAGTCTGCCATCCCTCTTACCAGCGCCCAATAAGGTCCTCATCTATTGCACATGTAAAGTGTAATGGGCTCTACTTGGCGTAATCTGTATAATGGGCTTTACTAGGCGTAATGTGTATAATGGGCTCTACCAGGCGTTATGTGTATAGGGGCTCTACCAGGTGTAATGTGTAATGGGCTCTACCAGACATAATGTGTAACATGTGTAATGGGCTCTACCAGACGTAATGTGTATAATGGTCTCTACCAGGCATAATATGTATAGGAGCTCTACCAGGAGTAATATGTACAAGCAGCTCTACCAGGTGTAATGTGTACAAGCGGCTCTACCAGGCATAATGTGTATAACGGGCTCTACCTGGCATAATGTGTGTAATGGGCTCTACTTGACATAATGTGAATAAGGTGCTCTATCAGGTGTAAAGTGTACAAGAGGCCACTCCCAGCTGCTCCATAGAGTTCCATACAGGTTCAAGAGACCTGTCTAAGGGGCCAGGAGCTAGGGGCGCCAATCTAAGATTTTATCTTGCCCCCCCCAACCAAAAAACGTTCTGACACCCATGGGTGTGTATACAAACATCTTTAAATCATCTATATTATTTTTGTATTCAAGGGTTAAAGCATGGACATTGGCAAATAGGACAAGTTCTACTTTCTTACATGAATGTTCCTATATTCTTCATTGCAAACAGTTATATATGCCCTAGAAGTATGAGGCATCTAGAGACAGATAATCAATTACTATCAGTTTTTCCTCTATTCTCCAGATAAAACTTGAATGAAGGAAACATGGCTATGAAGACACTTGAATACTCTTGAGGTGTTTTTACCCAGCGTGTATGCACAGCGATGATCGCTGACATCGCTGGGCTGAAAAGCGCTCAGTACATATACACTGAGCGCTTTTCCCCCCTGCCCAGCAATGTCAGCGGGGGTGAGCGGCTTTCCATAGCAGGACGCTATGGAAATACCCTCACCCCGCCTTTCATCTACTGGTAATACCAGTAGATGAACGGCGGCAGCTGGCGATGAAGCAGGAGCATGCATCAGCGCTCACTGCTTATCGCTTGTGCATACGCACTGGGCGGTTTTGGGTTGAAAGCAGCTCAAAACACTAAAAGTAGCTGCTTTCAGCTCAAAATTGCCCAGTGTGTATGGGCCTAAAGGCTACTAAGCAAAAATGAGTGAATTTTGAGAACACAAAGTATATAGCTGTATAAATTATATTTAAGAAAAGGCACCAGCGTTTTTTAGCTTGGTTTTGGTCCACACTACCAAAACTTATGTATTTTTTAGACACAGTAGATTATGGGGGCAATTCAACTGAGGTCACAATGGGGGTCAATTCAATTGCGCCGGGAGGGAGCACCTGGAGCTATTCAATTCAGCGCGATATTATCCGGTAGTGCAAGCAGAAATCCAACAAAACTACTTTCACGATGCTGTTTTGTGCTCTAGCACCACGCAAACAGCATATTGGGCAGACAATTTAGTCAGAGAATGCCCATTCTCACGACTAAACACAGTTTAGTCCGCAAGTACAGGCATTCGCTGACTTCGCATTGTGCTGAATTGAATAGCGCTGGGATCTCTCGCCGCTATTCAATTCGCTCTGAATTGAATCGACCACAATATTTGGCTGCAGACATCCCTGGGAATTATGGTGGGCCAACATCTCCTGCACACCTCTTTGGGGTGCATGGTAAAATGTGTGATTTGGGTGGATGTAACAATTTCTGTTACTTCCCTGCCATCACCACTAATTTTACTGTACCCTGTGGTGTCGGACAATTCAATTGTTTATGCGTCCCAGGGTAAGAAAAACACAAGTTTTGGAAAAAACAAAACAAAACCTTTTTTTTTTGTTAAACTAGGTTTTTTTTGTGTGCTTTAATGTTTTAATGAAAAAAAAAAAAAAGAAATGAAATGAATCCTGTATTAGAAATCTCGGCCAACCATGTTTTAATGCTTTCTAACATTAATAGTGTTAAAAGGCTTTGATTTGCTTTATTTTACATCTTTCATTACAATCAATTTTTTACAGTTTATTATTCTTATTACATCTAAATATATGTAGATAGACTAAACATATTAATATAATAATATGAATAGTAGAACAAAATGGAAAATGCAAAAGCACTTTTCAAAGAAACACCACAAACATTATTGTTTTAGTATAATAAGTTTTTTTAAGAAGTCATTAAGCCGTGCTTGTAGTCACAGCATAATAAAAGCAGTGGTTTTTTTTTTTTTTTTTTAAACACAAACATTTAGTTTAAACCAGCCAACCTTGATGCGCGCCCGATCTCTCATCTAAAGCGATGGGAGATTAAGGTGTGCTATTCAATTTTTCTTTTTTAACGAGCTGATTGTGCCCACAAGGTCAGGTTTAGCCACATAAAATAGTCAAACGCGACCAGTGCTGGGTGTGACGCGAAAAGTGCCATTTGGGTGCCCAAACAGGTCACTTTATGCACATTTCTGTTTGCTAGAATGGAAGGCTGCAAGCAGAAATGCTGGCAACGGCAGCTGTTGGTGCCGAATCGAGCAACAATGGAATTGCTCCGTCGGGTGGCCAGTAGTGAAAGCCAACATTTGAATTCCCTTCATATGTCACCAATAATAACAGAAACAATCTTATATATAAAATTAATGGGACTGTTTGGGGGAGATTCAAATGTTTGAAAAGTCAGTTGGAAGTCTGTTTTTTTCCTATCTAATAGACAGGAAAAAACAGACACCCAATCGACTTCTCAAACATTTGAATCTCCCCCTCTGTCTGTCCGGTTATAAAGTCAGACACTCCTGCACCGATTGGGATGAAACCGACGCGAGGTGGTCCAGTCGATCCTGGAAAGGTTTTAGGGGGGTAGGGTCTCTGTCAGACCTCATGGCATAATGCGCCGGGCAGAAATTTTACCCAGGAAGCCTGTTCTAGGATTTCCAATGGATGTATTTGGAAGAAAACTTCAGAGTGGTAACATTGGATCCCAGAATAAATACTATGGGGTTGGGGTCAAACAGACCTCACAACGGAATGCACCGGTCAGAACTTTTACCCGGGAAGCCTGTTCTGGGACTTCCCATGGATGAATAGGAAAACTTCACATAGTGGTAACATTGGATTACAGAAGACATACTAGGGAGTTGGGGTCCCAGTCGGACCTTCCATTGGTGTTTGCTGGGCAGAACTTTGACCTAGGGAGCCTGTTCTGGGCCTTCCACTCGATGAATTTGAGTGAAAACTTTAATGAACTGTAATAACTGACAGAATAACCATAATTCAATGACCTGAAATAACTGACTGAAATCATCACAAATCAATAAACTAAAATAACTGACAGAAATGGAGGTGGGAACACAAATAATGTTGAGTACCCAAAATCCTTGGAATAGCAACATTTGATAACAGAAGGAAAACTTTAAACCCATCTCGCATTGCAAAACTGAATATAAAACTAAACAGAAAGAAAGGCTGGGGTTAAGGGCTACAGGCGACACCACAAAAACGACACTGGGCAGCCACCTCATGGGTGTGTTGGAACAGCTACTAAACTACTAATTATTTTTAATACGTTGAGTTACATCCAATTCATTGATAATTTTAGAGCTGGAAATTTATAACTTGGTACTGCAGATAGTACAGAAAACAGTGTGCCAGAAAGCAATAGTTTGAATGCACTTTATAATTAGATTATGAATTTGTTTAACTAACAATTTGTTAATAATACAGGGAGAGGCAAAAAAAAATAAAAAATTCATAGATTTTAAAGGTTAACAAAAAAAGCATGGAAAATGCTATTCAAAATGTTAGTACAATTTTAGTACATAATCTAAAAGTGCATGGAATAGTTTATTTTCAATTGGTTTTGAAAATGATATAGTTCAGATGGTGGCCTTCATTCCTGAAACACATTTGTAGTAAATTTCTAAAGTTTTGCATCACTTGGAGGGTCATTTATGGCATTATCGCTGCAATTTGTTGACGAAGATCACTCATTTGAAAGGGTATGCTCTTCCTTAATCAGTGACTTGCTCAATTCCCTACCTGAATCCTCTGGCACTCTATCTTCATTTGATCCCACATATGAAGATGAAGTATCAACTAGTGATGAGCGGATTCGGTTTTACTCGGTTTTACTCGGTTTTACTCGGGTCTCAAAACGGCATCTTATTGGCTCACGGATGTCACGTGTTTTGGATAGCCAATAAAATGCCGTTTTGAGAACCGAGTAAAACCGAGTAAAACCGAACCTCGCTCATCACTAGTATCAACACTCTTCTCATCCTACTACCTCTCCTCTTGATCATGTACAACTCTGTCTCCTGTGCTCATCCAACCTTAACTAAAATCTGCAATCCCTTTCTTAAGGGCCCTACACACTGGCCGACATGACTGCACGATATGAACGATCTCGTTCATTAATGAACGAGATAACGTTCATATCGTGCAGTGTGGAGGCTCCAGTGATGAACGATGCGCGGCCCGGCGCTCGTTCATCGCTGGTCCCCCGTTGGCTGAACATGCAAGCCAATATGGACGATCTCGTCCATATTTGCCTGCACTTTAATGCAGCCGGGTGACGGGGGGAGTGAAGAAACTTTACTCCCCCCGTCACTGCCCCCCCGCCGCCGGGTCGCCCGTTGGCTGTATCCGCCGTCGGGCAGCTCGGCGGCAGATCGCCCAGTGTGTAGGGCCTACAAGTGTTCACTCTAGAAATAATAATAATAGGCAGGGCGCCGCCCGAAAAGGGGCGTGGTCACATAAAATAGGGGGCGTGGTCATAAACGTCATTTAAGTGGACGGTGCAGCCCACAGATGTTACTGTGGGGGGCGTGGGCGGCCGGCAGTGTCACTGTTGGGGGTGTGCTTCCCCCAAGCTCTCTCCCCTAGCGTGAATGGATGCCGTGCGCATGCGCACAGCATCTTTACACGCTGGGAGAGCAGGAAGCAGGCAGGCTATTTTAGCAGGGCGCCACAGAAAGGGCAGGGCGGATTTTGCCCTTAAAAAACTGGGCAGGACGTGGCGCCCTGCTAAAACAGTCTAGCGTGAACACTACTCTCTCTACTTGTATCTTTCCTTCACCATTCAAGCATGCAGTGATTACTCCCATTCTGAAAAACCCCCCACAAAATTCTGACCCAAACTCTCTCTCAGGAGCAGAATTATTAAGCCTGGTGAAGTGATAAAGTGGAAGGTGATAACGCACCAGCCAGTTAGCTCCTGTCATTTTTCAAACCCAGCCTGTAACATGGAAGTTAGGAGCTGATTGGCTGGTGCGTTATCACCTTCCACTTCGGCAAGGGCATACACATTTGTCGATACAGCCGGGTGAGGCAGCGTCAACGGAGGAATTGGGGGGAGGGAGAAAGGGGGGGGGAGGGGGAGGGGGGGGAGAGGAGGTGACGGCCATGCTGGCTGTTAACGAGGCCCTCCCTCGTCTGTACATGTTCAGATGAGGGAGGAGGTTGTTAACGATGCGTGGGAGTGCGCATCGTTAATGACATTTAGTGTACACACTGGACGAGATTGTGAAAGATCTTGCTCAGATCAGCTATTCTGAGCGAGATCTTTCAAAATATTGTCTAGTATGTATGTATGTATGTATGTATGTATGTATGGGGCTTAAGCTGTAAAATGACAAATAATATGTAATGCAGAAAATGAACATATAAAAAAAAAACACACAAAACAACACACATGGCTATCTATGTACCTAGCTGTACGGTATACAGGGGTGCACATATATTACAGGCATGGTTGGCAACCTTTGCTAATGTTTTTGACAGTTTAGAAAAAGTTAAATTTTCAACAGTTGTAAAAAAAAAAAAATTGGGGTCAATAAAAAAAACCATTCCTTTGCTAACACTACAACATACTGAAGTTTCATACCAATAATTTTAAAACTTAAAGATTGTGTGCCTATGCTTTCAATTAACAGTAATGACCATTTTTTGTGGTAGACTGCTGCACTGAACTGTGGACAGATTTTGACAATGTGTTATTTCTTGTAAATGCCACAGGTCATATTAAGGGGCATATTTAAAGTTGTTTCAGTTTACCATCCACATTATGGAATAGTTTGTGTAACAAAATATAAAGAAGATCATGTACACACATTTGTAAGAATGACAGAGAATCAATGTTACAGGAAGCAACAGGTTGAGAGGTTTTAGTTTCAAGTGTTTAATAAAACAGTAAGCTTTGTCCAATGCAAACTTTTTAAAAGTTTGGAACTAAGTGTAATAAGTGTATACAACATGTATCTATCCTTCAAAAAACAATCTACCTGTGCACAAATACTGTTAAATCTGCCCCTATACATACACTCCTAGGTCATTCAGCGTCTTTTCAGGCAAACCATCGCCTACAAGCTAGCGTCTTATTTATCGTTATGGTCAATACATTGACTGTACCTGAAAGCAGAGAGGTCCGGCAGCCTGGGGAGGGACTCCTTCCCCTCCCCCACCTTCTGTTACAAGCCCTTTTGATAGTTGATAAATAGTGGTGTATGTATACATATATATTTATATATATTTGTTTGTTTTTCCTTTGTTTTTGATTTTTTTTGTTTTGTTTTTTTAATTGTAATCTCCTTCTTTGGCCTCCAACAGCTTCAGGATCAGTCTTAGCACACAAAAGAACGTTGCGAAATCACAAGGTTTTCTGCCCTTATGAAAAGCAGCATGATGCAATCCTTTGAAAGACAGTTCGAATAGCCAATCGGCGACTAGGTTCAGGTTGATAAAAATAGCACGTTATACAGCTAGCGTTCAATTGATTAAACACTAGAGTAAAGATTACTAAAACATGTATATACATATATATATATATTTATGTGAAAGGACGCCATTTTCCTGGAGACTCAATTCGTTAAAAATAATACAGTAATATGACTCAGCAGGTCATAGGCAGTTGGGACGAGACAGGAGAAATCGCTTGATGGGAAAGGCTTTGGTCACCTGACTAAAATGTCATCAAAACTCCCCTGCTTGGTGGGAAGCAACTGCTACCTGTTTGGTTACCATGACGCAACTATTTTAATGAATTTTGCGGAAGGGGACGACCGGAAGTATCGGTGTCACAGGGTTACTAGTCCGTAAGGTTTTACAGTAATATTCTCTGTGTTCCTCGCTTTGTAGGCACGCCTTGTTTTGGCCTATGTCTGTTAGTACACAATGGCTGTTTCAGGCCTTTCACGTTTAAGGGTGCGGGTAGTAGCCAGGGCAAGAGGGTTCCTGATGACGGCGAAGAAGCCTTTAACAACCAATATTGTCCCCAGCCGGACTGCCATTACCTCTAGCACTGGAGCCATTTACCCTAAACCTGAAAAGGTAAGCTTCCAATGTTTCCCAAATAGCAATCGCATGTCTGGCTCGGGTCTTAATCATTTACTAACATGTCAGGTCTTGGCTCTTTATATTATGTACACACACACACACACACACACACACACACACACACACACACACACCATGAAAAGATATGTAACTTGCATTATTATGGTAAAACATGACTGCATAAATAAGTTCTATGATTCGGCTTTTACCCACCCGGCTCGTCTATGAGAGGCTTTGGGGCAGATATAATAAGCCTGCAGAAGCGATAAAGTGGAAGGTAATAATGCAGCAGCCAGTCAGCTCCTAACTGTCATTTCTCTAACGTCCTAGTGGATGCTGGGGACTCCGTAAGGACCATGGGGAATAGAAGGGCTCCGCAGGAGACTGGGCACTCTAAGAAAGATTTAGTACTACTGGTGTGCACTGGCTCCTCCCTCTATGCCCCTCCTCCAGACCCCAGTTAGAATCTGTGCCCGGACAGAGCTGGGTGCATTTTAGTGAGCTCTCTAATAAGAAAGTATTTTAGTTAGGTTTTTTATTTTCAGAGAGCTTCTGCTGGCAACAGACGTTACGTGTTACGTGGGACTGAGGGGAGAGAAGCAAACCTACTAACTGCGGCTAGGTTGCGCTTCTTAGGCTACTGGACACCATTAGCTCCATAGGGATCGAACACAGGACCTGACCTTGTCGTCCGTTCCCGGAGCCGCGCCGCCGTCCCCCTCGCAGAGCCAGAAGTCAGAAGCCGGCGGGTTGAAGCAGGAAGACGTCAAAATCGGCGGCAGAAGACTCCTGTCTTCATATAAGGTAACGCACAGCACTGCAACTGTGCGCCATTGCGCCCACACTAACCCACACACTCCGGTCACTGTAGGGTACAGGGCGCAGGGGAGGGCGCCCTGGGCAGCAATTTATTACCTCCTGGCAAAAAGCAGCATATATACAGTTGGACACTGTTATATGCATGACCCCCCGCCATTAATTTTACACAAAATCGCGGGAGAAGCCCGCCGCTGAGGGGGCGGGGCCTTCTTCCTCAGCACTCACCAGCGCCATTTTCTCTCCACAGATCCGCTGAAAGGAAGCTCCCCAGGCTCTCCCCTGCAGATAGAGAGGGTGAAAAAGAGAGGGGGGGCACATAAATTTGGCGTAAAAACAATATATACAGCAGCTACTGGCTTAACACTAAGTTACTGTGTGATTCCTGGGTCATATAGCGCTGGGGTGTGTGCTGGCATACTCTCTCTCTGTCTCTCCAAAGGGCCTTGTGGGGAAACTGTCTTCAAATAGAGCATCCCCTGTGTGTGTGGTGTGTCGGTACGTGTGTGTCGACATGTCTGAGGTAAAAGGCTCCCCTAAGGAGGAGATAGAGCAAATATGTGTGTGAGAGGGTGTTTCCGTCGACAACGCCGACACCTGTTTGGATATGTGTAAGTGCTGAGGTGAATTTATTGCACAAAAGATTAGAGAACAGACAGGAAATCTACCCATGTCTGTCCCTATGTCACAGAGACCTTCAGAGTCTTACAATGCTCACTATCCAAAATAATAAACACTGATATCGACACAGAGTTTGACTCCAGTGTCGACTACGATAATGCAAAGTTACAGCCAAAATGGCTGAAAGGTATTCAATATATGATTATTGTAATAAAAGATGATTTGCATATCACTGATGACTCATTTGTCCCTGACACAAGGGTCCACATGTTAAGGGGAAGAAAGCTGAGGTAAATTTCCCTCCTCTCATGAGGAAAAAGAGTGGGAATCTCCAAACAAGAGACTGCAGCTTCCCACAAAGAATTCTCAGGCAGTATCCTTTCCCCACTAGGGCCAGGATGTGATAGGAATCTTCCCCTAGGGTGTCACGTTTGCACAGAAGGTAGCACTAGCTATTCTCAGGGATCCTGCAGATAGCGTACATATTCTAGTACACTACTCAGACCGGCGATTGTGTCGGCATGGGTTTATAGCGCTGTGGCAGCGTGGACAGGTACCTTATCAGCAGAGATTGAGACCCTAGTATATATATATATATATATATATATAATTATATTAAAAATGCTGTCTTAAGATATGGATATATATAACATGCCCAAAGACATGAGTATACTGGGTCCTAGAGTCAAAGCTATGTCGATTTCTGCTTGACGTGTCCTGTAGAATGTGCAATGGACAGATGATGCCGACTTAAGAGGCATATGGAAGGCTGGGGACTGTGTGCAGAAGGGGTCTCGGACCTGGTCTCCACAGCTATAGCTGGTCATTCTGATATTTTGCCTTATATTCCTGCACAGCCTAGGAAAGCACGACATTATCAAATGCAGCCTTTCGAATAAAGAAACAAAGTCAGAGGTGCGTCCTTTCTTGCCAGAGGCGGGGGCAGAGGAAAGAAGCTGCACAACACAGCTAGTTCCCAGGAACAGAAGTCCTCCCCAGCCTCTACAAAGATCCACCGCATGTCGCTGGGGCTCCACAGGCGGAGCTAGGCCTGGTGGGGGCACGCCTTCGTAAGTTCAGCCACAAGTGGGTTCACTCCCTGTTAGATCCTTGGGCAATAGATATTGTGTCTCAGGGATACAAGTTGGACTTTGAGAAGATGCCCCCTCACCGACGGCCCTGCCGGCTTCCCCCCTCGAGAGGGAAACAGTGTTAACTGCAATTCACAAATTGTATCTTCAACAGGTGGTGGTCAAGGTTCCCCTCCTTCAACAAGGAGGGGGTTATTATTCGACCATGTTGTAGTCCCGAAACCAGACGGTTCGGTCGGACCGATATTGAATTTAAAATCCCTGAACATATACCTGAAAAGGTTCAAGTTCAAGATGGAATCGCTAAGAGCGGTTATTGCAAGCTTGAAAGGGGGAGATTTTATGGTGACTCGGGACATAAAGGATGCATACCTTCATGTCCCCATTTATCCACCTCATCAGGCGTACCTCAGAATTGCGGTACGGGATTGTCATTACCAATTTCAGACGTTGCCGTTTGGTCTCTCCACGGCCTTGAGAATATTTACCAAGGTAATGGCGGAAATGATGGTGTTACTGCGGAAGCAAGGTGTCACTATTATCACGTACTTGGACGATCTCCTCATAAAAGCGAGCTCAAGAGAGCAGTTGCTGAACAGCGTATCGCTTTCTCTGGAAGTCTAACTGCAAAACGTCTGGATTCTATATATTCCAAAGTCGCAGTTGGTTCTTACAGCTCATCTGCCTCTCCTAGGCATGATCCTAGACACAGACCAGAAAAGGGTTTATCTCCCGATAGAGAGAGCTCAGGAGCTCGTGACACTGGTCAGGAATCTATTAAAACCAAAACAGGTGTCCGTGCATCACTGCACTCGGGTCCTGGGAAGGAGGGTGGCATCATACGAGGCCATTCCCTTCGGCAGGTTCCATACGAGGACCTTCCAATGGGACTTGCTGGACAAGTGGTCCGGATCACATCTTCAGATGCATCGGTTAATCACCCTATCCCCCAGAGCCAGGGTGTCTCTCCTGTGGTGGCTGCAGAGTGCTCACCTTCTCGAAGGTCGCAGATTCGGCATTCAGGACTGGGTCCTGGTGACCACGGATGCAAGCCTCCGAGGGTGGGGGGCAGTCACACAGGGAAGAAATTTCCAAGGGCTGTGGTCAAGGCAGGAAACTTGCCTTCACATCAATATCCTGGAACTAAGGGCCATATGCAACGCCCTAAGTCAAGCGGAGACCCTGCTTCGCGACCAACCGGTTCTGATTCAGTCAGACAATATCACCGCAGTGGCTCATGTAAACCATCTAGGCGGCACAAGGAGCAGGGTGGCGATGGTGCAAGCCACCAGAATTCTTCGCTGGGCGGAGAATCACGTAAGCGCACTGTCAGCAGTGTTCATTCCGGGAGTGGACAACTGGGAAGCAGACTTCCTCAGCAGGCACGACCTCCACCCGGGAGAGTGGGGACTTCATCAAGAAGTCTTCGCACAGCTTGAAGGTCGGTGGGAACTGCCACAGGTGGACATGATGGCATCCCGCCTCAACAAAAAGCTACAGAGGTATTGCGCCAGGTCAAGAGACTCTCAGGCGATAGCTGTAGACGCACTGGTGACACCGTGGATGTTCCAGTCGGTTTATGTGTTTCCTCCTTTTCCTCTCTTACCCAAGGTGCTGAGAATCATAAGGAAAAGAGGAGTGAGAACAATACTCATTGTTCCGGATTGGCCAAGAAGGACTTGGTATCCAGAGCTGCAAGAAATGCTCACAGAGGACCCATGGCCTCTGCCTCTAGGGCAGGATCTGTTGCAGCAGGGACCTTGTATGTTCCAAGACTTACCGCAGCTGCGTTTGACGGCATGGCGGTTGGACGCCAGATCCTAGTAGAAAAGAGGGGTTCCGGATGAGGTTATTCCTACGCTGATAAGGGCTAGGAAGGACGTGACGGCTAACCGTATACGGCGAAAATATGTTGCTGGGTGTGAGGCCAGGAATGCCTCTACAGAGGAAGTCCAGCTGGGCCGTTTCCTTCACTTCCTACAGTCGGGAGTGACTTTCGGCCTAGAATTGGGGTCCATTAAGGTCCAGATTTCGGCCCGATCCATTTTCTTCATACAAAAACTAGCTTCTCTACCTGAAGTTCAGACGTTTGTAAAGGGAGTGCTGCATATTCAGCCCCTTTTCTCTATCGTCCTAGTGGATGCTGGGGTTCCTGAAAGGACCATGGGGAATAGCGGCTCCGCAGGAGACAGGGCACAAAAAGTAAAGCTTTACGATCAGGTGGTGTGTACTGGCTCCTCCCCCTATGACCCTCCTCCAAGCCTCAGTTAGATTTTTGTGCCCGGCCGAGAAGGGTGCAATCTAGGTGGCTCTCCTAAAGAGCTGCTTAGAAAAGTTTAGCTTAGGTTTTTTATTTTACAGTGAGTCCTGCTGGCAACAGGATCACTGCAACGAGGGACTTAGGGGAGAAGAAGTGAACTCACCTGCGTGCAGGATGGATTGGCTTCTTGGCTACTGGACATCAGCTCCAGAGGGACGATCACAGGTACAGCCTGGATGGTCACCGGAGCCTTGCCGCCGGCCCCCTTGCAGATGCTGAAGTAAGAAGAGGTCCAGAATCGGCGGCAGAAGACTCCTCAGTCTTCTAAAGGTAGCGCACAGCACTGCAGCTGTGCGCCATTTTCCTCTCAGCACACTTCACACGGCAGTCACTGAGGGTGCAGGGCGCTGGGAGGGGGGCGCCCTGGGAGGCAAATGAAAACCTATTTTGGCTAAAAATACTTCACATATAGCCTCCGGAGGCTATATGGAGATATTTAACCCCTGCCAGAATCCGTTAAGAGCGGGAGACGAGGCCGCCGAAAAAGGGGCGGGGCCTATCTCCTCAGCACACAGCGCCATTTTCCCTCACAGAAAGGCTGGAGGGAAGGCTCCCAGGCTCTCCCCTGCACTGCACTACAGAAACAGGGTTAAAACAGAGAGGGGGGGCACTAATTTGGCGTTAGAAATATATAATAAAGATGCTATAAGGGAAAACACTTATATAAGGTTGTCCCTATATAATTATAGCGTTTTTGGTGTGTGCTGGCAAACTCTCCCTCTGTCTCTCCAAAGGGCTAGTGGGTCCTGTCCTCTATCAGAGCATTCCCTGTGTGTGTGCTGTGTGTCGGTACGTGTGTGTCGACATGTATGAGGACGATGTTGGTGAGGAGGCGGAGCAATTGCCTGTAATGGTGATGTCACTCTCTAGGGAGTCGACACCGGAATGGATGGCTTATTTAGGGAATTACGTGATAATGTCAACACGCTGCAAGGTCGGTTGACGACATGAAACGGCCGACAAACAATTAGTACCGGTCCAGATGTCTCAAAAACACCGTCAGGGGTTTTAAAACGCCCGTTTACTTTAGTCGGTCGACACAGACACAGACAGGGACACTGAATCCAGTGTCGACGGTGAATAAACAAACGTATTCCTTATTAGGGCCACACGTTAAAGGCAATGAAGGAGGTGTTACATATTTCTGATACTACAAGTACCACAAAAGAGGGTATTATGTGGGATGTGAAAAAACTACCGTAGTTTTTCCTGAATCAGATAAATTAAATAAAGTGTGTGATGATGCGTGGGTTCCCCCCGATAGAAAATTAGGGGCGGTATACCCTTTCCCGCCAGAAGTTAGGGCGCGTTGGGAAACACCCCTTAGGGTGGCTAAGGCGCTCACACGCTTATCAAAACAAGTGGCGGTACCGTCTATAGATAGGGCCGTCCTCAAGGACCAGCTGACAGGAGGCTGGAAAATATCATAAAAAGTATATACACACATACTGGTGTTATACTGCGACCAGCGATCGCCTCAGCCTGGATGTGCAGAGCTGGGGTGGCTTGGTCGGATTCCCTGACTAAAAATATTGATACCCTTGACAGGGACAGTATTTTATTGACTATAGAGCATTTAAAGGATGCATTTCTATATATGCGAGATGCACAGAGGGATATTTGCACTCTGGCATCAAGAGTAAATGCGATGTCCATATCTGCCAGAAGATGTTATGGACACGACAGTGGTCAGGTGATGCAGATTCCAAACGGCACAAAGGTGTATTGCCGTATAAAGGAAGAGGAGTTATTTGGGGTCGGTCCATCGGACCTGGTGGCCACGGCAACTGCTGGAAAATCCACCGTTTTTACCCTAAGTCACATCTCTGCAGAAAAAGACACCGTCTTTTCAGCCTCAGTCCTTTCGTCCCTATAAGAGTCATATCTGCCCAGGGTTAGAGGAAAGGGAAGAAGACTGCAGCAGGCAGCCCATTCCCAGGAACAGAAGCGTTCCACCGCTTCTGACAAGTTCTCAGCATGGCGCTGAGACCGTACAGGACCCCTGGATCCTACAAGTAGTATCCCAGGGGTACAGATTGGAATGTCGAGACGTTTCCCCTTCGCAGGCTCCTGAAGTCTGCTTTACCAAGGTCTCCCTCCGACAAGGAGGCAGTATGGGAAAAAATTCACAAGCTGTATTCCCAGCAGGTGATAATTAAATTACCTCTCCTACTACAAGAAAAGGGGTATTATTCCACACTATATTGTGGTACTGAAGCCAGAAGGCTAGGTGAGACTTATTCTAAAAAATTTTTGAACACTTACAAAGGTTCAAATCAAGATGGAGTCACTCAGAGCAGTGATAACGAACCAGGAAGAAGGGGACTATATAGTGTCCCGGGACATCAGGGATGCTTACCTCTATGTCCCAAATTTGCCCTTCTCACTAAGGGTACCTCAGGTTCGTGGTGCAGAACTGTCACTATCAGTTTCAGACGCTGCCGTTTGGATTGTCCACGGCACCCCGGGTCTTTACCAAGGTAATGGCCGAAATGATGATTCTTCTTCGAAGAAAAGGCGTCTTAATTATCCCTTACTTGGACTATCTCCTGATAAGGGCATAGTCCAGGGAACAGTTGGAGGTCGGAGTAGCACTATCTCGGATACTGCTACAACAGCACGGGTGGATTCTAAATATTCCAAAATCGCAGCTGATCCCGACGACACGTCTGCTGTGCCTAGGGATGATTCTGGTCACAGTCCAGAAAAAGGTGTTTCTCCCGGAAGAGAAAGCCAGGGAGTTATCCGAGCTAGTCAGGAACCTCCTAAAAACAGTGCATCATTGCACAAGGGTCCTGGTAAAAATGGTGGCTTCCTACGAAGCAATTCCATTCGGCAGATTTCACGCAAGAACTTTTCAGTGGGATCTGCTGGACAAATGGTCCGGATCGCATCTTCAGATGCATCAGCGGATAACCCTATATCCAAGGACAAGGGTGTCTCTCCTGTGGTGGTTATAGAGTGCTCATCTTCTAGAGGGCCGCAGATTCGGCATTCAGGATTGGATGCTGGTGACCACGGAGCCCAGCCCGAGAGGCTGGGGAGCAGTCACACAAGGAAAAAATTTCCAGGGAGTGTGATCAAGTCTGGAGACTTTTCTCCACATAAATATACTGGAGCTAAGGGTAAATTTATAATGCTCTAAGCTTAGCAAGACCTCTGCTTCAAGGTCAGCCGGTATTGATCCAGTGGGAAAAACATCACGGCAGTCGCCCACGTAAACAGACAGGGCGACACAAGAAGCAGGAGGGCAATGGCAAAAACTGCAAGGACTTTTCGCTGGGCGGAAAATCATGTGATAGCACTGTCAGCAGTGTTTCATCCCGGGAATGGAAACTGGGAAGCAGACTTCCTCAGCAGGCACGACCTCCACCCGGGAGAGTGGAAACTTCATCGGGAAGTTTTTTCCACATGATTGTAAACCGTTGGGAAATACCAAAGGTGGACATGATGGCGTCCCGTCTGAACAAAAAACGGGACAGGTATTGCGCCAGGTCAAGAGACCCTCAGGCAATAGCTGTGGACGTTCTGGTAACACCGTGGGTGTACCAGTCGGTGTATGTGTTCCCTCCTCTGCTTCTCATACCTAAGGTGCTGAGAATTATAAGACGTAGAGGAGTAAGAACTATACTCATGGCTCCGGATTGGCCAAGAAGGACTTGGTACCCAGAACTTCAAGAGATGCTTACAGAGGTCTTATGGCCTCTGCTGCTAAGAAGGGATTTGCTTCAGCAAGTACCATGTCTGTTCCAAGACTTACCGCAACTGCGTTTGTCGGCATGGCGGTGGAACGCCGGATCCTAAGGGAAAAAGGCATTCCGGAAGAGGTCATTCCTACCCTGGTCAAAGCCAGAAAGGAGGTGACCGCACAACATTATCACCACATGTGGCGAAAATATGTTGCGTGGTGTGAGGCCAGGATGGCCCCACAAAGAAATTTCAACTCGGTCGTTTCCTGCATTTCCTGCAAACAGGAGTGTCTATGGGCCGCAAATTGGGGTCCATTAAGGTTCAAATTTCGGCCCTGTCGATTTTCTTCCAGAAACAATTGGCTTCAGTTCCTGAAGTCCAGAAGTTTGTCAAGGGAGTATTGCATATACAACCCCCTTTTGTGCCTCCAGTGGCACTGTGGGATCTCAACGTAGTTCTGGGATTCCTCAAATCACATTGGTTTAAAACCAGTCAAATCTGTGGATTTGAAGCATCTCACATGAAAAGTGACCATGCTCTTGGCCCTGGCCTGGACCAGGCGAGTGTCAAATTGGTGGTTTTTTCTCAAAAAAAGCCCATATCTGTTTGTCCATTCGGACAGGGCAGAGCTGCGGACTCGTCCCCAGTTCTCTCCCTAAGGTGGTGTCAGTGTTTCACCTGAACCAGCTTATTGTGGTGCCTTGCACCTACTAGGGACTTGGAGGACTCCAAGTTGCTAGATGTTGTCAGGGCCCTGAAAATATGTTCCAGGACGGCTGGAGTCAGGAAAACTGATTTGCTGTTATCCTGTATGCACCCAACAAACTGGGTGCTCTTGCTTCTAAGCAGACTATTGCTAGTTGGATGTGTAATACAATTCAGCTTGCACATTCTGTGGCAGGCCTGCCACAGCCAAAATATGTAAATGCCCATTCCACAAGGACGGTGGGCTCATCTTGGGCGGCTGCCCGAGGGGTCTCGGCTTTACAACTTTGCCGAGCGGTTATTTAGTCAGGGGCAAACACGTTTGTAAAATCCTACAAATTTGATACCCTGGCTAAGGAGGACCTGGAGTTCTCTCATTCGGTGCTGCAGAGTCATCCGCACTCTCCCGCCCGTTTGGGAGCTTTGGTATTATCCCCATGGTCCTTTCAGGAACCCCAGCATCCACTAGGACGATAGAGAAAATAAGAATTTACTTACCGATAATTCTATTTCTCGGAGTCCGTAGTGGATGCTGGGCGCCCATCCCAAGTGCGGATTGTCTGCAATACTTGTACATAGTTACAAAAATCGGGTTATTATTGTTGTGAGCCATCTTTTCAGAGGCTCCGCTGTTATCATACTGTTAACTGGGTTCAGATCACAGGTTGTACAGTGTGATTGGTGTGGCTGGTATGAGTCTTACCCGGGATTCAAAATCCTTCCTTATTGTGTACGCTCGTCCGGGCACAGTACCTAACTGAGGCTTGGAGGAGGGTCATAGGGGGAGGAGCCAGTACACACCACCTGATCGTAAAGCTTTACTTTTTGTGCCCTGTCTCCTGCGGAGCCGCTATTCCCCATGGTCCTTTCAGGAACCCCAGCATCCACTACGGACTCCGAGAAATAGAATTATCGGTAAGTAAATTCTTATTTTTTGTGCCACCAGTGGCACCTTGGGATCTTAACGTGGTGTTGAGTTTCCTGAAATCTCACTGGTTTGAGCCGCTTAAGACCGTGGAGTTAAAATATTTCACGTGGAAAGTGGTCAAAAATTGGCGGCTTTGTCATGTAAAAGCCCCTATCTGGTTTTCCATATGGACAGGGCAGAATTACGGACTCGTCCGCAATTTCTGCCAAAGGTGGTTTCATCTTTTCATGTGAACCAACCTATTGTGGTGCCTGCGGCTACTCGTGACTTGGAGGATTCCAAGTTACTAGATGTAGTCAGGGCTTTGAAGATTTATGTAGCCAGATCGGCTGGAGTCAGGAAACCTGACTCGCTGTTTATCCTGTATACATCCAACAAGCTGGGTGCTCCTGCTTCAAAGCAAACTATTGCTCGCTGGATCTGTAACACGATTCAGCAGGCTCATTCTGCGGCTGGCTTGCCGCCTCCAAAATCAGTAAAAGCCCATTCCACAAGTAAGGTGGGCTCTTCTTGGGCGGCTGCCCGAGGGGTCTCGGCATTACAACTTTGCCGAGCAGCTACTTGGTCGGGTTCAAACACTTTTGCAAAGTTCTACAAGTTTGATACCCTGGCTGAGGAGGACCTTGTGTTTGCTCATTTGGTGCTGCAGAGTCATCCGCACTCTCCCGCCCGTTTGGGAGCTTTGGTATAATCCCCATGGTCCTTACGGAGTCCCCAGCATCCACTAGGACGTTAGAGAAAATAAGATTTTACTCACCGGTAAATCTATTTCTCGTAGTCCGTAGTGGATGCTGGGCGCCCGTCCCAAGTGCGGACTTTTTTTTGCAATACTTGTATATAGTTATTGCTTACATAAGGGTTATGTTATGGTTGCATCAGGTTTGTCTGATGCTCTGTTGTTGTTCATACTGTTGACTGGGTATGTTATCACAAGTTATACGGTGTGATTGGTGTGGCTGGTATGAGTCTTACCCTGGATTCCAAAATCCTTTCCTTGTAATGTCAGCTCTTCCGGGCACAGTTTCCTTAACTGGGGTCTGGAGGAGGGGCATAGAGGGAGGAGCCAGTGCACACCAGATAGTACCTAATCTTTCTTTTAGAGTGCCCAGTCTCCTGCGGAGCCCGTCTATTCCCCATGGTCCTTACGGAGTCCCCAGCATCCACTACGGACTACGAGAAATAGATTTACCGGTGAGTAAAATCTTATTTTTTCAAACCCAGCCTGTAACTTGACAGGAGCTGATTGGCTGGTGCATTATCACCTTCTACTTTATCACTTCTGCAGGCTTAATGCATCTGCCCTTTCAACAAAGCCCAGCCTTTTTGTCATTTTCAAGTAGTTGCAGGGTCATGTTTTAAAAGTGAAGTTTCTGCAGCAGGGTACACGGGTTTCCACAGGGAAACATCAAGGTGTAGAGATGGATCTGGATCCATAGGCACCAACAGGAAAGCTTTAGCTGTCCCAGGATGCTTAGGGGCCTCCTCTATAAACCCGCCTCCAGGCACTGTGAGCTCAGTTTTTAGTTGGTACCTGAAAGCTTTTTTTTCTAAAATAAATAAATGGGTTTTCTCTAATGTCCTAGTGGATGCTGGGGACTCCGTAAAGACCATGGGGAATAGACGGGCTTCGCAACCAACCAGTGCTGATTCAGTCAGACAACATCACCGCAGTGGCTCATGTAAACCGCCAGGGCGGCACAAGAAGCAGAGTGGCGATGGCAGAAGCCACCAGGATTCTTCGTTGGGCGGAGAATCACGTGCAAGCACTGTCAGCAGTGTTCATTCCGGGAGTGGACAACTGGGAAGCAGACTTCCTCAGCAGGCACGACCTCCACCCGGGAGAGTGGGGACTTCATCACGAGGTCTTCACTCAGATTACAAATCGATGGGAACTGCCACAGGTGGACATGATGGCGTCCCGTCACAACAAAAAGCTACAAAGGTATTGCGCCAGGTCAAGAGACCCTCAGGCGATAGCTGTGGACGCCCTGGTAACACCGTGGGTGTTCCAGTCGGTCTATGTGTTTCCTCCTCTTCCTCTCATACCCAAGGTGCTGAGAATCGTAAGAAAAAGAAGAGTGAGAACAATACTCATTGTTCCGGATTGGCCAAGAAGGACTTGGTACCCAGAACTGCAAGAAATGCTCACAGAGGACCCATGGCCTCTGCCTCTCAGACAGGACCTATTGCAACAAGGGCCCTGTCTGTTCCAAGACTTGCTGCGTTTGACGGCATGGCGGTTGAACGCAGGATCCTAGCGGAAAAAGGCATTCCGGATGAAGTTATTCCTACGCTGATAAAGGCTAGGAAGGACGTGACCGCAAAACACTATCACCGTATATGGCGAAAATATGTTGCCTGGTGTGAGGCCAGGAAGGCCCCTACAGAGGAATTCCAGCTGGGCCGGTTCCTGCACTTCCTACAGTCTGGAGTGACTATGGGCCTGAAGTTGGGGTCCATAAAGGTCCAGATTTCGGCACTATCCATTTTCTTTCAAAAGGAACTGGCTTCTTTTCCTGAAGTTCAGACGTTTGTTAAGGGAGTGCTGCATATTCAGTCCCCTTTTGTGCCACCAGTGGCACCTTGGGATCTCAACGTGGTGTTGGGTTTCCTGAAATCCCACTGGTTTGAGCCACTTAAGACCGTGGAGCTAAAGTATCTCACGTGGAAGGTGGTCATGCTATTGGCCTTAGCTTCGGCTAGGCGTGTGTCAGAATTGGCGGCTTTGTCATGTAAAAGCCCCTATCTGGTTTTCCATATGGACAGGGCAGAATTACGGATTCGTCCGCAATTTCTGCTGACAGTGGTGTCATCTTTTCATTTGAACCAACCTATTGTGGTGCCTGCGGCTACTCGTGACTTGGAGGATTCCAAGTTGCTTGATGTAGTCAGGGCTTTGAAGATCTATGTAGCCAGGACGGCTGGAGTCAGGAAGACTGACTCGCTGTTTATCCTGTATGCATCCAATAAGCTGGGTGCTCCTGCTTCAAAGCAAACTATTGCTCGCTGGATCTGTAGCACGATTCAGCAGGCTCATTCTGCGGCTGGATTGCCGCATCCAAAATCAGTGAAAGCCCATTCCACAAGGAAAGTGGGCTCTTCTTGGGCGGCTGCCCGAGGGGTCTCGGCATTACAGCTTTGCCGAGCAGCTACTTGGTCGGGTTCAAACACATTTGCTAAGTTCTACAAGTTTGATACCCTGGCTGAGGAGGACCTTGTGTTTGCCCATTCGGTGCTGCAGAGTCATCCGCACTCTCCCGCCAGTTTGGGAGCTTTGGTATAATCCCCATGGTCCTTACGGAGTCCCCAGCATCCACTAGGACGTTAGAGAAAATAAGATTTTACTCACCGGTAATTCTATTTCTCGTAGTCCGTAGTGGATGCTGGGCGCCCGTCCCAAGTGCGGACTTTCTGCAATACGTGTATATAGTTAATGCTTAATAAAGGGTTATGTTATGTTGGCATCCGTGGTTGATGCTTTGTTGTTGTTCATACTGTTAATTGGGTATGTTATCACAAGTTATACGGTGTGATTGGTGTGGCTGGTATGAGTCTTACCCTGGATTCCAAAATCCTTTCCTTGTAATGTCAGCTTTTCCGGGCATATTTTCCTTAACTGAGGTCTGGAGGAGGGGCATAGAGGGAGGAGCCAGTGCACACCAGTAGTACTAAATCTTTCTTAGAGTGCCCAGTCTCCTGCGGAGCCTGTCTATTCCCCATGGTCCTTACGGAGTCCCCAGCATCCACTACGGACTACGAGAAATAGATTTACCGGTGAGTAAAATCTTATTATTATTTTTTTCTTCAGAGCTGGTATCACTGTGTAAGTATTTTGACTTCATTACTGCATCTCCATCACCTCCCAATCGGCGCCGCATACTCTTGCTGGCCTGGTTCCCGGGTACTTGCTGCAGGGATATCCGCGGATGTAGGCACAGTCCCGTCAAACTCTCCAGGATCGCGTGGCGGCTGCTGCTAGCGGGAGGCAGGTAAGAGGGTGTCCTTGCGGAACCCGCTGTTAAATCGCGTTCTGTACATGCCTAGGGAGACGGGCTGCAGTACTGTCGTGGACACGATCACTGGGCAGAGACCACACTAGACCTCCAGGGCAATAGGAGCACATGTCAGGTATATTAATACCGCTTTTTATAAGGCTCCATAGTACCTGGGGTGGAAGACCAGCATAGGGGAGGCGGTACTTGATCTGTAGCTGCTTCCCTGGCCCAGGTCGCCATCTACTGCATATTTCTCGCCCTGGAGCTGCCTCGGTCTCCCTCATTCCCTCACAGAGACGCTGGGCTCCATCTTAACAGCATAGCAGCAGCAGGTGTCCGGGTTTTCTGGGCAAGGTCTCCCATGTAAAGCCGCCTGTATACAGCGCTGTGCATTTACATTACACTTAAGTATCCTACCTGTCTCTGAGACAACGTCAGTTGAGAAATTGTGTATACTGCAGATTATATTGTACGAGTAGTCTGCTATATCCTCCGTACCGTGCTGTGATAGTCTGGTCCAGTGTTTTTCAACCACTGCCGTGGCCCGTCAGTGTTTTGCTGCTACTGAGGCCCTGGAACGATCAATACTGGTGGGTTTAGTGGTTGCAGAGCCAGTTCTAATTTTGGGCCCGGGCAGTGTTGGGCTCTTCTGGCTTTCTCAGATGTGGCTCAGGTGTTACCTATGGAGAAGCTGCGACATGACTTCCTAGGACACACAACTGCACCATGCATCACCATTATATTTGAATGTACCTTGGCAATATTTAAAGCATGTTCAGTGTGCCGCGAGTTGTAAATGGTTGAAAATCTCTGCTCTAGTGTGTAAAGCCCCCTACACACTGTGTGATGTAATCGACCAATGATATATTGTTCAATGCTACGTCAATGGTTGATTTTGCCTACACACTGGACAATATCGTTGGTTAATTTGGACACTATGAGAGTACATTACATCTATTTCTGCTGCAGGGTACACTGGGCTCCACTAGGATAAACATAGGGGTGTAGAGTAGGATCTTGATCCGAGGCACCAACAGGCTGAAAAGCTTTGACTGTTCTCAGAATGCATAGCGCCGCCTCCTCTATAACCCCGCCTCCGTGCACAGGAGCTCAGTTTTGTAGTTGGTGCCCCAGATGGGTGTGGTTCATCAAATCGACAGTGTCTAGGTCGACAATGTTTAGGTCGACCACTATAGGTCGACAGTCACTAGGTCGACAGGGTTTCTAGGTCGACATGTGCTAGGTCGACAGGTCTAAAGGTCGACATGAGTTTTTTTGTGTTTTTTTGGTGTCGTTTTCTTCGTAGTGACCGGGATCCCAAATTAGTGCACCGCGTCCCCTCGCATGGCTCGCTTCGCTCGCCATGCTTCGGGCATGGTGCCTTCGCTCCGCTACCGCTTCGCTCTGCACACTTTACCGTTCCAATCGTAGTCCACGTGGATCGTTAAGTATGAAAAAATTCAAAAA
Organism: Pseudophryne corroboree; assembly: GCF_028390025.1. Taxonomy (NCBI): domain Eukaryota; kingdom Metazoa; phylum Chordata; class Amphibia; order Anura; family Myobatrachidae; genus Pseudophryne; species Pseudophryne corroboree. Next base: position 289,963,494 of record NC_086452.1, on the reverse strand, counting down.
AAGATATTTTTTTTTTAAAAACTCATGTCGACCTAGAAACCCTGTCGACCTTCCATCCATTTCGACCTAGTGACTGTCGACCTATAGTGGTCGACCTAAACATTGTCGACCTAGACACTGTCGATCTTCAGACCGGATCCCCCCCAGATAACAGGCACATAACAGAGGGGCTGCACTGGGTAGCCCTGAGAAGAGCTTTTTAGAAGAAAAGTGAAGACTTCAAGGGCAGCAGCAGTGTGTATATGTCTTTTGACATTCACTACTGCAGCTCCATCTCTCCCCAGCGGCGCTGTACACTCCCGAGCCCTGGTTGCTGGGTAACTACAGCAGGAGGCTCCGGTTTTCTTCAATGGTCAGGCACACGCGACGGGGGCTCTTCGGGATCGCGTAGCCGCTCTTCGGGAGGTGGTGAGTGGGTCCCGCTTGCGGGACCCTTACTTTATTGCGGTCAGTGGGAGGCGGGCTGCGCGCGCTGGTGGTGGACACTGTGGCAGTACAGGCGATCCCACTAGATCACAGGTTCTCAAACTCGGTCCTCAGGACCCCACACGGTGCATGTTTTGCAGGTCTCCTCACAGAATCACAAGTAACATAATTAGCTCCACCTGTGGACCTTTTAAAATGTGTCAGTGAGTAATTAATACACCTGTGCACCTGCTGGGTTACCTGCAAAACATGCACTGTGTGGGGTCCTGAGGACCGAGTTTGAGAACCACTGCACTAGATCACCAGGGCATGGGTGCCGGTCAGGCTTTCTCTTAAAACCATTTTTAATAGTAGCCCACAGTACCTGGTGGTTTTGCCAGCAGGGGGATAAGGCTTAGACCTGGAACCCCTCCCCCAGCCCCAGGGCGCCATTTACCGCAAATGTTCCCGCCCTGGAGCTGCATATCTGTCTCTTCCTCACTCCCTGTCAGTGTCTGGGCGCCATTTCTCTCAGCTACACTGTTCCTGGGACTGCTTGGGAAAATCCTCCTGTGTAAAGCCGCCTGGTTGTCAGCGCTGTGACTTTACATGACACTTAAGTATTCTACCTGCTTATTAGACAGTGTTAGTTACGAAAGAGTGCATTTAGTCAGGGTTTTCTAGTACAATTACCCTGTGATATACATCCAGTTCTTACTGTGCAGTGTTATATCTATTGACTACATAGCTGTGTAAGCTAGTCCAGTGCTGTATTATTGTTAGTAATAACCTCTGCATTGTACAACTGTGACTATATGTGTGTGCATTAGCTTGCTGAGTAGTTTCCATTTGTGTCTCTCACTCAACTTGCTATCCCTATATTCTATAACCTGAGGGGGCTTGGTGCGTCAGGTTTTATAATAATATAGGATATTCACAAGATATACTCTGATACGTATTTTTCTCTGATTTTAGTCACCATATCTCTCCTATATCTCTACTTGTGCTGATTACACTGCGCAGGGGTTTGGGTAAGAGGTATTGTGCTGCTGCCAATTGTACTGTGTTACCTGATACTGTCAGTTATATCATGTCTGCTCCTGAAGGTAACGGTTCTGGGGCTGAACACACTGCCGGTGTTGCTGAAGCCACAGATCCATATGAGGAGAATATAGCAGCTGTGGGCTCTGGTTCTGGGGGCTCCTTGCCCCCCCAGTGGGACTGTGGCAACGGAGGTCCATAATGACCCACCATGGGCTGCTTTTTCCACGCTTGCTAACGTCCCTGCAGCTAATCCGCCGCGGGCGGACAATTTATCTGCTCAATTGAAGAAGTTGAACCAGTCCCTGACTATTAAAAAGTCTGACCCTCGCTCGCCTAAGACCAAGGGGTCCTCTAAGCGAGCTCTTATCTCCCAATCCACTGCTGTCACTAACACCTCGTCTGATGAAGATGGCACTTACACTGACCCCACAGATTCTGTCTCAGATACTGCTGATGGGGAGGGTAGTTCACATGTGGATGTTCCAGATCTGTAGGAGGCTATTAAATGAATTTTACATATTACGGATGATCCCGAGCCGTCCGTCCCTCCTAAGAAACCAGATAGGTTCAAGCGTCAGAAGGTGGTTAAACAAGTTTTACCTCACTCTGACCACCTAGTGGATATACGTCGGGAACCCTGGGGAAACTCGGGTAAGAAGTTTGCGCCTCAAAAGGAGATGCTGGCTCGCTATCCCCTCGCGCCAGAGCTGTCTAAAAATTGGGAAACTCCTCCTTCAGTAGACTCGCATGTGGCTAGGATGGTGGTTTCCTCAGCTCTACCTGTCACTACTGTCGCGTCTCTAAAAGAGCCTACGGATAAACGTGTGGAGGGTTGTCTGAAAGCGATTTACACCCTCACGGGTACTGCACAAAGGCCCACTATTGCAGCAACATGGGCTGCAGAGGCTATTGAAGCATGGCCCTTGGAGTTAGAAGCTGAAATCTCTTCTGACCATGCTAGACAATGCTTGTCATATATTGTCACAGCTTCTCGCTATATTAAAGAGGCGGCTTCTGATGCCGGTATCCTAGCAGCCAAGGCCTCTACTACATCAGTCCTGGCTCGCCGGATTTTGTGGCTGAGATCCTGGTCTGTGGATCTGGACTCTAGAAAAACCCTGGAGGTACTCCCTTTCAAGGGAGATATTCTGTTTGGGGAGGACTTAAATAAGATTGTGGCTGACTTGGCTTCTGCCAAAACTGCCTGTCTGCCAAGTACCGTTCCTTCTATGTCGAAGGATAAAGGTACTTCCGTTCGTCCTTCAGGTAAAGCAAAAGGTCAGGCGTACAACAAGCAGGCCCGCACTTCCAAACCTGGTAAGCCAAAACCCAAAAGAGCTTGGGCTGCCCGTCAGCCAGCTTCCAAGACTGATAAGCCTACAGCATGACGAGGCGGGGATCCCAGGGTGGGGGGCCGGCTTCTAGGGTATACCCAGGAATGGTTGAAGACCACTTCAGATGCCTGGGTACGGGAAGTCGTCACTCGAGGTTACGCCATAGCCTTCAAAAACCGACCCCCTCATCGATTTTGCCGGACAGACGTCCCGTTGGACCAGACAAAGGCAAACCCTCTACATTCTGTGGTACAGACCCTCCTGGATACAGGAGTCGTAGTACAGGTGCCTCTTGCTTAGATGGGCCGGGGGTACTATTCTCCGCTGTTTCTAGTCCCGAAACCGAATGGATCCTCCCGGCCCATTCTCAACCTCAAGGCATTGAACAGGTTTGTGAAGGTTTCCAAGTTCCGTATGGAAACTCTTCGCTCTATAGTTCTGGCCTTTGGAACCTGGGGACTACATGGTCTCCCTGGACATACAGGATGCTTACCTGCATATTCCTATAGCAGCGTCACATCAGCAATACCTGATGTTTGCAATTGGCAACCTCCATTACCAGTTTTGGGCGTTAACTTTTGGTTTAACTACAGCTCCGCGAGTCTTCACCAAAGTGATGACGGTGGTACTCCGCCGTCAAGAGGTCAGGATACTGCCGTATCTGGACGACTTGTTAATCCTGGCAAATTCCCCAGATCTTCTCCTACGTCATCTGGATATGACTGTCCAGTGTACTTCGCAGCAGAAAACGAGCTTTATGGTAAGAACTTACCTTTGTTAAATCTCTTTCTGCGAGGTACACTGGGCTCCACAAGGCGCCCACCCTGACGCACTTAGCTTCTTTGGGTTGGTATGGCATTAGCCGCTGACACTTCTCCTGTTGTGAGAGTGTGGTGTATGTGGCTACTAACCGTTGTCGTCTCTTTTCTTGCTACTGCATTGGGCTGGTTAACTAAAAACTGAGCTCCTGTGCAGGGAGGCGGTGTTATAGAGGAGGCGGCGCTATGCATTCTGGAAACAGTCAAAGCTTTTCAGCCTGTTGGTGCCTCGGATCAAGATCCTACTCTACAGCCCTATGTCTATCCTTGTGGAGCCCAGTGTACCTCGCAGAAAGAGTTTTAACAAAGGTAAGTTCTTACCATAAATCTCGTTATCGTCAAAATTGACTTGCATGTTTTTTAATAACATATCTTTTATTGTTTTTTTCCCCCCAAAATAACAACCACCATCAAAAAGAACCAATGGGAGAACCAATGCATAGACACCATGTTCCACATACTGGGGCTGGAGCAGTGTCACACTGCTCCAGCTCCAATGTGTGGAACATGGTGTCTATGCTGGATTGGGTGATCCAAGCACTGTATATTTACTTCCTCCGGGAGACCTAATCGGTCCACTTATTGACATTTTTGGGATCCAGTTAAGAAAGCTAATTTGTGCCTTGAAATTAATGCAGATGTGGAGCAGTTGACACTATACCACTATTACCCGTTGTTGTTTGGATTAATTATGGCTGAATACAAAAGAGGCTTATCTTGATAAAGATTCTTGTTTTAGAATCGAAACGTTGACCGAATAAAGCCATGAATAGTTGAATTATTATACATTTTGGACTTTAGTTTGAGGAGAGTTCCCCCCAGACTACTGGACTATTGTGCGTGTGTGAATATGAATGATAACTCAAACGTTTCTTTCACTCATGGTTAGTGGTTGGGTGAAGCCATTTATTGTCAAACAACTGTGTTTACTCTTTTTAAATCATAATGACAACAGAAACTACCCAAATGACCCTGATCAAAAGTTTACATACCCCAGTTCTTAATACCGTGTATTGCCCCCTTTAACATCAATGACAGCTTAAAGTCTTTTGTGGTAGTTGTGGATGAGGCTCTTTATTTTCTCAGATGGTAAAGCTGCCCATTTTTCTTGGCAAAAAGCCTCCAGTTCCTGTAAATTCTTGGGCTGTCTTGCATGAACTGCACGTTTGAGATCTCCCCAGAGTGGCTCAATGATATTGAGGTCAGGAGACTGAGAGACTTGGCCTTGTGTTTTGGATCATTGTCATGTTGGAACGTCCAAGTACGTCCCATGCGCAGCTTCCGGGCTGATGAGTGCAAATTTTCCTCCAGTATTTTCTGATAACCTGCTGCATTCATCTTGCCATCAATTTTGATCAAGTTTCCAGTGCCTTTGTAGCTCACACATCCCCAAAACATCAGTGATACACCTCCGTGTTTCACAGTAGGAATGGTGTACCTTTCATCATAGGCCTTGTTGACTCCTCTCCAAATGTAACGTTTATGGTTGTGGCAAAAAAAGTTACATTTTGGTCTCATCACTCCAAATGACTTTGTTCCTGAAGTTTTGAGGCTTGTCTCTGTGCTGTTTGGATAATTGTAAGCGGGATGCTTTGTGGCATTTGCGTAGTAATGGCTTTCTTCTGGCAACTCGACCATGCAGCCCATTTTTCTACAAATGCCTCCTTATTGTGCATCTTGAAACGGGTGGTCTTTTGGTTGCCGAATGTCGGGATCCTGGGGCACAGTATACCGGCGCCGGAATCCCGACGCCTGGCATACCGACACATATTCTCCCTCGTGGGGATCCACGCCCCCCCTGGAGGGAGAATAAATAGCATGGCGCGCCAGCGTTCCCGCAGCGTGGCGATCCCGCAAGTGGCTCCTTTGCGCTCACCACGCTGTCGGGCTCCCGGCGCCAGTATGCTGGTCGCCGGGAGCCTGGCCGCCGGCATACCATACTACACCCCTTGAAACAACCACACCACTTTTTTTCAGAGAGTCCTGTATTTCAGCTGATGTTATTTGTGGATTTTTCTTTGCTTCCCGAACAATTTTCCTGGCAGTTGTGGCTGAAATTTTTGTTGGTCTACCTGACCATGATTTGGTTTCCACAGAATCCCTCATTTTCCACTTCTTAATTAGAGTTTGAACACTGCTGATTGGCATTCTCAATTGCTTGGATATCTTATTATATCCCTTTCCTATTTTATACAGTTCAATTACCTTTTCCCGCAGATCCTTTGACCATTCTTGTGCTTTCCCCATGACTCAGAATCCAGACACGTCAGTGCAGCACTGGATGAAAGATGCAAGGGTCTTTCAGGAGTCCAGAAACTCACTGACCTTTTATACACACACACTGATTACAAGCAAACAGATCATAGGTAAGGATGGTTACCTTTAGTAGTCATTCAAACCCGTTTGTGTCAACTTGTGTGCATGTTATCAGGCCAAAATCTCCAGGGAATGTAAACTTTTGATCAGGGTCATTTGGGTAGTTTCTGTTGTCATTATGATTTAAAAAGAGTAAACACAGTTATTTGACAATAAATGGCTTCACCCAACCACTACCCATGAGTGAAAGAAACGTTTGTGAGTTATCATTCATATTCTCTGACAAATGGACAAATTCTGCTAGGGTATGTAAACTTATGAGCACAACTGTATGTATGTGTGTGTGTGTGTATATATATATATATATATATATATATATATATATATATATATATATGTATATGTGTGTGTGTGTGTGTTTGTTTGTGTGTATGTATATATATATATATATATATATGTGTTCATTCTAGCACCCTGCACCTTTCAAATCCTCTGCAGTTCTCTTTCCTGCCTGGGGTGTCACTCTCTGCTGTGGTGCTTCTCAGCACACTGATCTGTAACTCAGTGCTGTGATACAGACCTGTGTGTGCTGAGAAGCACCAGAGCAGAGAGTGACACTCCAGGCAGGAAAGAGGAACTGCACAGGATTTGAAAGGTGCAGGGTGCTAGAATGAACACTATATATAGATATATAGATATATAGATATATAGATATATAGATATATATAGATATACAGATTATATATAGATTATATATAGATATATAGATTATATATAGATATATAGATTAGATATAGATATAGATATGTGTATATGTATAGATATAGATATATAGATATAGTCAAAATTTATAATGCATATCATGATTGGAGTGCTCCTCAAATATACTAGGCAGCATTGTGGTTGTAACTTTATTTTTAATCAAGAGAAGCTATGCAATTTGACTTGGTACTTTTTGTCTTTTTATTATGGGATCCGGTCTGAAGATCGACAGTGTCTAGGTCGACAATGTTTAGGTCGACCACTATAGGTCGACAGTCACTAGGTCGACATGGATGGAAGGTCGACAGGGTTTCTAGGTCGACATGTGCTAGGTCGACAGGTCTAAAGGTCGACATGAGTTTTTCACATTTTTTTTATTTGGATTTTTTCATACTTAACGATCCACGTGGACTACGATTGGAACGGTAAAGTGTGCTGAGCGAAGCGAAGGCACCATGCCTGAAGCATGGCGAGCGAACGCGGTGCACTAATTTGGGATCCCGGTCACTTTACGAAGAAAACGACACACAAAAAAAAAATCCTCATGTCGACCTTTAGCACATGTCGACCTAGCACATGTCGACCTATAAACCCTGTCGACCTTCCATCCATGTCGACCTAGAAACCCTGTCGACCTTCAATTCATGTCGACCTAGTGACTGTCGACCTATAGTGGTCGACCTAAACATCGTCGACCTAGATACTGTCGATAAAACGAACCACACCCTTTTATTATATCTTTGCAAAACTGAACTTTGCTTCTCTTTCCAGGTAACCTTTGGCTTGCTAAGGGTCTTCAGTGTTGTGATTCCCTTCTTGTACATAGGAACGCTTATTAGCAAGAACTTTGCTGCCCTATTAGAAGAGCATGACATTTTTGTTCCAGAGGATGACGACGACGATGACTAAAAGGTATTTAGAATTGAAGTCCTGGAATGTAATAACGGATATTTCTACTGCGGGGGTACACTGGGCTCCACAAGGATTAACATCGGGGTGTAGAGTAGGATCTTGATGCGAGGCACCAACAGGCTCAAAGCTTTGACTGTTCCCAAGTTGCACAGCGCCGCCTCCTCTATAACCCCACCTCCGTGCACAGGAGCTCAGCTCAGTTTGTAAGTTGGTGCCATTCAGTAAGCAGGTATACAACAGGGGGGCTGCTCTGAGAAAAGTTATTTTTCAGAAGAAAAAAGAATAATTGAAGATTTCAAGGGCTGCAGCAGTGTTAGCTGTCAGTCAGACATCCCCCGCTGCAGCTCCATCACTCTTGCGTCCTGGTTGCCGGGTAACTACAGCGGAGGCTCCGGTGTTCTTCTCGGTTAGTCACACACTCGCTGCTGTCTCCTGGATCGCGTGGCCGCATTCAAAGGGGAGGTAAGGGGTCTCTTTGGCCCGCTGTAATCGCGATCCGGCACAGCCGTGGGAGGCGGGCCGCGCGCGCTGGCGTGGACACTGTAAGGGGCAGCTGCTCCACTAGCCTCCGGGACATAGGGCACAGGTTGGGTTTTTGTCTCTGATAAAACCCGTTTCATTGCAGCACGCAAGCCAGCAGGGAGATAAGGCCTGACCTGTAGCCCCTCCCCCAGCCCCAGGGCGCCGTTTTGGTAAATGTTCCCGCCCTGGAGCTGCATATCTCTCCCTCACTCTCTGTCAGCCGCCATTACACGGAGCTGCGCTGCTCCTCGGACTGCTTGGGCAAATCCTCCTCTGTAAAGCTGCCTGCTGTGCATTTTACAGGACACTTAAGTATTCTACCTGTCAGTGGACAGTGTTAGTTAAGAAAGAGTGCATACAGTCAGGGTTGTGTGGTACAAACACCCTGTGATATACATCCAGTATTTACTGTGTTTTGTTATATCTACTGTGTGTGTAATATAAATATAAATAAATAAATATCTGCATATGTAACCTATATAAGATTACAATTAAGATCTATTATAGCCAATATTTCGATACATAGTGTGGTGTAAAGATTATCTGATTATTAGGCGCTTCAGGTTTGGGCTATCCGTAATTTTTAAATGTTTATTATGCACTAGCACTTTTGATGTCTGTATATTCATCTATGTGGGGGTTTTAGTGAAATCCCAGCCCGCCCAGGTGAGGCGTGTGTTGGAATAACGTCATTGATGACGAGGAGCCGGCCAGGTGGGAGGTCCTGGATTTCGGCTTCCGGTGATTGGCGTCCATGTGGAGGGTACACTTATTTAGGTGAGTTATTTTGTATTATGTATTGTCTGATGAAAGTGGCACTGAAACGTTATTATATCTGCCTGTCTGAGCCGTGATTTATTTGAAAAGTCCAGGAGTGCCGCACTTGGAGATTTGTGTAAATAAATAAATAAATATATATATATATATATATATATATATATATATATATATATATATATATATATATATATATATATATATATATATATATATATATATAATATATAGGTATACCGGATAGGGGTTCTAAGCGACCTCAGGTGTTTCTATGTTGATTATAATACGTATTATATATATATAAAAAAGTTGTTTGTAAAAAATTTGATATTTTATTACTATTCACAACACTAAAAAGGATATAAGAAACAATAAATATCCAACAATAAAATACTATTTCTCTAAAACATGACTGAATTCTTAAAAAAGGGGGAAATGGATATGAGTTTAAAAAATCGTGGATAAAGTGCATATAGTGGGTACAGATTATAAGAAAAGTTTTTTAAGAGTCTTAACTGATATATCTGGAGGTCTCTGGGTAAAGGCCCAACGCGTTTCGTCTCTTAGGACTTCTTCATGGGGTGAGTGACATAGTGTGTCAGGGCTTCTATATATACCCCCTTAATTGGGGTTTAAGTGATGACATCACTTCCTGTCTATGCTAATTTGATAATCTAATCTTACTGGAACAGGAGAAAAATAGATTCTATTTGACATCTTTATTGTATGTGGCACACAGTGAATGAGATGATTTGTTTGTATGTATGTGACGTTTGAACAGCCGAACAGGGGATTGCGGAGAAGTGCGCTACTTCCGCCACACTTCCGGTGTCTTCGAAAGTTCAGATGCGCATGTGCGCCGTCTTTAGAAGGTCCCCGCTTCCTGTTTCGGGTTGGCGTGTCCTTGCCGCCTTCACCTAATTCGTCAGTCCCGTCACATGGTTTCTCTCTACCGGAACTTGTCTGCTTTGGAACGCACCGGTGGAACGCATCGCATTTCCGGGAGTTACGGCTTCCCCTGTTGCCATGGTGACGTTCTTACACGACGGGGTTTTTTGTTGTTGCTTTGCCCGGACGTAATCGCCAAAGTTTATATATATAAAATAAACAAAGGAAATGTTTAAGAGTACGTTCTATAGACATGTATATGTTTATCATTAAAAATAGATCTTAATAGGGAAATATATCTGGATTCATTTATCAGTTTATGTCACATGACGTTATAAGATAATGAATAGGGAAGGAAGTATGGTATAAAATATGGTATAAAATATAAGCATATGTCTAGCGGAAGGAGAGAACAATAAAAATATATATAGATAATAATTATGCGTAATAATAATAATACGTGATACGCAATTTTTAGTGCTGTATTTAGCACTGATTAGAAGTGCAGCTTGAGTTAAGTAGTGGTGATTAATTCCTAAAGTGCTAGTGTTTATCACTGATTAGAAGTGCAGCTTGAGTTCAGTAGTGGTGATTAATTCCTAAAGTGCTAGTGATTTAAGACGATAAGTCAAAGTGCGTGCATTGAGTGATCGTATTTCAGTTCTGACATTCCCCGCTAGTATATATCCATATATATATATATATATATATATATATATATATATATATATATATATATATATATATATATATATATATATATATATATATATATATATATATATACACGTGTACACAATTATGGGGATAGATTACAGGATTTTTAATCCTAGAGTGATCATGTGATCTGTGGATGTCTATCTCAATTGGACATTGAGAAGTTGCTTTTACTCTCAGTACAGTACCTGATATTCCCAATGGGTCACCCCATCTGGTACTATTTAGGCCCAACACTGCTTCGCTTCCAAGTTCGGATGGGATTGGGCCTTTCCAGTGTGGTTTGACTGTATTACTCTCGTATGCAACAAAGAATGCCCACAACATGATAATTTTATTAGTGAAAAAAGTGCATAATTAACAAATGTGTGAAATGACCGGTTGTGCGGGATAAAATCTGGATAAGTGCTCATATTTTCAACAGCACCTCACAAGAATGGAGCGATTTCATAGTTCTCATTGAGGCCGAGTGGGTGCATGGTTTTCAGTTGGAATATCCAAAACATTTCTCGTTGTGACAGCTTAATTGCCAGGTCTCCTCCTCTCTCTCCAAGTTTGACCAGTTCTATTGCCTTAAATGTTAGATCTTCCGGATTTGAGTTGTGTCTCTCTTTAAAATGTCTTGAGATGGTGTGACTTTCGACTTTGTTCTTGATGTTGCGTATGTGCTCTTGTATTCTGAGTTTTAATTGCCTCTTCGTTTTTCCCACATACTTTTTTCCACAAGTACATTCCAGTAGGTAGATCACTGATGAATTATTGCAATTGATGAAGTCTTTGATTTTAAATTCCTTATGATTCTCGACATCACTGAAGCTTTTCCTGTTAGGGTGTAGGAACTTGCAGACATTACACCGACCGCACTTATAAGATCCAATGCATTTGGGCATCATCGTTGTTTCCCCTGTTGGAATCCTCAGCATACTTGGGGCCAACAGGTCCTTTAGATTCTTTGATTTTTTATATATATGATCTCGGGGCGTGGCGGGAGTATCTCTTTTAGTACCGGGTCCATTAAAAGGATCCCCCAGTGTGAGTTAAGTGATTTCCTTATGAGGTCCTCATGGCGGTTGTATGTAGTTATAAAGGCTGAGGATTCTTTCTTGGTATCTTTTGTTTTGTAGACTAGTAGATCTTCCCTCTTAAGGCCTTTCGTTCTGATCATGGCTTTTTCCAAGATTTCCGATGGGTACTCTTTCTGTTTGAATCTTTCCTTATATGTTTCCAACTGTTCTTCACATTCTTTCAGGTCCCTGCATTTTCTTCTTAGTCTATGGAACTGTGAAAAGGGGATATTATTTTTCCATTTTCTGAGATGGTTACTTTTAAAGTGAAGATAGCTGTTTCGATCCATCTCCTTGACAAAGTTCTTGGTTTTAACTGTACCATCTAATCCTGTTAAGATGAGGTCCAGGAATTCAATAGATTCTTTATTAGTATTGGAGGTAAAGGAAAGATTCATGTTGTTATTACTTATATATAAATAAAATTGATTAAAAGTATCCTGTGTTCCATCCCATATAATTAAAATGTCATCTATATATCTTCCATAAAAAATGATGTTCTCTTTAAAACGATGAGGGCCATAGATAAAAGAGTTCTCCCACTGTCCCATGAAAAGGTTCGCAAAACTTGGGGCAAAAATGGTCCCCATTGCTGTGCCACAGCGTTGTAGATAGTAGCGGTCTAAAAATGTAAAATAGTTATGGCTTAATATAAATTTCATAATGTCGCATACAAAATCCTTATGTTGGGTTGTTAATGATGGATCGTTATCTAGGAAATGTCTGCATGCTGTAATACCTTTTTCGTGCTCGATGCATGTGTATAATGACTGTACGTCAATGGTGATCCAGAGGTAACTGTCTGTCCATTTTTGATCCTTCATGAGGTTAAGTACTGTGGTCGTGTCCTTGAGGTAGGATGGTAGGTCCTTGACATATTTTTTCAAGAAGATGTCAACGTACTCTGAGAGGCATGACGTTAATGAGTCGATACCTGCCACAATGGGGCGTCCTGGTGGATTAGAAAGGGACTTGTGGATCTTTGGTAGAAAGTAAAATATGGGGCTAACGGGGTCATTTTTCATTAAATATTGATATTCATCTTTGGTGATCAATTCCGTACGGAGACCTTTGAGCAGTAATGTTCTTAGCTCCTCCACATAACCGTCCTTTGGATCGTCAGGTAACGGGATATACGAATTTGTATCCCCCAGCAGTCTTTCCGCTTCTATAATATATCGATCCCGGTACATGATCACCAGCCCCCCCCCTTTGTCAGCCGGTTTTAAAACTATGTCTTTGTTTTTCTGCAATTTCTTCAATGCCTCACTTTCTTGGTTACTGAGATTCTTTTCTTGCACTGGCTTGATATCACTGTCGCAGAGATCTTTCTTTACTAGTTCGTAGAAGACACTAATATTGCTCCCTTTCGACTCCAGTGGGTAGTATTTCGAGGTTGGTTTGAGCCCAGATTTCGAACGGCTTTCATAGTTGGATATAATGGCGGTTTCTTTTCTAGCAAAGTGTCTTTTGAGGGTCAGTTTCCTCACAAATTTGTTGAGGTCTATGAACGTTCCGAATTTGTTGAGCCCTTCTGTTGGTGCAAAGGATAAGCCTTTTCCTAATAAAGATATTTCTGGTTTCGTGAGAGTGTGCTTTGATAGATTGAAAATTCCTTTTGAGATTGGATCTAGTGTTGTAGTGTCCTTCTTTTCAGTTCTCTTCCTCCCGCCGCCCCGTTTTCCTCTTCTTCTTGGTGCAATCTTTTGAGTGGTGTTGCATGTCTTATATCTTCCTTGAGGTGGTATTTTGTCAGTTCTTTCGGACGGGCACCTATTCCTGATGATAAAAAATGCTGGTCGGTGTCTGAACCTAGCCTTTGTAAGGTCGTAAACCTGTTGTTCGGTTTGGTTTGTGATTTTGGTGTATAATTCATAGATCTTTGCATTCTTCCTTTGTTAGGTATGTGTGTCCACCGGGAGTTTTCGTTCCTTCGTGTGGAAAAAGTCTGTGTTCTGAACCTGCTCCAGTTCTTTACCTTGCCCTGGTCGTAGTCCTTCTTGTCACGTTCAAATTTTCCTTCTTTCCCTTTGATGACCTCGTTTTCTATATGTTCTATCTTCTTATTAAGTACTTTCTCATTGATGAGAAAGTCTTCCTTATCCTGTGACCTGAAAGTATGTGAAGAACAGTTGGAAACATATAAGGAAAGATTCAAACAGAAAGAGTACCCATCGGAAATCTTGGAAAAAGCCATGATCAGAACGAAAGGCCTTAAGAGGGAAGATCTACTAGTCTACAAAACAAAAGATACCAAGAAAGAATCCTCAGCCTTTATAACTACATACAACCGCCATGAGGACCTCCATAAGGAAATCACTTAACTCACACTGGGGGATCCTTTTAATGGACCCGGTACTAAAAGAGATACTCCCGCCACGCCCCGAGATCATATATAAAAAATCAAAGAATCTAAAGGACCTGTTGGCCCCAAGTATGCTGAGGATTCCAACAGGGGAAACAACGATGATGCCCAAATGCATTGGATCTTATAAGTGCGGTCGGTGTAATGTCTGCAAGTTCCTACACCCTAACAGGAAAAGCTTCAGTGATGTCGAGAATCATAAGGAATTTAAAATCAAAGACTTCATCAATTGCAATAATTCATCAGTGATCTACCTACTGGAATGTACTTGTGGAAAAAAGTATGTGGGAAAAACGAAGAGGCAATTAAAACTCAGAATACAAGAGCACATACGCAACATCAAGAACAAAGTCGAAAGTCACACCATCTCAAGACATTTTAAAGAGAGACACAACTCAAATCCGGAAGATCTAACATTTAAGGCAATAGAACTGGTCAAACTTGGAGAGAGAGGAGGAGACCTGGCAATTAAGCTGTCACAACGAGAAATGTTTTGGATATTCCAACTGAAAACCATGCACCCACTCGGCCTCAATGAGAACTATGAAATCGCTCCATTCTTGTGAGGTGCTGTTGAAAATATGAGCACTTATCCAGATTTTATCCCGCACAACCGGTCATTTCACACATTTGTTAATTATGCACTTTTTTCACTAATAAAATTATCATGTTGTGGGCATTCTTTGTTGCATACGAGAGTAATACAGTCAAACCACACTGGAAAGGCCCAATCCCATCCGAACTTGGAAGCGAAGCAGTGTTGGGCCTAAATAGTACCAGATGGGGTGACCCATTGGGAATATTAGGTACTGTACTGAGAGTAAAAGCAACTTCTCAATGTCCAATTGAGACAGACATCCACAGATCACATGATCACTCTAGGATTAAAAATCCTGTAATCTATCCCCATAATTGTGTACACGTGTGTGTGTGTGTGTGTATATATATATATATATATATATATATATATATATATATATATATATATATATATATATATATATATATATATATATATATATATATATATATATACTAGCGGGGAATGTCAGAACTGAAATACGATCACTCAATGCACGCACTTTGACTTATCGTCTTAAATCACTAGCACTTTAGGAATTAATCGCCACTACTGAACTCAAGCTGCACTTCTAATCAGTGATAAACACTAGCACTTTAGGAATTAATCACCACTACTTAACTCAAGCTGCACTTCTAATCAGTGCTAAATACAGCACTAAAAATTGCGTATCACGTATTATTATTACGCATAATTATTATCTATATATATTTTTATTGTTCTCTCCTTCCGCTAGACATATGCTTATATTTTATACCATATTTTATACCATACTTCCTTCCCTATTCATTATCTTATAACGTCATGTGACATAAACTGATAAATGAATCCAGATATATTTCCCTATTAAGATCTATTTTTAATGATAAACATATACATGTCTATAGAACGTACTCTTAAACATTTCCTTTGTTTATTTTATATATATATAAACTTTGGCGATTACGTCCGGGCAAAGCAACAACAAAAAACCCCGTCGTGTAAGAACGTCACCATGGCAACAGGGGAAGCCGTAACTCCCGGAAATGCGATGCGTTCCACCGGTGCGTTCCAAAGCAGACAAGTTCCGGTAGAGAGAAACCATGTGACGGGACTGACGAATTAGGTGAAGGCGGCAAGGACACGCGAGGACGTGACGACGCCAACCCGAAACAGGAAGCGGGGACCTTCTAAAGACGGCGCACATGCGCATCTGAACTTTCTAAGACACCGGAAGTGTGGCGGAAGTAGCGCACTTCTCCGCAATCCCCTGTTCGGCTGTTCAAACGTCACATACAAACAAATCATCTCATTCACTGTGTGCCACATACAATAAAGATGTCAAATAGAATCTATTTTTCTCCTGTTCCAGTAAGATTAGATTATCAAATTAGCATAGACAGGAAGTGATGTCATCACTTAAACCCCAATTAAGGGGGTATATATAGAAGCCCTGACACACTGTCACTCACCCCATGAAGAAGTCCTAAGAGACGAAACGCGTTGGGCCTTTACCCAGAGACCTCCAGATATATCAGTTAAGACTCTTAAAAAAACTTTTCTTATAATCTGTACCCACTATATGCACTTTATCCACGATTTTTTAAACTCATATCCATTTCCCCCTTTTTTAAGAATTCAGTCATGTTTTAGAGAAATAGTATTTTATTGTTGGATATTTATTTGGGGTATATGCAATAGCGGGCGAATTCGCGGCAATTATCGCCGTTTTTTCAATTCGACCAAATTCGCCAGGTGAATTCCGGAAGGTGGCTTCCGGAATTCACCATATGCAATGAAAAACGGATTCGCCAGAGTCGCGGGCGAAAATCGGCCGATTTGGCGGATTTTGCCGCGATTTTAAAAAACGGGAAAAAACGGGGAAAAACCCGAAAAAAAAATGGCGTGGGGTCCCCCCTCCAAAGCATAACCAGCCTCGGGCTCATCGAGCTGGTCCTGGTTCTAAAAATGCAGGGGAAAAATCGGCCAGGGATCCCCCGTATTTTTAAAACCAGCACCGGGCTCTGCGCCTGATGCTGGTGCCAAAAATACGGGGGACAAAAAGAGTAGGGGTCCCCCGTATTTTTAACACCAGCATCGGGCTCCACTAGCTGGACAGATAATGCCACAGCCGGGGGTCACTTTTATGCCGTGCCCTGCGGCCGTGGCATCAAATATCCAACTAGTCACCCCTGGCCGGGGTACCCTGGGGGAGTGGGGACCCCTTCAATCAAGGGGTCCCCCCCCCAGCCACCCAAGGGCCAGGGGTGAAGCCCGAGGCTGTCCCCCCCCATCCAATGGGCTGCGGATGGGGGGGCTGATAGCCTTTGTGATAAAAAAAAAGATATTGTTTTTTCCATTAGTACTACAAGTCCCAGCAAGCCTCCCCCGCAAACTGGTACTTGGAGAACCACAAGTACCAGCATGCGGGAGAAAAACGGGCCCGCTGGTACCTGTAGTACTACTGGGAAAAAAATACCCAAATAAAAACAGGACACACACACCTTGATAGTAAAACTTTATTTCATACGCCGACACACACATACTTACCTGTGTTGACACGCCGACTGCAACGATCTCCGACGATCCGAGGGTACCTGTCAAAAAATTATACTCACCTTCCAGCGTCCAGAGGTCCAGGTCCAGAGGTAAATCCACGTACTTTGTAAAAAAACAAACCGAACACGATCCACCGGACTAATGAAAGGGGTCCAATGTTTTCACATTAGACTCCTTTCCCCGAATGCCGGGACATCACGTGACTCCTGTCACTGATGTCCCTTCAGCCAATCAGGAAGCGCTACTGCCGTGGCGCTCACCTGATTGGCTGGACGCCGTCTGTACTCTGACAGCGCCTCGCAAAGCCGCTCCATTACTTTCAATGGTGGGAACTTTGCGGCTAGCGGTGGGGTCACCCGCCGGTCAGCCGCTGACCGGCGGGTGACCTCACCGCTAGCCGCTAAGTTCCCACCATTGAATATAATGGAGGGAGCTGTGCGATGCGCTGTCACAGCGATCAGCCAATCAGGTGAGCGCAACGAAGTTGCGCTTCCTGATTGGCTTAGAGACCTGTCAGTGACAGCTGTCACTGACAGGTCTCAATCGTGGAAAGGTGTCCCATGTGTCAGCATGGGACCCCTTTCAGTCCGTTCTGGAGCGGGTATTTGCGTTTTCTTTTTTTGCCAAGTACGTGGATTTATCTCTGGACCCTGAGGTGAGTATATTGAACTTTGCTTTTCAGGTATCCGTGGATTCTACATGGAGAAGAGGACCGATGTCGGCGTGTGAACATAGGTAAGTATGTGTGTGTCGGTAGTGTGAAATAAAGTTTTACTGTCGACGGTGTGTGTGTCCTGTTTTTATTTGGGTATTTTTTCCCCAGTAGTACTACAGGTACCAGCGGGCCCGCTTTTCTCCCGCATGCTGGTACTTGTGGTTCTCCAAGTACCAGCTTGCGGGGGAGGCTTGCTGGGACTTGTAGTACTAATGGAAAAAACAATATCTTTTTTTTATCACAAAGGCTATCAGCCCCCCCATCCGCAGCCCATTGGATGGGGGGGGACAGCCTCGGGCTTCACCCCTGGCCCTTGGGTGGCTGGGGGGGGGGGACCCCTTGATTGAAGGGGTCCCCACTCCCCCAGGGTACCCCGGCCAGGGGTGACTAGTTGGATATTTGATGCCACGGCCGCAGGGCACGGCATAAAAGTGACCCCCGGCTGTGGCATTATCTGTCCAGCTAGTGGAGCCCGATGCTGGTGTTAAAAATACGGGGGACCCCTACTCTTTTTGTCCCCCGTATTTTTGGCACCAGCACCAGGCGCAGAGCCCGGTGCTGGTTTTAAAAATACGGGGGATCCCCTGTCAATTTTTTCCTCGCATTTTTAGAACCAGGACCAGCTCAATGAGCCCGAGGCTGGTTATGCTTTGGAGGGGGGACCCCACGCCATTTTTTTTCTGATTTTACCGTTCCAGCAATAAAAAAAAAAAAAATAATATTTTAAAAAATATATAAATAATATTTGTGCCTCCCCCCCCAAAAAAAAAAGTACCTAATCCCTTCTAATATAAATAGATCTGCTATTCCCCAAAAACATAGAAAAACATAGAAACACCTGAGGTCGCTTAGAACCCCTATCCGGTATACCTATTTCTTAATTTGCGGCAACCTACCATTGCCGTCTCTTTAGGGGACAGCTGACGCCCAAATAATTGGGAGTGTTTTTGAAGTGGTTGGGAATCTTTGTATCACAAGTGGCGCGGCATTCCCTGGCTACTATATATATATATATATATATATATATATATATATATATATATATATATATATATATATATATATATATATATATATATATATATATATATATATATATATATATATATATATATATTCTCAAAAAAATAAATGAAACACTAAAATAACACATCCTAGATCTGAATTAATGTAACATTCTTATTAAATACTTTGTTCTTTACATAGTTGAATGTGCTGACAACAAAATCACAGAAAAATTATCAATGAAAATCAAATTTATTAACCCATGGAGGTCTGGATTTGGAGTCACACTCAAAATTAAAGTGGAAAAACACACTACAGGCTGATCCAACTTTGATGTAATGTCCTTTAAACAATTCAAAATGAGGCTCAGTAGTGTGTGTGTGTGTGTGTGTCATACGTGCCTGTATGACCTCCCTACAACGCCTGGGCATGCTCCTGATGAGGTGGTGGATGGTCTCCTGAGGGATCTCCTCCCAGACCTGGACTAAAGCATCCGCCAACTCCTGGACAGTCTGTGGTGCAACGTGGCGTTGGTGGATGGAGCGAGACATGATGTCCCAGATGTGCTCAATTACATTCAAGTCTGGGGAACGGGCGGGCCAGTCCATAGCATCAATGCCTTCGTCTTGCAGGAACTGCTGACACACTCCAGCCACATGAGGTCTAGCATTGTCTTGCATTAGGAGGAACCCAGGGCCAACCGCACCAGCATATGGTCTCACAAGGGGTCTGAGGATCTCATCTCGGTACCTAATGGCAGTCAGGCTACCTCTGGCAAGCACATGGAGGGCTGTGCGGCCCCCCAAAGAAATGCCACCCCACACCATTACTGACCCACTGCCAAACCGGTCATGCTGGAGTATGTTGCAGGCAGCAGAACGCTCTCCTTGGCATCTCCAGACTCTGTCACATGTGCTCAATGAGAACCTGCTTTCGTCTGATTAGAGCACAAGGCGCCAGTGGCGAATTTGCCAATCTTGGTGTTCTCTGGCAAATGCCAAACGTCCTGCACGGTGTTGGGCTGTAAGCACAACCCCCACCTGTGGACGTCGGGCCCTCATAGCACCCTCATGGAGTCTGCTTCTGATCGTTTTGAGTAGACATGCACATTTGTGGCTTGCTGGAGGTCATTTTGCAGGGCTCTGGCAGTGCTCCTCCTGTTCCTCCTTGCACAAAGGCGGAGGTAGCGGTCCTGCTGCTGGGTTGTTGCCCTCCTACGTCCTCCTCCACGTCTCCTGATGTACTGGCCTATCTCCTGGTAGCGCCTCCATGCTCTGGGCACTACGCTGACAGACACAGCAAACCTTCTTGCCACAGCTCGCATTGATGTGCCATCCTGGATGAGCTGCACTACCTGAGCCACTTGTGTGGGTTGTAGACTCCGTCTCATGCTACCACTAGAGTGAAAGCACCGCCAGCTTTCAAAAGTGACCAAAACATTAGCCAGAAAGCATGGGAGCTGAGAAGTGGTCTGTGGTCACCACCTGCAGAACAACTCCTTTATTGGGGGTGTCTGCTAATTGCCTATAATTCTCACCTGTTGTCTATTCCATTTGCACAACAGCATGTGAAATTGATTGTCAATCAGTGTTGCTTCCTAAGTGGACAGTTTGATTTCACAGAAGTGTGATTAACTTGGAGTTACATTGTGCTGTTTAAGTGTTCCCTTTATTTTTTTGAGCAGTGTATATGTATGTATGTATGTGTGTGTGTGTGTGTGTGTGTGTGTGTGTGTATATAGGAAAAAATAGCAAGGAACGCACTCGCCAGACTTCTTCAATGTTGAAAAGTAAAAGCCTTTTGAATTCAGCTCACATGATTTACAGGGTCAGGGTCAATGTTTCGGTCCTCTCTGGAACCTTTGTCAAGACCAAAGATTTTAGGCTGCCATCTCCCCTGCACAGTCACATTCTGTGGAACTATAAATACCCTATGGGCCAACCCACCAATTAAACAATTAATCATTGGAATTTACCATAACGTATGCTAAAGCAATGTAATGTCTCATACATAACCCCCACAATCATGTCAGTATCATGCTATCCCTCAAAAACCAACTATAAGAGAGCGAAAACATGGTTTAAATCCCTGTGTTCCAGCAATTAACAGCGGTGAACCGCACGCTGCCGCTGTGTAACGCACTAGACTTCCTGTTCCGATCGCGCACTTCCGGTTGTGCATCACCTAGCAACCGGACCGGCGCGTGTCTCGTATCGTCACTTAGCAACCCGATCAGTGCGCTCCACTGAACAGTGGAGCACGTCAGGGTGCCAAGGGCTGGGAGCACAGCATTTATAAACACAAGGGACCCACCAAAAAGCATCATATCATTAGAGGCTTATCACTAGAGAGCTTAATAATAGAGCCTAAAATGGAATGTTATGGGTACATATTGACCTAAGATGCTACTAAACTTATGTAATAACATAAGTCGCTAGGTGATATGGTGACATATAGTGGACCAATGTCCATAACGTCAACCCTATATTTATGTAGCCCTGGGTTTTTATAGTTCCACACACATAACAAAGAAAGTGAAAATATAGAATGTCAAAAACATGCGTCCACATGTGCAGATTCAAACACACATGGGGACCTCACAGGACATAAACTAAACTATACGGTGACCGGACGCCTTTCGTACGAAAGCACTCACTGCTTTCGCGTTTCGTCCCCAGTACACAGAATTGGATATTTAGGTCACACGGGACCTGGCCACATAGGGGATTTCCGCTTACCGTCAGTAACCGCCTGTTACTGCCTCCACCCACTGCGCTGTGGGCGGGTTTATGCTGCCACCACCAAACTCCTAACCTGCCGTGGTGTTTGGAACCACGGTTCTGCTCTGTATGTGCCGACACACTGCCTTACCACACCTGTGTGGTGTTGACGAATCCCCACTAGCCACTTGCTAGGCCTCTACCGGTAGCTGGCGGAAGGCGGAACTTGGAGACGTTAGGTGCTTCCCTGGACAGCCGGAGGACGTGGCTATGTTTGGCATAACCCTGTAGGTCACAAGATAAAGCAATCTTCTTGAGGCAGATGATGTTTCTTTGCTCAATAATAGTCTTAAAAAAGACTCTTCCCTATTGCTAGGGGCAACAGCATACAGCAAGATGTTCCAGCAGAATGAAGATGGTACAATACACTCTGGAGGCACGCAGGCCTCCTTTTAATGTCAATTTTCCACACAGTACAACAGTGGGGTCATGTCCTCCCTGAGCCCTTTCTATCCAATCGGGATATCTTAGAAAATACAAGTAAATAAATGACATTTCAAAAGGAGATAAGTGCAATAAAACAATATCCTCCTTCCTGTCACGCAGACAACGTTTGTTATCAGATTAACATTCACTATTGATAAATTTATCACATAGCTTCAAAATACAAATGTTTCTGGTCATTCACATCTCCAGGCAAACCCAGTGTTTGTGATTACAACAGGAAAGGCTGCAACACAAACAAACAGTCTTCCTTCCTGCATCTGCCATTCAGGGTTCGTATATCAATTAAATCGGGTACATGAAACAGGTTCCAAGCCCATACTACTTTACATATGGGATAAGGAGATCCCCCGTGATTAGCATCTTTCTCTAAGAAACTTACACATCAAAAGGTTTTGTCATTCACACCTCTCTGCTAGGACAGGGCCATTAGCATGCCACTTCCTACTGACAGGAGATGATTATTCAGACATCTATAGTAAGTGCATTTTTCCTTTTAAATATACAGGTGACCACATCTTAAATATAAATACATTTAAACATGCATTCCTGCAATTGTGCACAGAGCACTACATATGACATGTTAAGACACCTCATTAAACATATTTTTTAACAGTCTGCGCCCAGCGCCGTAAGTACATTTAACAGTGACGCCAAGCGCTTATTGTCCGCAACATGGCGCCGGGCATGAGGGTTAACCCCTTAAGTGCCGCAGCCGCCATTACACGTGTGGCTGGTTAGTCTCTCTGGCCACACTCCTCCCCCCCCCCCCCCCCCCCATTCAAGCGGGTCAACCAGGGACCCATGTCCCAACGATTTGGTCCCTGGTCCCGCAGTCCTTCATGGGGTTACCGGGAGTTCTTTGGGGGTTCAGGCTCCTCCTGACGTGACAGCCCATCCGCATTACTATGAGCCTTGCCTTGCTTGTGAATAATATGAAAGTCATAAACCTGAAGAGCAAGGCTCCACCGCAACAGTCTGCCGTTTTCCCCCCGTGGTGTGCTGGAGCCACCGTAATGGATTGTGGTCCATTACCACCGTAAAATGGCGGCCATACAAATAGGGCTGAAGCTTCTTCACAGTCCAAACAATAGCCAAACACTCCTTCTCAATTGTGGCATACCCCACCTCCCGCGGTAGCAGCTTTCTGCTCAAATAGGGCACAGGGTGCTCCTGCCCATATGGCTCCTCCTGGCTCAGTACTGCTCCCAGTCCGTGCAGTGGCGCAGTAGTTCGTAAAATACAGTCCTGGTCAAGAATGTGCGCCATCAGCACTGGAGCGGGTACCAGAGCATCCTTCAATGACTGGAATGCCAACTCGCAAGCGGGTGCAAAGTCCACTGACTTGGGAATGCCCTTCCTAGCCATCTCTGTAAAGGGGTTCACTACCGGACTAAAGTAAATGACAACGTGTCTGTAGGGCCTTACAGGTTCTAAGGTCAGTACCGGTCTGGGTGATGTGGGCCGGGGACAGCCTCTGGTCGCCTCTGCTTTAGGCCTACCCCTGTCTCCTCACACATGATGCCCCAGGCACTGCACTTCCGTCATTTCTATCTGGCAATTGTCTGCCCTAACTGTCAGACATTCCCTCCAATCCTCCTCTGTTGACCTACGACTCAGGGAACCTACCCTGTCACCTAGGCCTACTCTTTCCTCCTCGTCCGCTACCTGTGCCACAGTGATGGCGGCCAGATCACCAGCCTCTGGATCCTGTGTGGCATCCACTTCAGGGAGGCTGCGTTTCTTCCCCGATCTACTGCGCACAGGCAGGGGACCTGCTATGTCCACAGCAACTCGCTGTAAAGGTTCTCCTATGGGCAGAGTCCCAGAGACAACACAACCGCTGGAGTGCCCCAGCTGCCAATGCATGGCACCAGCCTTACAGTTGGTCTGGGCGTCATCCGACATTCCAGACCAGAGTAAGCACTGTATCAGGCACTTCAGGGTACGGTCTATCTCTGAGTGGCTATCCAAAGGGGTTTCACTGGCAACCGACACCGGATGCGCAGGAAAGTTCCCTGGGGGGACCAGTTGGACATGTTCCCTATCTGGTCTATCCCCTCCCACTTTCCTGGCTACCCTGTACCTTAACCCTTCCCGCCAGGTTAAACTTCCTGCCCCAACCCTGTCAAGGCCGCTGCCAGAGTGGCGCCTCATGCCTTTCAGGGATGGATCAGAGAGTTGAGCCTCCCTAAACTCCTGCCTGTGGCCCTCATTCTCTCCTAAATTGGGACACTCTACAGGAGGATCTAGGTGGGGACTACTAGGGTCAGTCTGGTAGGGGTCAGTCACGGAAAGGTCATTGTGGTTTCTCATACTCGCTGCCGGAGTTGGCAAACCACTTGGGTCAGGAGCATTATTGGGCACCCCCACAGGATCAAACGAGCTGGACCCAGCATCCTCTGTGTTGCTAGTGGACGTAGGCATACCAGAGGCAAAAGGCATGCGGGGTCGATGTGCTGATCTAGCCGCTGTAATATTTTCCTCTGGGCTGGTTGATGCTGTGGTTGGCTGTGCTGGCAGTTGTCTAGCAGCTGTAGTCTTTTCCTCTGGTCTGGGCTGTGCTGGAGTGGCTGATGTCAACGGTGGTTGTGGAACTTGACTCCGGGGAATGGCGCCAACAAACGTGGTGACGATCCCACCACCCAGGTCATTTCCTAGGACCACATCAGTTGGGAGACCATCCATGACGGCAACTTCTCGCAACTCTGGTCCAGCTCCCCAGTCCAGGTAGACTCTTGCCATGGGAACCTCTTTCCCCATTCCAGCTGCCAGGGTGACCTTGGCAGTGCGACCCTGCAATACTGCAGCAGGATCTATAAGGTGGGGGCTCACCACAGTGATTGAGGCCCCAGAGTCTCTTAGGCCTTCCCCCTGCAGGGATCCCACGTGGCCCGGCTGCAGGTGCCTCCACATATTATGTAGGGGCTGTTTGGCCATGCAGGTGACTCTTCGCAGAGTGCACCTGTCTCTCGCCACACTCCATCGGACTGACTGGAGGTGGAACAGTCTCTGTAGGCTCATCTCCTCTCGTCAAACAAGCGAGCCGGGCTCCAGCACTCGGATTTGGGGCACGAGTCTGGGGTGCTTGGGATTCAGGACAGTTCATCCTCAGATGTCCGATTTTCCCACAGCCGTAGCACTTCTCCAGTCGTGGCACCGATGATCTCTGATCAGTTGCAGGGACGCTGCGGTGCGGTTGCTGGCCAAGAGCACCCAGGTTGGAAGATGCTTGTTTTGGGGGGCGATGAGCTGAAGAGGGGTGTCCCCCTGATGGTAGTCTTTTGGAGCTGGCTGCTGGCGGGGCGCTTCTGCCCATGTGGCCGAATTGCCACATACTTGTCTGCTAACTGGGCAGCCATCTTTAAGCTGGGTGGCTCCCGTTCTTGCACCCACTCCTTCACTTCTGGGGCGCACCTGCGGTAGAACTGCTCCCTGCAAATCAGGTCAATCGGTGCGTCCCATATAGTGGCTTCAGAATCCTTCACCCACTTCACCACGTACTGCCGCAGCTGGGTGGCGAACTGCTCATGGGTGCTGCTAGGATTCTTGGGCAAGTCTCTGAACTTCTTCCTGTAAGACTCTGGAGTGATGAAGAATCGCTGGAGGAGGGCCCGTGAGACTTTGTCGTAATCCCCACAGTCCTCAGTGGCCACTACTCGATAGGCCTCCAATGCCTCTCCATGCAGAGTGGGCACAAGGTGTCTCACCCACTCCGAGTTGGGTAAATCGTGTAGTTTACAAGTTCTTTCAAAAACTTGTAAATGTCCATCAATGTCCCCATCACTGTCTGCAAACTGAATGCGTCCCGATCTGTGTACAACAGCTGACCACGTCTCCCAGGGTACCACGGCCTGTGGTGCCCGCTTCGCATGCCACATCCAAATGACAAGCATGCGTTCTTGCTCCGTTGCCCTTTCCCCCAATTCCGCTAGCTGATCTGCTAGGGTATCCGGGCCACCCCCCCTGGGACGTTGGAATCCTGGCCCTGCTAGGGATTGCTGGGAAACATGGCTGCTGCTAGAATTGGCGGGGCTTGTGGGTCTCACCGGTTCCGTACGAAGGTCCACTGGTGGGCAGTCCTCTGCAATGCTGACGCCGTCGGTGCTTTCCACCTCCGCCTGATGGGACTCCTCCAAGCTCATGAGCACCGCCTACATGACTCTTCTGGACTCGTTGAAAGGGATATCCACATCCTTCTCCTGGCACACGATCTCCAGATCGCCCTTAGACGTTCCACTGAAGTCCGTCATCTTGTGCGTTCTCCTGCGCTGCAGTTACTCCTCTCCTGAGTAACTCTGCTTCTCCAATCGGGTGACCGAAAAGCCACCTGGGATGATCCCACCACTGCTGCCACCAATTTCTGTGACCGGACGCCTTTCGTACGAAAGCACTCACCGCTTTCGCGTCCCCAGTGCACAGAATGGAAGGTTAGGTCACACAGGACCTGGCCACATAGGGGATTCCCGCTTACCGTCAGTAACCGCCTGTTACTGCCTCCACCCACTGCGCAGTGGGCGGGTTTATGCTGCCACCACCAAACTCCTAACCTGCCGTGGCGTTTGGAACCACGGTTCTGCTCTGTATGTGCCGACACACTGCCTTACCACACCTGTGTGGTGTTGACGAATCCCCACTAGCCACTTGCTAGGCTTCTACCGGTAGCTGGCGGAAGGCGGAACTTGGAGACGTTAGGTGCTTCCCTGGACAGCCGGAGGACGGGGCTATGTTTGGCATAACCCTGTAGGTCACAAGATGAAGCAATCTTCTTGAGGCAGATGATGTTTATTTGCTCAATAATAGTCTTAAAAAGACTCTTCCCTATTGCTAGGGGCAACAGCATACAGCAAGATGTTCCAGCAGAATGAAGATAATACAATACACGCTGGAGGCACGCAGGCCTCCTTTTTATGTCAATTTTCCACACCGTACAACAGGGGGGTCATGTCCTCCCTGAGCCCTTTCTATCCAATCAGGATATCTTAGAAAATACAAGTAAATAAATTACATTTCAAAAGGAGATAAGTGCAATAAAATAATATCCTCCTTCCTGTCACGCAGACAACGTTTGGTATCAGATTAACATTCACTATTGATAAATTTATCACATAGCTTCAAAATACAAATGTTTCTGGTCATTCACATCTCCAGGCAAACCCAGTGTTTGGGATTACAACAGGAAAGGCTGCAACACAAACAAACGGTCTTCCTTCCTGCATCTGCCATTCAGGGTTCGTATATCAATTAAATCAGGTACATGAAACAGGTTCCAAGCCCATACATATTTTTAAACTGTCTGCGCCCAGCGCCGTAAGTACATTTAACAGTGACACCAAGCGCCTATTGTCCGCAACATGGCGCCGGGCACGAGGGTTAACCCCTTCAGTGCCGCAGCCGCCATTACACGTGTGGCTGGTTAGTCTCTCCGGCCACATATACCATGAGGTCAGAGGGTGCCATAATGCCATGGACAATGAGCTCAACCAAACCAAAGCACACCAGCACCGTCAAGAAAATCAAAATTAAAAAAATCCAAAAAGCTGGAAAAATAAAAAAATAAAAAAATGAAAAGAATCTGACGTTTAACTACAGGAACATATGCAGCGGGTTTTGTTCATTGAGTCCTTTAGGAGACACAGTCCCAAGGAAATGGGTCCAATATGCCTCCCTCTTCAGTAGGAGCTTGCCCCGGTCTCCTCCCCGGGGTAACGGAGGAATCCAGTCAATCATCATACGCTGTAGTGTTGGTGCTGGAGCTGCAGGAAGTGTACTGCGACTGGCTTGTCGGTTTTACCGGTAGAGTATGCTAGATGAATTGAGGAACGGTGCTTTTTTTTTTTTTTTCATTTTTCCAGCTTTTTGTATTTTTTGAATTTTGATTTTCTTGACGGTGCTGGTGTGCATTGATTTGGATATTTCATTGCTTTAGCATACATTTTGGTAGTTTCCAATGATTAATTGTTTGATTGGTGGGTTGGCCCATAGGGTATTTATGGTTCCACAGAACGTTACTGTGCAGGGGAGATGGCAGCCTAAAATCTTTGGTCTTGACAAATGTTCCAGAGAGGACCGAAACGTTCACCCTGACCTTGTGAATCATGTGAGCTGAATTAAAAAGGCTTTTACTTTTCAACATTGAAGAAGTCTGGTGAGTGCGTTCCTTGCTATTTTTTCCTATATTTGGGACAGTATCTGGAATGGACTGATCTCTGGTTTATGCATCCCAGCGGTTGTTAAGTTTCAGTATGCGAGTGCAACTTCTTTGGATATGTGTGTGTGTGTATGTATATATATATATGTATGTATGTATGTATGTATGTATATGTATATATATATATATATATATATATTATTATTATTATTATTATTATTATTATTATTATTATTATTATTATTATTATTATTATTATTATACACACACACTATTAATTTGTATTGCTAGTCCAGTGCAGTTTTATTGTTTGGTATAACTTCTGCATTGTACATTTGTGAAACTGTGTGTGCATGTAGCTCATGCGTGGCTTCCATCTCGTGTATTTCACTCAGCTTGCTACTCCTATATTCTGTAACATGAGGGGGCTAAGTGCATCAGGTTTATTAACTGATATAGATGTTTCACAAGATATACTTATTGTGTATTTTTCTCTGTGATTTATAGTCACCATATGTTTCTTGGATTCCCGGTTTGTGCTGACACACTACACTGGGAGTTCTTGCTAGGTATATTGCTGCTAATATTGTACTAGGTTGCCTGTTATTGAGCTTATCGTTATGTCAGCTACACGGGCCAACAGAACTGGGGCTTCTCCCACATTGCGTGGAGGTGATGCTGCAGACACTTTTGAGGAAAACATGGCAACAGAGAGTTCAGGTTCTGGGAGTTCCTTGCCTCCCAGTGGGTCTGTAGCACCTGGGGCCAATAATGACCCACTTTGGGCTACCTTTTCCACGTTATTAAATACGCTGGTAACATAACTTATGCCCCCTGTGGGACCCCCTATGCCAGTGCAGCAGTTTATGGTCCCTGCAGTCAATCTGCCATGGACAGATCAAATCTCATCTCAGTTACAGCACTTGAACCGATTGCTGACTAAAAAGAAGTCTCACTCTCGCCCACCTAACACTAAGACGTCTTCTAAACTGGCCGCTACTTCCTCACAATCCACCGCTGTTACGGACACATCCTCTGAGGAGGATGGTGCATATTCTGACCCCACAGACACTGACTCTGATGCTTCTGATGGGGAAGGGAAGTCAATGGTGGATGTCCCTGATTTGATTGAGGCTATCGGGCTCATTTTTCAGGTCTCTGATGAACCTGAGCCTGAGGCTGTCTCTAAAAATCCGGACAGATTTAAACGTAAGAAGGTGGTTAAACAAGTTTTACCTCATTCTCCACACCTGGCTGACATACGTCAGGAATCCTAGGAAAATCCGGGAACAAAATTCACACCACATAAGAGACTGTTTGCTCGTTATCCTCTTGCTGCGGAGCTAAGTAAAAATTGGGAAACTCCTCCGCCTGTAGATTCTCAGGTGGCAAGACTGGTAGTTTCCTCAGCTCTGCCAGTGATTAACGTCACCTCTCTGAAGGAACCGAGAGTAGACGCATGGAGGGTTGTTTGAAAGCGATTTACACCCTAAAGGGGGCTGTGCATAGACCAACCATTGCAGCAACATGGGCTGTTGAAGCATGGGCTCAGGAGCTGGAGGCGGAGCTACCTACCAACGCTTCTGATCATGCTAGACAATGTGTCTCATATATTGCCGCGGCTATCCTTTGCTTTAGATCCTGGTCGGTGGATATGGATTCTAAGAAAACCCTGGAGGTGCTTCCTCTTAAGGGAGACCTTCTTTTTGGAGAACACCTCAATAAGATTGTGGCTGACCTGGCTTCTGCTAAAATAGCTTGCCTACCAAGTACGGATCCTTCTTCACCGAAGGCTAAAAGTACTTTCTATCAGCCTTTTCGTCCTCCAGGAAAAGCAAAAGGTCAGGCGTACCCGAAACAAGCTCGTACTTCCAAACCTGCCAAGCCCAGACCAAAGCGAGCCTGGGCTGCCTGTCGGCCTGCTTCCAAAACTGACAAGCCTGCCGCATAACGGGGCGTTCCTCCCCCTGGGGGATCCCAGGGTCGGGTGCCGATTTCTAGGTTTTGCCCAGGAATGGTTGAAGACCACTTCAGATACCTGGGTAAGGGAAGTCGTCACTCGAGGTTACGCCGTATCCCTCAAGAAATGTCCCCCTCATCGATTTTACCTGACAGACGTCCCTTTTGACCCGGTGAAGGCAAACACTCTTCATTCAGTAGTACAATCCCTGCTGACCACAGGAGTGGTAGTACAGGTGCTTCTGGCTCAGAGAGGCAAGGGGTACTATTCACCGCTGTTTCTATTCCCGAAACTGAATGGGTCCTCGCAGCCCATTCTCGCCCTCAGGTCCTTGAACAAGTATGTGAGGATCTCCAAGTTTCGTATGGAAACTCGACGCTCTGTTTTTCTGGCCAAGGAGCCTGGGGACTATATGGTCTCCCTGGACATACGGGATGCCTACCTGCATATTCCTATTGCAATGTCACATCAGCAGTACCCGAGGTTTGCGGTGGGCAACATTCATTACTAATTTCGGGCATTACCTTTTGGTTTGATAACGGCTCCGCAAGTTTTCACCAAAGTGATAGCGGTAATGATGGCTGTACTCCGCCGTCAAGGGGTCAGGATCCTGCCGTACCTGGACGATTTGTTGATCCTGGCAAATTCCCGAGAAATTCTCCTGCGTCATCTAGATCTGACTGTCCAGTTCCTGAAAGCCCACGGGTGGCTAGTCAACTGGAAGAAATCTTCCCTAGTTCCTGCTCGGAGCATGGTGCTCCTGGGAGTGTTATTGGACACTCACAATCAGCGGATGTTACTGTCTCAGGAGAATGTCCTGAAGCTTCAGGACCGGATTTGATGCTTCCTATCTCGTCCGCAAGTGTCGATTTCATTCGGCAATGCAATTGCTAGGTCTCATGGTGTCTGCTTTCGACATGGTGGAGTATGCTCAATTCCATTCTCGCCCTCTGCTGAAGTTAATTCTTGCCAAGTGGGACGGCCTGCCTCACTGGATCAGATCTCAAATGATCTCCTTGTCTCCGGAGGTCCGCCTTTCACTGAGCTGGTGGCTTCAGTGCCATCCATTGAGCAGCGGTCGTCCCTTCTGAATATCCAACTGGGTCCTGCTGACGACGGATGCCAGTCTGAGAGGTTGGGGCGCGGGTTTGGAACAACACTCCCTTCAGGGTCGTTGGACTGCGGAGGAGTCTCTACTCCTGATTAAACATTCTGCGGGCGGTGCTCAATGCACTGAACCTGGCCCAGCATTTGATGCAGAACAGACCTGTTCAAGTACAATTGGACAACGCCACTACGGTGGCTTACATCAATCATCAAGGTGGCACTCGAAGCCGCATGGCAATGAGGGAAGTATCACGGATTCTTCAGTGGGCAGAACGCCATCTGCCAGCCATATTCGCAGTGTTCATTCCGGGGGTCCTAAACTGGGAAGCGGACTTTCTCAGTCGTCAGGACATACACGCCGGAGAGTGGAGCCTCCATCCAGAGGTGTTTCAACTTCTCGTGGACAAGTGGGACCTTCCAGACGTGGACCTGATGGCGTCTCGACACAATCACAAGGTTCCGGTCTTCGGAGAAAGGACAAGGGATTCTCAAGCAGCGTTCGTGGAAACTCTGGAAATTCCATGGAACTTTCGACTGCCGTATTTGTTCCCTCTGGTGTCACTCCTGCCCAGAGTAATACGGAAGTTCAAGCAAGAAGGAGGAAACCTACTTCTGATCGCTCCAGTGTGGCCCAGACGGCACTTGTTCTCTGATCTACAGGGCCTCTCGCTAGATCGTCCCCTTCTACTTCCACTATGACCAGACCTCCTCGTTCAGGGCCCTTGTGTTTACCAGGACTTGGCCCGTTTGGCTTTGACTGTGTGGCTCTTGAAGCTTCCGTCTTGAGGGCCAAGGGTTTTTCTGGGGCGGTCATTCAAACTATGTTGAAGGCCCGTAAGCCGGCTTCTGCTCTGATTTACCGTAGGGTCTGGAATTCTTACTTTACTTGGTGCGCGTCTCATAATCATGACATTTTCAAGTTTAGTACGGTCAAACTGTTGGCCTTCCTACAACAAGGCCTGGACTTAGGCCTTCGTCTGGCCTCCCTCAAGGTTCACATTTCTGCCTTGTCAGTTTGGTTTCAGAGGAAAATTGCTACCCCTACAGTATGTTCATACTTTCACTCAGGGTGTGTTGCGGATTCAGCCTCATGTCCCACCCGTGGCCCCTTGGGATCTATCAGTGGTTCTGGTGGCCTTGCAAGAGTCTCCGTTTGAACATCTTGCGTCTGCAGATCTTAAGTGGCTTTCCCTAAAGGTTTTGTTGGCTATCGCTTCAGCTAGAAGGGTCTTGGACTTGGGTGCCTTATCCTGTAAGTCCCCCTA
The DNA here is from genome assembly GCF_028390025.1 of Pseudophryne corroboree. NCBI lineage: Eukaryota > Metazoa > Chordata > Amphibia > Anura > Myobatrachidae > Pseudophryne > Pseudophryne corroboree. Next base: position 289,931,025 of record NC_086452.1, on the reverse strand, counting down.
TCTGATTTTTCTCCATGACCGAGTGGTTCTTAGAACGCGTCCGGGTTATTTACCCAAGGTGGTGTCTCCCTTCCACCTTAATCAGGAGATTGTGGTTCCGGCCTTTAGTTCTCTTAAGTTGTCATCCAAAGAGCGGTCTTTGGATGTGGTACAGGCTCTCCGTATCTATGTGAAGAGAACTGCCTCCATTAGGTAGTCTGATTCTCTCTTTTTGTACTGTTTGGATTTCACAAACGTGGCTGGCCTGCTAACAAGCAGACCTTGGCCAGATGGATTAGAATGATAATTGCACATGCTTATGTACAGGCTGGCCTTCCAGCTCCTGCTACAATTAAAGCCCATTCTACTCTGTCGGTTAGACCTTCTTGGGCATCCCGCCGTGGTTGAACAATTGTGCAAGGTGGCTACGTGGTCCTCGGTGAACACGTTCATAAGGTTCTATGCCTTCGATACCTCCGCCTCCCAGGATGCTTCCTTTGGACGCCGGGCTCTTGTGCCCGCTACAGTGCGTCCCCTCCCATAAGGAACTGCTTTAGGACATCCCCGACGTTAATCCTTGTGGAGCCCAGTGTACCCCGCTGCAGAAAACGAGATTAATGGTAAGAACTTACCGTTGTTAAATCTCTTTCTGCGAGATACACTGGGCTCCACAAGGTGCCCACCCTGACTCACTTGGCTTCTTTGGGTTGGTATGGCATAGCCACTGACACCTTCTCCTGTAATGAGTGTGTGGTGTATGTGGCTACTAACGATTCTCGTCTCTGGTACCTGCTACTGCATTGGACTGGTTAACGAAACTGAGCTCCTGTGCACGGAGGCGCGGTTATAGAGGAGGCGGCGCTGTGCATCTTTGGAACAGTCAAAGCTTTGAGCCTGTTAGTGCCTCTGATCAAGAGCCTACTCTACACCCCGATGTTAATCCTTGTGGTGCCCAGTGTACTTCGCACAAAGAGATTTAACAACAGTAAGTTCTTACATAAATCTCATTTTTCGTTAAGTGTTTTAATAAATATGATTATTATTATTTATTGTGATAGGCGTGCCCTTATAGGGTAGCTATGATGCATGAACCATGGTGTCGTGCATTTAAAACGTGATAGTGTGCGGGTATATTTAGAGTGCTTGCTTAAAGTGATTAGGGTGATTGATAGTGAAAATAGTGAGTGATGGTAATGTGCCACAACTCAATTCTGTGGTGCTATTTTGTGTAAAGTGTGTATAGGAGCGTGTTGTTCCCTGTGTAGTGTATAACGTGATTCTAAATATGATAAAAAAATAGAAAAAAAGGAAAAAAAAAGCATTATTATAACATTCATTCCTCTCTATAGCGTTATTAAAATATGGAAAATATGGATATGGAAAAAAAATTGTAAATACTTTTTATTATGACCTATTCTGTCGATCTATTAAGGTAGGTTCTTCAAGAAGACAACATTGTACATACAGTATATCCTAATAACATAAAACCCATATTTATAATATAGTGTTTGGAAGGTCAGTCGTTTTCCTATGTTTGAATTACTGTTAATAACCCTTCTTTAGTACTGTAGAAAAGCACAGTAATTGATATTCTAGTTCGGACCATGAGGGTCCAGTATCCCTAATTTGAAAGTTCATTACCTTTCCCTCTGAAGTTGGTTTTTGGTTATATTTCCACCTCTTTAAGGTGCATACAACGGCGCAATTCGGCTATGCCCGATTCTTACTATGCGACAGGGACTAGGTCGCTGTTGCAATCATATAATTACTTTGCTTGCGATACTGGCTTTGTCCAAAGTGTCAATTTTGACTATCTTTTACACGAGATAGTCAAAACTGATTTGCCTGCACAGTCTATCTAGGCATGCGATACTGACCGCGCATCGGTATCGCAAGGTGACTTTCACCTTGCGATCTGCACTAACTTTCCTTACGATTTTGACCATATAGTCAAAATCTTACTGTGTGTACACACCTTAAGGCAAACTTGACTTGCTCAAGGACAAATAATTTCAAATCCTGGGGTGAGCCAGATGTTTTGCCACAGTTGTTAATTGCTTCATTTTTTGTATATCTGCATTCCTCACATTTCCAGAGCTCATGGTTTGATCCTCCTTATGGTCATGGCTACGTATTTAATTTCACGTGGGCTGTATATCACGTTGAGCCTCTTAAAATGTAAATCATTTTTGATGTTGATTTTATGCCCAAATCTGTCACTGCATTAGTCTTGAGAATATGCTTGCAGACCTTACAATTGCTGCATGGGTGACTGCCTTTTGCAATTGGATTGGATAGAAAATGACTCCACTATCAAACTGGTCTTTTAATTTCATTTCTCTAACGTCCTAAGTGGATGCTGGGGACTCCGTAAGGACCATGGGGAATAGCGGCTCCGCAGGAGACTGGGCACAAAAGTAAAGCTTTAGAACCTCCTGGTGTGCACTGGCTCCTCCCCCTATGACCCTCCTCCAAGCCTCAGTTAGATTTTTGTGCCCGAACGAGAAGGGTGCACACTAGGTGGCTCTCCTGAGCTGCTTAGTGAAAAGTTTAGTTTTAGGTTTTTTATTTTCAGTGAGACCTGCTGGCAACAGGCTCACTGCATCGAGGGACTAAGGGGAGAAGAAGCGAACTCGCCTGCGTGCAGAGTGGATTGGGCTTCTTAGGCTACTGGACATTAGCTCCAGAGGGACGATCACAGGCCCAGCCATGGATGGGTCCCAGAGCCGCGCCGCCGGCCCCCTTACAGAGCCAGAAGACAGAAGAGGTCCGGAAAATCGGCGGCAGAAGACGTCCTGTCTTCAACAAGGTAGCGCACAGCACTGCAGCTGTGCGCCATTGCTCTCAGCACACTTCACACTCCGGTCACTGAGGGTGCAGGGCGCTGGGGGGGGCGCCCTGAGACGCAATAAAAACACCTTGGATGGCAAAAAATGCATCACATATAGCTCCTGGGCTATATGGATGAATTTAACCCCTGCCAAAATACATAGAAAAACGGGAGATAGGCTCCGCCCCCTTATCGGCGGCCTTATCTCCTCAGCACACTGGCGCCATTTTCCCTCACAGCTCCGTTGGAGGGAAGCTCCCTGGCTCTCCCCTGCAGTCACTACACTACAGAAAGGGTTAAAAAAGAGAAGGGGGGCACTTATTACGCGCAGTATTAAAGATACAGCAGCTATAAGGGGAAAAACACTTATATAAGGTTATCCCTGTATATATATAGCGCTCTGGTGTGTGCTGGCAAACTCTCCCTCTGTCTCCCCAAAGGGCTAGTGGGGTCCTGTCCTCTATCAGAGCATTCCCTGTGTGTGTGCTGTATGTCGGTACGTTTGTGTCGACATGTATGAGGAGAAAAATGATGTGGAGACGGAGCAGATTGCCTGTAATAGTGATGTCACCCCCTAGGGGGTCGACACCTGAGTGGATGAACTGTTGGAAGGAATTACGTAACAGTGTCAGCTCTGTATAAAAGACAGTGGTTGACATGAGACAGCCGGCTACTCAGCTTGTGCCTGTCCAGACGTCTCATAGGCCGTCAGGGGCTCTAAAGCGCCCGTTACCTCAGATGGCAGATATAGACGCCGACACGGATACTGACTCCAGTGTCGACGGTGAAGAGACAAATGTGACTTCCAGTAGGGCCACACGTTACATGATTGAGGCAATGAAAAATGTTTTACACATTTCTGATAATACGAGTACCACCAAAAAGGGGTATTATGTTCGGTGAGGAAAAACTACCTGTAGTTTTCCTGAATCTGAGAAATTAAATGAGGTGTGTGATGATGCGTGGTTTTCCCCCGATAACAACTGATAATTTCTAAAATGTTATTGGCATTATATCCTTTCCCGCCAGAGGTTAGGGTGCGTTGGGAAACACCCCCTAGGGTGGATAAAGTGCTCACACGCTTGTAAGAACAAGGGCTCTACCCTCTCCTGAGATGGCCGCCCTTAAGGATCCTGCTGATAGAAAGCAGGAGGGTATCCTAAAATGTATTTACACACATACTGGTGTTATACTGCGACCAGCAATCGCCTCAGCCTGGATGTGCAGTGCTGGGTTGGCGTGGTCGGATTCCCTGACTGAAAATATTGATAATTATTGCCTATAGAGCATTTGAAAGATGCATTTCTATATATGCGTGATGCACAGTGGAATATTTGCCGACTGGCATCAAGTCTAAGTGCGTTGTCCATTTCTACCAGTAGAGGGTTATGGACACGACAGTGGTCAGGTGATGCGGATTCCAAACGGCATTTGGAAGTATTGCCTTATTAAGGGGAGGAGTTATTTGGGGTCGGTCTTTCAGACCTGGTGGCCACGGCAACAGCTGGGAAATCCACGTTTGTACCCCAGGTCGCCTCTCAACATGAGAAGACGCCGTATTATCAGGCGCAGTCTTTTCGTGGGCAAGCGGGCAAAAGGTTCCTCATTTCTGCCCCGTGACACAGGGAGAGGAAAAAGGCTGCAGAAATCAGCCAGTTCCCAGGAACAGAAAACCTCTCCCGCCTCTGCCAAGCCCTCAGTATGACGCTGGGGCTTTACAAGCAGAATCAGGCACGGTGGGGGCCCGTCTCAATGAATTTCAGCGCGCAGTGGGCTCACTCGCAAGTAGACCCCTGGATCCTTCAGGTGATATCTCAGGGGTACAAATTGGAATTCGAGACGTCTCCCCCTCGCCGTTTCCTAAAGTCGGCTTTACCGATGTCTCCTTCTGACAGGGAGACAGTTTTGGAAGCCATTCACAAGCTGTATTCCCAGCAGGTGATAATCAAGGTACCCCTCCTGCAACAGGGAACGGGGTATTATTCCACACTGTTGTGGTACCGAAGCCGGACGGCTCGGTGAGACCGATTCTAAATCTAAAATCTTTGAACACTTACATACAGAGGTTCAAATTCAAGATTGAGTCACTCAGAGCAGTGATTGCGAACCTGGAAGAAGAGGACTACATGATGTCACGGTACATCAAGGATGCTTACATTCATGTCCCAATTTACCCTTCTCACCAAGGGTACCTCAGGTTTATGGTACAGAACTGTCACTATCAGTTTCAGACGCTGCCGTAGGGATGGTCCACGGCACCCCGGGTCTTTACCAAGGTAATGGCCGAAATGATGATACTCCTTCAAAGGAAGGGAATTTTAGTTATCCCTTACTTGGACGATTCCCTGATAAGGGTAAGATCCAGGGAACAGTTGGAGGTCGGTGTAGCACTATCTCAGGTAGTGTTGCGGCAGCACGATTGGATTCTCAATATTCCAAAATCGCAGCTAAAAGATTCCGACGACTCGTCTTCTGTTCTTAGGGATGATCCTGGACACAGTTCAGAAAAAGGTGTTTCTCCCGGAGGAGAAAGTCAGGGAGTTATCCGAGCTAGTCGGGAACCTCCTATAACCGAGCCAAGTCTCAGTACATCAATGAGATGGTTCTAAAAAAAAATGGTGGCTTCCTATGAGCAATCCCATGCGGCAGATTCCACGCAAGAACTTTCCAGTGGGACCTGCTGGACAAATGGTCTGGCTCGCATCTTCAGATGCATCAGCGGATAACCCTGTCACCAAGCACAAGGGTGTCTCTCCTGTAGTGGTTGCAGAGTGCTCATCTTCTAGAGGGCCGCACATTCAGGACTGGGTCCTGGTGACCACGGATGCCAGCCTGCGAGGCTGGGGAGCAGTCACACAGGGAAGGAATTTCCAGAGCTTATGGTCAAGCCTGGAAACATCACTTCACATAAATATCATGAAGCTAAGGGCCATTTACAATGCTCTAAGCTCAGCAAGACCTCTGCTTCAAGGTCACCCGGAGTTGATCCATTCGGACAACATCACGGCAGTCACCCACGTAAACAGACAGGGTGACACAAGAAGCAGAAGGGCAATGGCAGAAGCTGCAAGGATTCTTCGCTGGGCGGAAAATCATGTGATAGCACTGTCAGCAGTATTCATTCCGGGAGTGGACAACTTCCTCAGCAGACCCGACCTCCACCCGGGAGAGTGGGGACTTCACCCAGAAGTCTTCCACATGTTTATAAAACTCGACAAGCATTGCGCCAGGTCAAGGGACCCTCAGGCAATAGCTGTAGACGCTCTGGTAACACAGTGGGTGTACCAGTCAGTGTATGTGTTCCCTCCTCTGCCTCTCATAACCAAGGTACTGAGAATTATAAGATGGAGAGGAGTAAGCACTATATTCGTGGCTCCGGATTGGCCAAGAAGGACTTGGTAACCGGAACTTCAAGAGATGCTCACGGAGGATCCGTGGCCTCTACCTCTAAGAAGGGACCTGCTCCAGCAAGGACCCTGTCTGTTCCAAGACTTACCGCGGCTGCGTTTAACGGCAGGGCGGTTGAACGCCGGATCCTGAAGGAAAAAGGCATTCCGGATGAAGTCATCCCTATCCTGATCAAAGCCAGGAAAGATATAACCGCAAAACATTATCACCGCATTTGGCGAAAATATGTTGCGTGGTGCGAGGCCAGTAAGGCCCCGACGGAGGAATTTTCAACTAGGTCGATTCCTACATTTCCTGCAAACAGGAGTGTCTATGGGCCTGAAATGGGGGTCCATTAAGGTTCAAATTTCGGCCCTGTCAATTTTCTTCCAAAAAGAACTAGCTTCAGTCCCTGAAGTTCAGACGTTTGTGAAAGGGGTACTGTATATACAGCCTCCTTTTGTGCCTCCAGTGGCACCTTGGGATCTAAATGTAGTTTTTGGGTTCCAAAAGTCACATTGGTTTGAACCACTTAAATATGTGGAGTTAAAATATCTCACATGGAAAGTGGTCATGCTGTTGGCCCTGGCCTGGGCCAGGTGCGTGTCAGAATTGGCGGCTTTATCCTGTAAAAGCCCTCATCTGATTTTCCATTCGGACAGGGCGGAATTGAGGACTTGTCCTCAGTTTCTCCCTAAGGTGGTTTTCAGCGTTTCACCTGAATCAACCTATTGTGGTGCCTGCGGCTACTAGGGACTTGGAGGACTCCAAGTTGCTAGACGTTTTCAGAGCCCTGGAAATATAGGTTTCCAGGACGGCTGGAGTCAGAAAATCTGACTCGTTGTTTATTCTGTATGCACCCAACAAGCTGGGTGCTCCTGCTTCTAAGCAGACTGTTGCTCGTTGGATTTGTAGTACAATTCAGCTTGCACATTCTGTGGCAGGCCTGCCACAGCCAAAATCTGTAAAAGCCCATTCCACAAGGAGGTGGGCTCATCTTGGGCGGCTGCCCGAGGGGTCTCGGCTTTACAACTTTGCCGAGCAGCTACTTGGTCAGGAGCAAATACGTTTGTAAAATTCTACAAATTTGATACCCTGGCTGAGGAGGACCGAGAGTTCTCTCATTTGGTGCTGCAGAGTCATCCGCACTCTCCCGCCCGTTTGGGAGCTTTGGTATAATCCCCATGGTCCTTACGGAGTCCCCAGCATCCACTAGGACGTCAGAGAAAATAAGAATTTACTTACCGATAATTCTATTTCTCGTAGTCCGTAGTGGATGCTGGGCGCCCATCCCAAGTGCGGATTGTCTGCAATACTGGTACATAGTTATTGTTACCAAAAAATCGGGTTATTGCTGTAGTGAGCCATCTTTTCTAGAGGCTCCTCTGTTATCATGCTGTTAACTGGGTTTAGATCACAAGTTATATGGTGTGATTGGTGTGGCTGGTATGAGTCTTACCCGGGATTCAAAATCCTTCCTTATTGTGTACGCTCGTCCGGGCACAGTATCCTAACTGAGGCTTGGAGGAGGGTCATAGGGGGAGGAGCCAGTGCACACCAGGTGGTTCTAAAGCTTTACTTTTGTGCCCAGTCTCCTGCGGAGCCGCTATTCCCCATGGTCCTTACGGAGTCCCCAGCATCCACTGGGGTCCACATTAGTACCATGGGGTAAAGACGGGTCCACAAAGATCCTTGGGCAGTTTAAGAAATCAAGTGTGCACTGGCTCCTCCCTCTATGCCCCTCCTTCCAGACTCTGTTTAGAAAATGTGCTGGAGTAGTTGGTCACGCTTGGGAAGCTCCTGAAGAGATTTCTGCATTTATTGTGTTTTATTGTTTTCAGGCAGGGCTGGTTGGCACTAGACTGCCTGTCTCGTGGGACTTAGTGGGGGAACGGCCCAACCTCCCTAGGGTTAATGGTCCCGTTCCCCGCTGACAGGACATTGAGCTCCTGAGGGTCCTATTCGCAAGCCCCACCACGTCGAGCGTACAGACCCACAGCACGCCGCCACCCCTAACAGAGCCAGTAGACTGAAGAGTGGCGAGTAGGTGGCCGGCGTCCCGGTTAGCGGGTCGCCGGCTGTAATGGCGGCATAAGGGTAGGAGCGCAACGCTGCATGCACTCTGCGCTCCAGGCTTCATATGCACTGTGTGACTGCTGTGAGGGGCGGCTGGAGCCACTACCATTACCCACAACTGGCACATATTACAGGGGTTTTAACCCGCTGTATTCCTTATTATGCACCTCAGCCAGTATAAAAGGCGAGAAGACCGCGCGCCATTACAGGGACAAGGCCTTCACTGTGAGCGGATTCAGGAGCTCACCAGCGCCATTTCCCTTCTGCAGCTTACACAGGCAGCCTGACAGAAAGGCACAGCTCCTCCACACAGACTCTAGAGCACCTCAGCGGTACCAGGGGGTCATAGCAAAGGTGAAGGAGCAGTAATTTGGTGTACTAAACCCTATTAAGGGTACTTAGTTTGCGACCCAGGTAAGTCTATACTTTAGCTATAGGGGCGCTGTATAGCTGGCTCCGATACTGTGTGTCTCCCTAGAAGGGCTCTGTGTAGGTTAACTGTGCTTTTAACCTATTCATCACTGTGTGTGTGTGTTTTACATTTATCATGTCAAAGGAATGTGTATCAATCTGTGCTTTTCTCAATCTGGAGTATCTATGCAGTGTACTCATTCTCAGGCTAGTGGATCTGAACCTGTTTGGTTAAATGCATTAAAGGGGATGATTTCAAATATTTCAAACAAATTGTCCCAAAATGAAAAGGAGACGCAGTATTGAAGGCAATCTGTAAATGACCTGATGAATAGAGAATCAGTGGTCATCCCAGTGTCTCAGACCTATGCTATTTGTCCGCAGAAGCGTACTCTAGCCCAAATCATGCAGGCTGATACAGATGATGATGTATCAGACCCAGAGTGGGGGGGGGGGGGGGAGGGATGCAGCTTTACGACAGGGAATACAGGCCCTGAATGGAGCTATAAGAGAGGTCTTGTACATTCCTGACAAAGTGTCAGAGGATGAGGAGGAATCTTTTCTACTGCGGGGTACACTGGGCTCCGTAGGGAATGACATTGGGGTGTAGAGTAGGATCCGAGGCACCAACAGGCTCAAAGCTTTGACTGTTCCCAGAATGCCTAGCGCTGCCTCCTCTATAACCCCGCCTCTGTGCACGGGAGCTCAGTTTTGTAGTTGGTGCCATGTAGTAAGCAGGCATACAACAGGGGGGCTGCTCCTGCAGTCCTGAGAAGAAGCTTTTAAAGAAAAATGAAGACTTCAAGGGCTGCAGCAGAGACACGGACTGTGTTAGATGTCAGTCAGACATCTCCTGCTGCAGCTCCATCACCTCCCCCAGCGGCGCTGTACACTCCCGATCCCTGGTTGCCGGGTACCTACAGCGGAGGCTCCGGCTTTCTTCCAAATAGTCACACACACGATCGCTGTTCTCCTGAATCGCGTGGCCGCACTCAGGGAGGAGGTAAGTGGGTCCCCCCGGCGGGACCCGCTGTAAATCGCGGTCAGTGGACACTGTGGTAGTACAGGGACCCCAGTAGACCACCAGGGCACGGGTTGGTTTTATCTCACAAACCGTTTATATAAGCCCACAGTACCCGGTGGTGAAGTCCAGCAGGGGGATAAGGCATTGGTTTGTAGCCCCTCCCCCAGGGCGCCATTTAGAGTAAATGTTCCCGCCCTGGAGCTACATCTCTCTCTCTCACTCCCTGTCAGCATTTGGGCGCCATTAGGACAAGCTGAGCTAATTCTGGGACTGTTTGGGCAAATCCTCCTCTGTAAAGCCACCTGCATGTCAGCACTGTGCATTTTACAGGAACTTAAGTATTCTACATGTCTACTGACAGTGTTAGTTAAGAAAAAGTGCATTTAGTCAGGGTTATGTAGGTCAAGCACCCTGTGATATACATCCAGTCTTTACTGTGCATTGATATATCTATTGAGTGTATAGCTATACATAGTACTACTCTGTATTGCTAGTCCAGTGCTTTTTTTATTGCATGTCATAATTTCTGCATTGTACATTGTGACTATGTGTGTGTGCATATAGCTGCTGTGACCTCCATTTCGTGTATCTGAATCAGATTGCTATCCCTATATTCTATAACCTGAGGGGGCTAAGTGCGTCAGGTTTATCATTTTAATATAGGTAGTTCACAGGATATACTCGGTGTGTATTTTTCTCTGATTTTTAGTCACTATATACCTCTTGAGTTCCCTGTTTTGTGCTGATACACTGCACAGGGGGTTCTTGTCAGGTATCATGCTGCTGATATTGTACTGTGTTGCCTTGCATTGAGCTTTTGGATATGTTAGCTACAAAGGGCAATGTTGCTGGGGACCGATCCCACATTGCGTGGTGGTGACGCTGCAGACACACTTGCGGAAAACATAGCAGCTGAGGGTTCAGGTTCTGAGGGATCCTTACCCCCCAAGTGGGACTGTAGCAACGGGGGTTCAAAATGACCCACCTTGGGCTACCTTCTCCACGGTTTGGAATACGCTGGTAACTAGACTAACGCCCCTATGGGACCTCCTGTGCCGGTACAACCGCTTATGGTCCCCGCGGTTAACCCGCAATGGGCAGATCCACTGGTTTAATTGCTGTAACTGAGCAATCACTAAATACTCAGAAATCTAACCCTTGCCCGCCTAAGACCAAGGGGTCCTCTAAGCGGGCCATTACTTCCTCACAATCCACCAACATCCCAGACGCCTCGTCTGATGAGGATGGCGTTTATACTAACCCCACAGATTCTGATCTCGATGCTTCTGATGGGGAAGCTGTTTCACAGGTGGATCCCCCTGACTTGTTGGAGGCTATCAGGCTCATTCTTCAAATTACTGATGACCCGGAGCCTGATGCTGCCCCTAAGAAACTGGACAGGTTAAACGTCAGAAAGTGGTTAAACAAGTTTTACCTCCTTCTGACCATTTAGTTGACATACGTCAGGAGTCCTGGGAAAATCCAGGAAAGAAATTCACGCCTCGCAAGAATTTGCTGGCTTGCTACCCCCTCGCAGCGGAGCTAAGTAAAAATTGGGAAACACCCCTGCCAGTGAAATTCGTAGGTGGTATCCTCGGCTCTGCCTGTAACTACCGTCACGTCTCTGAAAGAACCGACGGATAAGCGTGTGGAGGGTTCTTTAAAGGCAATCTACACCCTAACTGGTGCTACGCATAGGCCCACCATTACAGCGACATGGGATGCAGAGGCTGTTGAAGCGTGGGTTCAGGAGCTGGAGGCGGAGTTGCCTTCCAACGCTTCTGGTCATGCTAGACAATGTCTGTCATATATTGTCACAGCGTCTCATTATATTAAGGAGGCGGCTTCTGATGCCGGTATTCTGGCGGCCAAGTCTTCTAATACGTCCATTTTAGCGCTCCGGATTCTCTGGTTACGGTCCTGGTCTGTGGATCTGCACTCTAAGAAAACCCTGCAGGTACTCCCTTTTAAGGGAGACATTCTTTTCGGGGAAGACCTCAACAAGATAGTGGCGGACTTAGCTTCTGCTAAACCAGCATGTCTACCTAGTACTGCTCCTTCGGTGCCGAAGTCTAAGAGTACTCCCTTTCGCTCCTTTCGTCCTTCAGGTAAAGCAAAAGGTCAGGCGTACCCGACACAGGTTCACACTTCCAAACCCAATAAGCCCAAACCGGCCTGGGCTGCCCGTCAGCCTGCTTCCAAAACTGACAAGCCTGCTGCATGACGGGGCGGGCCTCCCTCTGGAGGATCCCAGGGTGGGGGGTCGACTACTAAGTTTTACCCAGGAATGGTTGAAGACCACTTCCGATGCCTGGGTACGGGAAGTTGTCACTCGAGCTTACACCGTATCCTTCAAGAATCGTCTCCCTCATCAATTTTGCCTGACAGACGTCCCTTTGGATCAGGTGAAGCCAAAAACTCTTCCTTCAGTGGTACAGTCCCTCCTGGAAGCAAGAGTGGTAATGCAGGTGTCTGGCTCAGAGAGGCAAGGGGTACTATTCACCGCTGTTTCTAGTCCCGAAACTGAATGGGTCCTCCTGGCCCATTCTCAACCTCAAGTCGTAGAACAAATTTGTGAGGGTCTCCAAGTTTCGTATGGAAACTCTTCACTCTATTGTTCTGGCATTGGAACCTGGGGATTATATGGTCTCCCTGGACATACAGGATGCTTACCTGCATATTCCTATTACAGTGTCGCATCAGCAGTACCTGAGGTTTGCAGTTGGCAACCTCCATTACCAATTTTGGGCGTTACCTTTTTGGTTTGACCATGGCTCTGCGAGTCTTCAGCAAGGTCATGGCGGTAATGACAGCTGTACTCCGCCGTCAAGGGGTCAGGATCCTACCGTACCTGGACGACTTGTTTGATCCTGGCAAATTCCCCAGAAATTCTCCTACACCATCTGGATCTGACTCCAGTTTCTGCAAGCCCAACGGGTGGCTCATCAACTGGAAGAAATCTTCCCTGGTCCCTGCTCAGAGCATGGTGCACCTGGGGGGCATTGTTGGACACTCACAACCAGCGGTTGTTCTTGTCTCAGGAGAAAGGACTGAAGCTTTAGGACAGGATTCGATGCTTCCTATCTCGTCCGCAAGTGCTCGGTCTTGTGGTGTCTGCTTTCGACATGGTGGAGTACGCTTAATTCCATTCCCTCCCTCTGCAGAAGTTGATTCTGTCCAAGTGGAACAGAATCAACTTGTCTCCGGATGTCCGTCTGTCACTGAGCTGGTGGTTTCAGGACCAACGATTGGGCAGGGGTCGTCCCTTCTGGATCTTCAACTGGGTATTTCTGACAACGGATGCCAGTCTGAGAGGTTGGGGCGTGGTGTTTGAGCAACTCTCCCTTCAGGGTCGGTGGACCAAGGAGGAGTCTCTTCTCCCAATTAAACATTCTGGAACTGCGGGCGGTGTTCAATGCTCTGAACTTGGCCCAGCATTTAATACAGAACAGACCTGTTCAAGTACAGTCGGACAACGCCACCACGGTGGCGTACATCAATCATCAAGGCGTCACTCAAAGCCCCGTGGCAATGAGGGAAGTATCATGGATTCTTCAGTGGGCGAAACTCCACCTGCCAGCCATATCGGCAGTGTTCATTCCGGGGGTCCTAAACTGGTAAGCAGACTTTCTCAGTCATCAGGACGTACATGCCAGAGAGTGGAGCCTCCATCCAGAGGTGTTTCAACTCCTCGTGGACAGGTGGGGCCTTCCAGATGTGGACCTGATGGCGGCGTCTCGACACAATCACAAGGTTCCGGTCTTTGGAGCAAGGACAAGGGATCCTCAAGCAGCGTTCATGGACGCACTGGCAATTCCATGAAACTTTCAGCTGCCATACGTGTTTCCTCCGGTGTCACTCCTGCCCAGAGTAATAAGGAAGTACAAGCAAGAAGGAGGAATCCTACTTGTAATCGCTCCCGCGTGACCCAGACGGCATTGGTTCTCAGATCTTCAGGGTCTCTCGATAGAGCGTACTCTTCTACTTCCACAGCGCCCAGATCTCTTCGTTCAGGGCCCCTGTGTATATCAGGATTTAGCCCGGTTGGCTTTGACGGCGTGGCACTTGAAGCTTCCGTCTTGAGGGCCAAAGGATTTTCTGAGGCTGGCATTCAAGCCATGTTGAATGCCCGGAAACCGGCTTCTGCTCGGATTTATCATAGGGTCTGGAATTCTTACTTTGCTTGGTGCGCATCTAACAATCATGACGCTTAAAGTTTAGTACGGCCAAACTTTTGTCCTTTCTACAACAGGGCCTGGACTTGGGCCTTCGTGTGGCCTCCATCAAGGTTCATATTTCTGTCTTGTCGGTTTGGTCCCAGAGAAAAATTGCAACTATACCTGATGTACATGCGTTCACTCAGGGTGTGTTGCGGATTCAACCTCCCTATATCCCGCCTGTGGCCCCTTGGGACTTGTTGCTGGTTTTGGAGGCATTGCAAGGGTCTCTGTTTGAGCCTCTTGAATCTGCAGACCTTAAGTGGCTTTCTCTTAAGGTATTGTTTCTGCTGGCTATTGCCTCTGCTAGAAGGGTGTTGAATCTGGGTGCCTTGTCTTGTAGGTCACCATATCTGATTTTCTGCTGCGGGGTACACTGGTCTAAAATAACAAGATTTATGGTAAGAACTTGCCATTGTTAAATTTCTTTCTGCAAGGTACACTGGGCTCCACCGGGAATGACATTGGGGTGTAGAGTAGGGCCTTGGTCCGAGGCACCAACAGGCTCAAAGCTATGACTGTTCCCAAGATGCACAGCGCCGCCTCCTTTATATCCCCGCCTCCATGCACAGGAGCTCCTGCAGCCCATTTTCTAAGCTAAATTTAAGAAGAAAATAGAAATATGAAGACTTCAAGGGCTGCAGCTTTCATGAATGTCAGTCAGACATCCTTTGCTGCAGCTCCATCACTCCCCCAGCGGGGCTGAATACTCCCGCGCCCTGGTTGCCAGGTAACTACAGCGGAGGCTCCGGTGTACTTCTGGTCAGTCACGCACACCCGCTGCTGACCTCCTGGAACGCATGGCCGCAGGTACAAGGGGAGGTAAGGGGTCTGTTTGGTCCGTTGTTAACCGCAATCCGGCCCGGCCGTGGGAGGCGAGCCGCGTGTGCTGATGTGGACACTGTAACGGGGCAGCCGCTCCACTAGTCACTGGGACATAAAGGCACAGGTTGGGGGTTTTCTCTCTAAAATCCCTGTTTTAAACAAAGGCCACAGTGCCCGGTGGGGAAGCCAGCAGGGGGATAAGGCCTTACCTGTAGCCCCTCCCCCAGCCCCAGGGTGCCATATCGGTGAATGTTCCCGCCCTGGAGCTGCATATCTCTCCCTCACTCTTTGTCAGCCGCCATCACACGGAGCTGCGCTGTTCCTGGGACTGCTGGGGCAAATCCTCCTCTGTGAAGCCGCCTGAGTATACTGAGTATTACTTTGTATTGCTAGTGCAGTGCAGTTTTATGGTGTATAATTTCTGCATGGTACATGGTATGTTTGTGACTAAATATGTATGTGTGTGTGTATAGATGTAGCTGCTGCCTGGCTGCCATATCGGGTATTTTCACTCGGCGCCTATATTCTGTAACCTGAGGGCTAAGTGTGTCAGGTTTGCTAACTAATATAGGTTTTTCACAAGATATACTTGCTGTGTATTTTTCTTTGTGATTTATAGTCACCCTATATATCTCTTTGATTCCCGGTTTGTGCTGACAAAAAAGTCACCCTTCACTGGGAGTTCTTGCTAGGTATATCGCTGCTAAGATTTGTACCAGGTTGCCTAATATTGTGCTTATTATGTCCGCTACACGGGGCAACGGAGCTGGGGCTTCTCCCACACTGCGTGGTGGTGATGCTGCAGACATTTTGGAGATGAATTTGGCAGCAGAGACTTCAGGTTCAGGGAGTCCCTTACCCCCCAGTGGGTCCGTAGCACCGGGGGCAACAAATGATCTACCTTGGGCTACCTTCTTCATGCTGTTAAACACGCTTGTAACAAAACTGGCGGCCCCTGTGGGACCACCTGTGCCAATGCAGCAGTTTATGGTCCCTGCAATTAATCTGCTATGCGCAGATCAAATCTTCACTCAGTTACTACAGCAATTGAACTGGTCAGACTAAATCTAAATCTCTCTCTCTCGCCCACCTAAGTCTAAAATGTCTTCTAAATGGGCAATTACCTCCTCACAGTCCACCGCTGTCCCGGACACATCCTCTGAGGAGGATGGTGCATATACTGACCCCACAGACACTGATTCAGATGTTTCTGATGGGGAAGGGAAGTCAATGGTGGATGTCCCTGATTTGATTGAGGCTATCAGGCTCATTCTTCAGGTCTCTGATGAACCCGAGCCTGAGGCTGTCTCTAAAAAGCCGGACAGATTTAAACGTAAGAAGGTGGTTAAACAAGTTTTACCTTATTCTCAACACCTGGCTGACATACGTCGGGAATCCTGGGAAAATCCGTTGACAAAATTTACACCACATAAGAGACTGTTGGCACCGACCGATAGACATGTGGAGGGTTGTTTTGAAAGCGATTTACACTCTAACGGGGGCTGTGCATAGGCCAACCATTGCGGCAACATGGGCTGCTGAAGCTGTTGAGGCGTTGGCTCAGGAGCTAGAGGCGGAGCTGCCTTCTAATGCGTTTGAGCATGCTCGACAATGTCTCTCATATATTACCACGGCTTCTCTTCGGTACCTTAAGGAGGTGGCCTCCGATGCCGGGGTGCTGGCGGCCAAGGCTGCTACTACGTCCGTCTTGGCCAGACGTATCCTTTTGGTTGAGATCCTGGTCGGTGGATATGGATTCCAAGAAAACCCTGGAGGTGCTTCCTTTTAAGGGAGACATTCTCTTTGGAGAAGACCTCAAATAAGATTGTGGCTGATCTGGCTACTGCTAAAACAGCTTGCCTACCTAGTACTGCTCCTTCCGCACAGAAGGCTAAAAGTACTTTCCCTCGGCCCTTTCGTCCTCCAGGTAAAGCAAAATGTCAGGCGTACCCAAAGCAAGCTTGTGCTTCCAGACCTGCTAAGCCCAGACCGAAGCGAGCCTGGGCTGCCCGTCAGCCTGCTTCCAAAACTGACAAGCCTGCCGCATGACGGGGCGGGCCTCTCTCTGGGGGATCCCAGGCTGGGGTGGCGACTTCTAGGTTTTACCCAGGAATGGTTGAAGACCACTTCAGATACCTGGGTAAGGGAAGTCGTCACTCGAGGTTACGCTGTACCCTTCAAGAATCTTCCCCCTCATCGATTTTTGCCTGACAGATGTTCCTCTGGACCCGGCAAAAGCAAACACTCTGCATTTGGTGGTACATTCCCTCCTGACCACAGGAGTGGTAGTACAGTTGCCTCTGGCTCAGAGAGGCAAGGGGTTCTATTCACCGCTGTTTCTAGTCCCGAAACCGAACGGGTCCTCGTGGCTCATTCTCAATCTGAAGTCCTTGAACAAGTATGTGCGGTTCTCCAAGTTTCGTATGGAAACTGTGCGCTCTATTGTTCTGGCCTTGGAGCCTGGGGACTATATGGTCTCCCTGGACATACAGGATGCCTACCTGCATATTCCCATTGCAGGGTCTCATCAGCTGTACCTGAGGTTCGCGGTGGGCATTTATTGCCGATTTCGGGTGTTACCCTTTGGTTTGACAACAGCTGTCCGAGTTTGACAGCTTCACTTCGCCGTCAAGCGGTCAGGATCCTACCGTACCTAGACGATTTGTTGATACTGTGTCCTCTAGATCTGACTGTCCAGGTCATGATAGCCCACGGGTGGCTTGTCTACTGGACGAAATCATCCCTGGTTCCTGCTCGCAGCATGGTACACCTGGGAGCGTTATTGGACACTCACAACCAGCGGTTGTTCTTGTCTCAGGAGAAAGTCCTGAAACTTCAGGACAGGATTCGATGCTTCGACCGAGGAGGCGTCTCTACTCCCGATAAACATTCTGGAATTGCGGGCAGAGTTCAATGCATTGACTATGGCCCAGCATCTGATACAGAACAAACCTGTTCAAGTACAATTGGACAACGCCACAACGGTAGCATACATCAATCATCAAGGCGGCACTCGAAGCCGCATGGCAATGATGGAAGTATCACAGATTTTTCAGTGGACAGAACTCCATCTGCCGGCCATATCAGCAGTGTTCATTCCGGGCGTTCTGAACTGGGAAGCGGACTATCTCAGTCATCAGAACGTACATGCCGGAGAGTGGAGCCTCCATCCAGAACTTCTTGTGGACACGTGGGGCCTTCCAGGTGTGGTTCTGATGGCGTCTCGACACAATCACCATGTTCCGATCTTCGGAGCAAGGACAAGGGATCTTCAAGCAGCGTTCGTGGACGCTCTGGCAATTCCATGGAACTTTCGGCTGCCGTATGTGTTCCCTCCGGTGTCACTTCTGCCCAGAGTAATACAGAAGTTCAAGCAAGAAGGAGGAAACCTACTTCTGGTCGCTCCAGCGTGGCCCAGGCGGCACTGGTTCTCCGATCTACTGGGCCTCTCGTTGGATCGTCCCCTTCTACTTCCACAACGACCAGACCTCCTCGTTCAGGGCCCTTGTGTTTACCAGGACTTGGCCCGGGCTTTTCTGAGGCTGTCGTTCAAACTATGTTGAGGGCCCGTAAGCCGGCTTCTGCTCGGATCTACCATAGGGTCTGGAATGCTTACTTTACTTGGTGTGCGTCTCACAATCATGACGTTTTCAAGTTTAGTATGGCCAAACTATTGGCCTTTCTACAACAGGGCCAGGATTTAGGCCTTCGTCTGGCCACCCTCAAGGTTCACATTTCTGCCTTATCGGTTTGGTTTTAGGGAAAGATTGCTGCCCTGCCTGATGTCCATACATTCACTCAGGGCGTCTTCCGGATTCAGCCTCCTTATGTGCCACCCGTGGCCCCTTGGGATCTGTCTGTGGTTTTGGAGGCCTTGCAAAAGTCTCAGTTTGAACCTCTTGCTTCTGCTGACCTTAAGTGGCTTTCCCTTAAGGTACTGTTTTTGCTGGCCATTGCTTCAGCTAGAAGGATCTCTGACTTGGGTGCCTTATCCTGTAAGTCTCCCCATTTGATTTTTCACCGTGACCTCGCAGTTCTTAGAACGCGGCCAGGGTATTTACCCAAGGTGGTGTCTTCCTTCCACCTTAACCAGGAGATTGTGGTTCCGGCCTTTAATTCCCCTGAGTTGTCTACCAAAGAGCGGTCTTTGGATGTAGTATGGGCTCTCCGTATCTATGTGAAGAGAATATCCTCGATTAGGAAATACGATTCTCTTTTCGTGCTGTTTTGGTTTTTACAAACATGGCTGGCCTGCTTCCAAGCAGACACTGGCCAGATGGATTAGAATGGTAATTGCACATACTTATGTACAGGCTGGTCGTCCGGTTCCTACTACCATCAAATCCCATTCTACTCGGTCGGTTGGACCTTCTTGGGCGGCCCACCGTGGTGCGACCCTTGAACAATTGTGCAAGGCGGCTACGTGGAACTCGGGGAACACGTTCATTAGATTCTATGCCTTCGATACTTCCGCCTCCCAGGATTCTTCCTTTGGATGCCCGGTTCTTGTGCCCGCTACAGTGCGTCCCCTCCCATAAGGAACTGCTCTAGGACAACCCCGATGTTAATCCTTATGGAGCCCAGTGTACCCCGCAGCAGAAAACAAGATTTATGGTAAGAACTTACCGTTGTATATTTCTGCGAGGTACATTTAGCTTCTTTGGGTTGGTATGGCATAGCCGCTGACACCCTCTCCTGTGGTAAGCGTGTGGTGTAATTGGCTACGAGCGATTGTCGTCTCTGGTACCTGCTACTGCATTGGGCTGGTTAACGAAACTGAGCTCCTGTGCACTGTGGCGGGATTATAGAGGAGGCGGCGCTGTGCATCTTGGGAACAGTCAAAGGTCCTACTCTACACCCCAATGTCATTCCCTGTGGAGCCCATTGTACCTCGCAGAAAGAGATTTAACAATGGTAAGTTACCATAAATCTCATACATATATATATATATATATATATATATATATATATATATATATATATATATATATATATATATATATATATATATATATATATACACATATATATATATATATATACACATATATATATATATATATATATATATATATATATATATATATATATATAATTTATATTTTTTTATTATTTTTTTATTTTTTTTTATGTGAAAAAGAAATCCTTTGCTACTTTCCCTGCTTCTCAGGAATTAAATTCCCTCTTTGAAGCAACATGGGTTAACCCTGACAGGAAGTTTCAGATTCCAAAACGGTTAATTACATCATTCCCATTTCCTCTGGCTGATAGAAAAAAATGGGAAAACTCACCGATAGTTGACGCATCGGTTTCCAGGCTGTCACGTAATATAGTTTTACCTGTTCCTGAGGCAGCTTCATTGAAGGATGCTGCTGACCGCAAAATTGAGACCACTCTCAAATCTCTGTACACAGCGGCGGCTGTGGCCCAAAGACCCACTATATAGCGTGTGCATAGATCACTAGGGCCATTGCAAAATGGTCTGTTAATCTAATTGACGGATTAGATTCCTTGTCCCGGGGCGAGATTATTATACTCCTACAGCATATATAGGATTCTGCTAACTTTATAGTGGAGGCCATAAAGGAAATTGGACTGCACCACTGCCATGGCAGTGTCAGCACGCAGGGGCTTGTGGCTACGCTAGTGGACTGCAGATCCGGATTCCAGGAAAGGTGTGGAAAGCCTACCTCTCACAGGTGAAGCCCTGTTTGGAGATGAACTGGATACGTGGATATCCAAGGCTACATACCTTCCTTCCGCAGCACCCCCGGCTAGAAAATCCTATTCTGCATCAACTTTGCAGTCCTTTCGGACAGCGAAGTTTAAAGGTAAGTCCAAAGGTTCTTCTGCTGCCTTCAAATGCAATAGAAGTAAGCCCAGAAAACCTGCAAATACAGGCTCACAGGATCAGACCTCCGGTTCTGCTTCCGCAAAACCTTCAGCATGACGGTGGACCGCACTGCCTGGTCAACAGGCAGGTGGGAGCCCGGTTACAATATTTCAGTCACGTATGGACCACATCATGCCATGGGTAAAAGATCTTATCGTCCAGGGCTACTGACTTGTGTTTCAGGAACTCCCACCTCACAGATTATTCATATCAGGCTTGCCAGCTTCACCGGAAGCAAGTATAACCTTTCAAACAGCAGTTCAAATACTGGTAAAGACTCAGGTCATAGTTCCAGTTCAACTACAAAACAAAGGTTTCTATTCCAACCTGTTTGTGGTACCGAAACCGGACGGTTCAGTGAGGCCTATTTTAAACCTCAACTCACTGAACCCGTATTTATGGGTGTTCAAATTCAAGATGGAGTCGCTGAGAGCGGTGATCTCAGGTCTGGAGGAGAGAGAATTCCTAGTGTCTCTGGATATTAAGGATGCGTACCTTCACTTTCCGATTTGGCCGCATCGTCAGGCTTATCTAAGGTTTGTGTTACAGGACTGTCACTACCAGTTTCAGGCCCTACCCTTTGGGCTCTCCACGGTACCGAAGGTGTTTACCAAAGTAATGGCGGAGATGTTTCTCCTTCGCAAGCTAGGAGTGAACATAATACCGTACCTGGACGATCTACTGATAAAAGCACCGTCAAGGGAGAGGTTATTACACAGCATTGCCCTCTCCACACGTCTACTCAAGGATCACGGGTGGATTCTGGACCTGCCAAAATCTCACCTGGAACCAACATGGACGCTTCCGTTCCTAGGGATGATCCTGGATACGGAGGTACAGAAGGTATTCCTTCCTCTGGAAAAGGCATTGGTGATTCAGTCAATGGTAAGGGACATCCTAAGGCCTACCCGGATTTCAGTGCATCTGTTAATTCGCCTCCTGGGAAATATGGTAGCCTCTTCCGTACTGCAGTGCCTCGTAAGGTTTCATGCATGGCCCTTCCAGCTGGATCTGCTAAATAAATGGTCCGGATCGCATCTACACATGTACCAGAGGATACGTCTGTTGCCAAAAGCCAGGATTTCTCTTCTGTGGTGGCTCCAGACTTCTCACCTTTCGAAGGGCTGACGGTTTGGGATTCAAAATTGGATACTGCTAACCACGGATGCAAGCCTCAGAGGGTGGAGAGCAGTCACCCAAGGTGAACACTTCCAAGGAAAGTGGTCAAGTCAGGAATCCGTTCTTCCGATCAACGTTCTGGAACTAAGGGCCATATACAACGCCTTTCTGCAGGCATCTCATCTTCTGCACAGTCGAGCCATCCAGGTTCAGTCGGACAATGTGACGGCGGTGATGTACATAAACCGACAGGGCGAAACGAAGAGCAGAGCAGACAAGTATTCTCCTCTGGGCAGAGAGACATGCGGTGGCGCTGTCCACAATCTTCATTCCGGCTGTGGACAGCTGAGAAGCAGAATTCCTCAGCAGACATGACCTTCACCCAGGGGAGTGGGGCCTTCACCCAGAGGTGTTCGGGTGCTTGACTCGTAGGTGTGGGACTCCACAGATCGACATGATGGCCTCTCGTCGCAACAAGAGCTCCAGCGATATTGCTCCAGGCAGGTCAGGAGACCCACAGGCTGTGGCAGTGGACGCTCTGGTGACTCCATGGGTCTATCAGATGGTGTATGTCTTTCCTCCACTTCCACTGATCCCAAGAATTCTCAAAAGAATAAAAAGGGAAAGGGTTCAAGCAATTCTCATAGCTCCGTATTGGCCAAGAAGGGCTTGGTTCGCAGATCTACTGGAACTGCTTCTGGAGGATCCGTGACCTCTACCTCTTCGGGAGGATCTTTTGCAACAGGGGCCATTCGTCTATCAAGACTTACCGTGGCTACGTTTGCCGGCATGGAGGTTGAGCATCAAATTTTAGCCCGGAAAGTAATTCCGGACAGGGCAATTCCTACCTTGATTCAAGCCAGAAAATGAGTAACTTCTAAACTAGAGATGAGCGGGTTCGGGTTTTACTCTGTTTTACTTGGATTTACTCGGTTCTCAAAACGGCATCTTATTGGCTATTCAAAACACGAGACATCCGTGAGCAAATAAGATGCCGTTTTGAGAACCGAGTAAATCCGCTCATCTCTAGTATACAAATTTCCACCGGATTTGGAGAAAAATACGTCTCTTGGTGTGAAAACTGGAAATTTCCTGTGGTGGAATTTCAGCTGGATCTTTTTCTGCAGTATGGGGTGGATGTGGGCCTACGCCTTGGATTAGTAAAAGTATAGATATCGGCCTTATCCAATTTCTTCCAGAAACAGTTGGCTTCCCTTCCTGAGGTTTAGACGTTCTTGAAAGGGGTTCTGCACATCCAACTGCCCTTTGTGCTTCCCACGGCACCTTGGGATCTTAACGTGGTGTTGCAGTTTCTGCAATCAGATTGGTTTGAGTCTTTACAGGAGTTAGATGTAAAGTTTCTTACATGGAAGCCCGTCGCACTATTGGCCTTTGTTTCGGCGAGGCGTGTTTCGAAATTGGGGGGCCCTGTCTCACAAGAGCCCCTATTTGATTTTTCATGAAGATAGAGCTGAACTCGGAACTTGTCAGCAGTTTCTTCCAAAAGTGTTTTCTGCGTTTCACCTCAACCAGCCTATTGTGGTTCCGGTGCTTACGGACACCTCTTCCACTTCAAATTCCCTGGATGTTGTGCGGGCTTTGAAAATCTATGTCAAACGGACAGCTTGTCACAGAAAATCTGACTCGCTGTTTGTGCTTTATGATCCCAAGAAAATTGGGTGTCCTGCTTCAAAGCATTCTATTGCTCGATGGATCAAGCTTACTATCCGGCATGCTTACTCTATGGCAGGTTTGCCAGTTCCTAAATCTGTTCATGCCCACTCTACTCGGTCGGTGGGTTTTCCTGGGCGGCTGCCCGGGGTGTCTCTGCCTTACAGCTTTGCCGAGCAGCTACTTGGTCTGGTTCGCACAAGTTTGCTAAGTTCTACAAATTCGATACTTTGGCCTCTGAGGACCTTCAGTTTGGCCAGTCAGTTCTGCAGGGCCCTCAGCACTCTCCCACCCGGTTTAGGATCTTTGGTATATCCCCATGGTACTAATGTGGACCCCAGTATCCTCTAGGATGTAAGAGAAAATAGGATTTTAATTACCTACCTGTAAATCCTTTTCTCGTAGTCCGTAGAGGATACTGGGCGCCCGCCCAGTACTTCGTGTTTCCTGCATGGCTACCTGGTTAAGTATTGTTGTTGTTTCAGCTGTTGCTGTTCCTGTTCATGTTTGGTTAACATGGTTTTCTTCGCGTGTGTTTGTTCGAATCTCACCACTATCCTTTCTGAATTCTTCTTTCAAGATATGTCCATCTCCTCTGGCACAGTTTCTAGACTGAGTCTGGTAGGAGGGGCATAGAGGGAGAAGCCTGTGCACACTATTGATTTCTTAGTGCCCAAGGCTCCTAGTGGACCAGTCAGTACCCCATGGTACTAATGTAGACCCCAGTTTCCTCTACGGACTAAGAGAAAAGGATTTACCGGTAGGCAATTTAAAATCCTATTAACCTTTTGATTCAATTTCCGGGCCAAATCTATGTCAGATAGTAGTATAGGCCAATGTTTCTGTAGGATGGCTTAGATGTCCGTTGATATTTTAAGTGTTAACCTTGTCTACGATTGTACAATTTATCTATACTATATAAACACTGAACAGACAAAAAGGATGGAGCGCTGTGAACATCGGCCTGCTAGCAGATCTTGTAATAGAGTATTTATTGCAGGCAACTCAGTTCGTGAACAAAATGTTTTATTCCTTAGGGGATTACTATTAATCTGCAACAATAGAAATTGTTCACAATTAACATGAAGTGCATTTAAAATTGATCTGCTCAATAGGATATTTGTAACCTTCGACACTGAAATGTAGAATTATACAATATCAGTGTGAAGCTCTGTGAATATTGACTTGCTAACAAACTGATTGTGACACTTGATTATCAAACTGTAAAATTACTCCATAGCGGGGAAGTTTGTTGGTGATCAAACAAAACATTGATTTCCCTTTGGAGATCATTATAAATCCGTTATATTAAAAATTGTACATAAATCAAGAGGTTTTTTTGTTAATTTCACTATCAAATTTAAATGCACTACCAGAACGATGATTTTATAAGAGGAGGAGTACCTTAAATGTGCCACAAAGTTTGTTGGGCCGAGATACTATTTAGAAGGGAAACCACCTACATAGTATACCAAAGGCACAAGAACAGGCACGAGAAAGTTACTAACCCCACACATACACTACAAAATTGGTAGGTGTGGCTATTAATTACGTGCCAAAGAGTCTGTCAGGCCTTGTTGGTACTTGGATTGCCAGGTACCTAGCAGAAATAAGACATGGTAATATTCTGAAAGGTTACTTACCCCATGCGTACTGTGAAACTGATGTGATTAATATTTAAATATTAAATAAAAAAGACAAAAGAATATGTGGAGGAAAAAATTATTTATCTCCATTTCATAAATGTTTGGCACAAATATGAAAATTTACTTCAGGAAGAAGAAGGGGAGGAGAGGAAGTGTGAAGATACCAGACACTGGAGAGTGGTTGGCAGACATGGATTTCTGTATGGTTCAGTTTGAAAGTGTAAAGAAGATGGTGCTATCGTGTCTAAGTAAGAAAAAATAGTGCTCCCCCCCCAAAATAGTTAGTTAATATACTTATCTAGAGGGGTGTATTTTTTTGGTACTCTTTGCTACAGATGTGAGTTCTCTATAGTAGAACTAAATCGGATGCACAAGAGTTCATGGAAAATAAAGTCCAAAAAACAATGTGTAGTAATTCACAGTATTATGCGTTTCTTGTAATATTATGCCTTTAAACCATTGGCTAATTTTGCTTCATGGTATTCTACATGTCTTAATTTATTTATATAGTATAAATGATATTCCAAATCCTCTTTATGAGGCGGAGGTAGCGTACATCACTTATACTGTAGAATGCATATTGAAGGCATATAAAGGTATCTTTTTTTGATGATATGTTCCAGTTATAGATATTCAACACTTAAACAAATGATATAAGTACGTAAAGAGGTGTTAAAGTCAGCGCACACCACTTAGTGGCCTATTTATCACCATCCGCATCTTGGATGCGGATGTCATGTGATAAAATCGCCCAAACTCGCTTTGCGATAACTGATTACATTGCAGGGATGTATCAATTATCGCATGCAGGGACAGGTTGCGGTCAAGCGCTATCTCTGCAATGCCTCTTCGCAGCATCATTGGGATATTTTTCGTAAAAAATATGGGGGACCCGGCAGCGCTCACTGGAGCAACGGACACCGGCTCCCTGGACAGGTGAATATTTTTTTATTTATTTTTTTTGTCCTGTTTAACTTTTTTTTTTTAACACTTTGATCAGCTTGTGTGTCTATTAGAAACACGTAGCTGATCACTGGAGACTGGTCCTGCTCATCTTTCCAGTGGCAGAGAAAGCTGGGCAAATGCCTCCCTATCGCAGTGCTGCCCTGTGAGATTATCACAAGGCACATTGCGGTATTTTTTCACATTATTTATTTATTTTTCAATATATCTGGTCAGATCGCATTTCCCATTATATAAGTATGGGGAATGTGATGTGGCCTACTAAAAAAAAAAAAAGTGATTAAAATGGTTTGGAGCAGTTTTTTCATGAAATTTGCTCCACATGCCCTTTAGTACATTCTGGTGATACTAAATTAGTGAGAAAACACCCTTTTCACATTATTTTTGTAAAAATAATGTTAATAAATAGACCTCTTAAACTTTAAACAAAGGATTTCCACACATAAAGGTATCAGAGTAATGTATGTCAGGTGTGTTCCATTACTCACGATAGTATCGGCGCGTATCCTTATATAAGGGTATTTTTCATTCTACCAGTTCCCCTTAGTGTTATGTTAAAACCATAGGATTTATTACGTATACACAGCAAGATAATCGATAAATGAAATGAAATTAAAATGTAGCTAAAAGTATTGTGCAAGTGGGCTTTGTTCTGGGGGGAGGCTCTGGCCCAATGAATTTGTAGGAGCAGAGGTCTGGTAGCTAAGCTCCAAATAGCAAATCAAGAATAAAATCTAAATTTAATCAGGGTCCTACCTTTCTCCAGAATTTCAGCACTGATACCCCTGTCCAGTACCTCCTGTGGCCAACACATTTAGAGTCTACCATGATTCTTTCAAGGCATAAGGAAATGATGTGCCTGGTCTGATATTTATATTCCCAGGACTAGTTGCAAAATGGAGTTACTTCCGCTCATCTGACTGGAGCCGGATTTATGGAAATAGTTAAATTCTTACACATTAACATTCCTTTTAAAAAATAGCTGCTCTAGCGATAGAAACAATACATTTAGAGATGATCAAAATCTGTATGATGCCGATTCTAATTCCTGTAGGTCCGTGGTCACCACAACTGGAAGTGATCATCTGACGGCATGCTGTATTGGGTGATGTAGTTCACAGTACATCTGTGGTATTGGGACCGGAAGTCCATGGACGTTTTTGGATGGAAGATGTCATCATATTGCAAGGGGTGTTAGGTGATGTAGTATTCTCATCTTCACTGATGGTGAATCTGGAAATTCGTAGGTGCGCTGACCGGAAGTCATCATAATACAACAAGGTGTACTGGGTAATGTAGTTCATATGACTGAAAATGTAGTCCACGCGTTCTGATCAATTGAGATACGTGGATTATCAAAGAGGGATATGTTCTTTGTTCATAAAAAATTAGTTTGTGATTAAAAAACATCTTTTTCTAGAGTTCTCTATAATTTTTAGAACTGGTACTTAGTGATCTGCTTAAGAAAAATAAAGAATTTAGCAAATTATGCATTTTATGTCTCTTACATCTGCAGATGAAAACAAAATGCTGGTGGAGACAATGGGAATAGTGAGCATAGGGGTCACATACAGAAAAACAATTGAATGTTAGTGTAGAGAAAGTGAATAAGAAATAGACCACTAAATTACAATTATGGGTGCCATTTTGGTAGAAAGTTTACTTCATCATTTGTGGCTAAATGATTATCATGCGTATATGAACCATTTTAGTTCAAAGTCTTGATTAAGATCATTTGGGTCCATAGTTTTGATCGAACAGATGGTTTTCAGTTCTGTTCTGGACAGTTATTTTCAATGTTCTTCTCTCTCTGCATTGTCTTAATAAGTTTGATGCCCATAAATCTTCTAACATGTTGTGCAGCACTTGTGTTTCATCCTAAAGTGGTTGGAGAGATGGTGCGTCTCAGGTCCTTTTTTTCACATTCCTTATGTGTTCGGCAGTTCTGATAAGATTAATAATATTTGAAGTATGATAGGTGATAAAGTCTCAGATTTTGAAATTTACCCCATTAACTGTTATTTCATTGTATTTATTCTATTTGTCTCTCATGTTTCTACATCCCATACATAAGTCACATCGATTAAAGCATTTTGTCCATACAAGGTTTTTGCTTGGCATTGGGAGTGTGCTTTTAACTAAATTATTTTTCTCTTACGTCCTAGGGGATACTGGGAATCCATTTAGTACCATGGGGTATAGACGGGTCCACTAGGAACCTTGGTCACTTTAAGAATTTGATAGTGTGCGCGGACTCCTCCCTCTATGCCCCTCCTACCAGTTTAGAAAATGTGCCCGGAGGAGCCGGTCACATCTCTGGAAGCTCCTGAAGAGTTTTCTGCATGTATTTTATAGGTTTGTTATTTTCAAGCAGGACTGGATGGCACCAGCCTGCCTGCTTCGTGGGACTTAGAGGGGGGAAAGGCCCAACCTCTTGAAGGGTTAATGGTCCTGTTCCCCGCTGACAGGACACTAGCTTCTGAGGAAAATATTAGCAAGACCCACCATGGCAAACATACATTGCCGCAGCACGCCGCCACCCGTAACAGAGCCAGAAGATAGAGTGGTGAGTACTAAGCCGGCGTCCCGGTTAGCGGGTCTCCGGCCGTTATGGCGGCATGAGGGTACGAAGTCGCATGGCTTCTGAGCAGGGCGGACTGTGTCTCCCGCTGTGTAAGGACACAGACACTGATCAGCGGACACAGTGCGTAGACTGGCAACAAAGCCATAAAAGGAGTCTGTCTCCATTTTATGCACTCAGACACAAACAGCCAGTATAAACAAAGAGCAGGAAGAACGCATGCCATTAGAGGGGCGGGGCTTCACTATGAGCAGATCCAGCAGCTCACCCGCGCCATTTTCCCTCTGCAGCTGACAGATGCTGACTGACAGGGACGCGCAGCTCCGCCGGAGAGACACCAGATTACCTCAGCAGTACCAGGGGGTCATAGCAGGGGGAGGCAGCGGTTATTAGTGTACTAAGTCCCTATTCTAGGTACTTAGGCTGTGACCCGGCTAAGCTTGGCATTAGCAGTAAGGGCGCCGTGTGCTGGCTCCATACTCTCTCTGTCTCTCCCTGGAAGGGTTCTTTGTGAGTTAATTGTGCATTTAACCTTTTCCTGTGTGTGTGTGTGTTCTGTCACTGTTACAGTATGTCAGGCAAAGAGTGTGTTTCATGTAAGGCACAGTGTTCCTCTTCTCCAGGGGGTTCACTAGTGTGTACTTAGTGTAATGTCCCTTCCCAGGCTAGCGGGGCAGAACCAGCATGGCTGGACTCCACTAGTGGAATGACTTCCAACATTTCTACTAAATTGTCCTGCAATGAGAGACGCAATACTTAAGACAATCTATGACTGAGTTTATGAAAAGAGACTCAGTACTCAAACCAGTCTCTGTCCCCTGCCAATTGTCCGCAAATACATACTTTGGCTCATATACTGCAGTCTGACTCTGATGATGGTTCAGACATGGAGGATGGGGAAGTGGACTCAGAGGTGGGTGAGGGTACTTTGTCACAGGGAATAGAGGCTTTCATAGAGACTATCGGAGAAGTTCTGCATATTCCTGATAAGGTGACAGAGGAGAGTGAGGAATCTTATTTTAATATAAAAAATAAATCTTCAGCCACTTTTCCTGTGTCAAAGCAACTTAAACCCCATTTTAAAGAACCGTGGGTTAATCCTGATAGGAAATTTCAAATTGCTAAAAGGTGGCTATAATCGATTTCCTTTTCCTCCTGAGGGTAGGAAAAAATGGGAAAATCCACCGATAGTGGATGCATCAGTATCCATGCTGTCACGAAAAATTGTTTTGCCTGTCCCAGGTGTAGCCTCCCTGAAAGACTCTGCTGATCGTAAAATTGAGACCACACTCAAATCCTTGTATACAGCTGTTGGGGTGGCCCAGAGACCCACTATAGCATGTGGGTGGATTACAAGAGCCATTGCCAAATGGTCGGGTAACCTAATTGAGGGGTTAGATACCTTGCCTCAAGGGGAGATTGTTTTACTCCTGCAACATATACAGGACTCTGTGAACATTATGGTGGAAGCCATAAAGGAAATAGGCTTGCTTAATGCACGCACCACTGCTATGGCAGTGTCAGCACGCAGGGGCTTATGGTTATGTCAGTGGACTGCAGACGCGGACTCCAGGAAAAGCGTGGAAGGCTTACCCTTCATAGGAGAGGCCTTATCTGGAGATGAACTAGACAAATGGATCTCCAAAGCTACTGCAGGTAAGTCCACATATCTTCCTTCTGCAGCCTCCCCAGCTGGGAAGGCTTACTCGGGTCCCAATTTACAGACCTTTCGGACGGCCAAGTTTAGGGGCAAACCCAGAGGTTCTTCTACAGCCACCAGAGGCGCTAGAGGTAAACCACGCAAGCCAGCAACTGCCGGTTCACAGGAACAGAGCTCAAGCTCTGCTTCCTCAAAACCTTCAGCATGATGGTGGCCCGCGATGCCTGGAAGACTGGCAGGTGGGAGCCTGACTAAAATTCTTCAGTCACATCCGGGCAAGTTCGTGCCAGTATCCCTGGGTCATAAGTCTTATTTCCCAGAACTACAGACTGGAGTTCCAGGAGCTCCCACCTCATAGATTCTTCAAATCAGGCGTATCAGTTTCACAAGAGGCAAGTATAACTTTACAGGACGCCATTCAAAAACTGGTACAGACTCAGGTGATTGTTCCAGTTCCACCTCATCTGCAAAACAAGCGGTATTATTCAAACTTGTTTTTAGTACCGAAACCGGACTGTTAGGTAAGACCGATTCTGAACCTCAAGTCGTTGAACCTGTACTTACTAGTGTTCAAATTCAAGATGGAGTCTCTGAGAGCGGTGATCTCCGGTCTGGAGGAGGGGGAATTCCTAGTGTCTCTGGATATCAAGGATACGTACCTTCGCATTCTGATCTGGCCATCTCATCAGGCTTATCTACGGTTTGCACTGCAGGACTGTCACTACCATTTCCAGGCCCTGCCATTTGGTCTCTCCATGGGACAGAGAGTGTTCACCAAAGTGATGGCAGAGATGATGTTTCTACTCCACAAACTGGGAGTGAACAGAATTCGTACCTGGACAATCTTCTGATAAAGGCACCGTTGTTGGACAGCATTGGCCTCTCAACCAGACTACTCCTGGATCACGTGTGGATTCTGAACTTAACAAAATCTCACCTGGAGCCGACATAGAGGCTTCCTTTACTGGGAATGATACTGGACACAGGGTCTCAGAGTGTTCCTTCCCTTGGAGAATGCTATGGTAATCCAGTCGATGGTTCGGGCTGTCCTGAAGCCAATCTGTGCATTTACCTTCTGGGGAAAATGGTGGCCTCTTATGAGATGCTTCAGTACGGAAGGTTTCATGCGAGTCCCTTCCAGCTAGATCTATTGGACGAATGGTCCGGATCGCATCTTCACATGCACAAGAGGATCCGTCTGTCGCCAAGAGCCAGGATCTCCCTTCTGTGGTGGCTACAGACTTCTCACCTCGTCCAGGGTCGGAGGTTCAGGATTCAAAATTGGATTCTGCTAACCACAGACGCAAGCCTCAGAGGTTGGCGAGCAGTCACCCAGGGGGTGCAGTTACAAGGAAGATGGTCAAGTCAGGAAGTCATTCTTCCAATAAACATCCTGGAATTCAGGGCTATTTACAACGCCCTTTTGCAGGCCTCATTTCTACTTCAGAATCGGGCCATTCAAGTCCACTCGGACAATGTGACGGCGGTAACGTACATAAACCATCAGGGCGGAATGAAAAGCAATGTCAGAGGTGTCAAGAATTCTCCTCTGGGCGGAAAAACATGCCGTGGCGTTGTCGGCGGTCTTCATTCCGAGAGTAAACAACTGGGAAGTAGACTTCCTCAGCAGACATGACCTGCACCTGGGGGAGTGGGGCCTTCACATGGAGGTTTTCCAGTGGTTGACACGTCTGTGGGCTTATCCGCAGATTGACACAATGGCCTCGACTCAACAAGAAGCTCAAGCGGTATTGTTTCGGGTCGAGAGACCTGGCGGTAGATGCTCTGACAACTTTGTAGGTCTACCAGATGGTGTACGTGTTTCCTCCACCTCCTCTGATCCCAAGAATTCTAAAGAGAATAAAAAGGGAAAAGGTTCAAGTAATTCTCATTGCTCCGTACTGGCCGCGAAGGGTCTAGTACGCGGAACTTCTCAAGATCCGTGGCCTCTACCTCTCTGCGAGGATCTCCTGCAACAGGGCCCGTTCGTCTATCAAGACTTACCGTAGCTACATTTACCGGCATGGAAGTTGAACGGCTGATTCTAGCCAGGAGAGGGATTCCTGACAAGGTCATCTCAACTATGATCCAAGCCAGGAAAGGGTTAACGGTTAAACATTACCATGAAGAAGTAAGTCTCTTGGTGTGAAAGCAGACAGTATTCTGTGGTGGAATTTCATCTGGGACATTTCCTGCTTTATCTACCGTCAGGAGTGGATATGGGCCTCCGTCTAGGCTCCATTAAAGTCCAGATTTCGGCCTTGTCTATTTGCTTTCAGAAATAATTGGCTTCTTTCCCTAAGGTCCAGATGTTCTTGAAGGGTCTTTTGCACATCCAACCTCCCTTTGTGTCTCCCACGGCACTTTGGGATCCCAATTTGGTTCTGCACTTCCTCCAATCGGACTAGTTTGAACCGTTACAGGAGGTGGACGTAAAGTACCTTACGTGGAAGACCGTCACACTGCTGGTATTGTCTTACAAGAGCCCCTACTTAATTTTCCATGAGGACAGAGCTGAACTCAGGACTCGTCAGCAATTTCTTCCTAAGGTGGTGTCCGCATTTCACATCAATCAACCAACCTATTGCGGTTCCGGCTGTGACTGACACTTCTGCTACTTCTAAGTCTTTGGATGTTGTGAAGGCTTTGAAGATGTATGTAAAGAGGACAGCTTGTCACAGGAAATCGTACTCGCTGTTCGTTCTTTATGATCCCAATAAAAGTGGGTGTCCTGCTTAAAAGCTGTCCATTGCGCGCTGGATCAGGCTCACTATCCAACATGCTTATTCCACGGCAAGCTTGCCGGTTCCAAAATCTGTACAGGCCCACTCTACTAGGTCGGTGGTTTCTTGGGTGGCTGCCCAGGATATCTCTGCTTTACAGCTCTGCTGAGCAGCTACTTGGTCGGTTTCAAACACGTTTGCAAAGTTTACAAGTTTGATACTTTGGCCTCTGAAGACCTTCAGTTTGGTCAATCGGTTCTGCAGGAACCTCGGCACTCTCCCACCCGGTTTGGGAGCTTTGGTACTTCCCGATGGTACTAAATGGATTCCCAGTATCCCCTAGGACATAAGAGAAAATAGGATTTTAATTACATACCAGTATATCCTTTTCTCGTAGTCCATAGAGCAGTGTTTCCCAACCTCGGTCCTCAAGGCACACTAACAGTCCTGGTTTTAGTGATATCAAGGCTTGAACACAGGTGACTTAATTAGTATCTCAGTTATTTTGATTTAACCATCTGTAGTGAAGCCTGGATATCACTAAAACCTGCACTGTTGGTGTGCCTTGAGGACCGCGGTTGGGAATGCCTGCCATAGAGGATACTGGGCGCCCGCCCGGTGCTTCATTCTTCCTGCACTGTTTCTTGGTTAAGGAATGTTGTTTGGTTCAGCTGTTGCTGTTCCTGGTTTCAAGTTTGGTTAGCATGGCTTTCCTCTTGTTTTGTGTGTGCTGGTACATAATCTCACCACTTTCCTTTTTCTATATCCTTCTCTCAAAGTATGTCCGTCTCCTGTGGCACAATTTCCTAGACTGAGTCTAGTAAGTAGGAGGGACATAGAGGGAGGAGCAAGCGAACACTATCAAATTCTTAAAGTGCCCAAGGCTCCTAGTGGACCCGTCTATAGCCCATGGTAATAAATGGATTCCCTGTATCCCCAACGGACTACGAGAAAAGGATTTACCGGTAGGTAATTAAAATCCTATTTTTACATTTCTAGTTTTGCTGCATATATAAAGCGTGGTTTGGGGATGATTTCACATAGAACTGGGTCTCTGGTCAAGAAGTGTGTTTATTGATTTTTTTTTTTTTTTTTAATTCCACTGGACTATGTTGTGCATCATATTTCGTTATGAGGGCCCATTTCTGTTTTTTTTTTTATTTTTTTTTATCTTTATTACCAGGATCCTCTCTTGGTTTGGATTGTAGGAAGAGTATGTCTCTTTTTTTTCTCTTCTATATTGGTCATGGCTTTGTTCAGATCATCTTCATGGTTAATTCCAGGAAGGAGATTTCTCTTTGGTGCTTTTTAGGGTAAACCTTACAGTATATTCATTTTATTGCCATTGAGGTGTTGGCAGAATGTGTGTAGTTTTTCTTCTGTGCAGGACCAAATAAGAAGGACCTCATCGATATATCAATACCAATTTAAAATATTACCCCAAGTTACGCTATTATATTTCTCTGACGTCCTAAGTGGATGCTGGGACTCCGTAAGGACCATGGGGATTAGCTGCTCCGCAGGAGACTGGGCACAACTAAAGAAAGCTTTCGGACTACCTGGTGTGCACTGGCTCCTCCCACTAAGACCCTCCTCCAGACCTCAGTTAGATTCTTGTGCCCGGCTGAGCTGGATGCACACTAGGGGCTCTCCTGAGCTCCTAGAAAGAAAGTATATTTAGGTTTTTTTATTTTACAGTGAGATCTGCTGGCAACAGACTCACTGCAGCGAGGGACTAAGGGGAGAAGAAGCGAACCTACCTAACAGGTGGTAGTTTGGGCTTCTTAGGCTACTGGACACCATTAGCTCCAGAGGGATCGACCGCAGGACCCGACCTTGGTGTTCGTTCCCGGAGCCGCGCCGCCGTCCCCCTTACAGAGCCAGAAGCATGAAGAGTCCGGAAAATCGGCGGCAGAAGACTTCGGTCTTCACCAAGGTAGTGCACAGCACTGCAGCTGTGCGCCATTGCTCCTCATGTACACCTCACACTCCGGTCACTGATGGGTGCAGGGCGCTGGGGGGGCGCCCTGAGGGCAATATATGACACCTTGGCTGGCAAATCTACATCATATATAGTCCTAGAGGCTATATAGATGTAAAATTACCCCTGCCAGTATTCCAGAAAAAGCGGGAGAAAGTCAGTTGAAAAAGGGGCGGGGCTTCTCCCTCAGCACACTGGCGCCATTTTCTCTTCACAGTGCAGCTGGAAGACAGCTCCCCAGGCTCTCCCCTGTAGTTTTCAGGCTCAAAGGGTTAAAAAGAGAGGGGGGGGGGCACTAAATTTAGGCGCAATATATGTATACAAGCAGCTATTTTGGGAAAAATCACTCAGTTATAGTGTTAATCCCTGCATTATATAGAGCTCTGGTGTGTGCTGGCATACTCTCTCTCTGTCTCCCCAAAGGACTTTGTGGGGTCCTGTCCTCAGTCAGAGAATTCCCTGTGTGTGTGCGGTGTGTCGGTACGGCTGTGTCGACATGTTGGATGATGAAGGTTACGTGGAGGCGGAGCAGAGGCCGATAAATGGGATGTCGCCCCCTGTGGGGCCGACACCAGAGTGGATGGATAGGTGGAAGGTATTAACCGACAGTGTCAACTCCTTATATAAAAAGTTGGATGACGTAACAGCTGTGGGACAGCCGGCTTCTCAGCCCGCGCCTGCCCAGGCGTCTCAAAGGCCATCAGCGGCTCAAAAAACGCCCGTTACCTCAGATGGCAGACACAGATGTCGACACGGAGTCTGACTCCAGTGGCGACGAGGTTGAGACATATACACAATCCACTAGGAATATCCGTTACATGATCTCGGCAATGAAAAATGTGTTACGCATTTTCTGACATGAACCCAAGTACCACATAAAAGGGGTTTTATTTTTGGGAGAAAAAGCAGCCAGTGTTTTGTTCCCCCATCAGATGAATGAATGAAGTGTGTAAAGAAGCGTGGTTTCCCCCGATAAGAAACTGGTAATTTCTAAAAAGTTACTGATGGCGTACCCTTTCCCGCCAGAGGATAGGTCACGTTGGGAGATATCCCTTAGGATGGATAAGGCGCTCACACGTTTGTCAAAAGATGGCACTGCCGTCTTAGGATACGGCCACCTTGAAGGAACCTGATAAAAAGCAGGAGGCTATCCTGAAGTCTGTATTTACACACTCAGGTTATATACTGAGACCTGCAATTGCCTCAGCATAAATAGGGCTGCTGCAGCGTGGTCTGATACCCTGTCAGATAATATTAATACGCTAAGACAGGGATAATATTTTGCTAACATTGAGCATATTTAAGACGTTGTCTTATATATAAAGGATGCACAGAGGGATATTTGCCGGCTGGCATCCAGAATTAATGCAATGTCCATTCTGCCAGGAGGGTATTAGAAACCCGGCAGTGGACAGGTGATGCTGCCTGTAAAAGGCACATGGAGATTCTGCCTTATAAGGGTGAGGAATTGTTTGGGGATGGTCTCTGGGAACTCGTATCCACAGCAACAGCTGGGAAGAATTTTTTTTACCTCGGGTTTCCTCACAGCCTAAGAAAGCACCGTATTTTCAGGTACAGTCCTTTCGGCTTCAGAAAAGCAAGCGGGTCAAAGGCGCTTCCTTTCTGCACAGAGACAAGGGAAGAAGGAAAAAAGCTGCACCAGCAGCCAGTTCCCAGGATCAAAAATCTTCCCCCGCTTCCTCTGAGTCCACCGCATGACGCTGGGGCTCCACAGGTGGAGACAGGTGCGGTAGGGGCGCGTCTCGGGAACTTCAGGGACCAGTGGGCTTGCTCACAGGTGGATCTCTAGGTTCCGCAAATAGTATCACAGGGATACAGGCTGGAGTTCGAGGCGACTCCCCCTCGCCGTTACCTCACATCAGCCTTGCCTGCTGCCCTCGGAGAAAGGTAGTACTGGCGGCAATTCACAAGCTGTACTTCCAGCAGGTGAAAGCAAGGTACCCCTCCTTCAACAAGGCCGGGGTTACTATTCCAAAATGTTGTGGTACCGAAACCAGACGGTTCGGTGAGACCCATTCTAAAATTGAAAGCCTTGAACACTTATATACACGAAGGTTCAAGTTCAAAATGGAATCGCTCAGGGCGATTATTGCAAGCCTGGAGAATTTCATGGTATCACTGGACATCAAGGATGATTACCTGCATGTCCCTATTTACCCTCTTCACCAGGAGTACCTCAATATTGTGGTACAGGATTGTCAT
Source organism: Pseudophryne corroboree (assembly GCF_028390025.1). NCBI lineage: Eukaryota > Metazoa > Chordata > Amphibia > Anura > Myobatrachidae > Pseudophryne > Pseudophryne corroboree. The sequence goes on along the minus strand of NC_086452.1, from coordinate 289,893,816 downwards.
TACCAATTCCAGACGTTGCCGTTGGTCTGTCCCCGGCACCGAGGTATTTACCAAGGTAATGGCCGAAATAATTATCCCGTACTTGGACGATCTCCTTATAAAGGCAAGGTCCAGGGAGCAGTTGTTCGTCGGAGTAGCACTATCTCGGGAAGTGCTACAACAGCACGGCTGGATTCTGAATATTCCAAAGTCGCAGCTGGTTCCTACGACGCGTCTACTGTTCCTGGGTATGGTTCTGGACACAGAACTGGATAAAAAGGGTTTCTCCCGGAGGAGAAGTCCAAGGAGTTGTTGTCTCTAGACAGAGACCTCCTAATACGTATACAGGTGTCGGTACATCAATGCACGCGAGCCCTGGGAAAGATGGTAGCTTCTTACGAAGAAATTCCATTCGCCAGGTCCCATGCAAGGATTTTCCAGTGGGATCTGTTGGACAAGTGTCCGGGTCGCATCTTCAGATGCATCGGCGGATAACCCTGTCTCCAAGGGTCAGGGTGTCGCTGTTGTGGTGGCTGCAGAGTGCTCATCTTCTAGGGGGCCGCAGATTCGGCATACAGGACTGGGTCCTGGTGACCACGGATGCCAGCCTTCGAGGCTGGGGGGCAGTCACACAGGGAAGGAACTTCCAAGGCTATGGAAAAGTCAGGAGACTTCCCTACACATAAATATTCTGGAACTGAGGGCCATTTACAATGCCCTAAGTCAGGCTAGACCCCTGCTTCAACACCGGCCGGTGCTGATCCAGTCAGACAACATCACGGCGGTCGCTCGTGTAAACCGACAGGGCGGCACAAGAAGCAGGATGGCGATGGCAGAAGCCACAAGGATTCTCCGATGGGCGGAAAATCATGTGTAAGCACTGTCAGCAGTGTTCATTCCCGGAGTGGACAACTAAGAAACCTCCACCCGGGAGAGTGTGGACTTCATCCAGAAGTCTTCCAAATGATTGTACACCATTGGGAAAGGCCACAGGTGGACATGATGGCGTCCCGCCTCAACTAAAAGTTACAAAGATATTGCGCCAGGTCAAGGACCCTCAGGCGATAGCTGTGGACGCTCTGGTAACACCGTGGGTGTACCAGTCGGTGTATGTGTTCCCTTCTCTGCCTCTCTTACCCAGGGTAATGAGAATAATAAGAAGGAGAGGAGTAAGAACTATACTCATTGTTCCGGGTTGGCCAAGAAGAGCTTGGTAACCAGAACTCCAAGAAATGATCTCAGAGGACCCATGGCCTCTGCCGCTCAGACAGGACCTGCTGCAGCATGGGGCCTGTCTGTTCCAAGACGTACCGCGGCTGCGTTGACGGCATGGCGGTTGAACGCCGGATCCTGAAGGAAAAGGGAATTCCGGAGGAAGTTATCCCTACGCTATTTGAAGCTAGGAAAGAAGTGAACGCAAACCATTATCACCGCATATGGCGGAAATATGTTGCGTACTGTGAGGCCAGGAAGGCCCCAAAGGAGAAATTTCAGCTAGGTCGATTTCTGCACTTCCTACAGTCAGAGGTGACTATGGGCCTAAAATTGGGTTCCATTAAGGTCCAGATTTCGGCTCTATCGATTTTCTTCCAAAATTGAACTGGCTTCACTGCCTGAAGTTCAGACTTTTGTTAAGGGAGTGCTGCATAGTCAGCCCCCGTTTGTGCCTCCAGTGGCACCGTGGGATCTCAACGTGGTGTTTGATTTCCTGAAGTCGCATTGGGTTGAGCCACTTAAATCCGTGGAGCTATAATACCTCACGTGGAAAGTGGTCATTCTGTGGGCCTTGGCCAGGCGTGTATCAGAATTGGCGGCTTTGTCATACAAAAGCTCTTATCTGTATTTTATATGGATAAGGCGGAATTGAGGACTGGTTCCCAATTCCTTCCTAAGGTGGTATAATTTTTTAATGTGAACCAACCTATTGTGGTGGCTGCGGCTACTTGGGACTTGGAGGATTCCAAGTTACTGGATGTAGTCAGGGCCCTGAGAAGTATATGTTTCCAGGACAGCTGGAGTCAGGAAAACTGACTCGCTATTTCTCCTGTATGCACCCAACAAGCTGGGTGCTCCTGCTTCTAAGCAGACGATTGCTCGCTGGATCTGTAGCACGATTCAACTTGCACATTCTGCGGCTGGACTGCCGCACCCTAATTCTGTAAAGGCCCATTCCACGAGAAAAGTGGGCTCTTCTTGGGCGGCTGCCCGAGGGGTCTCGGCTTAACAACTTTGCCGAGCTGATACTTGGTCGGGTTAAAACATTTTTGTAAGAGTCTACAAGTTTGATACCCTGGCTGAGGAGGACCTAGAGTTTGCTCATTCGGTGCTGCAGAGTCATCCGCACTCTCCCGCCCGTTTTGGAGCTTTGGTATAATCCCCAAGGTCCTTACGGAGTCCCAGCATCCACTTAGGACGTCAGAGAAAATAAGATTTTACTCACCGGTAAATCTATTTCTCGTAGTCCGTAGTGGATGCTGGGCGCCCATCCCAAGTGCTGATTGTCTGCAATACTTGTTTATAGTTATTGCCTAACTAAAGGGTTATTGTTGAGCCATCTGTTGAGAGGCTCAGTTATATTTCATACTGTTAACTGGGTATAGTATCACGAGTTATACGGTGTAATTGGTGTGGCTGCTATGAGTCTTACCCGGGATTCAAAATCCTTCCTTATTGTGTCAGCTCTTCCGGGCACAGTATCCTAACTGAGGTCTGGAGGAGGGTCTTAGTGGCAGGAGCCAGTGCACACCAGATAGTCCTAAAGCTTTCTTTAGTTGTGCCCAGTCTCCTGTGGAGCCGCTAATCCCCATGGTCCTTACGGAGTCCCAGCATCCACTACGGACTACGAGAAATAGATTTACCGGTGAGTAAAATCTTATTATCTCATTCTCTTCCTAGAAGCTCATGAAAAGGTTAGTGTAACTTGTGGCAACCTTTGTTCCCATCGCTGTCTCGGTTTTTTGTAGGTAAAAAGTCACTATTAAAGAAAAAATAGTTATTCTCCAAAATAAATTTGATGGCTTCTATTACAAACTTTTTCTTTCAGGTGTGCATTCTGTTTTGTTTAAAAAGCACACAATGGCTTCCAAACCTTGGTTATGTTGGATACATGTATAAAGTGACTTTACGTCATATGTCAAAAATATCAAAGAAGAATGGAATAAATATAATTAAATAGTAGTTACTGGTGTAAACCTCAAAATCTGTGACTGTCCCTTTTCAAATATTGTTTCTTAGAGTGTACTTGGGACCTGTTAAATAGGGAGGACAGCGAGACCCCTAAAGATCAGAATTGCCGAACACCTAAGAAATGTGAAAAAAGGACTTTAATCTCTCCAACCACTTTAGGGTGTGACACAAGTGCTCCCTACAACATATTAGAAGATTTATGGGCATCAAACTTAAGTCAATGTCGAGAGATAAGAACATTGAAAAAATCCTGTCCAGAACAGAAATGAAAACCATCTTTTCCCTCAAAGCTATGGACCCAAATGGTCTTAATCAAGACTTTGAACTAAAATGGTTCATATAAGCATGATAATCATTTAGTCACGAATGATGAAGTCAACTTTCCACCAAAAATGTGCACCCATAATTGGAATGTTTATGTAAGTGACCTCTATGCTCGCTATTCCTATTGTCTCCACTAGCCTTTTGTTTTCATCCTCAGATGTAAGAGACATAAAATGCATAATTTGCCTAATTCTTTATTTCTCTTACGTCCTAGAGGATGCTGGGGACTCTGTAAGGACCATGGGGTATAGACGGGCTCCGCAGGAGACATGGTCACTATAAAGAACTTTAGAATGGGTATGCACTGGCTCCTCCCTCTATGCCCCTCCTCCAGACCTCAGTTAGATCCTGTGCCCAGAGGGTAGAGTGTGCACTACAGGGGAGCTCTCCTGAGTTTCTCTGAAAAAGAATTTTGTTAGATTTTTTATTTTCAGGGAGCACAGCTGGCAACAGGCTCCCTGCATCGTGGGACTGAGGAGAGAGAAGTGATAGGCTCTGCTTCTTAGGCTATTGGACACCATTAGCTCCAGAGGGAGTCGGAACGCGGGTCTCCCCCCGCCGTTCGTCCCAGAGCCGCGCCGCCGTCGTCCTCGCAGAGCCCGAAGATAGAAGCCGGGTGAGTATAAGAAGAAAGAAGACTTCAAAGGCGGCAGAAGACTTCGGATCTTCACTGAGGTAAGCGCGCAGCGGTAACGCTGCGCGCCATTACTCCTACACACACTAGCGGGCACTGATGGGCGCAGGGGCGAGGCCCTGGGCAGCAATAAAACCTCCGTATCTGGCATAGACACTGCGGAGGCAGTAATTCTTTATATCCCCGCCAGTTTGAAATATTTTGAGCGGGACTGAAGCCCGCCGCCGGAGGGGGCGGAGCTTGGTCCCTCCGCACTAACCAGCGCCATTTTCTCCACAGAGATCTGTAGAGAAGCTGGCTCCCCGGTCTCTCCCCTGCTGAACACGGTGACACAGGGCTGAAAAGAGGAGGGGGGGGGGGCACTTGTAAGGCGCAGTGAGTGTAATCTAATATAAAGGAGCTGTTATCTGGGACATTATTTTCCAGTGTCAGTTGGCACTGGGTGTGTGCTGTGGGATCCGGTCTGAAGATCGACAGTGTCTAGGTCGACAATGTTTAGGTCGACCACTATAGGTCGACAGTCACTAGGTCGACATGGATGGAAGGTCGACATGTCTAAAGGTCGACATGAGTTTTTCACATTTTTTTTCTTTTTTTGAATTTTTTCATACTTAACGATCCACGTGGACTACGATTGGAACAGTAAAGTGTGCCGAGCGAAGCGGTAGCGGAGCGAAGGCACCATGCCCGAAGCATGGCGAGCGAAGCGAGCCATGCGAGGGGATGCGGTGCACTAATTTGGGATCCCGGTCACTCTACGAAGAAAACGACACACAGAAAAAAAATCATCATGTCGACCTTTAGACCTGTCGACCTAGCACATGTCGACCTAGAAACCCTGTCGACCTTCCATCCATGTCGACCTAGTGACTTTCGACCTATGGTGGTCGACCTAAACATTGTCGACCTAGACACTGTCGATTTGATGAACCACACCCGTGTGCTGGCATACTCTCTCTCTCTCCAAAGGGCATTATTGGGGAACTGTCTCCTTATAACTATATCCCTGTGTGTGTGGGGGTGTCGGTACGAGTGTGTCGACATGTCTGATGCGGAAGGCTCGGCTAAGGAGGAGGTGGAGCAGATGATTGTGATGTCGCCGTCGGCAACGCCGACTCATGATTGGATGGACGTGGAATGTTTTAAATGCAAATGTGACCTTATTACATAAGAGATTGGACAAAGCAGAGTCCAGGGAAAAGAGCAGGGAGTCAATCCACGGCTTCGGCTGGGTCACCGGGCCCTTCTGGGTCTCAAAAACGTCCCCTATCCCAGATAGCAGACACTGATACCGACACGGACTCGGACTCCAGTGTCGACTACGATGAAGCGAGGTTGCACCCGAGAGTGGCAAAAAGTATTCATTATATGATTATTACAATAAAAGAGGTTTTGCATATCACAGATGACCCCTCGGTCCCTGACACGAGGGTGCGCATCTATAAGGAAAAGAAACCTGAGGTAACCTTTCCCCCATCCCATGAACTTAATGAGTTATTTGAAAAGGCTTGGGAAACTCCTGATAAAAAACTGCAGATTCCCAAGAGGATTCTTATGGCATATCCTTTCCCTGCACGGGACAGGGTACGTTGGGAATCCTCACCCAGGGTGGACAAGGCTTTAACACGCCTGTCCAAGAAAGTGATGCTACCGTCTCCGGACACGGCAGCCCTCAAAGATCCTGCTGATCGCAGGCAGGAAACTACTTTAAAGTCTATTTATGCGCATACAGGTGCTTTGCTCAGACCGGCAATAGCATCGGCATGGGTGTGTAGTGCAGTTGCAGCTTGGACAGATACCTTGTCAGCTGACCTTGATACCCTAGATAGGGATACCATTTTATTAGCCTTAGGCCACATTAAAGACGCAGTCTTATATATGAGGGATGCTCAAAGAGACGTTGGGCTGCTGTGGTCGAGAGCCAACGCCATGGCGGTTTCTGCTAGGCGCGCCCTGTGGACTCGCCAATAGACGGGTGATGCCGACTCAAAGAAACATATGGAGGTTTTGCCATACAAAGGTGAAGTTTTATTTGGGGAAGGTCTCGCGGACCTGGTTGCCACAGCTACCGCGGGTAAATCTACCTTTTTGCCTTTTGTTCCCCCACAGCAAAAGAAAACTCCACAGTATCAGATGCAGTCCTTTCGGTCGCGTAAGTCCAGAAGGGGTCGGGGCTCATCTTTCCTCGCCAGAGGTAAGGGTAGAGGGAAAAAAATGCCTGTTACGGCTAGTTCCCAGGAGCAGAAGTCCTCCCCGGCTTCTACTAAATCCACTGCATAACGCTGGGGCTCCACTGAGGGAGTCCGCACCGGTGGGGGCACGTCTTCATCTCTTCAGCCAGGTCTGGGTTCTGTCAGACGTGGATCCTTGGGCGATGGATATTGTATCCCAAGGCTACAAACTGGAATTCGAAGAGGTGCCCCCTCGCCGAAATTTCAAGTCGGCCTTGCCAGCTTCTCCCCCAGAGAGGGAAGTAGTGTTCGCTGCAATTCAAAAGCTGTATCAACAGCAAGTGATTGTCAAGGTTCCCCTAGTTCAACAGGGGAAAGGGTACTATTCGACCCTGTTCGTGGTCCCGAAGCCGGATTGTTCGGTCAGACCCATTTTAAATCTAAAATCCCTAAACCTGTACTTGAGAGAGTTCAAATTCAAGATGGAATCACTCCGGGATGTGATCTCCAGTCTGGCAGGGGGGGATTTTATGGTGTCACTCGACATAAAGGATGCATACCTTCATGTCCCCACATATCCTCCTCATCAGGCGTACCTCAGATTCGCTGTACAGGACTGTCATTACCAGTTTCTGACGTTGCCGTTTGGGCTTTCCACGGCCCCGAGGATTTTCACCAAGGTGATGGCGGAGATGATGGTGCTCCTGCGCAGGCAGGGAGTCACAATTATCCCATACTTGGACGATCTCCTGATAAAAGCAAGATCGAGAGATCAATTGCAGAAGAGCGTGTCGCTCTCCCTGAGAGAGCTACAACAACACGGTTGGATTCTCAATCTTCCAAAGTCACAATTGATTCCAACGACTCGACTATCATTCCTAGGCATGATTCTGGACACGGAACAGAAGAGGGTTTTTCTTCCAATGGAAAAAGCTCAGGAACTCCAGAACATGGTCAGAGACTTGCTAAAACCAAAAAGAGTGTCTGTTCATCAATGCACTCGAGTTCTGGGGAAAATGGTGGCAGCCTACGATGCCTTCCCCTTCGGCAGGTTTTATGCAAGGACGTTTCAGTGGGACCTCCTGAACAAGTGGTCCGGGTCCCATCTACTAATACATCAGAAGATAAGCCTGTCCCCCCGGGCCAGGGTGTCTCTCCTGTGGTGGCTGCAAAGTGCTCACCTTCTAGAGGGTCGCAGGTTCGGCATTCTGGACTGGGTTCTGGTGACCACGGACGCGAGCCTCCGAGGATGGGGAGCAGTCACACAAGGAAGAAATTTTCAGTGGCTATGGTCAAGCCCAGGAGGCTTTTCTACACATCAACGTACTGGAATTGAGGGCCAAATACAACGGCCTACGACAAGCGGAGGATCTTCTTCGCGACCTACCTGTTCTGATTCAATCAGACAACGTCACAGCCGTGGCTCATGTAAACCGCCAAGGCGGGACAAGGAGCAGAGTGGCAATGGCGGAAGCCACCAGGATTCTTCGCTGGGTGGAAAATCACGTAAGCGCTCTGTCAGCGGTCTTCATTCCGGGAGTGGATAACTGGGAAGCAGATTTAAGTCGGCAGACACGATCTCCATCCAGGAGATTGGGGACTTCATCAAGAAGTTTTTACAGAGAGAGCAAGTCTTTGGGGAATTCCTCACATAGACATGATGGCGTCACGCCTCAATAAGAAGCTTCGGAGGTATTGTGCCAGGTCAAGGGACCCTCAGGCAGTAGCGGTGGATGCCTTGGTGACACCTTGGGTGTTTCAGTCGGTCTATGTGTTCCCCCCTCTTCCTCTCATCTCAAAAATATTGAGAAACAGAAGACAAAAAAGGGTGAAAACAATACTCATTGTTCCAGATTGGCCTCGAAAGGCCTGGTATTCAGATCTTCAGGAGATGCTCACAGAAGATCCATGGCCTCTTCCTCTCAGGGAGGACCTGTTACAACAGGGGCCCTGCGTGTTCCAAGACTTACCGCTGTTACGTTTGACGGCATGGCGGTTGAACGCCGAATCCTCGCTGGGAAAGGTATTCCGGAGGAAGTCATCCCTACTCTGATAAAGGCTAGGAAGGAGGTGACGGCAAAACATTATCACCGTATCTGGAGGAAGTATGTTTCTTGGTGTGAAGCCAAGAATGCGCCTACGGAAGATTTCCATCTGGGCCGTTTTCTCCACTTTCTACAGACAGGAGTGGATATAGGCCTAAAATTAGGCTCCATTAAGGTACAGATTTCGGCCCTATCAATTTTCTTTCAGAAGGAATTGGCTTCTCTCCCAGAAGTCCAGACTTTTGTAAAGGGAGTACTGCACATACAGCCTCCTTTTGTGCCCCCAGTGGCACCTTGGGACCTTAACGTGGTGTTACGGTTCCTGAAGTCTCACTGGTTTGAACCTCTTCAAACGGTTGAATTGAAATTTCTCACTTGGAAGGTGGTCATGTTGTTGGCCTTGGCATCTGCCAGGCGGCTGTCCGAATTGGCGGCCTTGTCTCACAAGAGCCCCTATTTGACCTTCCATGTGGATAGAGCAGAGTTGAGGACTCGTCCTCAATTTTTGCCTAAGGTGGTTTCTTCATTTCATATGAACCAACCTATTGTGGTGCCTGTGGCTACGAGTGACTTGGAGGATTCCAAGTCCCTGGATGTAGTCAGGGCCTTAAAAATCTATGTAGCCAGGATGGCTCGAGTTAGGAAAACAGAAGCACTGTTTGTCCTGTATGCAGCCATCAAAGTTGGCGCTCCTGCTTCGAAGCAGACTATTGCTCGCTGGATCTGTAACACGATTCAGCAGGCTCATTCTATGGCAGGATTGCCGTTAACAAATTCGGTAAAGGCCCATTCCACTAGGAAGGTGGCCTCTTCTTGGGCGGCTGACCGAGGCGTCTCGGCTTTACAGCTTTGCCGAGCAGCTACCTGGTCAGGTTCAAACACTTTTGCAAAGTTCTATAAGTTTTATACCCTGACTGAGGAGGACCTTGCGTTTGCTCAGTCAGTGCTGCAAAGTCGTCCGCACTCTCCCGTCCGGTCTGGAGCTTTGGTATAAACCCCATGGTCCTTACGGAGTCCCCAGCATCCTCTAGGACGTAAGAGAAAATAAGATTTTAAACCTACCGGTAAATCTTTTTCTCCTAGTCCGTAAAGGATGCTGGGCGCCCGTCCCAGTGCGGACAAAATCTGCAAGGCTTGTATATAGTTGTTGCTTACATAAGGATTATGTTACAGTTGAGATCAGTCTTTAGCTGATACTGTTTTGTGTTCATGCTGTTAACTGGTTGCGTATATTCCAGTTTATACGGTGTGGGCTGGTGTGAGTCTTGCCCTTAGATTAACAAAATCCTTTCCTCGTATTGTCCATCTCCTCTGGGCACAGTTTCTCTAACTGAGGTCTGGATTAGGGGCATAGAGGGAGGAGCCAGTGCACACCCATTCTAAAGTTTTTTTATAGTGCCCATGTCTCCTGCGGAGCCCGTCTATACCCCATGGTCCTTAAGGAGTCAACAGCATCCTCTACGGACTTGGAGGAAAAGATTTACCGGTAGGTTTAAAATCTTATTTTTTCTTTAGCAAATCCCGAAGAAAGGACCTGTTATAAAATTGACAGAACTCCAGAAAAAAGATGTTGTTTTTTTTTAATCACAAACTGATATGATGACAACTTCCAGTCAAAAAGGCACATGGACTTCTGGTCCCAGTACCACAGACGTACTGTGAACTACATCCCCTCATACACCATGTGGTCAGATAATCACTTTCAGTCGCAGTGACCGCTGATCTCTGGGAATTAGAATCGTCCTCATACAGTGGGGCAGATGTATAAACCTGGAGAAGGCATAAGGAAGTAATAAACCAGTGATATGTGCAATGTGATAAAGGCACCAGCCAATCAGATCCTAACTGTTAATTTACATATTGGAGCTGATTGGCTGGTGCCTTTATCACCTTGCACATATCACTGGTTTATCACTTCCTTATGCCTTCTCCAGGTTAATACATCTGCCCCAGATTTTGATAATCTATAAACTGTATTGTTTCTACCACCAGCGCCTCTATCCTTTAAAAGAAATGTGTAAGAATTTAACTATTTCCATGAATCCGGCTCCAGTCAGATGACTGGAAATGGAAGTAACTTCATTTAGCAACTAGTTCTTTGAATATAAATATCAAACCAGGCACATCATTCCCTTATGCCTTGAAAAAGGGTCCTGATAGACTTGAAACACGTTGGCCACAGGAGGTACTGGACAGGGTTATCAGCGCTGAATTTCTGGAGAAAGGTAGGACCCTGATTAATTTAGATTTTATTCTTGTTTGGCTATTTGGAGCTTAGCTACTATGCCTTCAATATGCATTCTACAGTGTAAGTGAGATATGCTTCCTCCGCCTCATAAAGAGGATTTGTAATATAATTTAACTATATAAATAAATCAATACGTGTAGAATATCATGAAGCAACATTAGCCAGTGGTTTTAAGGGCATAATATTACAAGAAACGCAAAATACAAATTATGTTTTTTGCATTTTATTTTCCATAAACTGTTGCGCATTCAATTCTACTGAAGAGAACTCGCATCTGGAAAAGAGTACTAAAAAATATACCCTTCTAGATAAATACCCTTTTAGAATTTACTATTTTGGGGAAGCACCATTTTTTCTTACTTAGACACGGTAGCGCCATCTTCTTCACACTTTTCAAACTGAACCATTGTAATTTATGGTCCAAATTGTCATAGGTCCAATAGTGACGTTAAAAGGCATCCACCGGATTAAGTGAAGCACCTAAAATCTTCTAAAATTCCTCCACACTGGATTTTTGTATGTCCGGTAGAACCCCCTAGCCAGTCAGAGGCGCAAGGGAGGATTTAAAGGATACAGTGTAGGATTTTAAAAATCACATTTCACCCAGTAACACTGGAGTAGAACTATGTGGTATACATGGGTGATAAGTGGAGCCTGCACGTTTAAAAATTTAGAACTGTGGCTGGCTCTTCTCTCTCTGTGCCCCCTCCCCTCCTCAGTTTTTAGAAATGTGCTGAAGGAGTCGACCACCCTTTGCATCAGCCCCAGGTTATCTTGAATTTACTATTACACATTGAGGACTGTTGGGTAGCCCCTGTCTGCCTGCATCACGAGACCCGCAGGGGGGACCCACCGCCATCTCCTGAGGCGCACGTCCGGGTCCCTGACCACAGGCTGTCACTACAGTCTTTGCTGAGGGGACTTGTCTCAGCTGTGCGCGGCTGGATTCGGGTCCCCAGGGTTCACCGCGATACGGGCGGCACGGCAGCGGTGAGTACACCGGCTTTCCCCGCTAGCAGGGGAGAGGCCAGCGTGTTTGGCGTGTAGCAGTGCCCATTAGCAGCCGGCGGCGTAGGAATGGCGGAGCAAACTCCACTCTGGAGGGAGGGTGCTTCTCCCTATATTCCCACCACAGTTTCCCACCTAAGCACTGCCCAAAGGGTATGTGCCTTTCCATCTAGGAGTCTCCCAGTGCTTAGAGCTACTCCCCTTTCTCCAGCCTTCAACGCTGCTATTACAATAAAGCTCCAGCATCCTGTCCACCTGCAGCAGGGACTGAGAGTGTTCAGGGCGGGGGGCTGGTTGATTGGGAGAGCACTTTACTGAAGGGGTGGTGTGGTACGCCTCCCTCTATTGCTGTGTCTCCCATTCTCGCTTTCTCTGTGTGTTGAGAAATTGCTGATTTTTATTTCTTTTTGTCTCCTCAGTTCCTCAGCATGACAGGTAAAGGAACAGCCTCTAAGGCAGGGGTGGGGAACCTCAGGCCCGGGGGCCGTATAAGGCCCCCAGAGCCACTTGATCCGGCCCGGCCATGCTCACCTAACCGAAGGAGATGCCAGGCGCACGCTGAGATTTTGATACTAGCGGGCGCCCGGCTACTTCCCCTCAGCAGCAGCCGGAGGCAGGAGCTCACTCCTGAGCTCCGGCTTACGGCTCTCGCAGTGTGTTTGTGCGGCTGTGTGGTGCTATGGGAGAGATGTCATGACGTCTCTCCCATAGTTCTGAGGAGCAGCCGGCCAGGCGGAGAACAATGGTTTGGAAGCAGGAGCAGGGCTGGGAAGTATTGTGTTTTTTTTTCTTTTAATGTGTGTGTGTAAGCGGTGCTACTAGGGGGCATATATAATGGGCATATTTAATGGGGCATAACAAGTGACTGGGGGCATATCTAATGGTGCATAACAAGTGACTGGGGGCATATGTACTGGGGACATATCTACTGGGGCATAACAACTGACTGGGGGTATATATACTGGGGGCATAACTACTGACTGGGGAAAACTACTGACTGGGGAAAACTACTGACTGGGGAAAACTACTGACTGGGGAAAACTACTGACTGGGGAAAACTACTGACTGGGGAAAACTACTGACTGGGGGAAACTACTGACTGGGGGCATAACTACTGACTGGGGATAACTACTGACTGGGGGCATAACTACTGGGGGCAGGCTAAATATTAAGTTGATAATTTTTGTATGGCCCCCGAAGGATTTAAAAAATATCCAAATGGCCCATGGTAGAAAAAAGGTTCCCCACCCCTGCTCTTAAGGCATGGGTCTGTAACCTGCGGCCATCCAGCTGCTGTGGAACTTCACAACCCAGCATTCCCTGTCACAGTTTTGCTATTAATGCATGCTAAAATGAGTACGGTCATGCTGGGATGTGCAGTTCCAGAGCAGCTGGAGGGCCGCATGTTGAATGACACATGCCCTAAGGCTTCACAAAAGCTTTGTTTACAAGTAGTGTAATGTTAGGTTCACTCAGTCTCACTCTGAAGGGTCTCTGTTATGTGACTCGAGGGACCCTGCTACAGATGGGGCCACTCCGGTCCAAGACATGCCTCCTTGGGTATCTATCTTAGCTCGCATTATGACTTGGCTCTCTGGGGAATTAGCGGAATCTCAAAGAGAGAGGGAAGCGGCTTGATCACAGGCTTTCAGCTCTAGTCTCTTAGCGGCCGAGCAACCATCTGAGCTGGCTTGTAATCAAGCGTTAACCAGGTCTATGGACAGTCTGGTTCAGGTGGTAGGCTCTCCTCTCAGGCACAGGTTGCACTGCCACCGCCCAAGAAGAGATTTCTTCCAGCGGTGTTACAGTGAGATGAGTCGAACACTGAACATTCATCTTCACTGGAGGAAGGTGAATTCCTGCAGGACTCTGAGGAAGAGCTACTCCAAGATAAGAAACTTCAGAAAGCGGGGCTTCAGTGGTTGGAAGTCCTAAATCACACTATCTGCCAGGTCCTTATGGTGACTGACTCTGAGTCTTTGGCTCAGATGTCACCATTTGGTAAGAAACCTAAATCTTCTGTTACTTTTTTTGTTTCCAGCTCGAGGACCAGCTGGTCATTGCATGGAAACATCTGGACAAGATGTTCCAGATATCCAAGCGTCTTCTGTCCACCTACCCCTTTTCAGCGGAAAATAGGGTCTGTGGTGAAACTTCTTCACCAGTGGTTTCATCAGTCTCTCAACTTTCCAAGAAGACTACCTTGCCGAACCCTGGGGTAACTTCTTTAAAAGAGGCTTCTGAGGATAAATTAGAGACTACCCTTAAGTCTATTTATATGGTAGCTGGGGTTCTTTCTGACCTGCTCTAGTGAGCTCTTCGGTATCCAAGGCTATTGAACGGAGGGCCGAGAAATTGACAAAAGGACTGCACTCTTATTAGCCTCGCACAGATCCCCTTTTGGCAGAACACATAAGGGAACAGGCCATATACCTTGGGTATACAACCAAGGATGTGGGCCTGCTCAGCTTCTATATTTCAGCCTCAGTGAGTGATTGCGGCTTGCTGAGCCCTTTGGCTCCATTACCGGCAGGAAGATGCTGAGTCCAAGAAGGCAGTGGATGCCCATCTTTTATCCGGTGAGAGATGGATATATATCGGGAATAAGGGGGTAAACCTACCTTTTTAACTTCTCTCGGGAATAAGGGGGTGAACCTACCTTTTTAACTTCTGCTTCTTCCTTTTTCTCTTTGCCAATGAGGTCCTAAACAGGAACGTCCTTTTGTATCCGCACGAAATGCTGTAGAAGAGTTCCTTATCTGCCTCTCGAGGACCATGGGGAAGAGGCTGTGCTTCCGCCACCTCCCGCTGTCAGGAAGCCAAGTCCACTGACAAGACTGTGGGATGCCATTCTACCCTGGTGGCATGATTATCCAGATTTCAGGATGTATTGCTACAGACCTGCTCTGGGTCTTGGAATGCAAAGTCTATCCAAGTGATACCGGATAGACTTTGCGTTTCACCCTCCTCAGTTTTTTAGTTTTTTTTTATTTCGCGGCGGGCCTTCTAGTCTCAGAAATCAAGGAGGAGATGTTACAGCTGGCTATTTCTAAGCTTCTGAATTTATAGGTACTGGTACCAACTCACCAGCGCAAGCAGGGAGTTCACTCAAACCTTTTTTGTGGTTAAAAAGCCAAATGTCTCTGTCCGCCTCATTCTAAACCTGAAAGCTCACAGTTTTCCGGTTCAAGATGGAGTCTTTGTGCTCAGTAATTGCAGACCTGGAACCAGTAGAATCTATGGTGTCTTTGGACATCAAGAATGCCTACTTGCACATTCTGATTTGGGAACATCAGGCCTACATTTGATTTGCTATTCAGGTATCCCGTTTATCAATTTTGTGCTCTTCCGTTCTAATCTTCAGCCCCCAGGGTGTTTACGAAGGTCAGGGATTGATCATAGTCCCATATCTGGACAATCTTCTCAAGGCACCATTGCCAAAAAAAGCTTCTGCATGATGTTTTGGTCACCTCTCATTTTCTGCTGCAACACTGTTGGATTTTCAACTTTAGAAAGTCGCAGCTGGTCCAATTTCTGTGGATGATTCTGGACACAAATCTACACAAGGTGTTCCTACCAATAGACAGGGCCACAGCACTATAGGAGATGGTCCAAGTAGTCCTCCAACCATGGTGGGTGTCGATTCATCTCTACATCTGTCTTCTGGGGAAGATGGTGGAAACCATAGAGTTCAGACGATTTCACTCCAGAACGCTACAGCTGGATCTTCTGTCCCAATGAACCAGGTCCCATTTCTGGATGTCTCCCAAGACATACACATAGCTCCTGTGGTGGCTACAGTCCAGTCACCTGCTAGCGGTTCATCGGTTCGATGTTTGAGATTGAGTTCTTTTGATGGCTAATGCCAGCCTCAGTGGCTGGGGAGGGAACGTTGGTCGAGACAGGAAGCGCTACTACCAATAAATGTCCTGGTACGGAGAGCAGTTTACAATGCCTTGATTCAGTTGTTTTCCCCTGCTGAGGTGTCTTCCCATCTGGGTCCAATCATACAGTGCCACCACTGTGCCATACATAAACTGTCCGGGAGGAACCCGAAGTCACACAGCCATGCAAGAAGTCAGTTGCATACTTCTCTGGGCGGAAAAGTATGCCTTGACATGTCAGACGTGTTCATCCCCAGTGTCGACAACTGGAAAGCATAGATCTTGTCGACTGAGGTAATCCATCTAGGAGATATGTGCCCTTCATCTGCAGGTATTTTGGCAGCTGGTTCACTGTTGGTGCATTCCACAAATAGTCCTCATGGCGTCCAGGATAATTCATCGGCTTCCCCGCTATTGTTTCTGCACTCGGAATCCAGTAGCAATGAAGGCTGATGCAGTTACAGCTCCTTGGCAGTTCCAGATTGTGCATCTGTTTCCACCAATTCCTCTCCTCTCTCTCAGGTGCTCAAATGCATCAAGAGGGAGAAGGTCATTGTACTCTTAGTGGCTCTGAACTGGCCTGCAGAAGCTGGTACTCCAATCTACAGATCTTCCTTGTGGATGAACCCTGTCCGCTTCCACTGTGTTCGGACCTCCTCCAGCGGGGTCTGTTCCAATGCCCCGCCTTACAGCAGCTGTGTTTGATGGTGTGGCTGTTGAAACAGTGCTCTTGAGGCATGGCATGAAGGTATCACACGGGCGGTTATACCGACCATGCTTCAGGCTAGAAAGACTGTTACGTCGGCCCACTACCATCGGAAATGGTGTGAAAGAAGGCTTTTATATATATATATATATATATATATATATATATATATATATATTCACCTTGGCTTCCTCTTGTTATTTTTACAGGCAGGCCCGGATGCGGGTTTTCGGTTGGGTTCTCTAAAAGTCCAGGTTTCGGCAATGTCCATTTTCTTCCAATGTCTGTTGGCCTTGCTCCTGGAGGTACAGACCTTTTTGCAGGTGGTCCTACGGGTCCAACCTCCCTTTGTACCTCCAACAGTGCCTTGGGATATAAACTTGGTACTCTCTTTTCATGGGTTTTTGGACCACTGGACTGTAGAATTAAGTTTCACTCTTGCAGTGGCGTAAATTTGTCCCAGTTCCCTGGAGGCAAGATAAGTGTTAGTGCCCCCTCCACCCCAATACAATACATACATAAATACACACACCCACCCCCTCTACACAGACACATGTATATATTATATGCACACACATAACCCTAGCAAATAAATAAAATAAAAAAACACTGTAAATATACATTGGAGGGACACCCTTGCAGCAGAATTATATATAAGCAATTACTTTTGACAATGTCAAATGTTTTGAAGGGTTAACTCGCCACTGTGTGAGTGCTGGGCTGCAGACAACACTGTAGAGATAGAGAAACAGAAGTGCAGAGACTGAGAGAGTTTACTTTCACTTTCTGCTCTCACTGCACCCACGGCTGATCCAAGGCAAGGGACCAAGGGGATAGTTTCTGACAGCCGTGCTGAGTGAGATAGTGAGTGTTGGGATTCGGGCTGCATGTTGATGTGTGCGCAGCGCTGGGGGACAATGGAGGAAGTGTCCCTACACTCCTGGAGCCCGGCGGCAAAAGACTCCATTGTCTCCCGGAGTTCCGCCTCTGCACTCTTGGAAGATGGTGCTCCTTCAAATTTATATCCCGTACCAGACAGACAGTGAAAATGCTAAGAGCAATTTGAGAAACCAGCTAAGATTATATACCAAAATTTGGATTTATAATAATTCACAAAGCTGGAGGTGCTCCTGCAATTAAGAACTAAACATACTAGTAATTGTTGTTGGGAAAGACCAACAGAAAAAATAGATTGCTTTTCTGGAGCACTCTTTTAAGATAAATTAAATACTTTATTTGACATGATTACACTACAGGTTGAGTATCCCATATCCAAATATCCGAAATACGGAATATTCCGAAATACGGACTTTTTTGAGCGAGAGTGAGATAGTGAAACTTTTGTTTTCTGATGGCTCAATGTACACAAACTTTGTTTAATACACACAGTTATTAAAAATATTGTGTTAAATGACCTTCAGACTGTGTATATAAGGTGTATATGAAACATAAATGAATTGTGTGAATGTAGACACACTTTGTTTAATGCACAAAGTTATAAAAAAATATTGGCTAAAATTACCTTCAGGCTGTGTGTATAAGGTGCATATGAAACATAAATGCATTCTGTGCTTAGATTTAGGTCCCATTGCCATGATATCTCATTATGATATGCAATTATTCCAAAATACGGAAAAATCCCATATCCAAAATACCTCTGGTCCCAAGCATTTTGGATAAGGGATACTCAACCTGTAATTTAAAACGTAACCTTTACTATATTTCAATAAAATAAATGGGGTAATTTAATAACATTGTGGTAAATCAATGTGATTGAATTAATGCATGTACTGTATTACACCCCTTGTCCGCCGTAGGTATAAATATCCTTACGCGGACCTAATAAAAACAATTGATTTGTGTGGTGAATTTATTATAAAAATAAAGATAATTAATATTTTACGTATCTATGGTCCTCCTCCAATTTTTAATAAATACTAAGATTTATATTTCTGGACGTCTTCTATCCTCCAATAACATAATAACAACAACAAAATGGTTAATAATAATAGCCAAAAATTACAATAATATTCCGGTATGGAAACTTAGATTGTCCGTCACTGATGCAGTTGTATCTATTACACTTGATAAACTACTAAAATCCAATGACTGGCACATTTAACAGTTAAATGCAGCATTTGTTCATATGAAATAGTAAAACATACCACCAAAAACACTTGTGGCATTAATTGCTCTTCTAGTGATACTATTAAAATTAATAAACTGCAAAATCATAGCTAGCACATTTGACCGCTAAATGCAGGTTTTGTTCAGATGAGGTAATAAATACAAGTAACGTTTGAAACTCTCTCAAGCCATACCAACAACTACACTCGTAGCACTAATTGCTCTTGCTGGTGACTCATGCATAGCTTTCCACGTAGTACGATTGTTACAAAAGAATGTATCAAAGTGTTACATATCCTAAAAATATGTCCAATTGTAGCATATCATAGATTCTTCAACAGATCGAACCTTTTTGGTAGAATTTCCACAGTTTAAGACAAAAGTGTGTCTATGGTTATAATTCTTTAAGGTTCTTATATCTGTTTGGAAATAAACATTTACACACAGTATATTCTCATGAAAAGAACATAAGTACAAATACTGTACAGAGAGAGGATTTATTTATCACACTGGAAGCACTCATTGTTACAGGTTGAGTATCCCATATCCAAATATTCCGAAATACTGAATATTCCGAAATACGGACTTTTTTGAGTGAAACTGAGATAGTGAAACCTTTGTTTTTTGGTGGCTCAATGTACACAAACTTTGTTTAATACTCAAGGTTATTAAAAAATAAGATTTT
Organism: Pseudophryne corroboree; assembly: GCF_028390025.1. Lineage (NCBI taxonomy): Eukaryota > Metazoa > Chordata > Amphibia > Anura > Myobatrachidae > Pseudophryne > Pseudophryne corroboree. The sequence continues at coordinate 289,874,819 of NC_086452.1, read as the reverse complement.
GGACTTCCGGGGGCGGGGCCAGCTAGTATGGCCGCTTTTTAATATAGCTCCTCAGAGCCGCACAGGGAATCCCCTACAATCCTCCTTTCCAAAGGGACTCACTGACAGGAGACTCGTACCCTGTAATTGCTCAGACTCTACTGATCGTGGAGGAGGATCGTCAATTGCCCCGAAGTCAGGCCATCGGACGAGACGGCCAGCATGACCGCCAACGTGGCGTTGGCGCGAATATACCCCTGCATGTAAACCTTGAGGCGGGCTGCCGGGACTGGACGAGTGCTGCCACCACCGACTTGAATCATCGCTCCCTGATCCTGTACCCACTCCCACCTATGTGAAGCCACGGGGACCCACTTGCACTCCGGAGTGCGTGGCTGCAGCTGGAGAGATCGCCCTGCATCGTGACGAGCGAGGGGGCCAGGACGCTTACCGGGACAGAGCCGTGTCTGCAGAGCCGCTGTACTGTTCTGCCCTGCAATTGATCTGTGACAGCCTGCACGCCTACGTGGGTGATCGGGAGAAGATAGCCCAGTCGTGGGACGGCACGTCGCGGAACAACTGCGGGAGATGCAGAGTCTCTGACCCTGCAGATTATTCTATGTAAAGCTGCTGGAACACGGGATCACCCCTTCGTAGCCGGAGGACCTGGCGCTGGGCGGCCACTCACTGCACCCCTCTTGTCTCAACGGATTTGTTCCTGCCAGGGTCATCCATTCTGTATTTGGCGCAGTGGGGGTATCTGGAGTCCCCTTCAACTGGTGACATACTCGGCCTCCCTATCATACTCCACCACAGCTTACGTTCGCCTGAATGGGATGGCAGGCTCTCTTCACCCCAGGCACTAACGCTGTATGTCTTTTCCCCCTTTCTCCTTTATTAACAATCTCTGATATTCTCTCCCTATACTTTGAACCATTCCCTCCTGGTGTGTTTCCCTTCACCCATAGCCTTTTTTTTTTTTTTTCTTCACCCACTCTTTTGTCCTCTCTGCCCTGATACTTCTTATCTCCCAGCACGAGTCTGATCACCTGTGTCTCCACTGTACATTGGGGGGCGCACACCCACACTTAGATTGCCGGCCGGGCAGGTGAGGTGGCTGGTGCGAACTTAGCTGCAGGACTTGTACCTGAACTGTTTGCTGGGCATTTCACTTATCAAGTCATCCGGCACTTTGGGGGTGAAATAAGGAAGAGGAACAAATTTATATGTTCCTTCGCATTGGACAGCTATTGTATCCTCCTTTCCTGCGAACTTTCTCCATATCATAGTAACTCTTATAACCTCCAGGAATCAAGTGACTTTATTGCATGTACCTGTACTGCCACCCTGTGGTTAGATTATAATTCCATTTCTTATTTTTTTTTATTTTATTTGTTTTGTCCACATCTCCTTTGGCTATAGTATTAACTAACCTGAATTGGACATAAATACCTATTACAGGCATTATTGGATAGAGCTGCTTAAGGTTTATAACTCCTGGGAAACGGTCTATTAGTCTTATATTTACTAATCATATAATTGGTATAGTCCCTTCCTTTTTTCTTTTTTTTTTCCCCTCTCTCTCTCACGAATTGACCGCCACTGTTACTATACTACTAAAGTGTTGTGTTTCCGTGAGATATATTTGACGGTATATTGACATACCTGCGGCCCTTGCGCTGTTCTGGAGAGTAGTGGTCTGCCCCTCTCCCATTTCAAATTTTGCACAAGGTACCGCTCACTGATGAATCGATATTTTATGTGAAATGTAGGTGTTAAGATAAACTTCAAGGTCCACTCCGCACACTTTAGTAAGACTATAACACATTTTCGGGGGTCACTGAATTGTTCACGCATGTGTGCCTGTCCTACCTCTCTTCTCTATATTGGTCCATAGTGTTATGGACAAATTTTTGGAAAAACATCAGAATTCCTCAGCAGACATGCCCACTTCTAATGCGAAATCAACTTATAAACGGCAAACTGCCCAAAAAGTGAATGCGTCCCATCCCCCAACTCCCCCATCTCCATCATCTGGAGGGGAGGAGTCTGCTTCTCAGTCATATCCTCGCAATATAACATTTCCGTCACCTGCTGAAAATGCCAAAGAAGTCATTAATATGTTAATGCCTCTCATAGACAAGAAGTTTGAGGACTTGCATGCTAGGCTAGATACATCTTTAGCTAAGATAGAGTCAAACACCGCTAGACTTGACACTTTTGAACAGAGAACCAGTGACGCCGAAGACTCAGTTCATATTTTGCAACAGGAACTCGCAACTAAGTCTCAGGCTATCCATTCCATGATGGAGAAGCTTGACGATTTAGAAAACAGAAATAGAAGATGTAATTTGCGCTTTATAGGCATACCTGAGTCTGTTTCGGACACACAATTGCAGGCCTATGTCAGCACTCTTATTCCGGTGGCACTAGGATTCCCAGATACGGATCCCCCGCTGCCGGTGGAGAGGGCACACAGGCTAGGTGCGACACGTAGAGACAGGGGTGCCCAACCTAGACCGACTATTGCCAAATTCCTCGATTATAGGGACAAAGAGAAATTGTTACAGGCATATCGCGCTGCCCTTGAACTTAGGGTGGAGGGCCAAAAGATCTTAGTGTTCCAAGACTTCTCGGTCATGGTCTCTCAGAAACGCAAGGCCTTTTCGGAGGTCTGTAAGTTCTTGGTAAACAAAAAGATAAAATTCGCACTGCTGTACCCGGCTAAATTGAGGGTTATTGAAAATGGTCGTACTCAGATATTTACTGACCCTCAACAAGCGAAATCACATTTCTTAAGAAATGGCCCCCTTTCACCAGCCCGCTCTAACGCTAGTGATGAAAACCTCGTGGGCCCTCCGTGACCTACGGGAATATCACAACATGAAGGGTCTGGGTGCGCTTTGGACACCTACCCGGGGAAATCTACCCTCACTATTGTCACCATCAAGGATACTGATGTGTTCAGTGGAGGGATCCCTGGGAGGTGTCCGACTGTGCCACCGGGCCCCTGTTAATGAGTCTTCATATGCGGATAAATCACAATATAAGACCTTGAATGTTTATATTTTCTGTTTTATTTTATTCTTCTTCACCTTAAATTAATGATGTTTTGTCAGTTGTGCGCATCATTGATATAGTTCTTGTTACTTGTGTTATGGTTTTTGACAGAACGGAGCATCCCCTCCGATGGAGTTGGGGATCCTCAGTTATTTGTTTTGGGTCTGTTGGATGGCCCGGACTCAACTGTTTATATAAAAAATGTTGATGTATTGCTTCAATTTCACTTTCAAACTGAAATGACCTGCTTTGTTTGCATGACAGCGACTCAGAGATGTGAGGCGGGAAGAGGAGGCTGGGGCTCGAATCTCACTGTATTTAGGACCCGCCCAGTACCCCTCCTGGATGTAGGGAAGCTCTTCCTTGTGACCACGGGACGGGGAATGGGGCATTACTATTTCTCTCTTATTTCCCTTACTGATGGCGGATGATACCAATGGCATCCCTAGTGTTAGGGATAACTCCCATTGTTCCGTACTGTCCTGGAACGTGGGGGGACTGAACACCCCGATTAAAAGGAAAAAAATCATCACTCACCTCCGTAGGAGATGCCCCTCTATAGCCTTTTTACAGGAAACTCATTGGAGACTGGGTGATGAATCTACTTTACGTGCCCCCTGGATAGCGGAGTGTATACAAGCCTCTTACTCTTCTAAGTCTAGAGGGGTGGCAATTGTATTCCACAGACGCCTGAGATATGAAATCTTGCACTCAATAGCAGACCCTAAGGGTCGCTATTTGATACTGGATACTCTAATCGAGGGTAAAAAATTTACGCTAGTAAACTTATACGCACCCAATGTGGCAACTGGAGAGTTTTTGCGCCGACTCACTCAGGTTTTGGCTAGCAGGGTTAATTACACCCTGGTGGTGGGTGGGGATTTCAACACGGTAGACGACCCAAGGTTAGATAAATCTTCCCCCGTAGTGAGGCCGTCCTCCCCATGCTGGAAATATATACAGGAAATGAAGGACACTTTGCACTTAAGTGATCCGTGGCGCCTATTACATCAAACTGATAGATCCTATAGCCATCTGTCCAGGGTGCATGGTTCATTGTCACGGATAGACTACATATTGTTAGCAAACCACTTTTTGGACCAGACCAAAAACGCTATTTTAGACGACATAATTATCTCAGACCATGCTCCGGTAAGATTGGAGATATATGCTGGCGCTAGAGATGAGCGGGTTCGGTTCCTCGGAATCCGAACCCGCCCGAACTTCATGTTTTTTTACACGGGTCCGAGCGACTCGGATCTTCCCGCCTTGCTCGGTTAACCCGAGCGCGCCCGAACGTCGTCATGACGCTGTCGGATTCTCGCGAGGCTCGGATTCTATCGCGAGACTCGGATTCTATATAAGGAGCCGCGCGTCGCCGCCATTTTCACACGTGCATTGAGATTGATAGGGAGAGGACGTGGCTGGCGTCCTCTCCATTTAGATTAGAAGAGAGAGAGTGAGATTGAGACAGAGACACTTGATTTACTGGAACTTAGGAGTACTAGAGAGTGCAGAGTTTACTAGTGACTGACCAGTGACCACCAGTGCAGTTTTATTTAATATAATCCGTTCTCTGCCTGAAAAAAACGATACACAGTGACTCAGTCACATACCATATCTGTGCTCAGCCCAGTGTGCTGCATCATCTATGTATAATATCTGACTGTGCTCACACAGCTTAATTGTGGGGGAGACTGGGGAGCAGTTATAGGTTATAGCAGGAGCCAGGAGTACATACATATTATTAAAATTAAACAGTGCACACTTTTGCTGCAGGCAGGAGTGCCACTGCCAGTGTGACTGACCAGTGACCTGACCACACTGACCACCAGTATAGTATACTATATTGTGATTGCCTGAAAAAGTTAAACACTCGTCGTGTGACTTGTGTGGTGTTTTTTTTTTTTTATTCTATAAAAAACTCATTCTGCTGACAGACAGTGTCCAGCAGGTCCGTCATTATATAATATATACCTGTCCGGCTGCAGTAGTGATATATATATATATTTTTTATATCATTATTTATCATCCAGTCGCAGCAGACACAGTACGGTAGTTCACGGCTGTAGCTACCTCTGTGTCGGCACTCGGCAGTCCATCCATAATTGTATACCACCTACCCGTGGTTTTTTTTTTTCTTTCTTCTTTATACATACTACATCTCATTATCATCCAGTCTATATTAGCAGCAGACACAGTACAGTACGGTAGTCCACGGCTGTAGCTACCTCTGTGTCGGCACTCGGCAGTCCATCCATAATTGTATACCACCTACCCGTGGTTTTTTTTTTTCTTTCTTCTTTATACATACTACATCTCATTATCATCCAGTCTATATTAGCAGCAGACACAGTACAGTACGGTAGTCCACGGCTGTAGCTAGCTACCTCTGTGTCGGCACTCGGCAGTCCGTCCATAATTGTATACCACCTACCCGTGGTTTTTTTTTTCTTTCTTCTTTATACATACATACTACATCTCATTATCAACCAGTCTATATTAGCAGCAGACACAGTACGGTAGTCCACGGCTGTAGCTACCTCTGTGTCGGCACTCGGCAGTCCATCCATAATTGTATACCACCTACCCTTGTTTTTTTTTTCTTTCTTCTTTATACATACCCCATCTCATTATCATCCAGTCTATATTAGCAGCAGACACAGTACAGTACGGTAGTCCACGGCTGTAGCTACCTCTGTGTCGGCACTCGGCAGTCCGTCCATAATTGTATACCACCTACCCGTGGTTTTTTTTTCTTTCTTCTTTATACATACATACTACATCTCATTATCATCCAGTCTATATTAGCAGCAGACACAGTACAGTACGGTAGTCCACGGCTGTAGCTACCTCTGTGTCGGCACTTGGCAGTCCATCCATAATTGTATACCACCTACCCGTGGTTTTTTTTTTCTTTCTTCTTTATACATACTACATCTCATTATCAACCAGTCTATATTAGCAGCAGGTACAGTACGGTAGTCCACGGCTGTAGCTACCTCTGTGTCGGCACTCGGCAGTCCATCCATAATTGTATACCACCTACCCGTGGTTTTTTTTTCTTTCTTCTTTATACATACATACTACATCTCATTATCATCCAGTCTATATTAGCAGCAGACACAGTACAGTACGGTAGTCCACGGCTGTAGCTACCTGTGTGTCGGCACTCGGCAGTCCATCCATAATTGTATACCACCTACCCGTGGTTTTTTTTTCTTTCTTCTTTATACATACATACTACATCTCATTATCAACCAGTCTATATTAGCAGCAGACACAGTACAGTACGGTAGTCCACGGCTGTAGCTACCTCTGTGTCGGCACTCGGCAGTCCATCCATAATTGTATACCACCTACCCGTGGTTTTTTTTTCTTTCTTCTTTATACATACATACTACATCTCATTATCAACCAGTCTATATTAGCAGCAGACACAGTACAGTACGGTAGTCCACGGCTGTAACTACCTCTGTGTCGGCACTCGGCAGTCCATCCATAATTGTATACCACCTACCCGTGGTTTTTTTTTCTTTCTTCTTTATACATACTACATCTCATTATCATCCAGTCTATATTAGCAGCAGACACAGTACAGTACGGTAGTCCACGGCTGTAGCTACCTCTGTGTCGGCACTCGGCAGTCCGTCCATAATTGTATACTAGTATCCATCCATCTCCATTGTTTACCTGAGGTGCCTTTTAGTTGTGCCTATTAAAATATGGAGAACAAAAATGTTGAGGTTCCAAAATTAGGGAAAGATCAAGATCCACTTCCACCTCGTGCTGAAGCTGCTGCCACTAGTCATGGCCGAGACGATGAAATGCCAGCACCGTCGTCTGCCAAGGCCGATGCCCAATGTCATAGTACAGAGCATGTCAAATCCAAAACACCAAATATCAGAAAAAAAAGGACTCCAAAACCTAAAATAAAATTGTCGGAGGAGAAGCGTAAACTTGCCAATATGCCATTTACCACACGGAGTGGCAAGGAACGGCTGAGGCCCTGGCCTATGTTCATGGCTAGTGGTTCAGCTTCACATGAGGATGGAGGCACTCAGCCTCTCGCTAGAAAAATGAAAAGACTCAAGCTGGCAAAAGCAGTAGCACCGCAAAGAACTGTGCGTTCTTCGAAATCCCAAATCCACAAGGAGAGTCCAATTGTGTCGGTTGCGATGCCTGACCTTCCCAACACTGGACGTGAAGAGCATGCGCCTTCCACCATTTGCACGCCCCCTGCAAGTGCTGGAAGGAGCACCCGCAGTCCAGTTCCTGATAGTCAGATTGAAGATGTCAGTGTTGAAGTACACCAGGATGAGGAGGATATGGGTGTTGCTGGCGCTGGGGAGGAAATTGACCAGGAGGATTCTGATGGTGAGGTGGTTTGTTTAAGTCAGGCACCCGGGGAGACACCTGTTGTCCGTGGGAGGAATATGGCCGTTGACATGCCTGGTGAAAATACCAAAAAAATCAGCTCTTCGGTGTGGAACTATTTCAACAGAAATGCGGACAACAGGTGTCAAGCCGTGTGTTCCCTTTGTCAAGCTGTAATAAGTAGGGGTAAGGACGTTAACCACCTCGGAACATCCTCCCTTATACGTCACCTGCAGCGCATTCATAATAAGTCAGTGACAAGTTCAAAAACTTTGGGTGACAGCGGAAGCAGTCCACTGACCAGTAAATCCCTTCCTCTTGTAACCAAGCTCACGCAAACCACCCCACCAACTCCCTCAGTGTCAATTTCCTCCTTCCCCAGGAATGCCAATAGTCCTGCAGGCCATGTCACTGGCAATTCTGACGAGTCCTCTCCTGCCTGGGATTCCTCCGATGCATCCTTGCGTGTAACGCCTACTGCTGCTGGCGCTGCTGTTGTTGCTGCTGGGAGTCGATGGTCATCCCAGAGGGGAAGTCGTAAGCCCACTTGTACTACTTCCAGTAAGCAATTGACTGTTCAACAGTCCTTTGCGAGGAAGATGAAATATCACAGCAGTCATCCTGCTGCAAAGCAGATAACTGAGGCCTTGACAACTATGTTGGTGTTAGACGTGCGTCCGGTATCCGCCGTTAGTTCACAGGGAACTAGACAATTTATTGAGGCAGTGTGCCCCCGTTACCAAATACCATCTAGGTTCCACTTCTCTAGGCAGGCGATACCGAAAATGTACACGGACCTCAGAAAAAGACTCACCAGTGTCCTAAAAAATGCAGCTGGACCCAATGTCCACTTAACCACGGACATGTGGACAAGTGGAGCAGGGCAGGGTCAGGACTATATGACTGTGACAGCCCACTGGGTAGATGTATGGACTCCCGCCGCAAGAACAGCAGCGGCGGCACCAGTAGCAGCATCTCGCAAACGCCAACTCTTTCCTAGGCAGGCTACGCTTTGTATCACCGCTTTCCAGAATACGCACACAGCTGAAAACCTCTTACGGCAACTGAGGAAGATCATCGCGGAATGGCTTACCCCAATTGGACTCTCCTGTGGATTTGTGGCATCGGACAACGCCAGCAATATTGTGTGTGCATTAAATATGGGCAAATTCCAGCACGTCCCATGTTTTGCACATACCTTGAATTTGGTGGTGCAGAATTTTTAAAAAAACGACAGGGGCGTGCAAGAGATGCTGTCGGTGGCCAGAAGAATTGCGGGACACTTTCGGCGTACAGGCACCACGTACAGAAGACTGGAGCACCACCAAAAACGCCTGAACCTGCCCTGCCATCATCTGAAGCAAGAAGTGGTAACGAGGTGGAATTCAACCCTCTATATGCTTCAGAGGTTGGAGGAGCAGCAAAAGGCCATTCAAGCCTATACAATTGAGCACGATATAGGAGGTGGAATGCACCTGTCTCAAGCGCAGTGGAGAATGATTTCAACGTTGTGCAAGGTTCTGATGCCCTTTGAACTTGCCACACGTGAAGTCAGTTCAGACACTGCCAGCCTGAGTCAGGTCATTCCCCTCATCAGGCTTTTGCAGAAGAAGCTGGAGACATTGAAGGAGGAGCTAACACGGAGCGATTCCGCTAGGCATGTGGGACTTGTGGATGGAGCCCTTAATTCGCTTAGCAAGGATTCACGGGTGGTCAATCTGTTGAAATCAGAGCACTACATTTTGGCCACCGTGCTCGATCCTAGATTTAAAGCCTACCTTGGATCTCTCTTTCCAGCAGACACAAGTCTGCTGGGGTTGAAAGACCTGCTGGTGAGAAAATTGTCAAGTCAAGCGGAACGCGACCTGTCAACATCTCCTCCTTCACATTCTCCCGCAACTGGGGGTGCGAGGAAAAGGCTCAGAATTCCGAGCCCACTCGCTGGCGGTGATGCAGGGCAGTCTGGAGCGACTGCTGATGCTGACATCTGGTCCGGACTGAAGGACCTGACAACGATTACGGACATGTCGTCTACTGTCACTGCATATGATTCTCTCAACATTGAAAGAATGGTGGAGGATTATATGAGTGACCGCATCCAAGTAGGCACGTCACACAGTCCGTACTTATACTGGCAGGAAAAAGAGGCAATTTGGAGGCCCTTGCACAAACTGGCTTTATTCTACCTAAGTTGCCCTCCCACAAGTGTGTACTCCGAAAGAGTGTTTAGTGCCGCCGCTCACCTTGTCAGCAATCGGCGTACGAGGTTACATCCAGAAAATGTGGAGAAGATGATGTTCATTAAAATGAATTATAATCAATTCCTCCGCGGAGACATTGACCAGCAGCAATTGCCTCCACAAAGTACACAGGGAGCTGAGATGGTGGATTCCAGTGGGGACGAATTGATAATCTGTGAGGAGGGGGGATGTACACGGTGATATATCGGAGGATGATGATGAGGTGGACATCTTGCCTCTGTAGAGCCAGTTTGTGCAAGGAGAGATTAATTGCTTCTTTTTTGGGGGGAGTCCAAACCAACCCGTCATATCAGTCACAGTCGTGTGGCAGACCCTGTCACTGAAATGATGGGTTGGTTAAAGTGTGCATGTCCTGTTTATACAGCATAAGGGTGGGTGGGAGGGCCCAAGGACAATTCCATCTTGCACCTCTTTTTTCTTTTCTTTTTCTTTGCGTCATGTGCTGTTTGGGGAGGGTTTTTTGGAAGGGCCATCCTGCGTGACACTGCAGTGCCACTCTTAGATGGGCCCGGTGTTTGTGTCGGCCACTAGGGTCGCTTATCTTACTCACACAGTCAGCTACCTCATTGCGCCTCTTTTTTTCTTTGCGTCATGTGCTGTTTGGGGAGGGTTTTTTGGAAGGGCCATCCTGCGTGACACTGCAGTGCCACTCCTAGATGGGCCCGGTGTTTGTGTCGGCCACTAGGGTCGCTTATCTTACTCACACAGTCAGCTACCTCATTGCGCCTCTTTTTTTCTTTGCGTCATGTGCTGTTTGGGGAGGGTTTTTTGGAAGGGACATCCTGCGTGACACTGCAGTGCCACTCCTAGATGGGCCCGGTGTTTGTGTCGGCCACTAGGGTCGTTTATCTTACTCACACAGTCAGCTACCTCATTGCGCCTCTTTTTTTCTTTGCGTCATGTGCTGTTTGGGGAGGGTTTTTTGGAAGGGACATCCTGCGTGACACTGCAGTGCCACTCCTAGATGGGCCCGGTGTTTGTGTCGGCCACTAGGGTCGCTTATCTTACTCACACAGTCAGCTACCTCATTGCGCCTCTTTTTTTCTTTGCGTCATGTGCTGTTTGGGGAGGGTTTTTTGGAAGGGACATCCTGCGTGACACTGCAGTGCCACTCCTAGATGGGCCCGGTGTTTGTGTCGGCCACTAGGGTCGCTAATCTTACTCACACAGCTACCTCATTGCGCCTCTTTTTTTCTTTGCGTCATGTGCTGTTTGGGGAGGGTTTTTTGGAAGGGACATCCTGCGTGACACTTCAGTGCCACTCCTAGATGGGCCCGGTGTTTGTGTCGGCCACTAGGGTCGCTTATCTTACTCACACAGCGACCTCGGTGCAAATTTTAGGACTAAAAATAATATTGTGAGGTGTGAGGTATTCAGAATAGACTGAAAATGAGTGGAAATTATGGTTTTTGAGGTTAATAATACTTTGGGATCAAAATGACCCCCAAATTCTATGATTTAAGCTGTTTTTTAGGGTTTTTTGAAAAAAACACCCGAATCCAAAACACACCCGAATCCGACAAAAAAAATTCGGTGAGGTTTTGCCAAAACGCGGTCGAACCCAAAACACGGCCGCGGAACCGAACCCAAAACCAAAACACAAAACCCGAAAAATTTCAGGCGCTCATCTCTAGCTGGCGCCCGTGTGGGTGTGGACTGCCTTTGGCGTTTCCCGGACTATCTGTCCACCTCGGATGATTTCAAGAAATTTTTATTACACTCTTGGAATAATTTTGTGGATGATAACATAGAGCATTGGGATAACTCGGTGCTGTTCTGGGAAACGTCAAAGGCAGTGTTACGAGGTCATATAATTGGGTACGTGGCTAAAAAGAGGAAAGACAACACAAGAAAGTATCATGAATTACACGCGGCCATGTCCCATAGTTTTAATGCTTACAAAACTAACCCTTCTGAGGATCTTTTGGAAATATATTTAAGGGACAAAAAATTACTTGATGCCTTTTTAACAGCTCAGGCACAACAACGTTTAGATTTCACTAAATTTCATTACTACAAATGGGGAAATAAAACTGGGAAATTGTTGGCCACTATGTCCAAAACAAGGAGGAAACGTTCCTTTATTACGGCCCTGAGGGACGACGCCCGGAATGAAACCTACACTAAAACAGCCGATATTTTAACACATCTTACTGACTTTTACACTGAACTCTATAATCCTATCTCCCCACAGGAGGAGTTGCAGAGGGATTTTTTTTTTTTTTCCAAACTATTTTTATTGCAATCTCACATCGTACAGGATAAGTAAGCAGTATTTCGAGACATGAAATGTAGTATATAGTTAACAATGTATAACATAAAATACATCATACAGAAACCTCCTAGCAGGAGACAAGGGGTCACATATTATTCAGTCCCATATAATCCCAGGTAGAGATCCAAACATATTTTCAAATTTTTCCTCTTATAATAATAACTTTTATACCCTTCCAATAAAAGGGAACATATATAGAACTAGTGATATCAGGGAATTTATAGTGTGTTTTAATTACCAAAGCGGAGCATATTATAGATGGAACAAGATGTATCGATCATTGATTCTCCACTAGTAAAAACAAGGTAACCAAGAAAAAAAAAAAAAATCCCTAGACTTGTATAAAATACCTAAAACATAAGAAAATAAACCAACATGTAATGCCTACTATGGGACACGGGTCGTCGATCCATCCACAGCATAATCTTCCCATATCGGGGGTCTATATTTCCAAGCAGCCCGGTATACGATTGAATATAGAAGGAAGTGGAGAAGGGTCCAGAGAAGAAGAGAAAGGATAAGTCAGATGTTTAAGGGGTTAGGGTGGTCTATAGTGTGGAGGAGGTACCATGAGGTGGATTGAAAGCATTTATCTATGGCTTGTTTAGTATGTAGGGGGAGTGTCAAAATGTAAGGGTTCCAACATTGGAACAAAGCAGGGGTGAGCCTCTCCTTATGGATAGAGGTCTCCAGCCAGTCCATGGTGAATAGAAAAAATAGTCTAGAGGTCACCATCGAAATATTAGGAGGTATGTTGTGAATCCACTGTTGCAGGATTGCCTTCCTGCCAGCTGCTGATAGTATCATAAGCAGCTTTTTGTTAGTCCTGGGGATGTCCGGCTGATCAGTCAAACATCCGAACAGTGCCCAGGAGGTGGTGCAGCTAAAGGATATGCCTAAGGACGTAGTTCCATAGTGATGTATCTCATGCCAAAACTGTGACACCAGGGCGCACTCCCAGAAGCAATGGAAGAGGTCGGCCCCTTCCATTAGGCATTTGGTGCATTTACTATCTTCTGAGATGCCCATCAGTGATCGGCGTTTAGGTGAAATGTATGCCCTATGGAGCATTTTATAGGCCATTTCTTGGTAAGAGCTTGCAGGAATAAGTTTCAAGGTCAACTGAAAATTATTTAGGAGGGATTCAGGGGTGACCGTTGGGATGTGGGAGGACCACTGGGACAGCTCCGGAAGGTCTGTATCTGGGAGAAGTTCAAGACGGATACGTGAGTAAATGGTTGATATAGAGTAGTAGGCCGACTGGGTTAGTGTGTCTAGAGAGTTAAGAAAGTCGATCCCTGTCAGTTTAGATAGTACAGTTTTAAGATAGTGTATTGCTTGGAAGTAGGCAAACTCGTGGTGAGGAAGTAAGCCGTATTTCTCTCGCGCCTCCACGAAAGACAGCGGGGCGCGGGAGGAGTTAAGCAGGTTGCGCAGACTGCGGACGCCAAGAGAGTGCCAGGTAATGAAAGGTTGTAGAGCTTCCCCCTTCTGAAACTCTAAGTTGCCGATAAGGGGCAGTGAAAGTGAGTATAAATATTGAAGTTTGAGGGATTTCCTTGCCATTTTCCACGCCTGCATTATGGGGAGTAGTAGTAAATTAGTGGTAATATGTAAGGCCAATTTGGAGGGCTTGGCATGTAGAAGATAACTGAGGGATAAGGGAGCGCATAGTTGAGAATCTAGGCTAGAATCTGTGTAGTAATTATTATTTCCAAGCCAATCCATAGCTATGCGTAAGAGGCACGCAAGATTGTATCGTTTAATATCAGGTAGATTGATTCCCCCTCCAGGTACCGTCTGGGTTAATTTTTTCATGCTAATCCTCGGGCGTTTACCAGCCCAGATGTATTTGGAGATAGAAGCATTCAAAGAGGATAGGTCTGATTTAGATAACAATAGGGGGGTCATCTGTAAAACATAGAGGAGCTTTGGGAAGCTGGCCATCTTAAATAAGTTACATCTCCCTAGCATATTAAGGGGGAGGGATTGCCAAAGGCCAAGTTCGGTTCTAATCTTACGTAGGACTGGAGTAATATTAAGTCTATATAAGTGGCATGGTTGAGCAGGGAGTGCAACGCCTAGAAAGGTAATATGTGTATTTGCCCATTTAAAGGGAAAGGTGGTTCCCCAATCCAATTTCGCCTGTCCATATATGGCCAACGCTTCTGACTTACTGTAATTGATGGTAAACCATGCGAAAGAGGAGAAGCGATCAGTCATGGCAATTAACTGCGGGATTGTATGGTGAGGATCTGACATAAAAAGGAGGAGGTCATCTGCGAATGCCACCGCCCTTAATTCCTGTGTTCCCACAGCAATGCCCTTATAGTTCTTGTGTGACAGAATATGGCGTATAAGGGGTTCCAATGCCAAATCAAAAAGGAGGGGAGATAAGGGGCATCCTTGCCTAGTGCCTCTTTCCAACGTGAAAAATGAAGATGTCACATTATTGACTAAGACCTGCGCCACTGGGTTGGTATATAGGGTTTGCACCAGGTTGCAAAACACTGTGCCAAATCCCTGGTGGGCGAGCACTCGAGATAGGTGAGGCCAGGCAATTTTATCAAATGCCTTCTCTGCGTCTAAATTTATAATGATGTTATTTTTGGCCTGATTAAGGCGGGTGTAGGATATCGCAGTTAGGGCCGCCCTCACTCCCCGTGTGGATTGTCTACCTTTGACGAATCCCATCTGTGCAGGTGAGATGAGTTGGGGTAAGTATGCTTGCAACCTGTTAGCTATGATTTTAGTCAAGATTTTAAAATCTTGATTGAGGAGTGAGATGGGGCGGTATGACCCAACCTGAGTAGGATCTTTACCAGGTTTTGCTAGCACTATGAGTTTGGCTTCATTGAAACGAAGGGGAGTCTCCCCTGTTGTTAGTATATGGTCATATAATCGTGTTAAGATGGGGAGTATGTCGGCATCTAGCACCTTGTAAAATTCAGCGCTGAAGCCGTCAGGGCCAGGGCTCTTTCCATTGGGGAGGGACTTAATGGTGGCCCGCACCTCCTCCTCAGTTATGGGAGCATCCAATGATTCCCTCTCCTCTAATTCCAGCTTCGGTAACTGCGCCTCATCTAGGAATAATTGACCATCAGTTGAATTATCAACGTCGGCAGTATATAGAAACTTATAGAAGCGCATGAAAGCCGAGCAGATGTCAGTGGGATCAGAAAGAACACTTCCAGAGCTGTGCAACGAGTCAACCCATGTTTTGTTTCGGGGCCCCCTAACCAGGTTGGCCAGGAGCTTACCGGATTTATTCCCCCACCTATGAAACCTGTTCCTGCCGTAATCATAGCTGATCTGGGCCTGTTCGGTGAGAAAGGTATCATAGATTTGTTTTGCCATGAGGTACGCCTCCTTGTGAGTAGGGCTATCGCTTTGTTTGTATGTGCGGTATGCAAGTGTGAGAGCCGCGCTGAGTTCTTGTAATTTTATGTTAAATTTCTTGCGCTTAGAATTGACGTAGGAGATGATATGGCCACGGAGGACTGCTTTAGAGGCTCCCCAAAAAAGTGGAGTGTTAGATTCTTGATCTAGGTTGTCAGTAGTATAATTCTGCCAGGTGTGTTTAAGATGTAATAAGAAGTCCTCTGAATGTGTGAGATAAGCTGGGAATCTCCAACATTTAGATATGTTCTGAGGTAGGGACAGATGTAGGGACAGGGTAATGGGGGCGTGGTCCGAAATAATGATGTCTTTAATTGAGGTGTGGGTAACTTTAGAAAAGAGGTGTTTGGATAAAAATAGATAGTCAATGCGAGAGTGAGTAGAATGTGGGTGGGAATAGAAAGAATAATCTCGTTGAAGGGGGTTATGTAGACGCCAGGGGTCTAATAAGGTTAATTGAGAACAAAATGAGGAAAGCAGAGTAGAGGAGGGCCCGGGTTTTTTGGTACTTACCCCCGATCTGTCCATGGATGGATCAACGACCGTGTTGAAGTCACCCCCTAGGATTAAGTTCTGGCTGCCCCAGGATAAAACTCTTTGGAGAATATCTGCAAAAAAGAGATTGTTAGATCCAGTAGGTGCATACACATTTAGAAAGGTATATATCACATTGTCGATTGAGACATCTAAAAATATAAATCTGCCCTCAGGGTCGATATACTTTTTGAGAATGGAGAATTGGAGATTCTTATGAAAGACGATGGCCACACCTCTGGTTTTATTGGTGTAAGGAGCAGACACGCATTCCCCAATCCAAGGGGCTCTCAAGGAGATAGGGGAGTTATGCTCCCAGTGTGTTTCCTGCAGGAACACTACTTGAGGGGACAAGCGAGAGAGATGAGCAACTACCTTCTTACGCTTAATGGGGCTATTTAGACCCTCCACGTTCCAGGAAACTATATTAAAGTCTAAAAGTGGGGTTGTCACCGGGGTTGAGGTCTGGGAAACAGCATGGTTAGCCATGCTATCCTACCCCCGTAGACGGAGAATAGAATATCAAAATTGTACAGGTAAACGGTGCCCCCCCCCCGTCCCAGTGAGCAAGGAGGGGCCAACCTATGGAGGATCGAGACACATTATCCCAGCAGGCAAAACAAACAGACATATAAACGTACAAAAATATCAAACTAACAGATATACAACAATGGGAGGCAAAGCCTCCAGCATGCATGATTAGCATGCCTTGATCATATCCCGAACACTGAGTGACCTATAGATGAAAGTAATCGTGAAAATATGCAAGCTGTAAGTAAGAGTGGACAGTCAAGTGTCAGGGTGTGCAAAATGGGTCTTTGCCGCCATCGGATCGTCGAAGAAGCACGGTTTTCCATTGACAAAGACCCGAAGGCGGGCAGGATATAACAATGAAAACTTGACATTTTCTTCAAACAGTCGCTTGCATATCGGTGCGAACTCTCTGCGCTTGTTGGCGACATGAGTGGAGAAGTCCTGAAAGATGAGCAGCCTTTCTCCCTTGTAGAGGAGGTTCGCTGACTGCCGGTAGTGGTCTAAGAGCTTAGCTTTATCCGCGTAGTTTAAAATCCGTAGGATAACAGGTCTAGGGCGTCCCGCGGATTCTCTGCGTTCAGGGCCAATCCTGTGTGCCCTTTCAATGGCTAATGGTGAGCCCTGAAGATCCATACCTAATTTGTCGGCTAGCCAGTTGGATAGAAGGTCTAGCAGTGCGTGGCCTCTCACCGACTCCGGGATGCCCACCACCCGCAGGTTGTTTCGACGGCTCCGATTCTCCAGATCATCAAGTTTTTCAGTGAGTCCTTTGATTTCTGTGGTTTGGGTCTTTATGGTAGACTGTGCGGCTTGAAGATCGTCTTCCAATGTTGAGACCCTCTGCTCAACTTCATCTAAACGGTTGCTATGATGCGTCAGCTGGGCTAAGGTGGAGTCAATGGCTTCTTTAATGCCCGCCAGTTTTTCGTCTAGCAGAGGTCCAAGGACCGCAGCGATGTCGGTGGGTTTCATTTTGGGTTGTTTGGTAGTTGAAGCGCCAGTACGTTTTCTTTGGGATCGGGATCGAGTGGTGGAGCAATCGGAGTCAGATGAATTCCTGCGTGACGTGTCTTCGCGTGCGCCTGAAATAGGACCAGTCGAGGACATTGGGGTGGATACCAGGAACTTTTCCATATGAGGTCGCTGGAATTAAGTATGTAGAGTAGAAGCAATGTAGGGCGCAGAGGGTGATTTAATGAGGGTCACATCAGCGTTGGGAGGGTACTGGAAAGTTACATTGCTATGAAGATAGCAGGCATGTCAGGGGGTTGTGGATCAGGGTTGCCGGTAGCAACGTTGCAGAGGCGTCAGAGTGTGATACCGCAGAGCACCGCAGCGGCGTGATGTGTATGTCAAAAGGCTCGGGGTGAGGTAGCGGGAGCTAGGCATCCACCGCTTTGAGTCTGTAATTCCCAGGCGCGGCAGGTGGCGATCGGGCCTGTAAAGTATCACACCTGTTATTGTAAGGCGTGATATAATGGTACCTCTTTAGCCACCGAACAGGAGATATGAGAATAGGTGGAGCGATGAGATTAGTTGTATAGTGGCTGCAGGTTGTCTAATTTAGAAGTCGCCACAAGAGGGAGCCGTGGTCATGGCTATTACCAGCCATGTAGTGAGGATTGTGCCAATCGCAAGATGGCCGCCGGTCAGTGAACACTGTGCCAGTCGCAAGATGGCCGCCGCTTGGTAATGAGGCCTGGTCCCTCCGGAGGTCCCCCGGCCGTCAGTCCTCATCAGCGAGGGGGTAGGTCCTTCATGTGGGGGGATATGTGAGGCTGGGGTTGGAAAGTGAGCGCCTGGTGGAGCCTGGAATTAGTGAGGCCTGGCTCAGGGTTAGTGCGGAGCCAACCGCAAGATGGCCGCCGGCCGCCAGCCACACGCGGCCTGGCCTCCACCTCCCGCAGGCCGCCCGTTTCTTGGTCTCCCGCGCCGGCCAGCGCTCGATGAGCAGGCTGCCTGATGTCAGGGGGTGTCCCTCAGGTGGGGGAGAAAGTTTGCAGAGCCTCCGTATCGGGTCCGGCGGGCCGGCGGGTCCGTTGTAAAATCGAGGCCCCGGCTTCTGAGACGGAGGTAGGCCGCAATCCGCAGGGGGCAACACAGGGCCCCCCCGATTCCGCAGCTTCGACCCCCAGGTGCAGGGTAGTATAGCAGGGTGAGGGGATGGTATTCCTACAGGTGGGCTCTCAGATTCTGGTTGGGAATATGAGTTATTAGATTTGGCTGGCTGGAGCAGTACAGAGACCCGACCTTCCCTGATGCCAGCTAGGCCACGCCCCCAAGATTATAATTTTGAATCTGCAGAGGGATTTTATGTTTATGGCAAATCTGCCTACACTTAGCTCAGAACAACAAGAAACATTAGATGGGGACATTCGGGAAGAAGAAATTAGAGCGGTCATAACATCATTGCAACCAAATAAATCACCGGGACCTGATGGGTTCACAGGGACTTATTACAAATTACTGCAACAAGAGCTAATGCCGACACTATTGGAACTTTATAACAAAATTTATTGGGAACATCCCACTTATCCGTCATTTTCCCAGGCGTTCACTACTCTAATCCCTAAACCGGACAAGGATCCACTATTGGCGGATTCATATAGACCCATTTCCCTCTTAAACTCTGATTTTAAAATCTTTACAAAAATTATAGCGAATAGATTACAGTTGATCCTCCCTGACTTACTAACGGACCATCAGTATGGTTTCGTGCGAAACCGCCAATCAGTCAAGGCCATTCGTACAGCACTAGCGGCGACGGTGGCGTCCAGAAACTCTCCTAATTCGGAACATATGCTCTTGAGCCTAGACACACACACAGCCTTCGACACTGTGTCATGGCATCACCTGTTTAGTGTATTAAATTACAGAGGATTTGGTGAAAATTTTGTAGGTGTTATTAAATATCTCTACACTGACCCGACGACCTCTTTGCTGGTTAATGGCAAACGGGGTCCTCGGATTACTATGCAAAGAGGTACAAGACAGGGCTGCCCCTTGTCGCCCCTTCTTTTTAATTTATCTATAGACCCTCTCTTCCGAATATTACAAAACTCGATGATTTATCAGGGTATCCCAATTGGGGAAAGAGAGATAAAATTGTCAGCTTTCGCTGATGATGTGCTAGTGTATATTGGGAACCCCAAAGATTCACTGCAGAATATTTTGGATTTATTAGACAAATTTGGAAAAATTTCGGGCTTCCAAGTTAATCTTTCTAAATCTATAGGGCTCTATTTAAAACACGGGGTAAAACGCCCAGGATGGGGGAGACAGATACCTATAAACTGGGCTAACACATATATAACCTATCTGGGCATTAAACTTCCAAAATATCCCTCGGATTTATATAGGTTGAATGTAAAAGAGGCGATAACCTTCATAACGAAGGAACTGGAAGGATGGAACCATTTAACGCTCTCGTATTTAGGGAGGGCCAATTTGATAAAAATGTGTACATTTCCACGATTATTATATATTTTACAATCTCTTCCCGTATTACTCAGTAGATCCGATCTAACACACATAACTAAATTGTTCCGGCAATTTATATGGAGGGGAAAGAGGCCTCGTATTGCCATGCATAAGCTGCAACAACCGAAAGCTAATGGCGGAATTAATTTCCCAAACGCATTACTTTATAACCAAGCATCTTTATTGAGATTTCTGAGAGACTGGTTAAACGATACGGACACATATGCAAACACACACCTCGAGACACAATTCATAAAATTTAAGAGTTTGACAAACTTTCTCCACTGTATAGAAGCGGACTGTGATCAGGATTTGAAGGATAATCCCCTTCTGTGGTCGGTCTATCGCCTTTGGCACTCCTTGAGACGTCCTGGAAACTTGGGGGGTCACAAATCCTTATATCTGCGGTTCCTAGGTAATCCTGACTTCCAGCATGGGGAGGCGGGATTCCCCTTTACAGTGTTTCAAAACGAGGGCCTGAGGGACATAGGACAATTGGTTGATAAAGAAAACGGGAAGCCACTCACATTTACCCAGTCACAGGAAATATTTCCATTCCTACGCGATTACCCATTGGCATTTCTCCAGTTGCAACGTTATACTGGTGCTTAAAACCTTATCGAGGGCAGACTTGAATAATGAACTAGATACCCTTTTACGAACCCCACCAGCTGCAAAGAAAGCCCTATCTATACATTACAAAAAACTAACCACCCAGCTAGATCACTCTCAATCAGTCTCAGGACTACAAAAGTGGCTGTCAGACTTTCCTGAGCTGACATGTGAAACATTATTGAAAAGTTTACTACACAGAGCTTACTTTTGCCCATATAAACAATATAGGGCGGGTATGACAGACTCGAACAACTGTCTGAAATGTTATGCACCCAAGGCGGACCTATTGCATTGTTTCTGGTTGTGCCCACTACTCCGCCGCTTTTGGCTTCAGGTACGACAGTACGCTATGGAACACTTGATAAATTTTGTCCCTTTTACGGCAGAATGGGCGATTTTTGGAATGGTCCCGGCTAGGCAAAGAATAACAAAGGGGTGTAGTAGGTTGCTGCTGGCAATCAGTGCAGCCGCACGTAAGGTGACAATGCTAAATTCTTTTGTCGTATAAACAACCCTTAATGAAGTCTAAGAACACAGTACGCTGTTTACTTAAGAAGTACCGTAAGGGTACGCTAGTTGCGTAACGATCGCTCAGCCGTAGGCGAGACGCTCAAGCGTCACGTTCGCTCATGGCCCAGAGATCACAGGACAGCACGTTATTGGCTATGATTAGAGTAATGATTCGCTACGGCGTAGCGGACGCTCGAGACCACGAGGAGATCACCAGCGGCGCAGACGCTCACAACGCTATACCTTTATGACTAAACCTTTTATCAATGAAACGCACAGAATACCTTAATGTGAATACAGGGTGTAAGTGCAACCTTGTGTAACCTGACTAACTACAAAGCTGCTTGAGCGTCACCGACGCTCAAGTGAACACAACACTATGAGAAAATACACAGATACCTGTTTAGGGTCCAAAGCCTATTATCTGTATTATAACTATTATACTTGCAAAAAGAATCACAGTACAAATGATACACTACAATATAACAGAGACTTCCTAACCAAATAACTATACAAGAAATACAATACAATGCTATGCTGATCTAATACAATACAATACTAGTCAATGGGAGATACGAGAGAAGGAGAAGGGAGAGAGAGAGAGAGATATAAATATGAGAGAAATGGCTCACAGAAAGACAATGATTACGGAGAGAAACTTACGCACAAGGGTAAACGATCGCATGCGCCTGGACATCCAGCACCCGATTTTCAGCAATGAGAACCGTTGAAGAGTGAGAGCTGGATGTGGTCGGCCTGCCTATTTATGCCCCACACACAATGCAATCTTACAGTCCCTACAATCCCATTGTCCATTGGACGTCGGAATTCGGCCCTGCATCATAACAAAAGGTCATAGGTTGATTCATACAGGTGGGCTGTGACGATTTCAAACAGCTCAGGTGGGTGGGGAACTAGGTTTCCCGCCGCATACCTGAGTATGAGTAAATAGTAGAAATGGACATAAACTTCTTATGTCCATAACTATTCGCACGAGCGATTAATACGCTCCAAACCAACACCGGAATATTGCTATTTAAATACTCTTCCGATGGGTACCAAACACTACTGCATGACTCCTGTTAGACCCTTCCTACGATACAAAGAGGGATTCCTCAGCTCAGGGACATTCTATATTAACCAAACTTTCAGAATCTATCAAAGGGACCATGATCTACAAACTACATTATTACTGAAAATATGTAACGAATGAGTCGCACGCTACGATTACATAAACTCTACCGTAAATACGCATACCGTGCGCCCGCGGGTGCACGCTATTGCGGGTATGCGCCTTCACGGGAGAGCGTACGCATGCGCAGCGCAGACCAGTGTGCGGTGCAAATATGGCAACGTGCATAGAGAGATTTTTCTGACTTTGACAAAGGCAATCCTGGATACATAAGGATCCTCCCACTTTATCTCTGTTCAAAGGGAAACTGCATCATATATTTCAGATGCACTGGATAGAAACATCTTTACAAAAAGACAAATTGGTGGGGCAATTTTTTGAGTCCTGGGAGAGCTATATCGCTACTCTTACGGTAGATTTCCAGACTAGAATTCAGAATTCACTGAAAAATACTGAATGGTTTGAGACACGACTGGCAATTGGGGATCCTCCCATAGTACTAGCTGACTGAGTGTGGGCGATGCCGTGGAGCCCCAGCCTCCTCATATCTCTGCAACGGATAGAATGGCAGGTTTTTTTTTGTTTTTTTTTTTAAATATATAATCTGTTTTGCACTGTCTTTTAAATGATACCTATGGGAATGCGCAATGTATATGAGGTTGTTATTTGACGAAAACTTTGTTCCCATTTCGTCGTCTTATGACATTCTTTGTATGTACTTGTGTCTTATCAGTGCAACCATCTGTCTAACATGAAGCAATATCTTAATAAAAAAAATGTTATACCATTAAAAAAAAAAAATAAGATTTTACTCACCGGTAAATCTATTTCTCGTAGTCCGTAGTGGATGCTGGGACTCCGTAAGGACCATGGGGATTAGCGGCTCCGCAGGAGACTGGGCACAACTAAAGAAAGCTTTAGGACTACCTGGTGTGCACTGGCTCCTCCCACTAAGACCCTCCTCCAGACCTCAGTTAGGATACTGTGCCCGGAAGAGCTGACACAATAAGGAAGGATTTTGAATCCCGGGTAAGACTCATACCAGCCACACCAATCACACCGTATAACTCGTGATACTATACCCAGTTAACAGTATGAAATATAACTGAGCCTCTCAACAGATGGCTCAACAATAACCCTTTAGTTAGGCAATAACTATAAACAAGTATTGCAGACAATCCGCACTTGGGATGGGCGCCCAGCATCCACTACGGACTACGAGAAATAGATTTACCGGTGAGTAAAATCTTATTTTCTCTGACGTCCTAAGTGGATGCTGGGACTCCGTAAGGACCATGGGGATTATACCAAAGCTCCGAAACGGGCGGGAGAGTGCGGATGACTCTGCAGCACCGAATGAGCAAACTCTAGGTCCTCCTTAGTCAGGGTATCAAACTTGTAGACTCTTACAAAAATGTTTTAACCCGACCAAGTAACAGCTCGGCAAATTTGTAAAGCCGAGACACCTCTGGCAGCCGCCCAAGAAGAGCCCACTTTCCTCGTGGAATGGGCTTTTACAGATTTAGGGTGCGGCAGTCCAGCCGCAGAAATGTGCAAGTTAAATCGTGCTACAGATCCAGCGAGCAATCGTCTGCTTAGAAGCAGGAGCACCCAGCTTGTTGGGTGCATACAGGAGAAATAGCGAGTCAGTTTTCCTGACTCCAGCTGTCCTGGAAACATATACTTTTCAGGGCCCTGACTACATCCAGTAACTTGGACTCCTCCAAGTCCCAAGTAGCCGCAGGCACCACAATAGGTTGGTTCACATGAAAAACTGATACCACCTTAGGAAGGAATTGGGAACGAGTCCTCAATTCCGCCTTATCCATATAAAATACAGATAAGGGCTTTTGTATGACAAAACCGCCAATTCTGATACACGCCTGGCCGACGCCAAGGCCCACAGAATGACCACTTTCCACGTGAGGTATTATAGCTCCACGGATTTAAGTGGCTCAACCCAATGCGACTTCAGGAAATCCAACACCACGTTGAGATCCCACGGTGCCACTGGAGGCACAAACGGGGGCTGACTATGCAGCACTCCCTTAACAAAAGTCTGACCTTCAGGCAGTGAAGCCAGTTCAATTTTGGAAGAAAATCGATAGAGCCGAAATCTGGACCTTAATGGAACCCAATTTTAGGCCCATAGTCACCTCTGACTGTAGGAAGTGCAGAAATCGACCTAGCTGAAATTTCTCCTTTGGGGCCTTCCTGGCCTCACAGTACACAACATATTTCCGCCATATGCGGTGATAATGGTTTGCGTTCACTTCTTTCCTAGCTTTAAATAGCGTAGGGATAACTTCCTCCGGAATTCCCTTTTCCTTCAGGATCCGGCGTTCAACCGCCATGCCGTCAAACGCAGCCGCGGTACGTCTTGGAACAGACAGGCCCCCTGCTGCAGCAGGTCCTGTCTGAGCGGCAGAGGCCATGGGTCCTCTGAGATAATTTCTTGGAGTTCTGGTTACCAAGCTCTTCTTGGCCAATTCAGGACAATGAGTATAGTTCTTAATCCTCTCCTTCTTATTATTCTCATTACCCTGGGTAAGAGAGGCAGAGAAGGGAACACATACACCGACTGGTACACCCATGGTGTTACCAGAGCGTCCACAGCTATCGCCTGAGGGTCCTTGACCTGGCGCAATATCTTTGTAATTTTTAGTTGAGGCGGGACGCCATCATGTCCACCTGTGGCCTTTCCCAACGGTGTACAATCAGTTGGAAGACTTCTGGATGAAGTCCCCACTCTCCCGGGTGGAGGTCGTGTCTTCTGAGAAAGTCTGCTTCTCAGTTGTCCCCTCCGGGAATGAACACTGCTGACAGTGCTAACACATGATTTTCCGCCCATCGGAGAATCCTTGTGGCTTCTGCCATCGCCATCCTGCTTCTTGTGCCGCCCTGTCGGTTTACATGAGCGACCGCTGTGATGTTGTCTGACTGGATCAGCACCGGCCGGTGTTGAAGCAGGGGTCTAGCCTGACTTCGGGCATTGTAAATGGCCCTTAGTTCCAGAATATTTATGTGTAGGGAAGTCTCCTGACTTTTCCATAGCCTTGGAAGTTTCTTCCCTGTGTGACTGCCCCCCAGCCTCGAAGGCTGGCATCCGTGGTCACCAGGACCCAGTCCTGTATGCCGAATCTGCGGCCCCCTAGAAGATGAGCACTCTGCAGCCACCACAACAGCGACACCCTGGCTCTTGGAGACAGGGTTATCCGCCGATGCATCTGAAGATGCGACCCGGACCACTTGTCCAACAGATCCCACTGGAAAATCCTTGCATGGGACCTGGCGAATGGAATTTCTTCGTAAGAAGCTACCATCTTTCCCAGGGCTCGCGTGCATTGATGCACGGACACCTGTATACGTGTTAGGAGGTCTCTGTCTAGAGACGACAACTCCTTGGACTTCTCCTCCGGGAGAAACCCTTTTTATCCTGTTCTGTGTCCAGAACCATACCCAGGAACAGTAGACGCGTCGTAGGAACCAGCTGCGACTTTGGAATATTCAGAATCCAGCCGTGCTGTTGTAGCACTTCCCGAGATAGTGCTACTCCGACGAACAACTGCTCCCTGGACCTCGCCTTTATAAGGAGATCGTCCAAGTACGGGATAATTATTTCGGCCATTACCTTGGTAAATACCTCGGTGCCGGGGACAGACCAACGGCAACGTCTGGAATTGGTAATGACAATCCTGTACCACAATTTTGAGGTACTCCTGGTGAAGAGGGTAAATAGGGACATGCAGGTAAGCATCCTTGATGTCCAGTGATACCATGAAATTCTCCAGGCTTGCAATAATCGCCCTGAGCGATTCCATTTTGAACTTGAACCTTCGTATATAAGTGTTCAAAGCTTTCAATTTTAGAATGGGTCTCACTGAACCGTCTGGTTTCGGTACCACAACATTTTGGAATAGTAACCCCGGCCTTGTTGAAGGAGGGGTACCTTGATTTCACCTGCTGGAAGTACAGCTTGTGAATTGCCGCCAGTACTACCTTTTCCCGAGGGCAGCAGGCAAGGCTGATGTGAGGTAACGGCGAGGGGGAGTCGCCTCGAACTCCAGCCTGTATCCCTGTTATACTATTTGCAGAACCTAGGGATCCACCTGTGGGCAAGCCCACTGGTCCCTGAAGTTCCCGAGACGCGCCCCTACCGCACCTGTCTCCACCTGTGGAGCCCCAGCGTCATGCGGTGGACTCAGAGAAAGCGGGGGAAGATTTTTGATCCTGGGAACTGGCTGCTGGTGCAGCTTTTTCCTTCTTCCCTTGTCTCTGTGCAGAAAGGAAGCGCCTTTGACCCGCTTGCTTTTCTGAAGCCGAAAGGACTGTACCTGAAAATACGGTGCTTTCTTAGGCTGTGAGGAAACCTGAGGTAAAAAAATTTTCTTCCCAGCTGTTGCTGTGGATACGAGGTCCCAGAGACCATCCCCAAACAATTCCTCACCCTTATAAGGCAGAATCTCCATGTGCCTTTAACAGGCAGCATCACCTGTCCACTGCCGGGTTTCTAATACCCTCCTGGCAGAATGGACATTGCATTAATTCTGGATGCCAGCCGGTAATATCCCTCTGTGCATCCTTTATATATAAGACGACGTCTTTAATATGCTCTATGTTAGCAAAATATTATCCCTGTCTTAGAGTATTAATATTATCTGACAGGGTATCAGACCACGATGCAGCAGCACTATTAATGCTGAGGCAATTGCAGGTCTCAGTATATATCCTGAGTGTGTATATACAGACTTCAGGATAGCCTCCTGCTTTTTATCAGCAGGCTCCTTCAAGGTGGCCGTATCCTAAGACGGCAGTGCCACCTTTTTTGACAAACGTGTGAGCGCCTTATCCACCCTAAGGGATATCTCCCAACGTGACCTATCCTCTGGCGGGAAAGGGTACGCCATCAGTAACTTTTTAGAAATTACCAGTTTCTTATCGGGGGAACCCACGCTTCTTTGCACACTTCATTCATTCATCTGATGGGGGAACAAAACACTGGCTGCTTTTTCTCCCCAAAAATAAAACCCCTTTTATGTGGTACTTGGGTTCATGTCAGAAATGCGTAACACATTTTTCATTGCCGAGTTCATGTAACGGATGTTCCTAGTGGATTGTGTATATGTCTCAATTTCGTCGACACTGGAGTCAGACTCCGTGTCGACATCTGTGTCTGCCATCTGAGGTAACGGGCGTTTTTTGAGCCCCTGATGGCCTTTGAGACGCCTGGGCAGGCGCGGGCTGAGAAGCCGGCTGTCCCACAGCTGCTACGTCATCCAGCTTTTTATGTAAGGAGTTGACATTGTCGGTTAATACCTTCCACCTATCCATCCACTCTGGTGTCGGCCCCACAGGGGGCGACATCCCATTTATCGGCCTCTGCTCCGCCTCCACGTAACCTTCCTCATCCAACATGTCGACACAGCCGTACCGACACACCGCACACACACAGGGAATGCTCTGACTGAGGACAGGACCCCACAAAGTCCTTTGGGGAGACAGAGAGTATGCCAGCACACACCAGAGCGCTATATAATGCAGGGATTAAAACAATAACTGAGTGATTTTTCCCCCAATAGCTGCTTGTATACATATATTGCGCCTAAATTTAGTGCCCCCCATCTCTTTTTAACTCTTTGAGCCTGAAAACTACAGGGGAGAGCCTGGGGAGCTGTCTTCCAGCTGCACTGTGAAGAAAAAATGGCGCCAGTGTGCTGAGGGAGAAGCCCCGCCCCTTTTTCGGCTGACTTTTCTCCCGCTTTTTTATGGATTCTGGCAGGGGTAATTTATCACATATATAGCCCTGGGACTATATATTGTGATGATTTGCCAGCCAAGGTGTCTTATATTGCCCTCAGGGCGCCCCCAGCGCCCTGCACCCATCAGTGACCGGAGTGTGAGGTGTACATGAGGAGCAATGGCGCACAGCTGCAGTGCTGTGCGCTACCTTGGTGAAGACCGAAGTCTTCTGCCGCCGATTTTCCGGACTCTTCATGCTTCTGGCTCTGTAAGGGGGACGGCGGCGCGGCTCCGGGAACGAACACCAAAGTCATTCCTGCGGTCGATCCCTCTGGAGCTAATGGTGTCCAGTAGCCTAAGAAGCCCAAACTACCACCTGTTAGGTAGGTTCGCTTCTTCTCCCCTTAGTCCCTCGCTGCAGTGAGTCCGTTGCCAGCAGATCTCACTGTAAAATAAAAAACCTAAATATACTTTCTTTCTAGGAGCTCAGGAGAGCCCCTAGTGTGCATCCAGCTCAGCCGGGCACAAGAATCTAACTGATGTCTGGAGGAGGGTCTTAGTGGGAGGAGCCAGTGCACACCAGGTAGTCCTAAAGCTTTCTTTAGTTGTGCCCAGTCTCCTGCAGAGCCGCTAATCCCCATGGTCCTTACGGAGTCCCAGCATCCACTTAGGACGTCAGAGAACTATAATAGCGTAACTTGGGGTAATATTTTAAATTGGTATTGATATATCGATGAGGTCCTTCTTATTTGAGAAATATTGTATTAAATGACCTTCAGGCTGTGTGCATAAGGTGTATATGAAACATAAATGAATTGTGTGAATGTACACACACTCTGTTTAATGCACAAAGTTATAAAAAACATTGGCTAAAATTACCTTCAGGCTGTGTGTATAAGGTGTATATGAAACATAAATGAATTGTGTGAATGTACACACACTCTGTTTAATGCACAAAGTTATAAAAAACATTGGCTAAAATTACCTTCCGGCTGTGTGTATAAGGTGTATATGTAACATAAATGCATTCTGTGCTTAGATTTAGGTCCCATCACCATAATATCATTATGGTATGTAATTATTCCAAAATACGGAAAACTCAGATATCCAAAATTCCTCTGGTCCCAAGCATTTTGGATAAGGGATACTCAACCTATGTTATAATTTTACATATTCTTCCAGCATGTGTTTAAATAAAGCATGATAGAATACTACACCTTCTCATAGAGATATTATACCAGATATTAATATGGACCATCTAACACTTCATACAGAGAACATAAGTGCAAGTAAGAGGAAGAGGGATTTTTTTTTTTTTTATATATACATATCACGGTGCTTATTCTGGTTTATCATTTTAAGTGCAGTTATGGCATGCATAATATGTTCAGACACTGGTTTCAAATTCACATAGCATAATCTAATAATAGTGCTCAACACAGCCACACTTCAGATTATGGGGTATATTCAATTAGGGTCGAAAACTGCTGTCAGTCGAAAAGGCGGCAGTTTTTGACTTTTTAAGGTCGAATAGTAATTCGACCTATTCAATCCCTGCAGTTTTTATTCGACAAGTCGTGGAATTTGACTTGACGAATAGTACATGGATCGGCGGAATAGCTGCCGATTCACGTACTTTTGAGTGAAACGAGGCCAAATTCTACAGGATTTGGCCCCGTTTCTGACCATCTCAGCCCGACATAAAAAAATGTCGGACTGAGATGTGGGACCCGGAGGAGAGTGGGGGGATATGGAGGACAGCCGTGGGCATACAGGGGAGAGCAGCGCTACAGCAGGATGTCTCACAGCTGCGCCGCTCACGGCAGCGTCCACCCGGCTCCAGCAAGTGAGGTCACGCTTGCTTGAGCCGGGTGGACACTGCCGTGAGGTCAGGCAGCTGTGAGACATCCTTCTGTCGCGCTGCTCTCCGTCTGCCCGCTGCTGTCCCCACTGCTCTCCTCCCTCTCCGGTCCCTCATCTCAATTCGACTTTTTAAAAGTTGAATTGAGATGAGATTGAATAGGGGTTGTCAGATCCATTCCGACAAATGCATGTCGGAATGGATACGACCCTAATTGAATATACCCCTATGTTTACAATGCTGCTTACTCTGTGGCGATTAATCGCCTGCTATATACAAGAGCCTTTAAATACACAGAGCATGAAACCTGGGAATCTGCATGACATGCCCTATTAATTATGCTCCATGCAGCCGCAATTCAAATTGTATTTTCAAACACTGCTTTAACTGTGGCAATTGGTCTATGATATAGAAGTGCCTCAGCTTAAACAAAACATAAATACCGCACACCTTTGCTCCAATTAGATATCAAATTGTAATTTAGAACTAATTAGTAGGCATATAATAATACCTCTAAACAAGGCAAAAGCTACAAAGTACATTTGTTGCAGTTTGAATTTTCTGAAAGTCCAATAATCTATTATGCACCACAAATAGTGTAAAATCTAAACTTAATACCATGTATCAATTACCTGGGGTACCCCATTCAGTAATATAATGGCAGGCAGTGTCCAGTGAACATCATAAATTAGTGTCCCTGCACAATTGTCTGCAACATAACACTCAATTAAATTTTAAAGTGTGACCATTATCACTTAAATTGTTAGGTCATAATACATTTGGTGCACATATGAGAGGTATAGGTGCTATAATCATACAGTAAAGAAGTTAGTAGTTGCACGTGTGACGAGTAGTACAGTCCGTTACACTCGTCCCCTCATCTGCTGTCCAACATCTTCATCAAACGGATGATGGGTGAGAGTGAGGGTATTTGTCGGGCTGTTGGAAAAATAGATACGGCATCACTGTCATCCTGTGTCTGGTGTTAGATGGCTCTTGTTACCTGCGGCATTGCAGGATCCAAATGCGCCAGCAGGAGACGAGTGATTGCCAGAAGGAAGGAGTGTATAGCAGCGTGTGTTAACGAACAGAGATGGTGGTGTTTCATATGCTGGGAGCAAGTGTGATGCAACTGCAAGTCGCGATGGATTTCAACTGCCGTCTGCGACTTCCCCCTGCTATGAGGGGCCGGAATTTTTTTGGCTGAGGTCCATTAACTTGAACGTACGTTTCACCACGCAGGCTTGATCACCAGTGGGCCTGACGTGGTGAGAACAGTCCCTTCATTTAAAATTCCAATGACCAATCAGATACAGGCTATCTCAAATCGGCACAAGTATAAACACCTGTTAGCACCTACTGGTAAATCTAGCTTCCCAGACATTCAGCACATAACATTTTTGCTACATATATTGAACTGTTTGGGATATAGGAATTTGGTCAACCTTCAAAACAACTACATAGACCTACAGTTAATTAATACCATGAGCATTATATCCAGATTAAACAGCGATTAGTTAGTTAGAGAACATTTTTTTTTCTTTTTTTCTTTCTTAGATTACACACTGTAAAACTTGATCCATTAATCTAGGTCACATATACACAAGAATATAATAAATGTAAGCATGTATTTGCCCAGTTATTAGAGAATGGTATAATCATTTCTATATAGAAAACTTATAGTTTATTTGTATCATATAGCTTAGAGATCCTGTGGAAAAAGCAGAAGGGGAAAGAGGGCAAAAAGCGTGTCCAGTTGCTACCATAAAAGTGAAGTCAATGTTGTTATATAAATTATTCTCACCTGCGTTTTGCAGGGGATATAAATTAATTATCGTGACACGTGTAGTAATAAGTAAATCCTAAAAAAAGTGCTGTGAAAAAGAATATTATTAAAAGAAGTGATTCTATTCAACTCTAAAAGGGAGATTATGTGAAATTAGAATAAAGTGTTTACTCTGTATCAGTTAATGTGACACATTAAAAAAAATATTATAAAAATACATGAGGAATGAAGATGATAAAGACAAAACAAAAGCCCGTGAAAACTCTCAAGTGCTAAATACTGAAAAGGGAAATGGGGATGAACGGGGGGAAAAGGAGGGGGAGGGGAGGGGAGGGGGAGCCATGAATCTCTTTCCCAATTTTAAGTTATTCTGATATGTGCATCTCCATGCATATATACATGCGTATAGCTAACAATAAAAAGATAGTGAGTGAATATTAGAGATGCGCTGTAAATAATACACTGATCAATATAATGGAATCACAAAAAGACAGTGTAATTAATATGTTCATTCAAACCTCGTGGTGCTAAACAGCCTAATCAGAAAGTCCATTCACTCTCCTTTTTTAAGAATTCTTTCATAGTGTTGCCGCCTCTAATACCCATTTTAATTATTTTCAAGCCAAAGGCTTGAACTCTATGCAATCTGTCACTGCGGTATTGATGGAAGTGTCTTGCTACCGTAGTGATCTGTTTAAAGTTTTGTATATCCTTTGCTGCATTCCGGATGGTTCCCACATGCTCAAGGATCCTTGTTTTCTCTAACGTCCTAGAGGATGCTGGGGACTCCGTAAGGACCATGGGGAATAGACGGGCTCCGCAGGAGACATGGGCACTTTAAGAAAGAATTTAGATTCTGGTGTGCTCTGGCTCCTCCCTCTGTCCCTCCTCCAGACCTCCGTTTGAATCTGTGCCCGGACGAGCTGGGTGCTGTTTAGTGAGCTCTCCTGAGCTTGCTATAAGAAAGTATTTTGTTAGGTTTTTTATTTTAGGGAGCTCTGCTGGCAACAGACTCCCTGCATCGTGGGACTGAGGGGTGAGAAGCAGCCCTACTCTCTGCAGATAGGTCCTGCTTCTTAGGCTACTGGACACCATTAGCTCCAGAGGGTTCGTACACAGGATCTCACCCTCGTCGTCCGATCCCAGAGCCGCGCCGCCGTCCCCCTCGCAGAGCCGGAAGACAGAAGCCGGGTGAAAGAAGCAAGAAGACTTCGAAATCGGCGGCAGAAGACTCCAGTCTTCAATGAGGTAGCGCACAGCACTGCAGCTGTGCGCCATTGCTCCCACACTACACCCACATACTCCGGTCACTGTAAGGGTGCAGGGCGCAGGGGGGGGGGGCACCCTGGGCAGCAATTAGAGACCTCTTTGGCAAAAGTTTGCATATATACAGTTGGGCACTGTATATATGTATGAGCCCCCGCCAAAAATTGTACATGAAAGCGGGACAGAAGCCCACCGTCGAGGGGGCGGGGCTTCTTCCTCCGCACTCACCAGCGCCATGTTTTTTCTCCACAGCACCGCTGAGAGGAAGCTCCTCAGCCTCTCCCCTGCAGTTACACGGTAGAAGAGGGTAAAAAGAGAGGGAGGGCACATAATTAGGCGCAAAAATCAATATAAACAGCAGCTACTGGGTTAACATTAAGTTACTGTGTTATTCCTGGGTTAATAGCGCTGAGGTGTGTGCTGGCATACTCTCTCTTTGTCTCTCCAAAGGGCCTTATGGGGGAATTGTCTTCAGATGAGCATTCCCTGAGTGTGTGGTGTGTCTGTACATGTGTGTCGACATGTCTGAGGTAAAAGGCTCCCCTAAGGAGGAGATGGAGCAAATATGTGTGTGAGAGAGTGTCTCCGTCGAGAACGCCGACACCTGTTTGGATATGTGTAATTAAGCGCTAAGGTGAATTTATTGCACAAAAGATTAGAGAACAGACATGAAACTACCCATGTCTGTCCCTATGTCGCAGAGACCTCCAGAGTCTCTCAATGATCACTATCCAAAATAATAGACACTGATAACGACACAGAGTCTGACTCCAGTGTCGACTACGATAATGCAAAGTTACAGCCAAAGTGGCAGAAAAGTATTCAATATGATTATTGTAATAAAAGATTATTTGCATATCACTGATGACTCATCTTTCCCTGACACACGGGTACACATGTTTAAGGGGAAGAAAGCTGAGGTAAATTTCCCTCCTCTCATGATGAAAAAGAGCGGGAATCTCCAGACAAGAGACTGCAGTTTCCCACAAAGAATTCTCAGGGTGTATCCTTTCCCTACTAGGGCCAGGATACGATGGGAATCTTCCCCTAGGGTGTCACGTTTGCCCAAAAGGTAGCCCTGACGTAACAGCTATCCTTAGGGATCCTGCAGATAGCGTGCACATTCTGGTACACTACTCAGACCGGCGATTGTGTCGGCATGGGTTTATAGCGCTGTGGCAGCGTGGACAGGTACCTTATCAGCAGAGATTGAGACCCTAGTATGTATGTGTGTGTATATATATATATATATATATATATATATATACATATATATATATATATATATATATATATATATATATATATATATATAAAACATGCCCAAAGAGACATGAGTCTACTGGGTCCTAGAGTCAAAGCTATGTCGATTTCTGCTTGACGTGTCCTGTAGAATATGCAATGGACAGATGATGCCGACTTAAGAGGCATATGGAAGGCTGAGGATTGTGTGGAGAAGGGTTCTCGGACCTGGTCTCCACAGCTATAGCTGGTAATTCTGATAGTTTGCCTTGTATTCCTGCACAGCCTAGGAAAGCACGACATTATCAAAGGCAGCCTTTCGAACAAAGAAACAAGAAAGTCCGAGGTGCGTCCTTTCTTGCCAGAGGCAGGGGCAGAGGAAAGAAGCTGCACAACACAGCTAGTTCCCCGGCCTCTACAAAATCCACCGCATGTCGCTGGGGCTCCACAGGCGGAGCTAGGCCCGGTGGGGGCACGCCTTCGTAAGTTCAGCCACAAGTGGGTTCACTCCCTGTTAGATCCCTGGGCAATAGATATTGTGTCTCAGGGATACAAGCTGGACTTTGAGGAGATGCCCCCTCACCGATGAGAGGAAAACAGTGTTAACTGCAATTCACAAATTGTATCTTCAACAGGTGGTGGTCAAGGTTCCCCTCCTTCAACAAGGAGGGGGTTATTATTTGACCATGTTGTAGTCCCGAAACCGGACGGTTCCGTCAGACCCATATTGAATTTAAAATCCCTGAACATATACCTGAAAAGGTTCAAGTTCAAGATGGAATCACTAAGAGCGGTCATTGCAAGCCTGAAAGGGGGAGATTTTATGGTGACTCTGGACATAAAGGATGCATACCTTCATGTCCCCATTTATCCACCTCATCAGGCGTACCTCAGAATTGCGGTACGGGATTGTCATTACCAATTTCAGACGTTGCTGTTTGGTCTCTCCACGGCCCCGAGAATATTCACCAAGGTGATGGCGGAAATGATTGTGCTCCTGCGGAAGCAAGGTGTCACTATTATCCCGTACTTGGACGATCTCCTCATAAAAGCGAGATCAAGAGAGCAGTTGCTGAACACCGTATCACTTTCTCTGGAAGTGTAACGGCAACACGGCTGGATTCTATATATTCCAAAGTCGCGGTTGGTTCCTACAGCTCATCTGCCTCTCCTAGGCATGATCCTAGACACAGACCAGAAAAGGGGTTATCTCCCGATAGAGAGAGCTCAGGAGCTCATGACACTGGTCTGGAATCTATTAAAACCAAAACAGGTGTCAGTGCATCACTGCACTCGAGTCCTGGGAAGGATGGTGGCATCATACGAGGCCATTCCTTTCGGCAGGTTCCATGCGAGGACCTTCCAATGGGACTTACTGGACAAGTTTTCCGGATCACATCTTCAGATGCATTGGTTAATCACCCTATCCCCCAGGGCCAGGGTGTCTCTCTTGTGGTGGCTGCAGAGTGCTCACCTTCTCGAAGGTCGCAGATTCGGCATTTGAGGACTGGGTCCTGGTGACCACGGATGCAAGCCTCCGAGGGTGGGGGGCAGTCACACAGGGAAGAAATTTCCAAGGGCTGTGGTCAAGTCAGGAGACTTGCCTTCACATCAACATCCTGGAACTAAGGGCCACATACAATGCCCTACGTCAAGCGGAGTCCCTGCTTTGCGACCAACTGGTTCTGATTCAGTCAGACAACATCACCGCAGTGGCTCATGTAAACCGCCAAGGCGGCACAAGGAGCAGGGTGGCGATGGTAGAAGCCACCAGAATTCTTCGCTGGGCGGAGAATCACGTAAGCGCACTGTCAGCAGTGTTCATTCCGGGAGTGGACAACTGGGAAGCAGACTTCCTCAGCAGGCACGACCTCCACCCGGGAGAGTGGGGACTTCATCAAGAAGTCTTCACGCAGATTGCATGTCGGTGGGAACTGCCACAGGTGGACATGATGGCATCCCGCCTCAACAAAAAGCTACAGAGGTATTGTGCCAGGTCAAGAGTCCCTCAGGCGATAGCTGTAGACGCACTGGTGGCACCGTGGGTGTTCCAGTCGGTCTATGTATTTCCTCCTCTTCCTCTCATACCCAAGGTGCTGAGAATCATAAGAAAAAGAGGAGTGAGAACAATACTCATTGTTCCGGATTGGCCAAGAAGGACTTGGTATCCAGATCTGCAAGAAATGCTCACAGAGGACCTGTGGCCTCTGCATCTAAGACAGGACTTGTGCAACAGGGGCCCTGTCTGTTCCAAGACTTACCTCGGCTGCGTTTGACGGCATGGCGGTTGAACGCCGGATCCTAGCAGAAAAAGGCATTCCGGATGAGGTCAATCCTACGCTGATAGAGGCTAGGAAGGATGTGACGGCTCAACATTATCACCGTATATGGCGAATATATGTGGCTTGGTGTGAGGCCAGGAATGCTCCTACGGAGGAATTCCAGCTGGGCCGTTTCCTTCACTTCCTACAGTCGGGAGTGACTTTGGGCCTTAAATTGGGTTCCATTACGGTTCAGATTTCAGCCTTATCCATTTTCTTTCAAAAAGAACTGGCTTCTCTGCCTGAAGTTCAGACGTTTGTAAAGGGAGTGCTGCATATTCAGCCCCCTTTTGTGCCTCCAGTGGCACCTTGGGATCTTAATGTGGTGTTGAGTTTCCTGAAATCACACTGGTTTGAACCACTCAAAACGGTGGAAGTAAAATATCTCACGTGGAAGGTGGCATTCTATTAGCCTTGGCTTCGGCTAGGCGTGTGTCAGAATTCGCGGCTTTGTCACATAAAAGCCCTTATCTGGTTTTCCATGCGGATAGAGCAGAATTGTGGACCCGCCCACAATTTCTGCCGAAAGTGTTTTCATCCTTTCATATAAACCAACCTATTGTGGTACCTGTGGCTACTACTGACTTGGAGGATTCCGAGTCACTGGATGTGGTCGGGGCTTTGAAGGTTTATGTAGCCAGAACGGCTAAGGTCAGGAAAACAGAATCTTTGTTTATCCTGTATGCTTCCAACAAGCTTGGGGCGCCTGCTTCAAAGCAAACTATTGCTCGCTGGATCTGTAGCACGATTCAGCAGGCTCATTCTGCGGCTGGGTTGCCACTGCCTAAATCAGTTAAGGCCCATTCCACAAGGAAGGTGGGCTCTTCTTGGGCGGCTGCCCGAGGGGTCTCGGCATTACAGTTTTGCAGAGCGGCTACTTGGTCAGGTTCAAACACCTTTGCAAAGTTCTACAAGTTTGATACCCTGGCTGAGGAGGACCTTGTGTTTGCTCATTCGGTGCTGCAGAGTCATCCGCACTCTCCCGCCCGTTTGGGAGCTTTGGTATAATCCCCATGGTCCTTACGGAGTCCCCAGCATCCACTAGGACGTTAGAGAAAATAATATTTTACTAACCGGTAAATCTATTTCTCGTAGTCCGTAGTGGATGCTGGGCGCCCGTCCCAAGTGCGGACTTCTTCTGCAATGCTTGTATATAATTATTGCTTAAATAAGGGTTATGTTATAGTTGCATCAGAATTTATCTGATGCTCTGTGATTGTTCATACTGTTAACTGGGTAAAGTTATCACAAGTTATACGGTGTGATTGGTGTGGCTGGTATGAGTCTTACCCTGGATTCCCAAAATCCTTTCCTTGTACTGTCAGCTCTTCCGGGCACAGTTTCTCTAACTGAGGTCTGGAGGAGGGACATAGAGGGAGGAGCCAGAGCACACCAGAATCTAAATTCTTTCTTAAAGTGCCCATGTCTCCTGCGGAGCCCGTCTATTCCCCATGGTCTTTACGGAGTCCCCAGCGTCCACTACGGACTACGAGAAATAGATTAACCGGTAAGTAAAATCTTATTTTTAACATCCGTGTAGTAACTCCTACATATCTTTTACCACATGTGCATAACAGACAGTAAACCACATTAGTGGTCCTGCAATTGAAATACTCCTGAATTTTACATGTGTTTCCATCTTTGTCTATGATGTCTTGTGTAGGTAGCATGTAATTACATGCTCTACATGAACCGCATGGA
The DNA here is from genome assembly GCF_028390025.1 of Pseudophryne corroboree. NCBI lineage: Eukaryota > Metazoa > Chordata > Amphibia > Anura > Myobatrachidae > Pseudophryne > Pseudophryne corroboree. The sequence goes on along the minus strand of NC_086452.1, from coordinate 289,836,747 downwards.
AAGGTCCCTTTGACTGTGGGAGGTTTTGGTGGATTTCGACTATAATTGCTTCGGACAAATTGACCCTTCAAATTTGGGCATCTTGTCCATCTCATTTATACTTTCTCATTTAAATTGTTGGCAAGATCTGGATCTGATAGGATATGCCAATGTTTCTGAATTCCATTTTGGAGTTGCCGCCATTCCCTACAGAAATCGCCCACAAATCTCATCTCATCCTTTTGATATTCCTGCTGTCTTTTTTTTCATGAAAGATCAAGGTATTTCTTTCGGTTTGAGTGAGGGAAGTCTTTGCTTTTTTAATAAGCCTATGGCTGTATCCCCGTTCCCGTAGGCGTTCTACCAGTTCTTTGCTCTTCTATTGATAGATTGAGACATCTAAACAGTTTCTTTTGAGTCTTAGGAAATCGTACTCACTCTGATTTCTTACCTAAGGTGGTTTCCTCTTTCCACATCAACCAGCCCATTGTCGTGCCAGTTTTGTTAGGAGTCTCTCCTTCACGATCCCTGGATGTGGTGCATGCATTGTGAATTTATCTGTATCGTACTTTGAGAAATCGGATACCTCGTTCATTCTTTACGATGTAGTCAAACATGGGTGCCTGCATACAAACAGATGCTAGCACTCTGGATACATCTGACAATTTGTCAGGCTTATTTGGCAGCATCCCAGACTCCGCCAGTATCCATTTCTGCGCACACTACATGCTCAGTGGCTTCCAGGGGGGTTTCTGTCTCACAACTGTATCGTGCAGCCATATGGTCTGGGATCCACACTTTTGTGTGGCGCTACAGGTTTGACACCTTTTGAATCTCCATTTGGCCATTCTGTCCTACAGGTGTTGCAGCACACTCCCTCCCATGGGGGTAGCTTTGTAAGCTGTCTTCTTAAGGAAGATAATGCTCCTATGCTGTGCCTAGGGCCCGGCACCGAAACAAGTATCTCTAGAGGCGAATGAGTCCAATTAGTAGAGAAGTAAGGCATGAATGAAGGACCACGTAGAGGTCCGGCAGAGATGTTCTGCTGAGACCTCGCTCAGCCACTAAGGAGGCAACCAACAACGAGTGGAAAGGTCCGTAGCGAGTTCGGAAGCTCCTTGGCCCCATTATTCAGTATTTGCATTGGTGCTTGAAAGATTGTGAACACATCAGAATTTTCTATATTTCTGCTGAAATTTGGCCTACAACTACCTCAGATTTTCACACAAGTTCTAAAAGTAGATCAAGAAAAATAAATCAAACAAATGAGACAAAAAAATGTAGACGTGTCTTTTTTTTTTTTTTTTTTAGGGAAATGATTCAATATCACATGTGAGTGGTAAAAGTATGTTCAGTTTTAGGCGCAGCAAACTTTTTGAAGGTGAAATTAGAAGTCTGGTATTGTCAATCGTATGGGATGACAATCAGGTGTAAGTGTACAACCTGTTTTTTTTTTTTGTTTTTTGTTTTTTTAAACGGGGATCTTTCATAGCTTGGTCACAACACATGTTTGTGGAAGTTGTTGATGCTCAGGCTGGAAAATGTTACAAAACCATCTCTACAGAGGTTGGACTCCACCAGTCAACAGACAGATTGTGTACAAATGGAGGAAATTCCAGACTATTATTTTACCATCCCAAGGAGTGGTCGACCAACAAAGATCATGCCAAGAGCAAGGCATCTAATAGTCTGCAAGGTCACAAAGGAACCCAAGGTAACCTCTAAGCAACTGAAGGCCTTTCTGGCATTAGCTAATGTTAATGTTCATGAGTACACCATCAGGGGGACACTGAACAACAATGGTGTCCATGGCAGGATTGCGAGGAGAAAGCCACTGCTCTCCAAAAAGAACATTGCTGCCTGTCTTCAGTTTGCTAAAAACCACCTGGACAAGCCAGAAGGCTATTGGAATAGTGTTTTGTGGACCGATGAGTCCAAATAGAGCTTTTTGGCTTAAATGAGAAGCATTATGCATCTCAAGAGTACGTGGGTCATGCAGCAAGACAATGACCCAAAGCACACAAGTCATATATATATAAAGGATAGTTAAAGAATTATATTTAAAGTTTTGGAATGGCCAAGTCAAAGTCCTGACCTAAATTCAGTTGTAATGTTGTGGAGGGACCCGAAGCAAGCAGTTCATGGGAGGAATCCCACCAACATAACAGGGCAATCCTCTGTGATGCACGGGACAGCTACACAAATTCAAACTACATACTTCTCCGAAATACCAAGATTTTAGTGGGTCTTAAATTATAGGTTAAGGCATTGCTACTAAGCAATGAAGTTTTCATATAACAATTTCTTAACAGACCAGTTTAAAATAAAAATAAAATGAAAAGCATGTGATGTACGGGACTTTGTTCATTTTCTGGAAAATCACCCAACATAGCTGAAGCTGTTTTGTACGGAGGAATGGGGTAAAATTCCTCCGAGCCAATGTTCTGGACTAATCAATTACTGTAATTGTTTACATGCAGTTATTACTGCACAAGCGGGTCATACCAGATACTGAAAGCAAAGGTTCACATACTGTTGTCACAAACAGATATGTGATATTGGATCATTTGCAGCAATAAAAAAAAAATGTGCATGTCTAGAGAAATGTCTCTGTTTTGTCAGGATCCTGGAATATTTAATGCTAAGTGTTCCTTGTAGCTTACCTCCTGATCTGCAGTGGTTTCAGGACTTCTGTAATCTTGCTAAACTCTATGCTGTGTTCAGCTTCCAAGCTACGGCATGTTTGTGTTGCTCACTCCTGATTAAACCAACTGTGTAGGAATTCCTCTGTGTGAGTAATTGGCAGGTTCCTATGTACAGCATCTAGGTCTCTCTGTGGATTGTTTCCGTCAGCCATGTTACCTGGTCAGCTGCCTGGTTTGTTTACTAATAGGAGTGCTAGTTTTGATTCCTTCCACTAAAGGCAGCCCACCTAAGAGTATAAAGCAGGTCTCCGAGAACAGGAAGGGGCCTGAACAAGTTCCTTTTTCAGTGCATGCTACTGTGTGTTGCTGTTCCAGGCTCCACTCTGTTTTAACATACAAAAACAACCGCTGGAGAACGGCACTAGACTCTTTCTTGGAAGTACTCTTACGGATTAGACATATATCCAATATATGCTTTTTGGTCTAGCAATAGTTACAACAATACAGATATAAAAGAGTATGTTTTCTCTTACGTCCTAGAGGATGCTGGGGTCCACATTAGTACCATGTGGTATACAGCCTCCTTGCTTCGTGGGACTTGGGGGGGGGAGTAGTGTCCTACCCTACGGGATGAGCCACTATCTCCGCTGACAGAACACTGAGCTCCTGAGGTGATAGATCGTTAGCCGCCCCAGGCGACCGCTCACCCCAGCAGCATGCCGCCACCCCCTAACAGAGCCAGAAGATGTTTGTGGAGAGAGTCACCGCCCCCCCTTGCAAGCGGGGAGCCGGTGTGAAGATGGCGGCAACAGGTTAGGGAGCACAGTACTAACTGCGCTCCGGGGCTCAGTGGTACTTAGTGCGCCGCTGTGAGGGGAGCCCTGAGCCATTGCCTACACCCTACACTGGTCGGCTAGCCTGTCAGGGACCCTGGATCACTGTCGGCACACACCTCAGGCCAGTATAATACAACTCTAGAGCGGGAAGCAGCGCCATGTTCAGGGGGCGGAGCTTTTCAGAGCGGACCCAGCAGCGCTCAGCGCCATTTTCCTGCCTGCAGCTCATATTCCACAGACGCTGACAGGGAGAGCTGTCCCTCCAAGCACCTCGAGCTATCCTGTGCGGTACCAGGGGGTTATAGAAAGGGGGGAGGGGAGGATGTGTAAAGTCTGTAACCTATTAAGGTACACAGATAGCGCTGGTAGTTTTATTTGGGCTACCTCTGAACTGCTATGTGTGGTTTGGCTCCAATTTTTGTGTCCCTCTGTGTCATACTTGGGGGGGGGGGGGGGGGATCTGTAGCTGACATTTCTCTGTGTTGGTGTGGGTGTTTTTTTTATAATCTCCCATAGCCATGTCTAGGGACTCTGTCATATGCTGCAGAAGATGTTTCCTCTCAGGAGGAATCCATTCCATGTACGCAGGAATGTAATGCCTTGTCTCAGATCCCTATTGTTGAGCCTGAGTGGTTAACTTCTATCACAGGATTGATCTCTCAGATATCTACTAGGGTAGTTAATACTGAGAATGAAACTCGGGTGTTAAAGAAATCTATGGCAGTATGGTCGGGCTCTGTTCCTATTCCTGCAAAATCCCTTAACATGTTCCCACAGAAACGTGCACTTGCCCAAATTATGCAAGATGACATGGATACCGACTCTGATACTGCAGACTGTGATGGGGACGTGCTGAGGGGGGCAACATCCCTTGCTAAGGGGGTGCAGCTCATGATTGAGGCCATTAGAGATGTGTTAAATATTACTGACACGCAACCTGAGCAGGTTGAGGAGGCTTACTTCAGTGACAATAAGAAAGCCTGCATCGAAAGAATTCCCTGCATCGAAAGAATTATTTGAAAAATCCTGGGAAAACCCAGAGAAAAAATTCCAGATCCCTAAGAGGGTTCTGGTAGCTTTTACCTTCCTATCCTGAGGAGGATAGGAAAAAAATGGGAAAAACCAACCATTGTTGACACATCTGTCTCCAGACTGTCAAAGGTGGTTTTACCTGTCCCTGGATCTACCGCGTTAAAAGAACCGGCTGATCGTAATATTGACACTACGCTCAAATCCATTTACACTGCGTCAGGAGTGGCTTTAAGGCAGACTGTTGCATGTGCATGGATTTCTAAAGCCATAGTAAAGTGGTCAGGCACATTACTAGAGGATTGAGATGCAATGGATAGGAGTGATATTGAATTGTTTTTACGGAACATACATGATTCTGCGGTGTTCATGGTGGAATCCATGAAGGACCTGAGTTCGCAGACTGCGCGGATATCTTCCATGTCTGTATCAGCTCGCAGGGGACTCTGGCTACGCCAATGGTCTGCGGACGTGGAATCCAAGAAAAGTGTGGAGAACCTACCCTACACAGGTCAGGCTCTATTTGGGGAAGCATTGGATGCGTGGATTTCCACGGCAACCGCGGGTAAGTCACCATTACTTCCCTCTGCTACACCTTCTACGAAGAAACTATTTTCTTTAGCTGTGTCACAATCCTTTCGGACCGCTAAGGCAAAAAAGTCCAAGCCTCCTGCCACCTTCTTTAGAGGTGGTCGTGCAAAATCCAAAAAGCCTGCACCCGCAGGCTCCCATGACCAGAAACCTGCTGCTGGTTCCTCAAAATCCTCCGCATGATGGTGGACTACACAGCCTGGAAGACGGCCTAGTGTGTGCGAGACTCAGATGTTTCAGCCACGTCTGAGTGTCCTCTGTCCTGGATCCCTGTGTACAGGATATTGTGTCCCAGGGGTACAGACTTGAGTTTCAAGAACTCCCGCCTCACCGTTTCTACAAATCAGGCTTGCCAGCTTTGCTGACACAGGGCTATCCTACAAGAAGCCATCCTAAAATTGGAAAGGTCACAGGTCATTATCCCGGGTTCCACCTCATATTCAAAGCAAGGGTTATTATTCAAACCATTTTGTGGTACCAAAACCGGATGGTTCGGTCAGACCGATTTTTAATTTGAAGTCGTTAAACCCTTATCTGATGTAGTTCAAATTCAAAATGGAGTCTCTGAGAGCGGTGATTTCTATTCTGGTGGAGAGGGAGTTTCTGGTATCCTTGGACATCAAGGATGCGTACCTCCACGTTACAATTTGGCCGATGCACCAGGCTTAGCTCAGATTTGCACTGTTAGACAGTCACTATCAATTTCAGGCACTGCCATTCGGCCTCTCCACAGCACCGAGGGTGTTTACCAAGATGATGGCAGAGATGATGGTTCTCCTCCGCACACAGGAAGTGAACATAATGCCACTTCACATTTGGAGCCGACAAGGAGATTGTCTTTTCTGGGGATGATCCTCGACACGGAAGTACAGAAGGTGTTTCTGCCGGAGGAGAAAGCGTTGGCGATTCAAACAATGGTCTGGGTTGTCCTGAAGCCAACCCGGGTATCGGTTCATCAGTGCATTCGCCTTCTGGGGAAGATGGTTTCCTCCTACGAGGCTCCGCCATATGGAAGGTTTCATGCTCTGTCCTTCCAATTGGATCTCCTGGACAAGTGGTCGGGATCTCACACATGCACCAGAGGATACGTCTGTGGCCGAAAGCCAGGATTTCACTTCTCTGGTGGCTGCAAATGCCTCACCTTCTGGAGGGCAGCAGGTTTGGGATTCAGGACTGGACCCTTCTAACCACAGATGCAAGTCTCCGGGGCTGGGGCGCAGTCACTCAGGGGGGAAACCTTCCAAGGAAGGTAGTCAAACCTGGAATCCGGTTTCCCAATAAACGTTCTGGAACTAAGAGCCGTCTACAGCGGTCTTCTCCAGGCGGCTCATCTGTGAGATCGAGCCATTCAAGTGCAGTCGGACACTGTAACGACGGTGGCCTACATAAACCGACAGGGCGGAACGCAGAGCTGCAGTGTCAGAGGTAACAGGGATCATCCTCTGAGCAGAAAAGCACGCGGTGGCGCTGTCAGCAATCTTCATTCCGGGAGTAGACAACTGGGAAGTGGACTTCCTCAGCAGACACAATCTCCATCCAGGAGAGTGGGGACTCCACCCGGAGGTGTTCACGGAGGTGACAGATCTTTGGGGGGTTCCTCAAATAGACTTGATGGCCTCACGCCTCAACAAGAAGCTTCGGAGGTATTGTTCCAGGTCAAGAGACCCGCAAGCAGTGGAAGTGGACGCCCTGGTAACTCCGTGGGTGTTGCAATCTGTGTACGCGTTTCCTCCACTTCCACTCATCCCAAGGGTTCTAAAGCTCATAAGGAGAACAAGAGTTCAGGCAATCCGTATTGCTCCGGACTGGACAAGGAGAGCTTGGTACGCGGATCTACTGTTGGAAGATCCGAGGCCTCTTCGGGAGGACCTGTTACAACAGGGGCCGTTTGCTTATCAAGACTTACCGCGGCTACATTTTACGGTGTAGATGGTTGAACGCCAGATATTAGCTGGGAAGGGCATTCCGGACAAAGTCATTCCTACCCTGATACAGGCTAGGAAAGGAGTAACGTCTAAACATTACCATCGCATTTGGAAAAAGTTTGTGTCTTGGTGTGAATCCAAGAAGTTTCCTACGGTGGAGTTTCAACTAGGACGGTTTCTCCTCTTCCTGCAAGCAGGTGTGGATATGGGCCTGAGGTTGGGATCTGTAAAGGTCCTGATTTCGGCCTTATCCATTTTCTTCCAGATACAGCTGGCTTCCCTCCCTGAGGTTCAGACTATTTTGAAAGAGGTTCTGCACATCCAGCCTCCCTTTGTGCCGCCTACGGTGCCCTGGGATCTTAATGTGGTGTTACAGTTCCTCCAATCGGATTGGTTCGAGCCTCTACAGGAGGTTGAAGTCAAGTTTCTCACGTGGAAGGCGGTCACTTTGTTGGCTTTAGCTTCTGCTCGACGAGTGTCGGAGTTGGGCGCTTTGTCTTGTAAGAGCCCCTATTTGATCTTCCACGAAGATAGAGCTGAACTTCAGACGCGTCGGCAGTTTCTTCCGAAGGTTGTGTTGGCTTTTCATATCAACCAACCTATTGACTCCTCAATTCCATCAAAGTCCTTGGATGTTGTGAGGGCTTTAAAAATCTATGTGAAGAAGACTGCTCGTCACAGAAAATCAAACTCTGTTTGTCCTTTATGATCCCAAGAAACTTGGGTGTCCTGCTTCTAAGCAGACGATCTCTCGCTGCATCAGGTTCACTATCCAGCATGCATATTCTACGGCAGGACTGCCGTGTCCAAGATCTGTTAAGGCCCACTCTACTCGTAAGGTGGGTTCTTCCTGGGCGGCTGCTCAGGGTGTCTCTGGTTTACAGCTTTGCCAAGCAGGCTACATGGTCTGGGTTGAACACGTTTGCTAAGTTCTACAGGTATGATACTTTGACCAAACTTAAGGTCTTCAGAGGCCAATCGGTTCTGCAGGAACCTCCGCGCTCTCCCTCCCATTCTGGGAGCTTTGGTACATCCCCATGGTACTAATGGGACCCCAGCATCCTCTAGGACGTAAGAGAAAATAGGATTTTAATTACCTACTGCTAAATCCTTTTCTCATAGTCCGTAGAGGATGCTGGGCGCCCGCTCAGTGCTTCATTATCCTGCAGTGGTTACTTGGTTCAGTACTGCTTTGTTCTTTGTGAAGTACTGCGTTCTGACTTGATTCAGTCATGTTATTCGGCCGTTGCTGAGTTTCAAGCTTGTTAGCTTGGTTTGCCCGGTTTGTGTGAGCTGGTGTGAATCTCTCCACTATCTGTGTAAATGCCTTCTCTCAAAGTTGTCCGTCTCCTCGGGCACAGTTCCTATACGGAGTCTGGTAGGAGGGGCATAGAGGGAGGAGCCAGCCCACACTCTCAAACTCTTAAAGTGCCAGTGGCTTCTAGTGGACCCGTCTATACCCCATGGTACTAATGTGGACCCCAGCATCCTCTACGGACTACGAGAAAAGGATTTACCGGTAGGTAATTAAAATCCTATTTCTCCTTCGTCCTAGAGGATGCTGGGGACCCCAAAAGTACCATGGGGTATAGACGGGAACCACAGGAGACATGGGCACTTTAAGACTTTAAATGGGTGTGAACTGGCTCCTCCCTCTATGCCCCTCCTCCAGACCTCAGTTAGCTTCTGTGCCCAGAGAGACTGGACACACACTAGGGGAGCTCTACAGAGTTTCTCTAAAAAGACTTTATGTTAGGTTTTTTATGTTCAGGGAGCACTGCTGGCAACAGGCTCCCTGCTTCGTGGGACTGAGGGGAGAGAAGCAGACCTACTTCTGTGAGTTAAAGGCTCTGCTTCTTAGGCTACTGGACACCATTAGCTCCAGAGGGTCTGATCACTTGGTATAGCCTAGCTGCTCTTTCCCGGAGCCGCGCCGCCGTCCCCCTCACAGAGCCAGAAGAGAGAAGCCGGGTGAGTAACCGAAGCAAAGAAGGCGGCAGAAGACATCAGTCTTGGAGGTACCGCGCAGCGGTCGCGCTGCGCGCCATTGCTCCCGCTCACAAATGGCACTACACGGGCGCAGGAGGGGCGGCAATAAAACCTCTTTTTGGGATCTGGCAAAGAGGTATGCAGTGCCCAGGCACTGTATACAGACCCCCGCCAGTATATAAATAAGCGGGACTCATGCGCGCCATTTAGGGGGCGAGGCTTCATCCTTCCAGCTCTTGTCAGCGCCATCTTCTCTCTCTCTTCACAGCAAGCTGGTCCTGGCCCTTCACTTCTGTCACAAGTAACGGTGCAAAAAGGGGGGGGGGGGGGGGGGGGGCACAGCATATTTTGGTGCTGAATGAATGAGAATATATATATATATATTTATAAGCGCTGCAAGGTCTGGGGCATTGTATTTTCCTTCAGACCAGGTGAGGCGCTGGGTGTGAGCTGGCAAACTCCCTCTCTGTCTTTCTGAAGTGCCTTACTGTGGGTCTGTTCCTTATAGCCCAGTGTGAAAGTGGGTGTCAGTACACGTTTGTCGACATGTCTGAGGCTGAATGCTCTTCCCAAGAGGAGGCTGGTGTGGGGGCAGAACAGAATGTGGGAGTGACCCCTTCGACACCGCCGACTGCTGATTGGGTAGATATGTGGAGTGTCTTAAATGCAAGTGTGGCTTCGTTGCATAAGAGATTAGACAAATCTGAGTCTCGGGACCAAACATGGAGACAATTCATGGAAGATGTTTTGTCACAAACTCAGACCCCTTCAGGGTCACAAAAACGTTTGTTTACCCAGAGAGCAGACACAGATACCGACACGGATTCGGACTCCAGTGTCGACTATGGTGATGCCAGTTTGAATCCTAAACTGGCTAAGAGCATTCAGTACATGATTGTAGCAATAAAAGATGTGTTACATATCACGGAAGACCCTCCTGTTCCTGAAACAAGGGTCTGTATGTTTAAAGGAAAGAAACCTCCGGTAACATTTCCTCCCTCTCGTGAACTGAATACTCTTTTTGAAAAGGCTTGGGATATTCCTGACAAAAAGTTGCTGATTCCCAAGAGAATTATTATGGCATATCCTTTTCCCTCTGAGGATAGGAAAAAGTGGGAGTCGACCCCCAATGTGGACAAGGCTCTAGCGCGGCTGGCCAAGAAGGTGGCGCTTCCGTCCCCTGACACGGTGGCCCTAAGGGATCCTGCGGATCGTAAGCAGGAAACTACCTTGAAATCTATTTGTCACTACGGGTACACTGCTCAGACCTGCAGTGGCATCGGCATGGGTGAGTAGTGCTATTGAAAAGTGGGCAGATAATTTATTATCTGACTTGGACACCCTGGATAGGGACAGTGTTCTTTTGACGCTGGGTCATATCAGGGACGCTGCAGTCTATCTAAGGGATGCTGCAAGAGATATTGGCCTCTTGGGATCAAGGGCCAATGCCATCGCAATCTCGGCTAGGAGAGCATTATGGACTCATCAATGGAATGGTGATGCTGACTCTAAGAGGGCTATGGAGGCACTGCCGTATAAGGGTAGTGTTTTGTTTGGTGAGGGGCTCGCGGAGCTGGTATCTACAGCTACCGCGGGTAAGTCATCATCTTTTCTACCTTTTGTCCCTCCACAGCAAAAGAAAACGCCTCCGTATCAGATGCAGTCCTTTCAGTCTAGTAAATTAAAAAAAGGACGAGGGTCCTCCTTCCTTGCTGCTAGAGGTAAGGGAAGTGGAAAAAGATCACCGGCTGTGGCAAGCTCCCAGGAGCAGAAGTCCTCCCCGGCTTCTGGCAAGTCCACCGCATGACGCTGGGGCTCCGCTGCGGGAGTCCGCACCGGTGGGGGCACGTCTTCAGCTCTTCAGTCAGGTCTGGGCTCACTCAGGCCTTGATCCTTGGGTGCTGGAAATTGTGGCCCAAGGATACAAACTGGAGTTTCAAGACGTGCCCCCCCACCGATTTTTCAAATCGACCTTGCCAGTTTCTCTTCCGGAAAGAGAAGTGGTGTGCGCTGCAATACAAAAGCTGTGTCAACAGCAAGTCATTGTCACGGTACCCCCGTCACATCGGGGAGAAGGGTTTTATTCAAGCCTGTTCGTGGTCCTGAAGCCGGATGGCTCGGTCAGACCGATTCTGAACTTAAAATCCCTCAATCTATATTTGAAAAGATTCAAATTCAAAATGAAATCTCTCCGAGCAGTGATTTCCAGTCTGGAATGGGGAGATTTTATGGTGTCAGTCGACATAAAGAATGCTTACCTACATGTCCCCATATATCCTCCTCATCAGGCTTACCTGAGGTTTGCTATTCAGGATTGTCATTACCAATTTCAGACGTTGCCGTTTGGTCTTTCCACCCCCGAGGATTTTAACCAAAGTAATGGCGGAAATGATGGTGCTCCTGCGCAAGCAGGGTGTCACAATTATCCCGTACTTGGACGATCTCCTGATAAAGGCGAGGTCAAAAGAGCAGTTACTAAAACACGTTGCGCTCTCCCTGACAGTTCTGCAGCAACATGGTTGGCTCCTAAATTTGCCAAAGTCACAGTTGATTCCGACAACGCGGCTGTCGTTCTTGGGCATGGTTCTGGACACAGAACTACAGAGAATTTTTCTCCCGATGGAAAAAGCTCTGGAAATGCAGAACATGGTCAAGGGGATTCTGAAACCGGCAAGGGTGTCGATTCATCAATGCACTCGGGTGCTGGGGAAGTTGGTGGCGGCCTACGAGTTTGGCAGGTTCCATTCCAGGGTTTTTCAGTGGGACCTGTTGGATAAGTGGTCCGGGTCTCACCCACACATGCACCGGAAGATAAGCCTCTCTCCCAGGGCCAGGATTTCCCTCCAGTGGTGGCTCCAAAGTTCTCACCTTCTAGAGGGACCCAGGTTCGGGATCCAGGATTGGATCCTGGTGACCACGGATGCAAGTCTCCGGGCTTAGGGAGCAGTCACACAGGGACAAAATTTCCAGGGAAAATGGTCAAGCCAGGAGGCTTGTCTGCACATAAACATCCTGGAATTAAGGGCCATCTACATCGGCCTTCTACAAGCAGAACATCTTTGCGGCCTGCCCGTCCTGATTCAGTCGGACAACATAACCGCAGTGGCGCGCACAAACCGCCAGGGCGGAACAAGGAGTAGAGCGGCGATGGCGGAGGCCACAAAAGTTCTTTGCTGGGCAGAAAAACAGGCAAGCGCTCTGTCGGCGGTCTTCATTCCAGGCGTGGACAACTGGGAAGCAGACTTCCTCAGCAGACACGATCTCCATCCAGGAGAGTGGGGTCTTCATCAAGAGGTCTTTGCAGAAGTGACAAGTCATTGGGGAAATCCACAAATAGACATTCCAGGTCGAGGGACCCTCAAGCAGTAGCAGTGGACGCCCTAGTAACACCGTGGGTGTATCAGTCGGTCTATGTATTCCCTCCACTTCCACTCATCCCAAGGGTGATACGGATCATAAGAAAACCAAGGGTTCAGGTGATACTCGTTGTTCCAGATTGGCCACGGAGGCCCTGGTATCCGGATCTTCAGGAATTACTCATAGAAGATCCCTGGCCTCTTCCTCTACGAGAGGATCTGTTACAGCAAAGGCTGTGCGTGTTCCAAGACTTACCGCTGTTGCATTTGACGGCGTGGCGGTTGAACGCAAAATCCTAGCGCGAAAGAGTATTCCCGGTGAGGTCATCCCCACTATGCTGAAAGGTAGGAAGGAGGTAACGGCGAAGCATTACCACCGTATTTGGAGAAAATGTGTCTTGGTGTGAATCCAAGATGGCTCCTACGGAAGAATTTCAGCTGGGTCGGTTTCTCCATATTTTACAAAGTGTGGATGCGGGCCTGAAGTTAGGCTCCATTAAAGTGCAGATTTCGGCCTTACCAATTTTCTTTTAAAGGTTATTGGCCTCGCTTCCAGAAGTACAGACTTTTGTGAAAGGCGTACTGCACATCCAACCTCCATTTGTGCCCCCAGTGGCACCATTGGACCTTAACGTGGTGTTACAGTTCATTATGTCACATTGGTTTGAACCTTTACAAACGGTTGAGTTGAAATTTCTCACTTGGAAAGTGGTCATGCTGTTGGCCTTGACGTCCGCAAGGCGGGTGTCTGTATTGGCGGCTTTGTCTCACAAAAGCCCCTATTCGATTTTCCACGAGGATAGAGCGGAGTTGAGAACTCGTTACAATTTTTACCCAAGGTGGTTTCTTCGTTTCACATGAACCAACCTATTGTGGTGCCTATGGCTTCTGAAGCCTTGGCTAATTCAAAGTCTCTTGATGTGGTCAGAGCTTTAAAAATTTATGTTGCCAGAACGGCTCGTATTAGGAAAACGGAGGCTCTGTTTGTCCTGTACGCCTCCAACAAGATTGGGGCTCCTGCTTCTAAGCAGACTATTGCACGCTGGATCTGTAATACATAGTAACATAGTATCTGAGGTTGAAAAAAGACAATTGTCCATCGAGTTCAACCTATTTGTGGTGTCCTATGCATGATGATTTGACTAAAATTTCTGACTGATGCTGCTGTCAGCCATTGCATTTTATCCCTATTTATAGTAACGATAATGCATGGCTATGCACCATACCCCTGGATATCCTTAAGGGCCATCTACATCGGCCTTCTACAAGCATGCGATTCGGCATGCTCATTCTACGGCTGGATTGCCGTTACCGAAATCAGTGAAGGCCCATTCTACCAGGAAGGTGGGCTCATCTTGGGTGGCTGCCCGGGGTTGTCTCGGCGCTACAACTTTGCCGAGCAGCTACTTGGTCGGGTTCAAACACAAGTTTGATACCCTGGCTGATGAGGACCTCATGTTTGCTCAATCGGTGCTGCAGAGTCATCCGCACTCTCCTGCCCGGTCTGGAGCTTTTGGTATAAACCCCATGGTCCTTTTGGAGTCCCCAGCATCCTCTAGGACGAGGAGATGATAATGTCGATTATCTTTACAGGAATAAAAGCTATACCTTAAACACACCGTCAATACACTTTAAACCTTTAGCCGCTGCGGCTGCTATACTTAGTTCACACTCTACGCACCTTTTACGCTATTAGCGTAAAGAGCCCCGTACAGTGTACGGACTCTGCATACACACGCCGCGCTGACGGTACAACGTACTCTCAGCGCGTACACACCCAGAGATACACTTAAAACCTTCTACTGCAATAATAATAATAATAATACTTTAAACCTTATCATGGCAATGAGCACACGACAACAATTGTGATTAACCGCTGGGTTCCGACACCACAGTGGATTATTTCTGAAAGGGGGTTTACAATACAAATTATACACTACAATACAAACAATATATATAACAGAATAATGGCTATAGGTCAATGTACATACGTGAGAATATTCGCGTGCGCTTCCTGGTCCAGTCCTCCGTAATCAAATAGATAACGTTGTGAGTCTTGTGCCTGGCCGCTCTGCAGCAGGCTTTATTTATACAAGTCTTCCAAAAGCAATACAATGGATACTGTAATCCCTTTGTCCATTGGACACAGGGATGCACCTTTACAGTACAGGAGAGGTCATAGGTTGATTTGAAAAGGTAGGCGATGTCTTTCTCAACTGTTCTTGTGGGTGGTCTCCTCTGGATTCCCGCCGCATACATAATATACAGTAAATACAGTTTGTATCTATATTCTGCTTCTGCATATAACTATCCGCAGGAACATGCGATCTTCCGCAGACCAACACCGGAATTTTTCCCTTAAAATACCGTACAGCTGGATACCAAATACCACCTTATAACCTTAGTCTGTCCCCTCTTATCCTGTAAAGGTGAATCCCTTTGTTCTGCAACCATTTAAACAGCTATAACTTTCTGATGTGGTGCAAGAAGACTATGTGTACATTGTTCACTACTTGGATTAAATATGTAATGTGTTTTGATGGCTCTCCACGTGTACACAAACTCTGCCGTAAATACCCATACCACGCGCCGATGCGCAGGCCACGCGGGAGCGACCATACGCAAATTGCGGATATGTGCACTCACGGCAGAACAAGTGCACGCGCAGTGGGCATGTGTGTGCAGTTTATATGTGCTGTGTGTTCTTCAATATTTTTCGAGTTTGACAGAGAAAATAGGATTTTAATACCTACCGGTAAATCCTTTTCTCTTAGTCCGTAGAGGATGCTGGGCGCCCGTCCCAGTGCGGACTCTATCTACAGTACAGCCTGTTGCTGATTTTTTTGGTTCATGCTGTTAACTGGTTTTAGTTAAATGCCATGTTGTACGGTGTGTTGTGAGCTGGTATGTATCTCACCCTTGGTTAACAAAAATCCTTTTCCTCGAAATGTCCGTCTCCGTGGGCACAGTTCCTATAACTGAGGTCTGGAGGAGGGGCATAGAGGGAGGAGCCAGTTCAAACCCACTTAAAGTCTTAAAGTGCCCATGTCTCCTGCGGATCCCGTCTATACCCCTTGGTCCTTTTGGAGTCCCCAGCATCCTCTACGGACTAAGAGAAAAGGATTTACCGGTAGGTATTAAAATCCTATTTTCTCATACGTCCTAGAGGATGCTGGGGTCACTTCAAGAACCATGGGGTATAGACGGGATCCGCAGGAGACATGGGCACTTTAAGACTTTCAAAGGGTGTGACCTGGCTCCTCCCTCTATGCCCCTCCTCCAGACTCCAGTTTAGAATCTGTGCCCAGTGAGACTGGATGCACTCTGAGGAGCTCTACTGAGTTTCTCTGAAAAAGACTTGTGTTAGGTTTTTTATTTTCAGGGAGAACTGCTGGCAACAGTCTCCCTGCTTCGTGGGACTTAGGGTAGAGAAGTCAGACCTACTTCTGTGAGTTTCAAGGCTCTGCTTCTTTGGCTACAGGACACCATTAGTTCCTGAGGGTTTGATCACTAGGTACGCCTTGGGGCTCATTCCCAGACCGGCCGTCACCCCCCTTGCAGAACCAGAAGTCAGGAGACAGGTGAGTAGAAGAAGCAAAGAAGACTTCAGTGACGGCTACTGAGGTACCGCACAGCGATCGCACGCTGCGCGCCATGCTCCCACACACACTGGCACTACAGGGAGCGGGGGGCGCCCTGGGCAGCATATATACCTCAATATAAGACTGGCAATGGGACATAGGTGCCGGGGCACTGTCCTAACCCCTGCCAGTATAATGATTTTTAACAAAAATAGCGGGACTGAAGCGCGCCATTACGGGGGCGGGTCTTAGCCCTCACAGCTCACACAGCCAGCGCCATTTTCTCTTGCAGAGACGCTGGTCCTTCCTCATCACACTGCTGAAAGTATCAGGGTGCAAAACAGGGGGCGGGGGGGGGGGAGGGCGCAGTAAATTTGGTGCAATATGTGTTTAATATAAAAGCGCTGCAGGTTTGGGGCCTTCTATAGTGTTAAGAACTGTTGATTAAGCGCTGGGTAATGAGCTGGTAAACTCTATCTGTGTCTCTCTGACATGTTTGCTACACGTGTGTCGGCATGTCTGAGGCGGAGTGCTTCCCACAAACGGCTGTGGGAGTGACCCTGTCGGCACCGCCGACTCCTGATGGTACTTGGTACATGTGTGTCAACATGTCGGTGGATGAATGTTTTTCCCAAGAGAAAACTATATTAGGGACACCGACATGTGTGGGTGGCCCTGTCGGCACCACCAATATCTGACTGGGTAAAAGATGCATATCAGAAAGGGCTATGTGTGTGTGTGTGTGTATTTATATACAGTATATATAGTAAGGTTTCATAAATCGGTGTCACAGACGTAGTAATATCTATGGAAGATGTCTTGCTCATAGCTATATTTCCCTCACACCCCTCGGGGTCGCAAACATGTTATTTTGCCCAGTTACTTCTCCCTGATACCGACACAGATGCTAATTCCTATGTCGACCATAATGTTTCCTGATGAGATCCGAAAAAAAGAGAGCATTTAGTACATGATTAGTGCATAATAAGGACGTATCAACGTCACTGTGGACCCTGCTGTTCCGAACAAAGGGGTCTATGTGTGTATATATGTATACATTTGTATGTATGTATATGTGTGTTTGTATGTATGTGTGTGTGTGTGTGTGTGTGTGTGTGTGTGTGTGTGTGTATATATATATATATATATATATATATATATATTTTTATAATAAAGCGGAAGTAACAGTCTTTCTCGTGCTGAACGCTCTGTTTGAGAAAGTCTGGGTCCGCCCTGACGAGATGGTTTCAAATCCTCAAGAGGATTCCGATTGTTTATTGTTTTCCCACCGCGGATAGAATAAAGTGTCACCCCCTGTTCTGCACGGGGCCCTGTCACAAAGCCAGCGGATCATATGTAGGAAGCTACGTTATATTCTAGTTATGTGTCCATGCGTACGTCAGTTCAGGGCCGTAACTACGTGTGTGCCAAGTGGGCTTGGCACACAGCGCAGTTGCCCTGAGGGCGCACGGCCAGCGGCATGTAATGAGTCAAATTGACTCATTACATGCCGCCTCTAAGTCTGCGCCGTGCGCCGCGCTGTGAAGGGAGAAGTCTGCAGCCGGGCAGCGGAGAAGGAGGAGGAGGGAGGGGGAGCAGGGAGCCACAGCAGCGCTATTTCATTGGTAGTAAGCGCCGCTGCAGCATCCCCCTCTCCTTCTGTATTGGCTGCCAGGCGCTGCTGTGGATGCTGGGATGCGGTTCCTCCATCCCAGCATCCACAGCAGCGCCGGGCAGCCAATACGGAAGTAGAGGGGGATGCTGCAGCGGCGCTTACTACCAATGACATAGCGCTGCTGCGGCTCCAGTCCCCCTCCCTCCTCCTCCTTCTCACCTGCCTGCACCTAGGGACCTGAGCGAGGAGCCTGACTGCCAGCGGGGAGATGGTAAGTATCTCTCTTTCTTTCTTTCTTTCTTTCTCTCTCTCTCTCTCTCTCTCTCTCTCAGGGGGACACCGTCTGCCGCAATGTGTAAAAAGGGGTCCTGGCTGCTGCAATGTGTAAAAAGGGGGCTTGGCTGCTGCAATGTGTAAAAAGGGGGCCTGGCTGCCGCAATGTGTAAAAAGGGGGCCTGGCTGCCGTAATGTGTAAAAAGGGGGACTGGCTGCCGCAATGTGTATAAAGGGGGACACCGCCTGCCGTAATGTGTAAAAAAAGGGACGCTGTCTGCTGTAATGTGTAAAAAAGGGGACGCTGTCTGCCGCAATGTGTAAAAAGGGGGACTGGCTGCTGCAATGTGTTAAAAGGGAGACTGTCTGCTGTAATGTGTAAAAAGGGGGACGCTGTCTGCTGTAATGTATAAAAGGGGCTCTACCTGGTGTAGTGGCGCTACTGTGCAGCGTAATTTGAATAATGTAGACTACTGTGCACCGTAGTATGAATTGCTATTATTTTGTGGCCACGCCCCTTCCCCATGAAGCCACGCCCCTATAAATTTTTCACGCGACTACGGCGCGCACTGCCCCTATCTTACATGAGGGTCAGTCATTTCTTGCACACAGCGCTAAAATGCCTAGTTACGTCACTCCGTCAGTTAGACCTGCCATTACATGCGCATGGGGGAGTGGTAGTATTCAAACATGGTCGGTTGACTGGTCATCCATTATAGATACCCTGGGGAGAGATGGGATACTCCTTACATTGGGTCATATCAAGGAGCATGCTTTCGTGCGACTGCAAGGGATATAGGACTCTTGGGTTCGCGGGCCAATTCCATGGCGGTCTCGGCTAGGAGGGCGTTGTGGCTTCACCAATGGAATGCTGATGCTGACTCCGAGAAGATATGGAGTCTCTTCCCTAGGAAGGTGAAGCCTGGTTTGGTGACTGCCTAGTTAATTTGATCTCGGCAGATGCTGCTGGTAAGTCTACCTTCTGGGCCTATGTTCCCTCACGGATGATGACGCATAATTGTCGGATACAGTCATGTCGGCCCAATAGATACTGATTCCCCTTTTCTTTGCAGGTAGAGGAAGGAGAAAAGGGAAGTGGTCAGCAACCTCTTCAAGGTCACAGGAGCAGAAATCATCCTCTGTTTCTGCCAGATCCACCGCATGACGCTAGGACTCTCTTGCGGGAGCCCACACCGGTGGGGCCACGTCTAAAACTCTTCAGTCAGTCCTGGAACGGACTTGGACCCGTGGGTTTTACGAATAGTGTCCCAAGGGTGCATACTGGAGTTTCCAGACGTTTTCCCTCTCCAATTCTTCAATATTACCGATTATCCTCCGGACGGGGAGGTAGTATGCGACGCAACACAAGAGTTGTGTTAGGATCAGGTCATTGTCCTGGTGTACCCTGTCACAATAAGGAGAAGGCTGTTATTCAAGCCTCTTCGTGCTCCCGAAGCCAGACGGCTCGGTCAGACCAATCTTAAATCTGACATCCCTCAATTTCTACTTAAAGAAATTCAAATCCAAGATGGAATCTCTCAGGGCAGTGTTCTCCAATCTAGAAAAAGGATAAAGGAGGTCTAATTACATTTTCCTCCGCATTAGATTTACCTGAGGTTTGCTATTCAGGATGGTCATTACCAATTTCGCCAGGGTGATGGCGGTAATGATGGTTCTCCTTCTCTAGTACGGAGTCACATTTATCCCGTACTGGGACGGTCTCCTGATAACGGCGAGATCAAGAAACCAGTTGGTGCAAAACGTTGCACTCTCCCTGACAGTTCTTCAACAACAGGGTTGGCTCCTGAACTTGCCAGAATCACTGATGGTCCCATTGACGCGGTTGTCGGTTTTGGGAATAATATTAGATACAGAACTACAGAGAGTTTTTTCTTCCAGTGGAAAAGGCTCTGGAGATCCAGAGTCTGGTCATACAAATTCTGAGACCAGCAGGGGTGTCAATCCATTAATACATTCGGTTGTGGGAAAAGATGGTTGCGGCCTACAAGGCCATTCAGTTGGCAGGTTCCTTGTCAGGGTGTTCTAGTGGGTCCTGTTGGACAAGTGGTCCGGTTCCCACCTACACATACACCGGAGGATAATCCTGTATTCCAGGACCAGAATCTCACTCCTGTGGTGGCAGCGCAATTCTCACCTCCTAGAGGGGCGCTGGTTCGGGATCCAGGAATGGATCCTAGTGACCACGGATGCATGCCTCCGAGGCTGGGGAGCAGTCACACAGGGCGGAAAACTTCCAAGGAAGATGGTCAAGTTAGGAAACTTGTCGCCACACAAACGGTATAGAGTTAAGGGCCGTTTACAGCAGTTTTCTACAAACGAAAAACAGAGCAGCAATGGCAGAAGCCACAAGGATTTTCCGCTAGAAAAACAAAAACAAAAAACATACAATCGCTCTGTCAGCGATGTTCGTTCCAAGAGTGGACAATGGGGAAGCAGATTTCATCAGCAGACACGATCTCCATCCAGGAGAACGGGGGCCTCCTCCAAGTAATCTTCGAAGAGGTGACATGTCTTTGGGATTTCCTCAAGTAGGCATGATGCCATCTCGTATTAACAAGAAGCTTCAGAGTCCCGGTCAAGGGACCCTCAAACAATAACAGTGAATACTCTGGTGACACCGTGGGTGTTTTTTAGTCGGTATATGTATTCCCTCCGGTTTCTCTCATTCCGAAGGTTCTGGGATCATAAAAAGTACAGAAATTCGAGTGAGCCTCATTGTCCCAGACTGGCCAAGGAGAGCTTGGTATCCAGATCTAAGGAATTGCTCGTAGGAGATCCCTGGCCTTTTCCTTTGCGCGAGGAACTGTTGCGGCGGGGGCCGTGCGTCTATTAGGACAACATGGCGGTTGAACGCTAATTCCTAGTCCGTAAGGGTATTCCCACGGAAGTAGTTCCCACAATTATTCGGGCTAGAAAAGGGGTAATGTCTAAAGCATTACTACCGTATTTGGAGATAACAAGTTTCTTGGTGGGAGTCCAAGAAGACTCCTACGGCAGAGTTTCAGCTAGGACGTTTTCTCCATTTTCTACAAGCAGGTGTGGATGCGGGCCTAAAGTTGGGCTCAATTAAAATTAGCCTTATTAGTTTTCTTTCAGAATTAGTTGGACTCCGTTCCAGAAGTTCAGGCTGTCGTGTAGGGCGTGTTGCACATCCGACCTCCTTTTGTGCCCCAGTGGCACCATGGGATCTTAATGTGGTGTTGCAGTTCCTTCAATTACATTGGTTTGAACCTTTATGTAAGGTGGAGTGTAATTCCTCACTTGGAAGTGGTCATCAGGTTGGCCTTGGCATACGCAAGGCGAGTGTCTGAGTTAGCGGCCTGATCTCACAAGAGATCTTATTTGATCTTCCATGAAGATAGAGCTGTGTTGGTAACTCGTCATTGATTCCTACCGAAGGTGGTTTCTTCCTTCTACATGGACCAACCTACTGTGGTGCCTGTGGCTACTGACGCCTTCGCTGAGTCGAGGTCTCTGGATGTGGTTAGAGTTTTGAAGTTATGTCGCCAGGACGGCTCAGATTAGGAAAACAGATGCTCTGTTTGTCCTGTAGCTTCCTGACAAAGATTGGGTGTCCTGTTTCCAAGCAGACCATTGCGCGCTGGATCTGTGGTGTGATTCAGCATGCTCATTTCACAGCTGGATTGCCGTTACCGAAATCGGTGAAGGCCCATTCTACTAGAATGGTGGGCGCGACCTGGGCAGCTGCCCGGGGGATCTCGGCATTACAACTTTGCCGAGCAGCTGTTTGGTTGGGTTAAAACACTTTTGCAATGTTTTGCAAGTTTGATACCCTGGCCGATGAGGACCTCATGTTTGGTCAATCGGTTCTGCAGAGTCATCCGCACTCTCCCGCCCGTTTTAGAGCTTTGGTATAACCCCATGGTTCTTGAAGTGACCTCAGCATCCTCTAGGACGTATGAGAAAATAGGATTTTAATACCTACCGGTAAATCCTTTTCTCTTAGTCCGTAGAGGATGCTGGGCGCCCGTCCCAGTACGTACTGTGTCTGCTGTTATTGGTTGTGGTTACACACAGGTTGTGTTACGGTTTTTGTCAGCATAGTGCTGAAAATTCTTCATGCCGTTGGCTTGTGTTCTATTGAATGCCACGTTCTGCGGCATGCTTGAGGTGTAAGCTGGTAAGAGGCTCACCGTGGTTTAACAATAAATCCTTTCCTCGAAATGTTCATCTCCCTGGGCACAGTTTGCTTAAACTGGAGTCTGGAGGAGGGGCATTGAGGGAGGAGCCAGGTCACACCCTTTGAAAGTCTTAAAGTGCCCATGTCTCACGCGGATCCCGTCTATACCCTATGGTTCTTGAAGTGACCCCAGCATCCTCTACGGACTTAGAG
This sequence comes from Pseudophryne corroboree, assembly GCF_028390025.1. NCBI lineage: Eukaryota > Metazoa > Chordata > Amphibia > Anura > Myobatrachidae > Pseudophryne > Pseudophryne corroboree. Next base: position 289,814,553 of record NC_086452.1, on the reverse strand, counting down.
AAAAGGATTTACCGGTAGGTATTAAAATCCTGTTTTATACTCAAACATATTTAAAAAGGCGAAATATAGACAAAACCACATATAACAAAACAAAAATAAGACCACACAGGTTTAATGCTGGTATCCTCAGCAAAACATGTATTAAGAATAATGATTTTAAACACAACTTAGTGCTGGCATTTATAGGAAGAAAGGCAAGCATGGTCATTAATGGTATTTTCCATATTCTGCTGCCCCATATTTGCATTTGCATTGGATATAGGGTGAGAGATCTGTATTCGTGCCAACCAATGGAAAAACAGAGAGGTCACCAGGGTCTAAGCATGTGGGTTAGTTTCTGCTGTCGGCTGATGTCTTACGGAATTCTGCTAACTAAATAATTGATCTAACATCTGACCAGTGTGGTTGGCACCCCTCCCCCCAAAACATTTCTACATTGATCATCACCCAGAGTTATTCAACATCGATCCAATATCGATCATCGCTCAGTTATTCAACATTGAATTTCTCCAAGTGCTGCCTAGTGCTGTATGCTGTCAGCAATCTCCAGTACAGCACTGGATATCTCTATATGTTCTCCAGTGCCAATTACCATTGGAAATCTCTACGTATTCTCTAGTGCCGAGTACCATCGGGTATCTGCATGTGTTCTCCTCCACTGCCGATTACCATTGGATATCTCTACGTGTTCTCCGGTGCCGGTTACCATCCGATATCTCTACGTATTCTCTAGTGCCGAGTACCATCGGATATCTGCACGTGTTCTCCTCCACTGCCGATTACCATTGGATAGCTCTACGTGTTCTCTAGTGCCGGTTACCATTGGATATCTTTACGTGTTCGATTACCATCGGATACTGCTACATGTTCTCCAGTGCCAATGGGTGATTCTCCAGAAAGTGAACATAAAGTCCCGTGCAGCACATGCTTTTATTTTTTTTTATTCCTTTTAAACTGGTCTATTAAGAAATTGTTAAATAAAAACTTAATTGGGGGGTGGGGTCCCTAAGGGGGCAGGCGCCCCGGGTGCAGGATTTGAGGGTGCGCCAAGGAGTTACAGAGGAACAGGGTTTTTTTTTTACTGGCAGTGCTGCTTCAGTGAGGCACCAGACAGCATCCATGGCAATGTCTCTGACCCACCTGTCTGCCCACAGCTGGCTCCAATGCTGTGCAGGTGAGCTCCAGCACCTGGGATCTCTTCTATGCCGGCTACTGTCTTAAACTCTCTTCTTTGCCACGCAGTGCTACGACTAGTACTGTACAAGCTCCGCTTTGCCTCCCAGATGGGGGGATTTGGTGTAGCTTATAGGAGGATGTAATGTAGTGATGTAGTGTACCATATAGGGTATGTAGTGTAGTAATGTATTGCAGTAAATAGGGGCATGTAGTACACTGATGTGGTGTAGCATATAAGGGGATGTAGTGTACCATATAGGGGATGTAGTGTAGTAATGTATTGCAGTATATAGGGGCATGTAGTGCACTGATATGGTGTAGCATATAAGGGGATGCAGTGTAGTGATGTAGGGTATGTAGTGCAGAGCATAGGGGCATGTAGTGTAGTGATGTAGTTCAGCGTGTAGGGGATGTAAGATAGTGATGTAGTGCAGTGGATAGGAGAATGTAGTGCAGTGACGAAGTGTTATGATATAGTGCAATGTATGAGGACACACAGTGGATCATGTAGTTGAACACGCTGGCAGGGCATGTGACGCATACTGTAGGGCATTTGATGCACATAGAGGAATATTGTCCAGTAGTATCATCTTTTTTCAAATATCCTGGTAATCTGATATTTTAGTCTGACCGAGTTTGTTTTACTACTGTTGTTGTGTTTTGTTTTGTTTTTTTGTGGGGGGCGCAAACTATTGCCTTGCCCTGGGTGACGAAAATCCTAGTTTCGGCCCTGCAGATGAATCTTCAAGTAAACACTTTAAATAGCATCCTGACTCGCTAAGAACTTGCAGAACCTAAACAGCTGATGCATATGTAATGGTGGCAACTTTTGGAAACTAGATAATAGTGCTGCAAAATAGTTTTTCTTTCAAGTAATATTGCATTTGAGGTATTTCATAACAAAATGAACCTTGATGATTATGAAAAATCAATGGTCAGGTTCACCTTCTCCATGGAATATCCCTAGTGTTCTTTGTCTGACATAACCCATTAACATTCAATGCCAACTTGCTTACTAATACTTATACCAAACGTGCCACAACAGTAAGCCATCTGTCAAATTCGAAGGGTCCTCTCTTGGAACCGTGATAACCAAACTTAAGGGGGGTACACAAGAAGAGATCCGTGCTTAAAATCTAAGCAATCTTGCTAGATTGTTTAGATTTTAAGCACCTATCTGCCGTGTGTATGCCCTCCAGCGATAGCGATGCGCGGCCCCGCGCATCGCTATCGCAGGTGCTAGATTGAGCCTGCATGCAGGCTCAATCTAGCGGGTCGCTCACTTCACCGTTGTGTGAAGTGAGCGGCACCCCGTCGGCTTTCCCCCTCGCTCAGCACATCGCGCTGTGCTGAACGGGGTGAGAGATGCGTGCTGAGTGGTCTGTGTTAAGATCGCTCAGCACACATCTCTCCCGTGAGTACCCCCCTTTATAGGTAAACAAGTCTAGCATTTGTAGCCTTGATTCTAAATCATGCTGGGATGTTATTAGCTTAATTAACATGTGTGTGTCATGCCTAGCTTGCTGCTCCTCATGTGGTTGTTGTTGTTTTTTACCCATAACCTAATTTTATCTATGAAATATGTGTATATTAGTGCAGTAGATTTCTGGAGAAACTGTACTGCACTTCTTGTTATACTGAATTATATAAAGTAATGCATAAAATCTTCTGTTTACTGAAATATATTCCTGTGTTCTTTTTTTTCCCTACAGATATTACTGCGAATACTAAAGGAAGTCATGTCATACAGTTGGATTTTTTTATGGGCCACACACGTTTGTGACATGAAGCTATACCTATAATCTGTTGCATGTATTACAGAGATTTAATATCTTGGAGTATGGTAATACAGTATTTCGGGATTTGGATATGAAACTATTAATAAATATTATTTAAAAATAAATGCTGCTTGGTTATTATGTATAAAACATTCCTTGCATAGAATTTTAATATTGGTACAGACTAAACAAAGCTGGTCACCTAAGGGCAAGGTGCTGACCACTGAGGAGTACACATGTTTATTTTGAAGGGTACATTTTTTTTTTTTGTGTGATGTTTTTTTTTTTTTTTTTTTTTAAACGGTTTTTATTTTCATAATGTAAAGAGTTACATACAGTGGTTAGTCATAATGAAAAATTATAGGAAGGGCAAAAATACATACATCCCCGCATTATAAGAACTGCGGGTATCACAGTGCCTTGCAACTCGTGCCACCTAATTCCGCATATCCTGTACTCATACACTGTAAGCTATTATCAACCACTTATAAACATCATAAAATAATAAGGGGAAAAACAGGAAGGGAGAGGGAAAGGGGGGAGACAAGACCATTCACTTCGTAGTCGCGTGGAGTACAAACAACCTATGAACTCATCAACCTCAAAACAGCAAGGTGCATACTTATATCAATTAGCATCCACACGTTTATAAAGAATCCAGGAGGTATTTTCAAAGAGCCTTCCAATATGGCCCTGTGTAGCAATGTCTAGACTGTCAATGTAAAGCTCCCATTTCGAATAAAAGCGAGCAACACCCCTCTCAATGTCTGGCAAGATGGCTTGGCGTTCCAAATAGAGAACCCGTAAAAGCACATTTTTTAATTCCCCTAAAGAGGGAGACGACTTTCTCGTCCAATGATTCAAAATAACTTTGTTAGCCACCGTGAGAATGGGCGTGACTCGCTTCCTATCTGGGCCAAGAGGCCAGCCCTCAAAACAGTTGCATAAACAGGCTATGGGGTCTCTGGCAACCCCCAATGAGAGAGTTTGATTAATGAACACAATAACTTTGTTCCAAAACGTAGCAATTTTCCTACATGTCCAAAAGCAGTGAAAGAAGGAGGCCCTTGACACGTGGCATTTTAAGCATTCACTAGTCCCAATCGGGATCATATGTGCTCTTTGGCCTGGGGCTATATAAGCCCTGTGTAATAACTTAAAATACACTTCCTGAAGCTGAGCCGAGCGTAAATATTTAAATGTATACTGACAGGATTTCAGTAGGATTGATTGCGCTGGGAAATCTGGTATATCCCCCTCCCAATTAGAAACCGTACGATTCCATAGCTTTTCCACCTGCACCACCCGTAAATGATCATAATAATATGATAGCCGATAAGTAGAGGCATTCGTGAGAGTGAGGAGAGTGGCTATCGGATCCTGTATGTCTGGCGAGGACATAGGGGCAGCCATAGAGGTGACAAAATGTCGGGCTTGTAGGTACATATAAAAATTTGAATTCGATATACCATATCTGGACTTCAGTTCCTCAAAGGAAGCATATGCCGTTCACCAGGGTCAAATACGCCTCTAATAGACGAAATTCCCCGCTCCCGCCACTGTTTAAAGTTAGCGAAGCAAGGGTTCCCCCAGAAAGTTGTGCAACGGGAGGAGGTCGGGTGTCTATGTAATTAAGAATTGGCATAGTGCCAGGCTCCATGAGTATCAGAAAGGATAATATTCGTCTTAAGTGATGCCGGCAGTTTGTTCTTTGGGGTGTGAAGGAGGGCGCTGGGGGAGAAGGGGGCAAACAGTTCCTCCTCCAATGTGTAATTTGTAAAACAGGAACGCTGCCATAACCAGTCCGTGACATAACGGAACATCACTGCTCTACTAAACGCTTCCAAGTCTGGAATCCCCAGCCCCCCTTCCGCCCGTGGCAACTGAAGTTTAGCATAAGAAATCCTAGGTTTCCTCCCTCCCCATAAAAATTTAGAGAACATGGAATTTACAGACTTAGTCTTTTTTTGTAAGGCGTAATGGCAGCATCTGCAAAATATATGAGAGCTTCGGGAACACCACGCTTTTAATGACCGTGGCCCTACCCAGCAATGACAAAGGCAAATTAACCCACCCATCTAGGAGGACACGGACAGCCGTCAGGACCGGTGCAACATTAACTGTATATAACCGTTCCAGTGACGTGGGGATCATTATCCCCAAATACACTGCTCAAAAAAATACAAGGAACACTAAAATAACACATCCTAGATCTGAATGAATGAAATATTCTTATTAAATACTTTGTTCTTTACATAGTTGAATGTGCTGACCACAAAATCACACAAAAATTATCAATGGAAATCAAATTTATTAACCCATGGAGGTCTGGATTTGGAGTCACCCTCAAAATTAAAGTGGAAAAACACACTACAGGCTGATCCAACTTTGATGTAATGTCCTTAAAACAAGTCAAAATGAGGCTCAGTAGTGTCTGTGGCCTCCTCGTGCCTGTATGACCTCTCTACAACGCCTGGGCATGCTCCTGATGAGGTGGCGGATGGTCTCCTGAGGGATCTCCTCCCAGACCTGGACTAAAGCATCCGCCAACTCCTGGACAGTCTGTGGTGCAACGTGGCATTGGTGAATGGAGCGAGACATGATGTCCCAGATGTGCTCAATTGGATTCAGGTCTGGGGAACGGGCGGGCCAGTCCATAGCATCAATGCCTTCGTCTTGCAGGAACTGCTGACACACTCCAGCCTCATGAGGTCTAGCATTGTCTTGCGTTAGGAGGAACCCAGGGCCAACCGCACCAGTATATGGTCTCACAAGGGGTCTGAGGATCTCATCTCGGTACCTAATGGCAGTCAGGCTACCTCTGGCGAGCACATGGAGGGCTGTGTGGCCCCCCAAAGAAATGCCACCCACACCATTACTGACCCACTGCCAAACCGGTCATGCTGCAGGATGTTGCAGGCAGCAGAACGTTCTCCTTGGCGTCTCCAGACTCTGTCACGTCTGTCACATGTGCTCAGTGAGAACCTGCTTTCATCTGTGAAGAGCACAGGGCGCCAGTGGCGAATTTGCCAATCTTGGTGTTCTCTGGCAAATGCCAAACATCCTGCACGGTGTTGGGCTGTAAGCACAACCCCCACCTGTGGTCGTCGGGCCCTCATACCACCCTCATGGAGTCTGTTTCTGATCGTTTGAGTAGACACATGCACATCTGTAGCTTGCTGGAGGTCATTTTGCAGGACTCTGGCAGTGCTCCTCCTGTTCCTCCTTGCACAAAGGCGGAGGTAGCGGTCCTGCTGCTGGGTTGTTGCCCTCCTACGCCCTCCTCCACGTCTCCTGATGTACTGGCCTGTCTCCTGGTATCGCCTCCATGCTCTGGACACTATGCTGACAGACACAGCAAACCTTCTTGCCACAGCTCGCATTGATGTGCCATCCTGGATGAGAGCCACTTGTGTGTGTTGTAAGGAGGTCATACAGGCACGTGGAGGCCACACACACTACTGAGCCGTATTTTGACTTGTTTTAAGGACATTACATCAAAGTTGGATCAGCCTGTAGTGTGTTTTTCCACTTTAATTTTGAGGGTTACTCCAAATCCAGACCTCCATGGGTTAATAAATTTGATTTCCATTGATAATTTTTGCGTGATTTTGTTGTCAGCACATTCAACTATGTAAAGAACAAAGTATTTAATAAGAATATTTTATTCATTCAGATCTAGGATGTGTTATTTTAGTGTTCCCTTTATTTTTTTGAGCAGTGTACTTAAGAGCCCTCTGGGTCCTAGGGAACTGGGATAAAACTGGATGCATATTGAAAGAAGACGCATCTCCCGATAGAGGCATTAGTTCTGATTTGGAAAGATTAACCTTGTAACCCGCAAAGGATCCAAAGCTGTCAATGATGGAAACTATAGGTCCTATTGATCTGCTGGGGTCAGCGATAAATAGCAACATATCAGCAAACAACGCTATCTTAACCTCCAGTCTGCCCACAAAAATGCCTCTAAAGGAAAACGCGTCATGGAGGGATATCGCCAGTGGCTCCAGAGCCAGAGCGAATAGCAGTGGGGATAGGGGGCAGCCCTGGCGGGTGCCTCTCTGAATGTAAGTATCAGGATCTTTGTATAAGCGGACCAACACATCTACAAAGGTAGACGGGGCCCCAAACCTATGTAGGGTATCAAATAAATGGTCCCAAGTCACCATATCAAATGCCTTTTCGGCGTCAAGTGATAGGATAACATTGGTGCCCGTATCTGAGGAAGAATGTAACCTCTGCATTACTGTTAAAACTTTTCTAATATTGACAATCGCCTGACGGCCCCAAATGAATCCCAACTGATCTGGGTGGACAATAGAGGGCAATACAAGTTTCAACATGTCAGCTAATATCTTGGTAAACAACTTATAGTCCGTATTAAGCAGGGAAATAGGCCTATACGATTCCGGGAGTTCCGGATCCCTACCCGGCTTCGGCAACACCCTAAGGAACGCTGAGTTAAAGAAACTAGGCAGGGCCTGACCTGAGAGTAATTCATTAAAAAATACCTGCAATGTGTCCCGGATATGGGGCAATAGGATTTTGTAATAATCATTGGAGAGGCCATCCGGTCTCGGCGCCTTTCCAGTTTTCAGTGCCTTAATCACCCTCTCCACCTCCTCCCCCGAGATGGGTGCCATAAGGTATGAGGCCTGACTGGCAGACATCTGAGGTAAACTCATATTAGCCCAAAAGGCCTCTTTATTGTGCAGATTACTAGGAGGCTGAGAATACAGTTGGGAATAAAAAGATCTCAGCACCTCCGTTATCTTGGCATTAGTCCGGACCCTATTACCGTCACTAGTGCGGAGGGATTTAATTACCGAAGAAGAGTCACGCCCTTTCAATAAGAAGGACATTAATTTACCCGGTTTATTACCATATCTTTGAAAGGATGCATTCCTATAAAAAGTGTGCTTGGCTTCCAAGTGATTCAGAATATTATCAAAAACGGCCTTTTTATTATTATAATCAGCCCTATTAGTTGGGGTTGATGATTGCTTAAACCTTTGAAAGGAAGTCGTCAAGTTTGCCTGGGCTTCCAAGTATGAGCCATCTAATTGCCTATCCCTGTGTGCACAGTAGACATAATAACCCATCTCATGACGGGCTTAGACGCCTGCCAGAACGTCAGAGGCTTCTCGGACTCACAACTAGCATTATTACTCTTGTAATCTAGCCATGCCGCTTCCAACATGTTACGAACTTTCAATGAATTAGCCAGATGTTCCGGGAACCGCCACTGCCTCACCGGGCCATTATCTACGTGCACCGGCGGTTTAATCCAACATAGGGCATGATCCGAAATACTAATAGCTTCGATCCTAGCATCCATAACCTTAGGGAACATATGTTCTGACAACAGCAGGTAGTCAATGCCAGAGAGCGTACCATATGCAGCTGATAAGCAGGTATAATCCCGTTCTAGCGGATAGCATGCCCTCCACACATCCACCACCCGCAGTCGACGTGTTAAATACTGAACACCCACTTTCGGGGTGCTATTCCCCTGACTCGAAGCTGCATTCCTATCCAAAACATGAGACGAAACGACACTGAAATCCCCCCTAACACAATGTTGGAATCTATATGACCATATAGTTTTGTTCAGCATATCTAGGAAAAACATTTTGGGGCAGTTATTCGGAACATATATGTTACATAGCAATAAGCGTGTGCAATCTACTGTGACGTCTGCAATAACATACCAGACCCTGCGGGTCAACCTTTACAGAATGAACAGTATGAGATAGTGACTGTCTAATCAGTATGCCCCCCCCCCCCCGGGCCTTAGAGGAGTATGGGGCCGAGGCCAACAATGACCACCAAAGTGTGTTAAGTTTGGCTATCTCTAGAGGGAGGAGGTGCGTTTCCTGCAGGAATGCTATATCCATGCGGAGCTTGTTCAGATACATAAGAATTTTTTTCCTCTTAGCCGGGGAGTTAATACCCCCCACATTCCATGTGCTAATTGTTAGAGATGACATGCAGCTAATCTAAACAAACCCAATGAAGTAATGACGAGTACATAAAGGAAGTAGTGGTCCAGCCACCGCTGCTCCGTCCACAGCGACACTTGAGCAAACATACAGGGGGGACAAGACAAGACACAAAGAGGGTAACAACACAGAAAAAAAAAAAGACAAAACAGGACAAGAGGTAGCAACTCGCCTCCACCGTCCAAGAAATAAGAACTTCCAGCCATATAGAAATCTGTAAGGCTAACTTCAAACATGGCGTGCTTACCCCTAGCACACCCCAGCCAATAGTGACAATCAAAGAGATAAATGAGAATCCCAGCTTCCACCCAGCCCAACTGAACAGATTAAACTGAGGCTAAGGAAAAGAGGGTGTCTGGTACTTATAAACTAGATGAGAATAATTTAGGCAGTTATTCCCCGTTCATGGCTACCATACAAATAGCAGGCATATGAGCAGTCCCGGCTGGAACCCCCAGGCCATCCATCAAGTAACGCGTGCAACTCCCGGCTCAGGGTCTATGATGTGGAACGTGGGGAAGTAGGAGAAGACGAATGTCCCGATTTCCTTCCTTCAGACAGATATCCAGCTGCGTCAGCTACATTAGAAAAGTCACGAAAGGAGTCCCCCTCAAAGAGCCGTAAACGTGCAGGGTACAACAGTGCAAACTTCCTGCCCTCCTGGACCAGGCGAGAGCAAATCTGGGAGAAGTCCTTGCGAGCTCGGGATACTTCTGCAGAGTAATCCTGAAAGAGACGAATGTCCCCACCATCCTATGCAAGAGCCCTGTGTCTCCTGGAAGCAAAAAATTACCACACGTGGCCTCGCGTTCTGACCCGTCCTGGGCGGTCCTAAACGGTGGGCCCTCTCCACTATCATGTCTGCACATGTGTTTTGGATTTCCAACAACTCCGGGAGGGACACCTGTAAAAAACGATATAGGTCTGGCCCTTTAAGAGATTCTGCTAGGCCCATGATCCTGAGGTTATTCCTCATAGACCTGTTTTCCAGGTCATCTAATTTATTCATAACTTGGTAATAAGATTTCTGCATAGTGTCAGCATTCGTTTTTAATTCTGCCACGTCTTGGAATACTTCCCCCAATCTTTGCTCAGTGGATAATACTCTCTGGGACAGCTGTTTCATCTGAGACTTAATGTCCTGTGCCACCTGCGTCAGCTTAGCAGCGTGCGCGTCCATGAGTGGCCCCATCGTTACCTGGATTGCTTTCACTACATCCTCATATGAAACTGGAGCTGCAGGGTCAGGAGAGGCAGACCGAGATCTATCATCCAGCGGCTGTGTGCCCTCCAGTGTGTCCGGTGCGGCGGCCATGTTGGATTCTGCCCGCCGCCGCACAGAGCGGGATCTCTGCTGCTTTGCCGGCATGGGAGAGGTGAGAAACTTCTCCATAAGATGGAGGAGACCTTCCCCTCACCGAGGCTGCGGAAACCGCCAGGATTGAAGCCGCGAACGCTGCGTGCTGTGCTGGCCGGGGTAGCAGCGGAGCTCTCACACCAGGCACCCGATCACATGGGAGCCTGAACCAGAAGTCTTTGTGTGATGTTTTAAGCCATTAAAGCTGCTAGTTCTAATCCACTCACAGCACATATGTTCTTATCCTGTTCTTTCTGCTGCGGGGTACACTGGGCTCCACAAGGATGGACAATGGGGTGTAGAGTAGGATCTTGATCCAAGGCACCAACAGGCTCAAAGCTTTGACTGTTCCCAGAATGCACAGCGCCGCCTCTATAACCCCGCCTCTTTGCACTGAAGCTCAGTTTTGTAAGTTGGTGCTGCAGTAAGCAGGCACCTAACAGAAGTGCTGCTCCAGGCAGCCCTAAGAAGAGCTTTTTTATGAAGAAAAAGTGAAGACTTCAAGGGCAGCAGCATGGTAAATGTCATTCACTGCTACAGCTCCAGCTCTCCCCAGCGGCGCTGTACGCTCCCAAGCCCTGGTTGCCGGGTAACTACAGCAGAAGGCTACGGTTTTCTTCATGTCAGGCACACACATCGGGGGCTTTCCGGGATCGCGTGGCCGCGCTTCGGGAGGTGGTGAGTGGGTCCCGCTTGCGTTACCGGGTCTTTATCGCGATCCAGCGCTGTCAGTGGGAGGCGGGCTGCGCGCGCTGGCGGTGAACACTGTGGCAGTACAGGCGATCCCACTAGATCACCAGGGAATGGGCGCAGGTCAGGTTTTCTCTCTTAACCAGTTTAAAAAGAGCTCACAGTACCCGGTGCTTTTGCCAGCAGGGGGATAAGACTTAGACCTGAAGCCCCTCCCCCAGGGCGCCATTTCCCGCAAATGTTCCCGCCCTGGTGCTGCATATCTATCTCTCCCTCACTCCCTGTCAGTGTCTAGGCACCATTATCCCTCAGCTTCACTGTTCCTGGGACTGCTTGGGCAAATCCTCCTGTGTAAAGCCGCCTGGTTGTCAGTGCTGTGACTTTACATGACACTTAAGTATTCTACCTGCCTTTTCAGTCAGTGCTAGTTAAGAAAGAGTGCATTTAGTCAGGGTTTTCTAGTACAATTGCCCTGTGATATACATCCAGTTCTTACTGTGTAGTGTTATATCTATTGCCTATATAGCTATATATGTAAGCTAGTCCAGTGCAGTATTATTGTTAGTAATAACCTCTGCATTGTACAAACTGTGACTAGCTGTGTGTGCATTTGATAGCTGAGTGGTGTCCATTGCGTGTCTTTTACTCAACCTGCTATCCCTATTTCTCTATCGTCCTAAGTGGATGCTGGGGTTCCTGAAAGGACCATGGGGAATAGCGGCTCCGCAGGAGACAGGGCACAAAAAAGTAAAGCTTTACTAGGTCAGGTGGTGTGCACTGGCTCCTCCCCCTATGACCCTCCTCCAGACTCCAGTTAGATTTTGTGCCCGAACGAGAAGGGTGCAATCTAGGTGGCTCTCCTAAAGAGCTGCTTAGAGAAAGTTTAGTTTAGGTTTTTTTTCTTTACAGTGAGTCCTGCTGGCAACAGGATCACTGCAACGTGGGACTTAGGGGGAAAGTAGTAAACTCACCTGCATGCAGAGTGGATTTGCTGCTTGGCTACTGGACACCATTAGCTCCAGAGGGATCGAACACAGGCCCAGCCGTGGAGTCCGGTCCCGGAGCCGCGCCGCCGACCCCCTTGCAGATGCTGAAGCGTGAAGAGGTCCGGAAACCGGCGGCTGAAGACTCCTCAGTCTTCATAAGGTAGCGCACAGCACTGCAGCTGTGCGCCATTTTCCTCTCAGCACACTTCACTGGGCAGTCACTGAGGGTGCAGAGCGCTGGGGGGGGGCGCTCTGAGAGGCAAATATAAACCTTATACAAGGCTAAAAATACCTCACATATAGCCCATAGGGGCTATATGGAGATATTTAACCCCTGCCTGACTGGAAAAATAGCGGGAGAAGAACCCGCCGAAAAAGGGGCGGGGCCTATCTCCTCAGCACACGGCGCCATTTTCTGTCACAGCTCCGCTGGTCAGAACGGCTCCCAGGTCTCTCCCCTGCACTGCACTACAGAAACAGGGTAAAACAGAGAGGGGGGGCACATTAATGGCTATATATATATATATATTAAAGCAGCTATAAGGAAGCACTTAATATAAGGATATCCCTTGTATATATAGCGCTTTGTGGTGTGTGCTGGCAGACTCTCCCTCTGTCTCCCCAAAAGGGCTAGTGGGTCCTGTCTTCATTAGAGCATTCCCTGTGAGTTTGCGGTGTGTGTCGGTACGTGGTGTCGACATGTATGAGGACGATATTGGTGTGGAGGCGGAGCAATTGCCAAATATGCAGATGTCACCCCCCAGGGGGTCGACACCAGAATGGATGCCTTTATTTGTGGAATTACGTGATGGTTTATCTTCCCTTAAACAGTCAGTTGAGGACATGAGGCGGCCGGACAATCAATTAATGCCTGTCCAGGCGCCTCAAACACCGTCAGGGGCTGTAAAACGCCCTTTGCCTCAGTCGGTCGACACAGACCCAGACACGGGCACTGATTCCAGTGACGACGGTAGAAATTCAAACGTATTTTCCAGTAGGGCCACACGTTATATGATTTTGGCAATAAAGGAGACGTTACATTTAGCTGATACTACAGATACCGTAAAACAGGGTATTATGTATGGTGTGAAAAAACTACAAACAGTTTTTCCTGAATCAGAAGAATTAAATGACGTGTGTGATGAAGCGTGGGTTGCTCCTGATAAAAAGTTGATAATTTCAAAAAAGTTATTGGCATTATACCTTTTCCCGCCAGAGGTTAGGGCGCGCTGGGAAACACCCCCTAAGGTGGACAAGGCGCTCACACGCTTATCCAAACAAGTGGCGTTACCCTCTCCTGAGACGGCCGCACTTAAGGATCCATCAGATAGAAAGATGGAAGTTATTCAAAAGAATATATACACACATGCAGGTGTTATACTACGACCAGCTATAGCAACTGCCTGGATGTGCAGTGCTGGAGTAGTTTGGTCAGAATCCCTGATTGAAAATATTGATACCCTAGATAGGGACAATGTTTTACTGTCGTTAGAACAAATAAAGGATGCATTTATCTATATGCGTGATGCACAGAGGGATATTTGCACACTGGCATCTCGGGTGAGTGCTATGTCCATTTCAGCCAGAAGAGCCTTATGGACACGACAGTGGACAGGCGATGCGGATTCAAAACGTCACATGGAGGTTTTGCCGTATAAAGGGGAGGAGTTATTTGGAGTTGGTCTATCAGACTTGGTGGCCACGGCTACTGCCGGGAAATCCACTTTTTTACCTCAAGTCACTCCCCAACAGAGAAAGGCACCGACCTTTCAACCACAGCCTTTTCGCTCCTACAAAAATAAGAGAGCAAAGGGCTTGTCGTACCTGCCACGAGGCAGAGGAAGAGGGAAGAGACACCAACAGGCAGCTCCTTCCCAGGAACAGAAGCCCTCCCCGGCTCCTGCAAAAACCTCAGCATGACGCTGGGGCCTCTCAAGCGGACTCGGGGACAGTGGGGGGCCGTCTCAAAAATTACAGCGCGCAGTGGGCTCACTCGCAGGTAGACCCCTGGATCCTGCAGATAATATCTCAGGGGTACAGGTTGGAATTAGAGACGGATCCTCCTCATCGTTTCCTGAAGTCTGCCTTACCAACCGTCTCTTCCGAAAGGGAGAGGGTGTTGGAAGCCATTCACAAGCTGTACGCTCAGCAGGTGATAGTCAAAGTACCCCTATTACAACAAGGAAAGGGGTATTATTCCACTCTAATTGTGGTACCGAAGCCGGATGGCTCGGTAAGGCCTATTCTAAATCTGAAGTCCTTGAACCTCTACATAAAAAAGTTCAAGTTCAAGATGGAGTCACTCAGAGCAGTGATAGCGAACCTGGAAGAAGGGGACTTTATGGTATCCTTGGACATCAAGGATGCGTATCTACACGTTCCGATTTACCCCGCACACCAGGGGTACCTCAGGTTCATTGTTCAAAACTGTCACTATCAGTTTCAGACGCTGCCGTTCGGATTGTCCACGGCGCCTCGGGTCTTTACCAAGGTAATGGCCGAGATGATGATTCTTCTTCGAAGAAAAGGCGTATTAGTTATCCCATACTTGGACGATCTCCTAATAAGGGCAAGGTCCAGAGAACAGCTGGAGACAGCTTTAGCACTATCTCAAGAGGTGCTAAGACAACACGGGTGGATTCTGAATATTCCAAAATCCCATTTAATCCCGACAACTCGTCTGCTGTTCCTAGGAATGATTCTGGACACGGTTCAGAAAAAGGTTTTCCTTCCAGAGGAAAAAGCCAAGGAGTTATCCGATCTGGTCAGGAACCTCCTAAAACCAGGTAAAGTGTCAGTACATCAATGCACAAGAGTCCTGGGAAAAATGGTGGCTTCTTACGAAGCAATTCCATTCGGCAGATTCCATGCAAGAATATTCCAAAGGGATCTGTTGGACAAATGGTCAGGGTCGCATCTGCAGATGCACCTGCGAATAACCCTGTTACCAAAGACAAGGGTGTCACTTCTGTGGTGGTTGCAGAAGGCTCACCTATTAGAAGGCCGCAGATTCGGCATTCAGGATTGGATCCTGGTGACCACGGACGCCAGCCTGAGAGGCTGGGGAGCAGTCACACAAGGAAGAAACTTCCAGGGAGTATGGACGAGTCTGGAAAAGTCTCTTCACATAAACATTCTGGAACTAAGAGCAATCTACAATGCTCTAAGCCAGGCGGAACTTCTCCTGCAAGGAAAGCCGGTGTTGATTCAGTCGGACAACATCACGGCGGTCGCCCATGTAAACAGGCAGGGCGGCACAAGAAGCAGGAGTGCAATGGCAGAAGCTGCCAAGATTCTTCGCTGGGCGGAGAATCACGTGATAGCACTGTCAGCAGTGTTCATCCCGGGCGTGGACAACTGGGAAGCAGACTTCCTCAGCAGACACGATCTTCATCCGGGAGAGTGGGGTCTACATCCAGAAGTCTTCAACATGTTAATAGACCGTTGGGAAAGACCAATTGTAGACATGATGGCGTCTCGCCTCAACAAGAAACTGGACAAATATTGCGCCAGGTCAAGAGATCCACAGGCAATAGCTGTGGACGCACTGGTAACTCCTTGGGTGTACCAGTCAGTGTATGTGTTTCCTCCTCTGCCGCTCATACCAAAGGTATTGAAGATCATACGGCAAAGAAGAGTAAGAACAATACTAGTGGTTCCGGATTGGCCGAGAAGGACTTGGTATCCGGAACTTCAAGAGATGCTCACGGACGAACCGTGGCCTCTACCTCTGAGAAGGGACCTGCTACAGCAGGGTCCCTGTCTTTTTCAAGACTTACCGCGGCTGCGTTTGACGGCATGGCGGTTGAACGCCAGATCCTAAAAGGGAAAGGCATTCCAGAAGAAGTCATTCCTACCTTGATTAAGGCACGGAAGGAAGTCACCGTGAAACATTATCACCGCATTTGGCGAAAATATGTAGCGTGGTGCGAGGATCGGAGGGTTCCGACGGAGGAATTCCAACTGGGTCGTTTCCTACATTTCCTGCAATCAGGATTATCTATGGGTCTCAAATTGGGATCCATTAAGGTTCAAATTTCGGCCCTGTCAATATTCTTCCAAAAAGAATTGGCCTCTGTCCCTGAGGTCCAGACTTTTGTCAAGGGAGTACTGCATATACAGCCTCCTGTGGTGCCTCCGGTGGCACCGTGGGATCTAAATGTAGTTTTAGATTTCCTCAAATCCCATTGGTTTGAACCATTGAAAAAGGTGGATTTGAAATATCTCACATTGAAAGTGACTATGTTACTAGCCCTGGCCTCTGCCAGGAGAGTATCTGAATTGGCGGCTTTATCTTATAAAAGTCCTTATCTAATCTTCCATTCGGATAGGGCAGAACTGCGGACTCGTCCGCATTTTCTCCCTAAAGTGGTATCAGCATTTCATCTGAACCAACCTATTGTGGTGCCTGCGGCCACTAGCGACTTGGAGGACTCCAAGTTGTTGGACGTTGTCAGAGCCTTAAAAATATACATTGCAAGGACGGCTGGAGTCAGAAAATCTGACTCGCTGTTTATATTGTATGCACCCAACAAGTTGGGCGCACCTGCTTCTAAGCAGTCGATTGCTCGTTGGATTTGTAACACAATTCAACTTGCACATTCTGTGGCAGGCCTGCCACAGCCTAAAACTGTAAAAGCCCACTACACAAGGAAGGTGGGCTCATCTTGGGCGGCTGCCCGAGGGGTCTCGGCATTACAACTCTGCCGAGCAGCTACGTGGTCGGGGGAGAACACGTTTGTAAAATTTTACAAATTTGATACCCTGGCAAAGGAGGACCTGGAGTTCTCTCATTCGGTGCTGCAGAGTCATCCGCACTCTCCCGCCCGTTTGGGAGCTTTGGTATAATCCCCATGGTCCTTTCAGGAACCCCAGCATCCACTTAGGACGATAGAGAAAATAAGAATTTACTTACCGATAATTCTATTTCTCGGAGTCCGTAGTGGATGCTGGGCGCCCATCCCAAGTGCGGATTATCTGCAATACTTGTACATAGTTATTGTTAACTAATTCGGGTTATTGTTAAGGAGCCATCTTTAAGAGGCCCTTTCTGTTGTCATACTGTTAACTGGGTTTAGATCACAAGTTGTACGGTGTGATTGGTGTGGCTGGTATGAGTCTTACCCGGGATTCAAAATGCCTCCCTTATTGTGTATGCTCGTCCGGGCACAGTACCTAACTGGAGTCTGGAGGAGGGTCATAGGGGGAGGAGCCAGTGCACACCACCTGACCTAGTAAAGCTTTACTTTTTTGTGCCCTGTCTCCTGCGGAGCCGCTATTCCCCATGGTCCTTTCAGGAACCCCAGCATCCACTACGGACTCCGAGAAATAGAATTATCGGTAAGTAAATTCTTATTATTTTATAACCTGAGGGGGGGGGGCTTGGTGCGTCAGGTTTTATATTAATATAGAATTTTCACAAAGATATAATCTAATAAGTATCTCTCTCTGTGATTTAGTCACCATATCTCTCCTTTATCTCTGCTAGTGCTGACTACACTGCACAGGGGTTTGGGTAGGAGGTATTGTGCTGCTAACAATTGTATTGTGTTACCTGATACTGCAAGTTATATCATGTCTGCTTCTGAGGGTAACGGTTCTGGGGCTGAACACACTGCTGGTGTTGCTGAAGCCGCAGATCCCTATGAGGGGAATATAGCAGCTATGGGCTCTGGTTCTGGGGGCTCCTTGCCCCCCAGTGGGACTCTGGCAATGGAGGCACATAATGACCCACCGTGGGCCGCTTTTTCCACGCTTTTCCATATGCTAGTTCATAAACTAACACCCAATATGGGACCCCAATGCCGGTACAACCGTTTGTGGTCCCAGCAGCTAACCCACCGTGGGCGGACGATTTATCTGCTCAATTAAAGAAGTTGAACCAGTCCCTGACTACTAAAAAGTCTGACCATCGCTCGCCTAAGTCCAAGGGGTCCTCTAAGCGAGCGCTTGTCTCCTCACAATCCACTGCTGTCACTGACACCTCGATGGATGAAGACGGCACTTACTCTGACCCCACAGGTTCTGACTCAGATATGGCTGATGGGGACGGTAGTTCACATGTGGATGTTCCTGATCTTTTGGAGGCTATTAAGTTGATTTTACAGATTACGGATGAACCCGAGCCATCCGTCCCTCCTAAGAAACCAGATAGGTTCAAACGTCAGAAGGTGGTTAAACAAGTTTCTCTGACGTCCTAAGTGGATGCTGGGACTCCGTAAGGACCATGGGGAATAGTGGCTCCGCAGGAGACTGGGCACAACTAAAGAAAGCTTTAGGACTACCTGGTGTGCACTGGCTCCTCCCTGTATGACCCTCCTCCAGACCTCAGTTAGAATCTTGTGCCCGGCTGAGCTGGATGCACACTAGGGGCTCTCCTGAGCTCCTAGAAAAAGAAAGTATATTTTAGGTTTTTTATTTTCAGTGAGATCTGCTGGCAACAGACTCACTGCTACGAGGGACTAAGGGGAGAAGAAGCGAACCTACCTGCTTGCAGCTAGCTTGTGCTTCTTAGGCTACTGGACACCATTAGCTCCAGAGGGATCGAACACAGGGCCCGACCTCGATCGTCCGGTCCCGGAGCCGCGCCGCCATCCCCCTTACAGAGCCAGAAGCAAGAAGACGGTCCTGGAAATCGGCGGCAGAAGACTTCGGTCTTCACCAAGGTAGCGCACAGCACTGCAGCTGTGCGCCATTGCTCCTCATGCACACCTCACACTCCGGTCACTGATGGGTGCAGGGCGCTGGGGGGGGCGCCCTGAGCAGCAATATTAAACACCTTGGTTGGCAAATCTACACAATATATAGTCATATAGGCTATATATGTGTAAAATACCCCTGCCAGAGATCCAATGAAGCGTGGGTTCCCCCGATAAGAAACTTGCAATTTCTAAAAAGTTACTGATGGCGTACCCTTTCCCGCCAGAGGATAGGTCACGTTGGGAGATATCCCCTAGGGTGGATAAGGCACTCACACGTTTGTCAAAAAAGGTAGCACTGCCGTCTTAGGATACGGCCACTTTGAAGGAGCCTGCTGATAAAAAGCAGGAGGCTATCCTGAAGTCTGTATATACACACTCAGGTACTATACTGAGACCTGCAATTGCCTCAGCATGGATAGTGCTGCTGCAGCGTGGTCTGATACCCTGTCAGATAATATTGATACCCTAGACAGGGATACTATTTTGCTAACCATAGCGCATATTAAAGACGTCGTCTTATATATGAGGGATGCACAGAGGGATATTTGCCGGCTGGCATCCAAAATTAATGCAATGTGCATTCTGCCAGGAGGGTATTAGGGACCCGGCAGTGGACAGGTGATGCTGACTTTAAAAGGCACATGGAGATTCTGCCTTATAAGGGTGAGGAATTGTTTGGGGATGGTCTCTGGGACCTCGTATCCACAGCAACAGCTGGGAAGACATTTTTTTACCTCAGGTTTCCTCAGAGCCTAAGAAAGCACCGTATTATCAGGTACAGTCCTTTCGGCTTCAGAAAAGCGAGCGGGTCAAAGGCGCTTCCTTTCTGCACAGAGACAAGGGAAGAGGGAAAAAGCTGCACCAGACAGCCAGTTCCCAGGATCAAAAATCTTCCCCCGCTTCATCTGAGTCCACCGCATGACGCTAGGGCTCCACAGGTGGAGCCAGGTGCGGTGGGGGCGTGTCTCGGGAACTTCAGCGACCAGTGGGCTCGCTCACAGGTGGATCCCTGGGTTCTGCAAGTAGTATCACAGGGATACAAGCTGGAGTTCGAGGCGACTCCCCCTCGCCGTTACCTCAAATCAGCCTTGCCTGCTGCCCTCGGAGAAGGGGACGTAGTACTTCCAGCAGGTGATAATCAAGGTACCCCTCCTTCAACAAGGCCGGGGTTACTATTCCACAATGTTTGTGGTACCGAAACCAGACGGTTCGGTGTGACCCATTCTAAAATTGAAATCTTTGAACACTTATATACGAAGGTTCAAGTTCAAAATGGAATCGCTCAGGGCGGTTATTGCAAGCCTGGACGAAGTGGATTACATGGTATCACGGGACATCAAGGATGCTTACCTGCATGTCCCCATTTACCCTCCTCACCAGGAGTACCTCAAAATTGTGGTACAGGACTGTCATTACCAATTCCAGACGTTGCCGTTGGTCTGTCCCCGGCACCGAGGGTATTTACCAAGGTAATGGCCGAAATGAGGATACTCCTTCGAAAAAAGGGAGTTATAATTATCCCGTACTTGGACGATCTCCTTATAAAGGCGAGGTCCAGGGAGCAGTTGTTGGTCGGAGTAGCACTATCTCAGGAAGTGCTACAACAGCACGGCTGGATTCTGAATATTCCAGAGTCGCAGCTGGTTCCTACGACGCGTCTACTGTTCATGGGTATGGTTCTGGACACAGAACAGAAAAAAGTGTTTCTCCCGGAGGAGAAAGCCAAGGAGTTGTCATCTCTAGTTAGAGACCTCCTAAAACAAATACAGGTGTCGGTGCACCAATGCACGCGAGTCCTGGGAAAGATGGTAGCTTCTTACGAAGAAATTCCATTCGGCAGGTTCCATGCAAGGATCTTCCAGTGGGATCTGTTGGACAAGTGGTCCGGGTCGCATCTTCAGATGCATCGGCTGATAACCCTGTCTCCAAGGGCCAGGGTGTCGCTGTTGTGGTGGCTGCAGAGTGCTCATTTTCTAGAGGGCCGCAGATTCGGCATACAGGACTGGGTCCTGGTGACCACGGATGCCAGCCTTCGAGGCTGGGGGGCAGTCACACAGGGAAGAAACTTCCAAGGACTATGGTCGAGTCAGGAGACTTCCCTACACATAAATATTCTGGAACTAAGGGCCATTTACAATGCCCTAAGTCAGGCTAGACCCCTGCTTCAACACCAGCCGGTGCTGATCCAGTCAGACAACATCACGGCGGTCGCCCATGTAAACCAACAGGGCGGCACAAGAAGCAGGATGGTGATGGCAGAAGCCACAAGGATTTTCCGATGGGCGGAAAATCATGTGTTAGCACTGTCAGCAGTGTTCATTCCCGGAGTGGACAACTGGGAAGCAGACTTTCTCAGCAGGCACGACCTCCACCCGGGAGAGTGGGGACTTCATCCAGAAGTCGTCCAAATGATTGTACACCATTGGGAAAGGCCACAGGTGGACATGTCGGCGTCCCGCCTCAACAAAAAGCTAAAAATATATTGCGCCAGGTCAAGGGACCCTCAGGCGATAGCTGTGGACTCTCTGGTAACACCGTGGGTGTACCAGTCGGTGTATGTGTTCCCTCCTCTGCCTCTCATACCCAAGGTACTGAGAATAATAAGAGGGAGAGGAGTACGAACTATACTCGTGGTTCCGGATTGGCCAAGAAGAGCTTGGTACCCAGAACTTCAAGAAATGATCTCAGAGGACCCATGGCCTCTGCCGCTCAGACAGGACCTGCTGCAGCAGGGGCCCTGTCTGTTCCAAGACTTACCGCGGCTGCGTTTGACGGCATGGCGGTTGAAAACCGGATCCTAAAGGAAAAAAGGCATTCCGGAGGAAGTCATTCCTACGCTGATTAAGGCTAGGAAAGATGTGATCGCAATACATTATCACCGCATATGGCGAAAATATGTTGCTTGGTGTGAGGCCAGGAAGGACCCAACGGAGGAATTTCAACTGGGTCGATTTCTGCACTTCCTACAGTCAGGAGTGACTATGGGCCTAAAATTGGGTTCCATTAAGGTCCAGATTTCGGCTCTGTACATTTTCTTCCAAAAAAGAACTGGCTTCACTGCCTGAAGTTCAGACTTTTGTTAAGGGAGTGCTGCATATTCAGCCCCCGTTTGTGCCTCCTGGCACCGTGGGATCTCAACGTGGTGTTGGATTTCCTGAAGTCGCATTGGGTTGAGCCACTTAAATCCGTGGAGCTAAAATATCTCACGTGGAAAGTGGTCATGCTGTTGGCCTTGGCGTCGGCCAGGCGTGTATCAGAATTGGCGGCTTTGTCATGCAAAAGCCCTTATCTGATTTTTTTATATGGATAGGGCGGAATTGAGGACTCGTTCCCAATTCCTTCCTAAGGTGGTATTAGCTTTTCATGTGAACCAACCTATTGTGGTGCCTGCGGCTACTTGGGACTTGGAGGAGTCCAAGTTACTGGACGTAGTCAGGGCCCTGAAAATATATGTTTCCAGGACGGCTGGAGTCAGGAAAACTGACTCGCTATTTATCCTGTATGCACCCAACAAGCTGGGTGCTCCTGCTTCTAAGCAGACTATTGCTCGCTGGATCTGTAGCACGATTCAACTTGCACATTCTGCGGCTGGACTGCTGCATCCTAAATCTGTAAAAGCCCATTCCATGAGGAAAGTGGGCTCTTCTTGGGCGGCTGCCCGAGGGGTCTCGGCTTTACAACTTTGCCGAGCTGTTACTTGGTCGGGTTCAAACACTTTTGCAAGAGTCTACAAGTTTGATACCCTGGCTGAGGAGGACCTAGAGTTTGCTCATTCGGTGCTGCAGAGTCATCCGCACTCTCCCGCCCGTTTGGGAGCTTTGGTATAATCCCCATGGTCCTTACGGAGTCCCAGCATCCACTTAGGACGTCAGAGAAAATAAGATTTTACTCACCGGTAAATCTATTTCTCGTAGTCCGTAGTGGATGCTGGGCGCCCATCCCACGTGCGGATTGTCTGCAATACTTGTATATAGTTATTGTTTAACTAAAGGGTTATTGTTGAGCCATCTGTTGAGAGGCTCAGTTATATTTCATACTGTTAACTGGGTATAGTATCACGAGTTATACGGTGTGATTGGTGTGGCTGGTATGAGTCTTACCCGGGATTCAAAATTCTTCCTTATTGTGTCAGCTCTTCCGGGCACAGTATCCTAACTAAGGTCTGGAGGAGGGTCATAGAGGGAGGAGCCAGTGCACACCAGGTAGTCCTAAAGCTTTCTTTAGTTGTGCCCAGTCTCCTGAGGAGCCGCTATTCCCCATGGTCCTTACGGAGTCCCAGCATCCACTACGGACTACGAGAAATAGATTTACCGGTGAGTAAAATCTTATTTTTACCTCACTCTGACCACCTAGTGGATATACGTCAGGAACCCTGGGAAAACCCGTGTACGAAGTTTGTGCCTCAAAAGAAGATGCTGGCTCGCTATCCCCTCACGCCAGAGCTGTCTAAGAATTGGGAAACGCCTCCTCCAGTGGACTCACATGTGGCTAGGATGGTGGTTTCCCCAGCTCTGCCTGTCACTACCATCACGTCTCTAAAAGACCTACGGATAAATGTGTGGAGGGTTGTCTTAAAGCGATTTACACCCTCACGGGTGCTGCACAAAGGCCCACTATTGCAGCTACATGGGCTGCAGAGGCTATTGAAGCATGGGCCTTGGAGTTAGAAGCTGAAATCTCCTCTGACCATGCTAGACAATGCTTGTCATATATTGTCACAGCTTCTCGTTATATTAAAGAGGCGGCTTCTGATGCCGGTATCCTAGCAGCCAAGGCCTCTACTACGTCAGTCCTGGCTCGCCGGATATTGTGGCTTAGATCCTGGTCTGTGGATCTGGACTCTAGAAAAACCCTGGAGGTACTCCCTTTCAAGGGAGATATTCTGTTTGGGGAGGACTTAAATAACATAGTGGCTGACTTGGCTACTGCCAAAACTGCCTGTCTGCCAAGTACCGCTCTTTCTGTGTCGAAGGCTAAAGGTACTTCCTTTCGCCCCTTTCGTCCTTCAGGTAAAGCAAAAGGTCAGGCGTACAACAAGCAGGCCCGCACTTCCAAACCTGGTAAGTCAAAGCCCAAAAGAGCCTGGGCGGCCCGTCAGCCAGCTTCCAAGGCCGATAAGCCTGCCTCATGACGGGGCGGACCTCTCCCTGGGGGATCCCAGGGTGGGGGACCGGCTTCTAGGGTATACCCAGGAATGGTTGAAGACCACTTCAGATCCCTGGGTACGGGAAGTTGTCACTCGAGGTTACGCCATAGCCTTCAAAAAACGACCCTCTCATCGATTTTGCCAGACAGACGTCCCGTTGGACCAGACGAAGGCAAACACTCTCCATTCGGTGGTACAGACCCTCCTGGATACAGGAGTCGTAGTACAGGTGCCTCTTGCGCAGAGGGGCCGGGGGTACTATTCTCCGCTGTTTCTAGTCCCGAAACCGAATGGGTCCTCCCGGCCCATTCTCAACCTCAAGGCATTGAACAGGTTTGTGAAGATTTCCAAGTTCCGTATGGAAACCCTACGCTCTATAGTTCTGGCCTTGGAACCTGGGGACTACATGGTCTCCCTGGACATACAGGATGCTTACCTGCGTATAGCAGCGTCACATCAGCAATATCTGAGGTTTGCTATTGGCAACCTCCATTACCAGTTTCGGGTGTTACCTTTTGGTTTAACAACGGCTCCGCAAGTCTTCAACAAAGTCATGGCGGTGATGACGGTGGTACTCCGCCGTCAAGGGGTCAGGATACTGCCGTATCTGGACGACTTGTTAATCCTGGCAAATTCCCCAGAACTTCTCCTACGTCATCTAGATATGACGGTCCGGTTTCTACAAGCCCACGGGTGGCTCATCAACTGGAAGAAATCCTCCCTGATCCCTGCTCAGAGCATGGTGCATCTGGGAGCGCTATTGGACACTCACAACCAGAGGTTGTTCTTGTGTCAGAAGAAAGTCCTGAAGCTTCAGGACAGGATTCGTTGCTTCCTTTCTCATCCGCAAGTGTCGATACATTCAGTGATGCAGGTGCTGGGCCTCATGGTATCAGCATTCGACATGGTGGAGTATGCTCAATTCCATTCTCGCCCCCTCCAAAGGTTGATTCTAGCCAAGTGGGACGGCCTGCCTCACCGGATCAGGTCTCAAATGATCTCATTAACTCTGCAGGTCCGTCTGTCGCTGCTCTGGTGGCTCCAGGACCAACAATTGTGCAGGGGCCGTCCCTTCTGGATACTACAGCCAAACGTTTGGCTTTTCTGCAACAGGGCCTGGATTTAGGCCTGCGTCTGGCCTCCCTCAAGGTTCATATTTCTGTCTTGTCGGTGTGGTTTCAGAGAAAAATTGCGACTTTACCTGATGTTCATACTTTCACTCAGGGTGTATTGCGTATCCAACCTCACTATGTCCCGCCTGTGGCTCCTTGGGACTTGTCGGTGGTTTTGGAGGCCTTGCAGGAGCCTCCATTTGAACCACTTGGTTCAGCTGATCTTAAGTGGCTTTCCCTTAAGGTGGTGTTCTTGCTGGCTATTGCCTCTGCTAGAAGAGTGTCGGATTTGGGGGCCCTTTCCTGTAGTTCCCCGTATCTGATTTTTCACCGTGACCGGGCAGTTCTTCGGACTCGTCCCGGTTATTTACCTTAGGTGGTGTCCTCGTTCCACCTTAATCAGGAGATTGTGGTTCCGGCCTTTGTCTCTCCTGATTTGTCTCCCAAAGAGCGGTCTTTGGATGTGGTACGGGCTCTCCGTATCTATGTGAAGAGAACTGCTTCTATTCGAAAATCTGATTCTCTTTGTTTTGTTTGGTTTTCACAAACGTGGCTGGCCTGCTCACAAGCAAACCCTGGCCAGGTGGATTAGAATGGTGATTGCACATGCTTATGTGAAGGCTGGTCTGTCAGCTCCTGCTCACATTACGGCCCATTCTACTCGGTCTGTTGGCCCTTCTTGGGCGGCCCAACGTGGTGCGACCCTTGAACAATTGTGCAAGGCGGCTACGTGGTTCTCCGGGAGCACGTTCATTAGGTTCTATGCCTTCGATACTGCCGCTTCCCAGGATGCTTCCTTTGGACGCCGGGTTCTTGTGCCCGCTACAGTGCGTCCCCTCCCATAAGGAACTGCTCTAGGACATCCCCATTGTCCATCCTTGTGGAGCCCAGTGTACCCCGCAGCAGAAAACGAGTTTTATGGTAAGAACTTACCTTTGTTAAAACTCTTTCTGCGAGGTACACTGGGCTCCACAAGGCGCCCACCCTGACGCACTTAGCTTCTTTGGGTTGGTATGGCATTAGCCGCTGACACTTCTCCTGTCGTGAGAGTGTGGTGTATGTGGCTACTAACCGTTGTCGTCTCTCTTCCTGCTACTGCATTGGGATGGTTAACTAAAAACTAAGCTCCTGTGCAGGGAGGCGGGGTTATAGAGGAGGCGGCGTTGTGCTTTCTGGGAACAGTCAAAGCTTTGAACCTGTTGGTGCCTCGGATCAAGATCCTACTCTACACCCCATTGTCCATCCTTGTAGAGCCCAGTGTACCTCGCAGAAAAAGTTTTAACAACGGTAAGTTCTTACCATAAAACTTCTTTTTCTCTTACGTCCTAGAGGATGCTGGGGTCCATATTAGTACCATGGGGTATAGACGGGTCCACCAGGAGCCTTTGACACTTTAAGAGTTTAATAGTGTGGGCTGGCTCCTCCCTCTATGCCCCTCCTACCAGACTCAGTTTAGAAAATGTGCCCGGAGGAGCCGGTCACAGCTAGGGGAGCTCTACAGAGCTTTCTTGATAAAAGTTTATCTTAGAGTTTTTATTTTACAGGGAGGCTGCTGGCAACCGCCTCCCTGCATCAAGGAACTGAGGGGGGAAACAGTGTCCGCCCTGCAGGGTCTGAGCCACTTTCTCCGCTGACTGGACACTGCGCTCCAGAGGGGATAGATCGCTCCCCGCCGCAGGGGAACGCTCACCCCAGCAGCATGCTGCCACCCTCTTGCAGAGCTGAAGTGTGGCGAGTGAGTCACCGTCCCACCTAACAAGCGGGGAGTTGGTGTGAAGATGGCGGCTACAGGGTAGGAGCGCAGTATTAACTGTGCTCCCGGACGGCTCAGCGGTACCTAGGTGCGGCGCTGTGAGTGGCGCCCTGAGCCAGCGCCTGACCCTACACTGACCAAATCCAGCCTGTCGGGGTCTGCGGATCTCTGCCAGCACACACAACCTCAGGCCAGTATAATCTATGAAGAGCGGGAAAACAGCACCATTAAGGGGGCGGAGCTTCTCAGAGCGGACACAGCAGCGTTTCAGCGCCATTTTCCTGCCTGCAGTCGGGTGCAAGTGGAAGAGCAGTCCCTCCAGTGCAACTCCAGCTATCTGTACGGTACCAGGGGGTTGTAGAAGGGAGGGGAGGCTGTGTAAAGACTGTGTCACCTATTAAGGGACACAGTCAGCGCTGGTTAGGGTCTCCCTATACCTGTAATAGGGCTGTGTGTGGGTTGGCTCCAATCTCTGTGTCTCTCTGCCATTCTTGGGGGGGAAACTCTGCCCTGTACCCTGTGTGTATGTGGGGTGCATCAGCAAACATGTCTAGAGACTCTGTTTCATATGCTGCAGAGGATTTATCTTCTCAGGAAGATCCCATCCCATGTAATGAGGATTGCACTGTTGTAGCGCAGATCCCAGCTAGAGAACCGGAGTGGTTAGCCTCTCTTAGGGGGACTATTTCTCAGATTTCCGAGAGGGTTGCAAGAACTGAGCATGCAACTCAGGTATTGCAATCCTCTATGGTTGTATGGTCTGATACTGCTTCCTCGGGGTACCCTGCGGTTCATTCTCACAAAAGCGTGCACTTGCCAAGATTATACAGGATGACACTGACACCGATTCTGATACTGCAGACGGTGACGGGGATGTGTTGAGGGGGACGGCATCGCTTGCTAAGGGGGTGCAGTTGATGATTGAGGCCGTACGGGATGTGTTGCATATTTCTGACACACCACCTGAGTAGGTAGAGGAGGCCTTTTTCATGGACAATAAGAAGGCCCTTCTCACCTTCCCAGCATCTAAGGAATTAAATGCTATATTTGAAAAGGCCTGGGAAAATCCAGAGAAAAAATTCCAGATCCCTAAGAGGGTCTTTGTTGCTTTTCCATTCCCAGAGGATGATAGAAAAAATGTGAGTCTCGCCTATAGTTTATGCCTCTGTCTCCAGGTTGTCAAAACAAGTGGTGTTACCAGTCCCGGGATCTACCGCGTTGAAGGACCCGGCAGATCGCAAGGTAGATGCTACGCTCAAATCCATATACACGGCTTCAGGGGCTATTCTGCGGCCTACTATTGCCTGTGCATGGATTTCTAAAGCTATAGCCAGGTGGTCAATCACTCTGCAGGAGGATAAAGGTGACGTTGATTTGTTTTTACGTAACATTCAGGATTCTGTAGGGTTCCTGGTAGATTCCATGAAGGACCTGGGTTCCATGGCTGCGGGGATCTCCTCCATGTCCGTCTTGGCTCACAGGGCTCTCTGGCTGCGCCAATGGTCTGCGGATGCGGGATCCAGGAAAAGTGTGGAGGGCCTACCCTATACAGGTCAGGTTTTGTTTGGGGAGGCACTGGATGCGTGAATTGCCACGGCTACCGCGGGTAAGTCTTCTTTTCTCCCCTCAGCTGCACCGGCTACGAAGAAGCCTTTTAAACCAACCACGTCACAGTCCTTTCGGCCCACAAGGCCTAGAAAGAACAAGCCTTCTCACACCTTCTTCAAAGGTGGTCGTGCTAAAGGGAAAAAGCCTGCTCCCGCAGGTTCCCAAGACCAGAAACCTGCTTCTGGTGCTTCCAAATCCTCCGCATGACGGTGGACCGCACAGCCTGGAGAAAGGTCAGGTGGGAGCAAGACTCCGGCATTTCAGCCACGTCTGGGTGTCGTCTGGCCTGGACCCTTGGATACAGGATATAGTGTCCAGGGGGTACAGACTGGAGTTTCAAATTTCCCCACCTCACCATTTCTTGAAATCAGGCTTGCCGGCTTTGCCGGCAGACTGAGCACTTCTTCTGGAAGCTATCCGAAAGTTGGTAGTGTCCGAGGTCAATGTTCCAGTTCCGCCTCATCAGTGGAACAAAGGTTACTATTTGAACCTTTTCGTGGTCCCGAAGCCGGATGGTTCGGTACGGCCAATTCTGATTTTAAAGTCTTTGAACCCTTATCTCAGGGAGTTCATGTTCAAGATGGAATCTCTGAGAGCTGTCATCTCAGGGCTGACGGACAGGGAGTTCCTGGTGTCCCTGGTCATCAAGGCTGCGTACCTCCACATTCCCATTTGGTCGCCGCATCAGGCCTATCTCAGGTTTGCACTGTTAGACTATCACTTTCAGTTTCAGGCACTGCCGTTCGGTTTCTCCACGGCACTGAGGGTCTTCACCAAGGTGATGGCAGAGATGATGGTTCTCCTCCGCAAGCAGGGGGTGAACATAATTCCGTATCTGGATGATCTCCTGATCAAGGCGTTGTCCAGGTAGAAGTGGTTAAGATCCATTGCTCTCACGACACATCTGCTCAAGAAGCACGGTTGGTTCCTGAATCTTTCAAAGTCTCATCTGGAGCCGACAAGGAGGCTGTCTTTCCTGGGGATGATCCTAGACACGGAGGTGCAGAGGGTGTTTCTACCGGTGGAGAAAGCATTGGTGATTCAAACAATGATCCATGATGTCTTGAAGCCTTCCCGTGTATTGGTTCATCAGTGCATCTGCCTTCTGGGGAAGATGGTTGCCTCCTACAAGGCTCTGCAGTATGGAAGGTTTCATGCTCGATCCTTTCAGCTGGATCTTTTGGACCAGTGGTCGGGATCTCACCTACATATGCACAAGAGGATACGTATGTCACCAGAAGCCAGGATTTCGCTCCTCTGGTAGCTGCAACTACCACACCTTCTGGAAGGCCGAAGGTTTGGAGTTCAAGAATGGATCCTTCTAACCACGGATGCAAGTCTGAGAGGTTGGCGAGCAGTCGCTCAGGGAGAAACCTTCCAAGGAAGATGGTCGAATCAAGAGTCCCTTCTTCCGATAAACATCCTGGAGCTAAGGGCCGTCTACAACGGCCTTCTTCAAGCAGCACACCTACTACAGGACCGAGCTGTTCAGGTGCAGTCGGACAACGTGACCACAGTGGCCTACATAAACCGACAAGGCGGAACGAAGAGCAGGGCTGCAATGTCAGAGGTGTCAGAATCCTCCTCTGGGCAGAAAGGCATGGAGTGGCGCTGTCAGAAATCTTCATTCTGCCAGTAGACTACTGGGAAGCAGACTTCCTCAGCAAATACGATCTCCATCCAGGAGAATGTGGCCTCCATCTTGAGGTGTTTGTGGAGGTAACCGGTTGGTGGGGGGTTTCTCACATAGACATAATGGCCTCTCACCTCAACAAGAAGCTGCAGAGGTACTGTTCCAGGTCGAGAGACCCGCAGGCAGTGGCGGTGGATGCACTGGTAACACCGTGGGTGTTCACGTCATTGTATGTGTTCCCTCCACTTCCTCTGATTCCAAAAGTTCTTCAACTTGTAAAAAGAACAAAGGTTCTGGCAATCCTCATTGCTCTGGACTGGCCAAGGAGGGCTTGGTATGCGGATCTGCTGAATCTACTGCTGGAAGATCCAAGGCCCTTACCTCTTCGGGAGGATCTGCTACTGCAGGGGCCGTTCGCTTATCAAGACTTACCATGGCTATGTTTGACGGTATGGCGGTTGGTCGCCAGATCTTAGCTCGGAAGGATATTCCGAGCGAGGTGATTCCTACCGTGGTACAGGCTAGGAAGGGGGTAACGTCTAAACATTACCATCGCATTTGGAAAAACTGTGTCTTGGTGTGAATCCAAGAAATTTCCTGCGGTGGAGTTTCAACTTGGTTGTTTTCTCCTTTTCCTGCAAGCAGGTGTGGATATGGGCCTGAGATTGGGCTCCATGAAGGTCCAGATCTCGGCTTTGTCCATATTTTTCCAAAAACAATTGGCTGTCCTCCCTGAGGTTCAGACCTTTTTGAAAGGGGTTTTACACATCCAGCCTCCCTTTGTGGCGCCATCTGTACCCTGGGATCTTGATGTGGTATTACAGTTCATGCAATCGGATTGGTTTGAGCCTCTACAGGAGGCTGAAATCAAGTTTCTCACATGGAAGGCGGTCACTTTGTTGGCCTTAGCTTCGGCTCGACGCGTGTCTGAATTGGGGGGATTTATCCTGTAAAAGTCCCTATCTGATCTTCCATGAAGATAGGACGGAACTCAGGACTCGTCCGCAGTTCCTGCCTAAAGTTGTATCAGCCTTTCATATCAACCAACCTATTGTGGTGCCAGTGGCTGCTGACTCCTCAATTGCTTCAAAGGCCTTGGATGTTGTGAGGGCTTTGAAGATTTATGTGAAGAGGACGGCTCGTCACTCTCTGTCCTTTATGATCCCAAGAAAATTGGGTGCCCTGCTTCTAAGCAGTCGATTTCATGCTGGATCAGGTTCACCATCCAGCATTCATATTCTACAGCAGGATTGCCGTGTCCAAAATCTGTAAAGGCCCACTCTACTCGTAAGGTGGGTTCTTCCTGGGCGGCTGCCCGGGGTGTCTCGGCTGTACAGCTTTGCCGAGCTGCTACCTGGTCTGGGTCGAACACGTTTGCTAAGTTTTACAAGTTCGATACTTTGGCCTCTGATGACCTCAAGTTTGGTCAAGCAGTTTTGCAGGAGCCTCCGCGCTCTCCCTTCCATTTTGGGAGCTTTGGTACATCCCCATGGTACTAATATGGACCCCAACATCCTCTAGGACGTAAGAGAAAATAGGATTCTCTCTAACGTCCTAGTGGATGCTGGGGACTCCGTAAGGACCATGGGGAATAGCGGGCTCCGCAGGAGACTGGGCACTCTAAAGAAAGATTTAGTACTATCTGGTGTGCACTGGCTCCTCCCTCTATGCCCCTCCTCCAGACCTCAGTTAGAATCTGTGCCCGGCCGAGCTGGGTGCTCCTAGTGGGCTCTCCTGAGCTTGCTAGAAAAGAAAGTATTTTGTTAGGTTTTTTATTTTCAGAGAGCTTCTGCTGGCAACAGACTCTCTGCTACGAGGGACTGAGGGGAGAGAAGCAAACCTACTCACGGCAGCTAGGTAGCGCTTCTTAGGCTACTGGACACCATTAGCTCCAGAGGGATCGAACACAGGTACCTAACCTTGATCGTCCGTTCCCGGAGCCGCGCCGCCGTCCCCCTCGCAGAGCCAGAAGAACAGAAGCAGCAGAAGCAAGAAGACATCGAAATCGGCGGCTGAAGACTCCTGTCTTCACTTAAGGTAGCGCACAGCACTGCAGCTGTGCACCATTGCTCCCACAGCACACCGCACACTCCGGTCACTGTAGGGTGCAGGGCGGGGCGCCCTGGGCAGCAATTAAGTACCTTTTTGGCAAAAAGAGGCATATATACAGTCTGGGACTGTATATATGCCCGAGCCCCCGCCATTTTTTACACATTAAAGCGGGACAGAAGCCCGCCGCTGAGGGGGCGGGGCCTTCTTCCTCAGCACACCAGCGCCATTTTCTCTTCACAGCTCCGCTGGAAGGACGCTCCCCAGGCTCTCCCCTGCAGTTTACAGGTGCATTAAAGGGTAAAAAAGAGAGGGGGGGCACATAAATTTAGGCGCAATATATATATATTAACAGCAGCTACAGGGTAAACACTAAGGTACAGTGTAATCCCTGGGTTATATAGCGCTGGGGTGTGTGCTGGCATACTCTCTGTCTCCCCAAAAGCCTTTGTGGGGTCCTGTCCTCAGTCAGAGCATTCCCTGTGTGTGTGCTGTGTGTCGGTACGCCTGTGTTGACATGTTTGATGAGGAAGGATACGTGGAGGCAGAACAAGTGCAGCTGAGTGTGGTGTCGCCACCGACGGTGCCGACACCTGATTGGATGGATATGTGGAAGGTGTTAAACGATAATGTAAACTCCTTGCATAACAGATTGGATAAAACTGTAACCGGGGGACAGTCAGGGTCTCAACCCATGCCTGATCCTACAGCGCAGAGTCCGTCAGGGTCTCAAAAGCGCACACTATCCCAGATAGTTGACACAGATGTCGACACGGAATCTGACTCCAGTGTCGATGACGATGAGGCGAAGTTGCAGCCTAAAATGACTAAAGCCATCCGCTGCATGATTGTAGCAATGAAGGATGTATTACACATTTCTGAGGAAAATCCTGTCCCTGACAAGAGGATTTATATGTATGGGGGGAAAAAGCATGAAGTGACTTTTCCCCCTTCACATGAATTAAATGAATTATGTGAAAAAGCGTGGGATTCCCCTGACAGGAAGGTGATTTCCAAGAGATTACTTATGGCGTATCCTTTCCCGCCAACGGACAGGTTACGCTGGGAATCCTCCCCTAGGGTAGACAAGGCGTTGACACGCTTGTCCAAGAAGGTGGCCCTGCCGTCTCCGGATACGGCCGCCCTAAAGGATCCTGCGGATAGAAAGCAGGAAGCTATCCTGAAGTCTGTTTATACACATTCTGGCACACTGCTGAGTCCAGCAACTGCTTCGGCCTGGATGTGTAGTGCGGTAGCTGCATGGACGGATTCTCTGTCTGAGGAGTTAGATACCCTGGACAGGGACACTGTTCTACTGACCCTGGCGCATATCAAGGACGCGGTCCTATATATGCGGGATACCCAGAGGGACATTTGCCTGCTGGGCTCTAGAGTTAACGCAATGTCCATTTCTGCCAGAAGGGTCTTATGGACTCGGCAATGGACAGGGGATACCGACTCTAAAAAACACATGGAGGTTTTACCTTATAAGGGTGAGGAATTGTTTGGGGACGGTCTCTCGGACCTAGTTTCCACAGCTACGGCTGGGAAGTCAAATTTCTTGCCTTATGTCCCTCCACAACCTAAGACAGCACCGTATTACCAAACGCAGTCCTTTCGTTCTCAGAGGAGCAAGAAGGTCAGAGGTGCGTCCTTTCTTGCCAGAGGCAGGGGTAGAGGAAAAAAGCTGCACCATGCAGTTAGTTCCCAGGAACAAAAGTCCTCCCCGGCTTCCACTAAATCCACCGCATGACGCTGGGGCTCCACAGGCGGAGCCAGGAGCCGTGGGGGCGCGTCTCCGACTTTTCAGCCACCAGTGGGTTCGCTCACAGGTGGATCCTTGGGCTATACAAATTGTGTCTCAGGGATACAAGCTGGAATTCGAGGTGATGCCCCCTCACCGTTACCTAAAATCGGCCTTACCAACTTCCCCCATGGAAAGGGAGATAGTGTTGGAGGCAATTCACAAACTTTTTCTCCAGCAGGTGGTGGTAGAGGTCCCCCCCCTTCAACGGGGAAGGGGCTACTATTCCACTATGTTTGTGGTACCGAAACCGGACGGTTCGGTCAGACCCATTTTAAATTTAAAATCCCTGAACATTTATCTGAAGAAATTCAAGTTCAAAATGGAATCGCTCAGAGCGGTCATTGCAAGCCTGGAGGAAGGGGATTTTATGGTGTCTCTGGACATCAAGGATGCTTACTTGCACGTCCCCATTTATCCGCCTCATCAGGAGTACCTCAGGTTTGTGGTACGGGACTGTCATTACCAATTCCAGACGTTGCCGTTTGGCCTGTCCACGGCACCGAGAGTTTTTACCAAAGTGATGGCGGAAATGATGGTGCTCCTTTGGAAGCAAGGAGTTACAATTATCCAATACTTGGACGATCTCCTCATAAAGGCGAGGTCCAGGGAGCAGTTGCTGATCAGCGTAGCACACTCTCAGGAAGTGTTGCGTCAGCACGGCTGGATTCTGAACATTCCAAAGTCGCAGCTGATTCCTGCGACGCGTCTGCCCTTCCTGGGCATGATTCTGGACACAGACCAGAAGAAGGTGTTTCTCCCGGAGGAGAAGGCTCAGGAGCTTGTGACTCTGGTCAGAGACCTCCTAAAGCCAAAACAGGTGTCGGTGCATCGCTGCACGCGAGTCCTGGGAAAGATGGTGGCGTCATACGAAGCCATTCCCTTCGGCAGGTTCCATGCGAGGATCTTTCAGTGGGATCTGCTGGACAAGTGGTCCGGATCGCATCTTCAGATGCATCGGATGATCACCCTGTCCCCAAGGGCCAGGGTGTCTCTTCTGTGGTGGCTACAAGGTGCTCACCTCCTCGAGGGCCGCAGATTCGGCATACAGGACTGGGTCCTGGTGACCACGGATGCAAGCCACCGAGGGTGGGGGGCAGTCACTCAAGGAAGAAACTTCCAAGGGTTGTGGTCAAGTCAGGAGACTTGTCTGCACATCAATATCCTGGAACTAAGGGCCATATACAACGCCCTGAGTCAAGCGGAGCCTCTGCTTCGAAACCAACCAGTGCTGATTCAGTCAGACAACATCCCCGCAGTGGCCCATGTAAACCGCCAGGGCGGCACAAGAAGCAGGGTGGCAATGGCAGAAGCCACCAGGATTCTTCGGTGGGCGGAGAATCACGTACTAGCACTGTCAGCAGTGTTCATTCCGGGAGTGGACAACTGGGAAGCAGACTTCCTCAGCAGACACGACCTCCACCCGGGAGAGTGGGGACTTCATCAAGAAGTCTTCACGCAGATTGCAAATCGATGGGAACTGCCACAGGTGGACATGATGGCGTCCCGTCTCAACAAAAAGCTAAAATGATATTTCGCCAGGTCAAGGGACCCTCAGGCGATAGCTGTGGACGCACTAGTAACACCGTGGGTGTTCCAGTCGGTCTACGTGTTTCCTCCTCTTCCTCTCATACCAAAGGTGCTGAGAATTGTAAGGAAAAGAGGAGTGAGAACAATACTCATTGTTCCGGATTGGCCAAGAAGGACTTGGTACCCGGAATTGCAAGAAATGCTCACAGAGGACCCATGGCCTCTGCCTCTCAGACAGGACCTGTTGCAACAAGGGCCCTGTCTGTTCCAAGACTTACCGCGGCTGCGTTTGACGGCATGGCGGTTGAACACCGGATCCTAGCAGAAAAGGGCATTCCGGAAGCAGTTATTCCTACGCTGATAAAGGCTAGGAAGGACGTGACAGCAAAACATTATCACCGTATATGGCGAAAATATGTTGCTTGGTGTGAGGCCAGGAAGGCCCCTACAGAGGAATTCCAGCTGGGTCGATTCCTGCACTTCCTACAGTCAGGTGTGACTATGGGCCTAAAATTAGGGTCCATAAAGGTCCAGATTTCGGCCCTATCCATTTTCTTTCAAAAAGAACTGACTTCACTGCCTGAGGTTCAGACGTTTGTTAAGGGAGTGCTGCATATTCAGCCTCCTTTTGTGCCACCAGTGGCACCTTGAGATCTTAACGTGGTCTTGGCTTTCCTGAAATCCCACTGGTTTGAGCCACTTAAGACGGTGGAGCTGAAGTTTCTCACGTGGAAAGTGGTCATGCTGTTGGCCCTAGCCTCAGCTAGGCGTGTGTCAGAATTGGCGGCTTTGTCATGTAAAAGCCCCTATCTGGTTTTCCATATGGACAGGGCAGAATTGCGAACTCGTCCGCAGTTTCTGCCAAAGGTGGTGTCATCTTTTCATCTGAACCAACCCATTGTGGTGCCTGCGGCTACTCGTGACTTGGAGGATTCCAAGTTGCTTGATGTAGTCAGGGCTTTGAAGATCTATGTTGCCAGGATGGCTGGAGTCAGGAAGACTGACTCGCTGTTTATCCTGTATGCATCCAACAAGCTGGGTGCTCCTGCTTCAAAGCAAACCATTGCTCGCTGGATCTGTAACACGATTCAGCAGGCTCCTTCTGCGGCTGGATTGCCGCATCCAAAATCAGTAAAAGCCCATTCCACAAGGAAGGTGGGCTCTTCTTGGGCGGCTGCCCGAGGGGTCTCGGCATTACAGCTTTGCCGAGCTGCTACTTGGTCGGGTTCAAATACATTTGCAAAGTTCTACAAGTTTGATACCCTGGCTGAGGAGGACTTGGTGTTTGCCCATTCGGTGCTGCAGAGTCATCCGCACTCTCCCGCCCGTTTGGTAGCTTTGGTATAATCCCCATGGTCCTTACGGAGTCCCCAGCATCCACTAGGACGTTAGAGAAAATAAGAATTTACTTACCGGTAATTCTATTTCTCGTAGTCCGTAGTGGATGCTGGGCGCCCGTCCCAAGTGCGGACTTTCTGCAATACGTGTATATAGTTATTGCTTAATAAAGGGTTATGTTATGTTTTCCTGCATTGATGTTATAGTTCAGTACTGCCTGGTTCCTAGGTAAGTTCTACGTTATTTACTGTTTCAGCTGTTGCTGAGTTTATCCGGCATGTTGGCCGGATTTGCCTGTTGTGTGAGCTGGTGTGAATCTCGCCACTTTCTGTGTATTTCCTTCTCTCGAAGTATGTCGTCCCCTCGGGCACAGTTTCTAGACTGAGTCTGGTAGGAGGGGTATAGAGGGAGGAGCCAGTCCACACTGTTAAACTCTTAAAGTGCCAATGGCTCCTGTTGGACCCGTCTATACCCCATGGTACTAATATGGACCCCAGCATCCTCTACGGACTACGAGAAAAGGATTTACCGGTAGGTAGTTAAAATCCTATTTTTACTTCATATGAGTTCTGTATTATGCAGGCAGCCACAGCAGTGATGTGATTAGAGTCTTTCCTTTATTTCGATATTCTTTATGCATTAGGTTGCTTTTTACATTTAAAAAAATTGGGAAGGGTGTCACCCTGCTAAAACAGCCTGACAGGAACACTATTAATTAGAGAATATGATCCATGTCAGAAAAGAACATCAGCAAGCTTAATGGACAGATCTTAAGAGTCTTCATGTCTGCACTGTGTATATTTGTTCTGTTTCTATGTACAAATTAATTTTTTGTATGATGTGCAATGCTTTTCCCAGGACTTCAGAATTTTAGCAACTTATAAACAGTGATGGTGATGATAGTAATAATGGAAATATAAAACTATTTTGTTTATATGAAAGAATTGGTAATA
This sequence comes from Pseudophryne corroboree, assembly GCF_028390025.1. Taxonomy (NCBI): domain Eukaryota; kingdom Metazoa; phylum Chordata; class Amphibia; order Anura; family Myobatrachidae; genus Pseudophryne; species Pseudophryne corroboree. Next base: position 289,776,937 of record NC_086452.1, on the reverse strand, counting down.
GATACTTCAGGGTCCACAGTAGTATCCTCAGGATATACATTGGGTTGTAGGTGGCATCAGATCGGATACCAAACGGTTAAAGCTTTTGGGGCTCCCAGCATGCATCTGCCCAGCCACTCTATAACCCCGCCTTCTGGACAAGGGAATTCAGTTTTTTGTTTGGTGCTGCAGGATCCGGACCACTGATGAAAACAGTGTGGCTATTTTTCAGCCGCAAGCTTGTTATTTTATATAGGGTTTTCTTTTTTTTCTCATACGTCCTAGAGGATGCTGGGGTCACTTCAAGAACCATGGGGTACAGACGGGATCCGCAGGAGACATGGGCACTTTAAGACTTTCAAATGGTGTGACCTGGCTCCTCCCTCTATGCCCCTCCTCCAGACTCCAGTTTAGATCTGTGCCCAGGCAGACTGGATGCACTCTGAGGAGCTCTACTGAGTTTCTCTGAAAATACTTGATTGTTAGGTTTTTTATTTTCAGGGGGGCTGCTGGCAACAGTCTCCCTGCTTCGTGGGACTTAGGGGAGAGAAATCAGACCTACTTCTAGTGAGTTTAAAGGCTCTGCTTCTTTGGCCACAGGACACCATTAGCTCCTGAGGGTTTGGAACACTAGGTACGCCTAGGGGTTCATTCCCAGAGCCCGCCGTCACCCCCCTTGCAGAGCCAGAAGTCAGAAGACAGGTGAGTAGAAGAAGAAAAGAAGACTTCAGTGACGGCTTCTGAGGTACCGCACAGCGATCGTGCTGCGCGCCATGCTCCCACACACAGCGGCACTGTAGGGTGCAGGGGAGGGGCGTGGCTTAGCCCTCATAGCTCTCATCAGCGCCATTTTCTCTCCACAGAGTTGTAGAGACGCTGGTCCTTCCTCAAACGGGGGGGGGGGGGGGGGGGGGGCACAGTTGATTTGGTGCAATAAAAGTTAGATATAAAAGCACTACAGGTCTGATGCATTATATAAAGGTTTTCAGAACTGACATTGGGGCTAATTCTGAGTTGATTGCAGCAGGAGCTTTGTTAGCAGTTGGGCAAAACCATGTGCACTGCAGAGGAGGCAGATATAACATGGGCAGAGAGAGAGTTAGATTTGGGTGTGGTGAGTTCAATCTGCAATCTAAATTGCAGTGTAAAAATAAAGCAGCCAGTATTTACCGTGTACAGAAACAAAATAACCCACCCAAATCTAACTCTCTCTGCAAATGTTATATCTGCCCCCCCCCCCCCCCTGCAGTGCACATGGTTTTGCCCAACTGCTAAAAAAAATTCTGCTGCGATCAACTTGAAATTACCCCCATTGAGCGCTGGGTTGTGAGCTGGCAAACTATATCTGCGTCTCCCTGACAGACTTTACTGTGGGTCTGTCCCCTATATGTCCGGTGTGTCGGTGGGTGTTTGGTACACGTCTGTCGGCATGTCTGAGGCTGAGTGATCTTCCCACAAACGGCTGTGGGAGTGACCCTGTCGGCACTGCCGACTTCTGATGGGGCTTGGTACATGTGTGTCATGTCGGTGACTGAATGTTTTTTCCCAAGAGGAAAATATAGTAGGGACACAGTCGTGTGGGGGTGGCCCTGTCGGCACCACTAATATCTGACTGGGTAAAAATTGTCATGATAATGTGATGCACATCAGAAAGGATGTATGTGTGTGTATATATATATATATATATATATATATATATAGAGAGAGAGAGAGAGAGAGAAAGGTTGCAAAAATCTGTGTCCCAGACACAGACGTAGAAATATCTATGGAGGTTCATATCTATATTTCCCTCAGACCCCTGGGGGTCGCAAATAAGATTATTTTGCCCAGTTATTACTCCCTGATATTGACACGGATACTGTTTCCTATGTCGACCAAAATGTTTCCGGATTAGATCCACAAAAATAAAAAAGCATTCAGTATATGATTAGTGCAAATTAGGGACGAATTAACGCCACTGATGACCCTGCTGTTACTGACAAAATGGTCTATATGTGGGTATATATATATATATATATATATATATATATATATATATATATAACATTTATAATGAAAGCTGAGGTAACATTCCTCCTCATGTGCTGAGCGCTCTGTGTGAGAAAGTCTAGGTCAGCCCTGACAAGATGGTTTCAAATCCTCAAGTGGATTCCGATTGATTATTCTTTTCCCGCCGCGGACAGAATAAAGTGGGAGTCATCCCCTGTTCTGCACGGGGCCCTGTCACAAACAGCGGATCGTATGCAGGAAAATACATTTTCTCTGACGTCCTAGTGGATGCTGGGACTCCGTAAGGACCATGGGGATATAGCGGCTCCGCAGGAGACAGGGCACAATAATAAAAGCTTTAGGATCAGGTGGTGTGCACTGGCTCCTCCCCCTATGACCCTCCTCCAAGCCTCAGTTAGATTTTTGTGCCCGACGAGAAGGGTGCAATCTAGGTGGCTCTCCTGAGCTGCTTAAAATAAAAGTTTAAGTTAGGTTTTTTATTTTCAGTGAGTCCTGCTGGCAACAGGCTCACTGCTACGAGGGACTTAGGGGAGAGAAGTAAACTCACCTGCGTGCAGGATGGATTTGCTTCTTAGGCTACTGGACACCATTAGCTCCAGAGGGATCGAACACAGGCCCAGCCATGGAGTCCGGTCCCGGAGCCGTGCCGCCGACCCCCCTTGCAGATGCCGAAGTTGAAGAGGTTCAGAGGTCCAGAAACAGGCGGCAGAAGACTTTCAGTCTTCATAAGGTAGCGCACAGCACTGCAGCTGTGCGCCATTGTTGTCAGCACACTTCACCAACAGTCACCAACTGTCACTGAGGGTGCAGGGCGCTGGGGGGGGCGCCCTGGGCAGCAATATATAATACCTTTTTATGGCTAAAATACATCACATATAGCCCTTGAGGCTATATGGATGTATTTAACCCCTGCCAGATTTCACAAACTCCGGGAGAAGAGCCCGCCGAAAAGGGGGCGGGGCCTATTCTCCTCAGCACACGGCGCCATTTTCCTGCTCAGCTCTGCTGTGAGGAAGGCTCCCAGGCTCTCCCCTGCACTGCACTACAGAAACAGGGTTAAAACAGAGAGGGGGGGCACTTATTTGGCGATATGATTACATATATAAAAATGCTATAAGGGAAAACACTTGTATAAGGGGTTGTCCCTGTATAATTATAGCGTTTTTGGTGTGTGCTGGCAAACTCTCCCTCTGTCTCCCCAAAGGGCTAGTGGGGTCCTGTCCTCTATCAGAGCATTCCCTGTGTGTGTGCTGTGTGTCGGTACGTGTGTGTCGACATGTAGGAGGACGATGTTGGTGAGGAGGTGGAGCAAATTGCCTGTATTGGTGATGTCACTCTCTAGGGAGTCGACACTGGAATGGATGGCTTATTTAGGAATTACGTGATAATGTCAACATGCTGCAAGGTCGGTTGACGACATGAGACGGCCGGCAAACAAATTAGTACCTGTCCAGGCGTCTCAGACACCGTCAGGGGCTTGTAAAAACGCCCATTTACCTCAGTCGGTCGACACAGACACGGACACTGACTCCAGTGTCGACGGTGAAGAAACAAACGTATTTTCCTTTAGGGCCACACGTTTCATGTTAAGGGCAATGAAGGAGGTGTTACATATTTCTGATACTACAAGTACCACAAATAAGGGTATTATGTAGGGTGTGAATAAACTACTTGTAGTTTTTCCTGAATCAGATAAATTAAATGAAGTGTGTGATGATACGTGGGTTTCCTCCGATAGAAAATTATTGGCGGTATACCCTTTCCCGCCAGAAGTTAGGGCGAGTTGGGAAACACACCTTAGGGTGGATAAGGCGCTCACACGCTTATAAAAACAAGTGGCGTTACCGTCTCCAGATACGGCAGCCCTCAAGGAGCCAGCTGATAGGAAGCTGAAAAATATCCTAAAAGTATATACACACATACTGGTGTTATACTACGACCAGCAATCGCCTCAGCCTGGATGTGCAGCGCTGAGGGGGCTTGGTCGGATTTCCTGACTGAAAATATTGATACCCTTGACAGGGACAAGATTTTATTGACTATAGAGCATTTTAAGGATGCATTTCTATATATGCGAGATGCGCAGAGGGATATTTGCATTCTGGCATCAAGAGTAAATGTGATGTCCATATCTGCCAGACGAAGACACGACAGTGGTCAGGTGATGCAGATTCCAGACGGCACATGGAAGTATTGCCGTATAAAGGGGCGGTCCATCGGACCTGGTGGCCATGGCAACAGCTGAATAATCCACCTTTTGTTACCCCAAGTCACATCTCAGCAGAAAAGGACACAGTCTTTTCAGTCTCAGTTCTTTCGTCCCCATAAGGGCAGGCGGGCAAAAGGGCCAGTCATATCTGCCCAGGAGTAGAGGAAAGGGAAGAAGACTGCAGCAGGCAGCCCATTCCCAGGAACAGAAGCCCTCCACAGCTTCTGCCAAGTCCGCAGCATGACGCTGGGGCCGTACAAGCGGACTCAGGTGCGGTAGGGGGTCATCTCAAGAGTTTCAGCACGCAGTGGGCTCACTCACAAGTGGACTCCTGGATCCTACACGTAGTATCCCAGGTGTACATTGGAAATTCGAGACGTCTCCCCCTCACAAGTTCCTGAAGTCTGCTTTACCAACGTCTCCTTCCGACAGGGAGGCAGTATTGGGGAACAATTCACAGGCTGTATTCCCAGCAGGTGATAATCAAAGTACCCCTTCTACAACAAGGGAAGGGGTATTATTCCACACTATATTGTGGTACTGAAGCCAGACGGCTCGTGAGATCTGAAATATTTTGAACACTTACATACAAGCGTTCAAATCAAGATGGAGTCACTCAGAGCAGTGATAGCGAACCAGGAAGAAGGGGACGATATGGTGTCACTGGATATCAGGGACGCTTACCTACATGTCCAAATTTGCCCTTCTCACCAAGGGTACCTCAGGTTCGTGGTACAGAACTGTCACTATCAGTTCAGACGCTGCCGTTTGGATTGTCCACGGCACCCCGGGTCTTTACCAAGGTAATGGCCGAAATGATGATTCTTCTTAAAAGAAATATGGACGCTTTCCTGATAAGGGCAAGGTCCAGAGAACAGTTGGAGGTCGGAGTAGCACTATCTTAAGTAGTTCTACGACAGCACGAGTGGATTCTAAATATTCCAAAATCGCAGTTTTTTCCGACGACACGTCTACTGTTCCTAGGGATGATTCTGGACACAGTCCAGAAAAGGATGTTTTCTCCCGGAGAAGAAAGCCAGGGAGTTATCCGAGCTAGTCAGGAACCTCCTAAAACCAGGAGAAGTATCAGTGCATCATTGCACAAGGATCCTGTGAAAAATGGTGGTTTCTTACAAAGCGATCCCATTCGGTAGATTTCACGCAAGAACCTTTCCGTGGGATCTGCTGGAAAAATGGTCCGGATCGCATCTTCAGATGCATCAGCGGATAACCCTGTCTCCAAGGACAAGGGTGTTTCTTCTGCGGTGGCTGCAGAGTGCTCATCTATGAAAGGGCCGCAGATTCGGCATTCAGGACTGGGTCCTGGTGACCACGGATGCCAGCCTGAGTGGCTGGGGAGCAGTCACACAAGGAAAAAATTTCCAGAGAAGTGTGATCAAGTCTGGAGACTTCTCTCCACATAAATATACTGGAGCTAAGGGCAATTTACAATGTTCTAAGCTTAGCAAGACCTCTGCTTCAAGGTCAGCCGGTATTGATCCAGTGGGACAACATCACGGCAGTCGCCCACGTAAACAGACAGGGCGGCACAAGAAGCAGGAGGGAAATGGCAGAAACTGCAAGGATTCTTCGCTGGGCGAAAAATCATGTGATAACACTCTCAGCAGTGTTCATTCCGGGAGTGGAAAACTGGGAAGCAGACTTCCTCAGCAGGCATGACCTCCACCCGGGAGAGTGGGGACTTCATCGGGAAGTCTTCCACATGATTGTAAACCGTTGGGAAAAACCAAAGGTGGACATGATGGCGTCCCGCCTGAACAAAAAACTAGACAGATATTGGGCCAGGTCAAGGGACCCTCAGGCAATAGCGGTGGACGCTCTGGTAACACTGTGGGTGTACCAGTCAGAGTATGTGTTCCCTCCTATGCCTCTCATACCAAAAGTACTGAGAATCATAAGAGGGAGATGAGTAAGAACGATACTCGTGGTTCCGGATTGGCCAAGAAGGACTTGGTACCCGAAACTTCAAGAGATGTTCACGGAAGACCCGTAGCCTCTACCTTTAAGAAAGGACCTGCTCCAGCAGGGGCCTTGTCTGTTCCAAGACTTACCGCGGCCGCGTTTGACGGCATGGCGGTTGAACGCCGGATCCTGAAAGGGCATTCCAGATGAAGTCATCCCTACCCTGGTCGAAGACAGGAAGGATGTAACCGCAAAACATTTTCACCGCATTTGGCGAAGATATGTTGCGTGGTGTGAGGCCAAGAAGGCCCCTACAGAGGAATTCCAACTGGGTCGTTTCCTACATTTCCTGAAAACAGGACTGTCTATGGGCCTAAAATTAGGGTCCATTAAGGTTCAAATTTCGGCCCTGTCGAATTTCTTCCAGAAAGAACTGGCTTTAGTGCCTGACGTTCAGATGTTTGTAAAAGGGGTACTGCATATACAGCCTCCTTTTGTGCCCCAGTGGCACCTTGGGATCTCAATGTTGTTTTGAGTTTCCTAAAGTCACATTGGTTTGAACCACTCACCACTGTGGACTTAAAATATCTCACATGGAAGGTGACGATGCTATTAGCCCTGGCTTCAGCCAGGCGTGTGTCAGAATTGGCGGCTTTATCATATATAAAGCCCTTACTTAATTTTTCATTCTGACAGGGCAGAATTGAGGACTCGTCCTCAATTTCTCCTTAAGGTGTTTTCTGTTTTTCACATGAACCAACCTATTGTGGTACCTGCGGGTACTAGGGACTTGGAGGACTCCAAGTTACTTGACGTTGTCAGGGCCCTGAAAAATATGTTTCCAGGACGGCTGGAGTCAGAAAATCTGACTCGCTGTTTAGCCTGTATGCACCCAATAAGATGGGTGCTCCTGCTTCTAAGCAGACGATTGCTCGCTGGATTTGTAATACAATTCAGTTTACACATTCTGTGGCAGGCCTGCCACAGCCAAAATCTGTAAAAGCCCATTCCAAAAGGAAGGGGGCTCATCTTGGGCGACTGCCCGAGGGGTATCGGCTTTACAACTTTGCCGAGCAGTTACTTGGTCAGGGGCAAACACGTTTGCAAAATTCTACAAATTTGATACCCTGGCTGAGGAGGACATGGAGTTCTCTCATTCGGTGCTGCAGGGTCATCCGCACTCTCCCGCCCGTTTGGGAGCTTTGGTATAATCCCCATGGTCCTTACGGAGTCCCAGCATCCACTAGGACGTCAGAGAAAATAAGATTTTACTTACCGATAAATCTATTTCTCGTAGTCCGTAGTGGATGCTGGGCGCCCATCCCAAGTGCGGATTGTCTGCAATACTTGTACATAGTTATTGTTACAAAAATCGGGTTATTCTTGTTGTGAGCCGTCTTTTCAGAGGCTCCTTCGTTGTTATCATACTGTTAACTGGGTTCAGATCACAGGTTGTACGGTGTGATTGGTGTGGCTGGTATGAGTCTTACCCGGGATTCAATATCCTTCCTTATTATGCACGCTCGTCCGGGCACAGTATCCTAACTGAGGCTTGGAGGAGGGTCATAGGGGGAGGAGCCAGTGCACACCACCTGATCCTAAAGCTTTTATTATTGTGCCCTGTCTCCTGCGGAGCCGCTATATCCCCATGGTCCTTACGGAGTCCCAGCATCCACTACGGACTACGAGAAATAGATTTATCGGTAAGTAAAATCTTATTATTTTCTGGTTATGTGTCCACGCGTACGTTGGATAGACCTGCCATTACATGCGCATGGGGGAGTATTAGTATTCAAAAATTGGTCGGATGCCTTGTCATCCAATATAGATATCCTCCTTACGTTGGGTCATATCAAGAACACTGCAGCATACTTTCGTGCGACTGCAAGAGATATAGGTCTATTGGGTTCACAGGCCAATTCCATGGCGGTCTCGGTTAGGAGGGCGTTGTGGATTCACCAATGTAATGCTAATGCTGACTCCGAGAAGAAATAGAGTCTCTGCCCTATGAAGGTGAAGCCTGGTTTGGTGAGGGCCTAGTTAATTTGATCTCAACAGCTGCCGCTGGTAGGTCGTCTTGTCCTATGTTCCCTCACAACAGATGATGACGCATCATTGTCGGATGCAGTCATCTCGGCTCAATAGATACAGATTCCCTTTTTCTTTGCAGATAGAGGAGGGAGAATAGGGAAGAGGTCCGCAACCTCTTCATGATCACAGGAGCAGACATCATCCTCTATTCTGCCACATCCACCGCATGACGCTGGGACTCTCTTGCGGAGTCCACACCGGTGGGGCCACATCTAAAAACTCTTCAGTCAGTCCTGGAATGGACCTGGACCCGTGGGTTTTACGAATAGTGTAGGGTACATACTGGAGTTTCCAGACGTTTCCCCTCCCCAATTTTTCAAATTAAAGATTCTCCTCCGGACGGGGAGGTAGTATGCGACACAATACTAAGGTTGTATTAGGATCAGGTCATTGACCTGGTTTTCCCCTGTCACAACAGGGAGAAGGTTTTTATTCAAGCCTCTTCGTGGTCCAGACGGCTCGGTCAGACCAATCCTAAATCTGAAATCCCTCATTTTCTATTAAAGAAATTCAAATCCAAGATTGAATCTCTCAGGGCAGTGATCTCCAATCTAAAAAAAAATAAAAAATTTCCATAAAGAACCTCCGCATTAGGCTTGCCTGAGCTTTGCAATTCAGGGGTGTTATTACCAATTTCAGACGTTGCCATGGGTCTGTCCACGGCTCCAAGGATTTTCACCAGGGTGATGGTGGTAATGATGCTTCTCCGTCACTAGTAAGGAGTCACAGTTATCCCGTACTGGGACGGTCCCCTGATAACGGCGAGTTCAAGGAACCAGTTGGTGCAAAACGTTGCAGTCTCCCTAACAGTTCTTCAACAACAGGGTTAGCTCCTGAACTTGCCAGAATCACTGTTGGTCCGTACGACGCGGTTGTCTGTTTTGGGAATAAGACTAGACACAGAACTACAAGGAGTTTTGTTCTTCCAGTGGAAAAGGCTCTGGAGATCCAGAGTCTGGTCAAACAAATTCCGAGACCAGCAAGAGTGTCACTTCATCAATACATTCAGTTGCTGGAAAAGATGGTTGCGGCCTACGAGGCCACTCAATTTGGCAGGTTCAATGCCAGGGTGTTACAGAGGGACCTGTTGGACAAGGGGTCCGGTTCCCACCTACACTTACACCGGAGGATAATCCTGTCTTCCAAGACCAGAATCTCACTCCTGTGGTGGCTGCGCAGTTCTCACCTCCTAGAGGGGCGCAGGGTCGGGATCCAGGACTGGATCCTAGTGACCACGGATGCAAGCCTCCGAAGCTTGTGGGCAGTCACTCAAAAGGAAAACTTCCAAGGAAGGTGGTCAAGTTAGGAAACTGATCACCACATTAACGGTCTAGAGTTAAGGGCCGTTTACAACGATTTTCTACAATGAAAAACAGAACAGCAATGGCAGAAGCCACAAGGATTTTCTGCGGGGTGGAAAAACATACAAGCGTTTTGTCAGTAATGTTCGTTCCAGGAGTGGACGACTGGGAAGCAGACTTCCTCAGCAGACGATCTCCATCCAGGAGAGGGGATACCTCTTCCAAGTAGTCTTCGAAGACATGTCATTGGGATTTCTTCAAGTAGGAATGATGTCATCTCGTCTCAACAAGAAGCTTCAGAGTTCCAGGTCAAGGGGCCCTTAAACAGGAACAGTGAAGGCACTGGTGACACCGTGGGTGTTTTCAGTCGGTATATGTATTCCCTACGTTTTCTCTCGTTCCAAAAAGTTCTGGGTTCATAAAAAGGAAATTCGGGCGAGCCTCATGGTCCCAGACTGGCCAAGGAGAGCTTGGTATCCAGATCTCAGGAATTACTCATAGGAGATCCCTGGCCTTTTCCTTTGCGCGAGGACCTTTGGCGGCAGGGGCCATGCGTGTACTAGGACTTACCGCGGCTACGTTTGACGACATGGTGGTTGAACACCAGATCTTAGTCCGTAAGGGTAGTTCCCACACTTATTCAGATTAGAAAAGGGGTAACGTCTAAGCATTATTACCGTTTTGGGGAAAATAAGTTTCTTGGTGTGAATCCAAGAAGACGCCTACGGTAGAGTTTTCAGCAATCAAAATTGGCCTTATCGGTTTTCTTTCAGAATCAATTGGACTCCCTTTCAGAAGTTCAGACTGTCGTGAAGAGAGTGTTGCACATCCAACCTCATTTTGTGCCCCAGTGGCACCAGGGGATCTTAATGGGGTGTTGCAGTTCCTTCAATCACATTGGTTCGAACCTTTACGTAAGGCGGACTGAATCTCCTCACTGGTAAAGTGGTCATCAGGTTGGCCTTGGCATACACAAGGCGAGTGTCTGAGTTAGCGGTCTGACCTCACAAGAGACCTTATTTGATCTTCCATGAAGATAGAGCAGAGTTGGAAACTCGTCAATAATTTCTACCGAAGGTGGTTTCTTCTTTCCACATATACCAACCTATGGTGGTGCCTGTGGCTATGGACGCCTTCGCTGAATAAAGTCTCTGCATGTGGTCAGAGTTTTGAAAATTTATGGCGCCAGGACGGCTCCGTTTAGGAACACAGCCTCTGTTTGTCCTGTTTGCTCCCAGCAAGATTGGGTGTCCTGCTTCCAAGCAGACAGTTGCGCGCTGGATCTGTGGTATGATTCAGTATGCTCATCTCACGGCAGGATTGCCGTTACCGAAATAGGTGAAGGCCCATTCTACTAGAAAGGTGGGTTCGTCCGGGGCGGTTGACCGGGGAGTCTCGGCATTGCAACTTTGCCGAGCAGCTATCTAGAAAAAAAATTGGGCTATGTTTTACAGTTTTAATACCTTCGCCGAGGTTGACCTCACGTTTGGTCATTCAGGTACTGCAGAGTCGTCCGCACTCTCCCGCCCGTTCTAGCGCTTTGGTATAACCCCATGGTTCTTGAAGTGACCCCAGCATCCTCTAGGACGTATGAGAAAATAGGATTTTAATACCTACCGGTAAATCCTTTTCTCTTAGTCCGTAGAGGATGCTGGGCGCCCGTCCCAGTGCGTACTCTATCTGCAGTTATTGGTTGTGGTTACACACAGGTTGTGTTACATTTTGCATATGGCTGCAAATTCTTCATGCCGTTGGCTTGTGTTCTGTTGAATGCCACGTTCTGCGGCATGCTTGAGGTGTGAGCTGGTAAGATGCTCACCGTGGTTTAACAATAAATCCTTTCCTAGAAATGTCTGTCTCCCTGGGCACAATTCCTTAAACTGGAGTCTGGAGGAGGGGCATAGAGGGAGGAGCCAGGTCACACCATTTGAAAGTCTGAAAGTGCCCATGTCTCCTGCGGATCCCGTCTATAGCCCATGGTTCTTGAACTGACCCCAGCATCCTCTACGGACTAAGAGAAAAGGATTTACCGTTAGGTGTTAAAATCCTATTTATTTATTTTTTGTGGCTTTAATAGATATCTTAAATGCACTGACAAATTCGCTACAACAACTTCCTGCTGGTGTCGCAACAACAGTTACCTTCATGTAAACAGTGGTGTTATGGCGGGCGCCAACTGGATGTAATAGCAGATCCATACTAACAATCCACGGCTGTGGCCGGAGCATGGGGAGAAGGTAAGGCATCTGTATCCGGTTAGCGGTCGTCCACCTTGGGTGCACCAGCGCTAGACCTCAAGGATCATAGGTGCTGGGGATTAATGAGACTGCGATCCCTGGTGGGGATTTCAGCAGTAGGGAGTAAGGCGCTCCCCCAGTCACCCCTCCCCCCCAGTTCATGACCAGTTTCCCGTCATGAACTGCATTACCCGCTTCCGTCTGAGACGCATTGAGTATAAGTATAACGTGGTGCTTTTGTAGTCGCTATGCGGCTGTGTTTACTAGTGCGTCTGTTATTGATAGCCGTTTTTCAGTGGCAATATTGAATATGGAAGCCGGGTTCTAGTCTACCTGTATCCCGGTCTCCGGAGGCAGGTGATACAGCACTGATTTCCTACCTACCTCTGTGTATTGCGTAGTTGAATTACTGCCTTATGCAAATGAGAATCAGTGTACATATATTGCTGTATTATTCAATGAGCGTCTAAATACACTAGTCTCCCTGTATCCCGCTCCCTGGAGCTAGGTAATACAGTATTATGTTTCCTACCTACCTTAGGGTATTGTGTAGTTGAAAATATGCCCATTTTGCTTATATATTCTCATGCATTGTATGTGACTGTTATGCTAGTGCTGCTGTCTGACTTTAAAAACCTTTTTTTCTATCCGACTTTCTTTCTACCCTTTACTTGTTTCAGGACCCTCAATGCTGCTGCAAGCAGGGTAGGTTCTGATTGTCCTTCACTTAAAATATACATAAATGGAGGCTGTCACATTTACTGCGTATTGTTACACTGTTGTGTGAGTAATATATTTCCTCTCGAGACAAGGGTAACGATGCAATGTACGCACCCACTTTATTATCATGTCTGTCCTGTAAAGCAGGGTTAACCTCTCAGGGCTTGGTGCAGGACGGGTTGTGTGCTAACTGTTATAAGTTCATGAGTAGCCTCAAGCTTGGGAAACAGCCAGCCTTAGGCCAGGAACCTGATATAGCACAAGAACCCGGTTGGGCATCTTTTGCGCAGGTTTTAGTGAACATAGCGGATCGCTTAGCGGTTCTTGCTAGATCTCCAGGTTTGGGGTAACCACAAAACCCTTCTGAATTTATGCAACAGGCCCCATGGATGAATGTGCTGTCACACTCAGTCCAAGATTTGGCCCAGACCTCAGCTTCCTTTCAGCAATTGTTACAGGCAGACAGGCCCACGGATTTGAAACCAGACAGATGGGGGTGCCACCTTCACTAGCTACACAGTTGTCAGAATCCGAGAATACTTCAGATGAAGTTGAATCCTCTCTCCCTGAGTCTGCCTCAAGAGAAGAGGAACACCATACCTCAGTAGATATACCGGAGTTAATTTGTGCAGTAAAATCTATATTGTCAAGGGAAGATGTGGTAAAGCCTGTACTAAAGGCTAAAGCTCAAATCTTTAAACGTCCAAAAATGGTAAAAACTTAATTTCTCTGACGTCCTAGTGGATGCTGGGACTCCGTAAGGACCATGGGGATATAGCGGCTCCGCAGGAGACAGGGCACAATAATAAAAGCTTTAGGATCAGGTGGTGTGCACTGGCTCCTCCCCCTATGACCCTCCTCCAAGCCTCAGTTAGATTTTTGTGCCCGACGAGAAGGGTGCAATCTAGGTGGCTCTCCTGAGCTGCTTAGAATAAAAGTTTAAGTTAGGTTTTTTATTTTCAGTGAGTCCTGCTGGCAACAGGCTCACTGCTACGAGGGACTTAGGGGAGAGAAGTAAACTCACCTGCGTGCAGGATGGATTTGCTTCTTAGGCTACTGGACACCATTAGCTCCAGAGGGATCGAACACAGGCCCAGCCATGGAGTCCGGTCCCGGAGCCGTGCCGCCGACCCCCCTTGCAGATGCCGAAGTTGAAGAGGTCCAGAAACAGGCGGCAGAAGACTTTCAGTCTTCATAAGGTAGCGCACAGCACTGCAGCTGTGCGCCATTGTTGTCAGCACACTTCACCAACAGTCACCAACTGTCACTGAGGGTGCAGGGCGCTGGGGGGGGCGCCCTGGGCAGCAATGTATAATACCTTTTTATGGCTAAAATACATCACATATAGCCCTTGAGGCTATATGGATGTATTTAACCCCTGCCAGATCTTACAAACTCCGGGAGAAGAGCCCGCCGAAAAGGGGGCGGGGCCTATTCTCCTCAGCACACGGCGCCATTTTCCTGCTCAGCTCTGCTGTGAGGAAGGCTCCCAGGCTCTCCCCTGCACTGCACTACAGAAACAGGGCTAAAACAGAGAGGGGGGGCACTTATTTGGCGATATGATTACATATATAAAAATGCTATAAGGGAAAACACTTGTATAAGGGGTTGTCCCTGTATAATTATAGCGTTTTTGGTGTGTGCTGGCAAACTCTCCCTCTGTCTCCCCAAAGGGCTAGTGGGGTCCTGTCCTCTATCAGAGCATTCCCTGTGTGTGTGCTGTGTGTCGGTACGTGTGTGTCGACATGTAGGAGGACGATGTTGGTGAGGAGGCGGAGCAAATTGCCTGTATTGGTGATGTCACTCTCTAGGGAGTCGACACTGGAATGGATGGCTTATTTAGGAATTACGTGATAATGTCAACACGCTGCAAGGTCGGTTGACGACATGAGACGGCCGGTAAACAAATTAGTACCTGTCCAGGCGTCTCAGACACCGTCAGGGGCTTGTAAAAACGCCCATTTACCTCAGTCGGTCGACACAGACACGGACTCCAGTGTCGACGGTGAAGAAACAAACGTATTTTCCTTTAGGGCCACACGTTACATGTTAAGGGCAATGAAGGAGGTGTTACATATTTCTGATACTACAAGTACCACAAATAAGGGTATTATGTAGGGTGTGAATAAACTACCTGTAGTTTTTCCTGAATCAGATAAATTAAATGAAGTGTGTGATGATATGTGGGTTTCCTCCGATAGAAAATTATTGGCGGTATACCTTTTCCCGCCAGAAGTTAGGGCGAGTTGGGAAACACACCTTAGGGTGGATAAGGCGCTCACACGCTTATAAAAACAAGTGGCGTTACCGTCTCCAGATACGGCAGCCCTCAAGGAGCCAGCTGATAGGAAGCTGAAAAATATCCTAAAAGTATATACACACATACTGGTGTTATACTACGACAAGCAATCGCCTCAGTCTGGATGTGCAGCGCTGAGGGGGCTTGGTCGGATTTCCTGACTGAAAATATTGATACCCTTGACAGGGACAAGATTTTATTTACTATAGAGCATTTTAAGGATGCATTTCTATATATGCGAGATGCGCAGAGGGATATTTGCATTCTGGCATCAAGAGTAAATGTGATGTCCATATCTGCCAGACGAAGACACGACAGTGGTCAGGTGATGCAGATTCCAGACGGCACATGGAAGTATTGCCGTATAAAGGGGCGGTCCATCGGACCTGGTGGCCATGGCAACAGCTGAAAAATCCACCTTTTGTTACCCCAAGTCACATCTCAGCAGAAAAGGACACAGTCTTTTCAGTCTCAGTCCTTTCGTTCCCATAAGGGCAGGCGGGCAAAAGGGCCAGTCATATCTGCCCAGGGTAGAGGAAAGGGAAGAAGACTGCAGCAGGCAGCCCATTCCCAGGAACAGAAGCCCTCCACAGCTTCTGCCAAGTCCGCAGCATGACGCTGGGGCCGTACAAGCGGACTCAGGTGCGGTAGGGGGTCATCTCAAGAGTTTCAGCACGCAGTGGGCTCACTCACAAGTGGACTCCTGGATCCTACACGTAGTATCCCAGGTGTACATTGGAAATTCGAGACGTCTCCCCCTCACAAGTTCCTGAAGTCTGCTTTACCAACGTCTCCCTCCGACAGGGAGGCAGTATTGGGAACAATTCACAGGCTGTATTCCCAGCAGGTGATAATCAAAGTACCCCTTCTACAACAAGGGAAGGGGTATTATTCCACACTATATTGTGGTACTGAAGCCAGACGGCTCGGTGAGATCTGAAATATTTGAACACTTACATACAAGCGTTCAAATCAAGATGGAGTCACTCAGAGCAGTGATAGCGAACCAGGAAGAAGGGGACGATATGGTGTCACTGGATATCAGGGACGCTTACCTACATGTCCAAATTTGCCCTTCTCACCAAGGGTACCTCATGTTCGTGGTACAGAACTGTCACTATCAGTTCAGACGCTGCCGTTTGGATTGTCCACGGCACCCCGGGTCTTTACCAAGGTAATGGCCGAAATGATGATTCTTCTTAAAAGAAATATGGACGCTTTCCTGATAAGGGCAAGGTCCAGAGAACAGTTGGAGGTCGGAGTAGCACTATCTTAAGTAGTTCTACGACAGCACGAGTGGATTCTAAATATTCCAAAATCGCAGTTTTTTTCCGACGACACGTCTACTGTTCCTAGGGATGATTCTGGACACAGTCCAGAAAAGGATGTTTTCTCCCGGAGAAGAAAGCCAGGGAGTTATCCGAGCTAGTCAGGAACCTCCTAAAACCAGGAAAAGTATCAGTGCATCATTGCACAAGGATCCTGTGAAAAGTGGTGGTTTCTTACAAAGCGATCCCATTCGGTAGATTTCACGCAAGAACCTTTCCGTGGGATCTGCTGGAAAAATGGTCCGGATCGCATCTTCAGATGCATCAGCGGATAACCCTGTCTCCAAGGACAAGGGTGTTTCTTCTGCGGTGGCTGCAGAGTGCTCATCTATGAAAGGGCCGCAGATTCGGCATTCAGGACTGGGTCCTGGTGACCACGGATGCCAGCCTGAGTGGCTGGGGAGCAGTCACACAAGGAAAAAATTTCCAGAGAGTGTGATCAAGTCTGGAGACTTCTCTCCACATAAATATACTGGAGCTAAGGGCAATTTACAATGCTCTAAGCTTAGCAAGACCTCTGCTTCAAGGTCAGCCGGTATTGATCCAGTGGGACAACATCACGGCAGTCGCCCACGTAAACAGACAGGGCGGCACAAGAAGCAGGAGGGAAATGGCAGAAATTGCAAGGATTCTTCGCTGGGCGAAAAATCATGTGATAACACTCTCAGCAGTGTTCATTCCGGGAGTGGAAAACTGGGAAGCAGACTTCCTCAGCAGGCATGACCTCCACCCGGGAGAGTGGGGACTTCATCGGGAAGTCTTCCACATGATTGTAAACCGTTGGGAAAAACCAAAGGTGGACATGATGGCGTCCCGCCTGAACAAAAAACTAGACAGATATTGCGCCAGGTCAAGGGACCCTCAGGCAATAGCGGTGGACGCTCTGGTAACACTGTGGGTGTACCAGTCAGAGTATGTGTTCCCTCCTATGCCTCTCATACCAAAAGTACTGAGAATCATAAGAGGGAGATGAGTAAGAACGATACTCGTGGTTCCGGATTGGCCAAGAAGGACTTGGTACCCGAAACTTCAAGAGATGTTCACGGAAGACCCGTGGCCTCTACCTTTAAGAAAGGACCTGCTCCAGCAGGGGCCTTGTCTGTTCCAAGACTTACCGCGGCCGCGTTTGACGGCATGGCGGTTGAACGCCGGATCCTGAAAGGGCAATCCAGATGAAGTCATCCCTACCCTGGTCGAAGACAGGAAGGATGTAACCGCAAAACATTTTCACCGCATTTGGCGAAGATATGTTGCGTGGTGTGAGGCCAAGAAGGCCCCTACAGAGGAATTCCAACTGGGTCGTTTCCTACATTTCCTGAAAACAGGACTGTCTATGGGCCTAAAATTAGGGTCCATTAAGGTTCAAATTTCGGCCCTGTCGAATTTCTTCCAGAAAGAACTGGCTTTAGTGCCTGACGTTCAGATGTTTGTAAAAGGGGTACTGCATATACAGCCTCCTTTTGTGCCCCAGTGGCACCTTGGGATCTCAATGTTGTTTTGAGTTTCCTAAAGTCACATTGGTTTGAACCACTCACCACTGTGGACTTAGCATCGTCACCTTCCATGTGAGATATTTTATTAGCCCTGGCTTCAGCCAGGCGTGTGTCAGAATTGGCGGCTTTATCATATATAAAGCCCTTACTTAATTTTTCATTCTGACAGGGCAGAATTGAGGACTCGTCCTCAATTTCTCCTTAAGGTGTTTTCTGTTTTTCACATGAACCAACCTATTGTGGTACCTGCGGGTACTAGGGACTTGGAGGACTCCAAGTTACTTGACGTTGTAAGGGCCCTGAAAAATATGTTTCCAGGACGGCTGGAGTCAGAAAATCTGACTCGCTGTTTAGCCTGTATGCACCCAACAAGATGGGTGCTCCTGCTTCTAAGCAGACGATTGCTCGCGGGATTTGTAATGCAATTCAGTTTATACATTCTGTGGCAGGCCTGCCACAGCCAAAATCTGTAAAAGCCCATTCCAAAAGGAAGGGGGCTCATCTTGGGCGACTGCCCGAGGGGTCTCGGCTTTACAACTTTGCCGAGCAGTTACTTGGTCAGGGGCAAACACGTTTGCAAAATTCTACAAATTTGATACCCTGGCTGAGGAGGACATGGAGTTCTCTCATTCGGTGCTGCAGGGTCATCCGCACTCTCCCGCCCGTTTGGGAGCTTTGGTATAATCCCCATGGTCCTTACGGAGTCCCAGCATCCACTAGGACGTCAGAGAAAATAAGATTTTACTTACCGATAAATCTATTTCTCGTAGTCCGTAGTGGATGCTGGGCGCCCATCCCAAGTGCGGATTGTCTGCAATACTTGTACATAGTTATTGTTACAAAAATCGGGTTATTCTTGTTGTGAGCCGTCTTTTCAGAGGCTCCTTCGTTGTTATCATACTGTTAACTGGGTTCAGATCACAGGTTGTACGGTGTGATTGGTGTAGCTGGTATGAGTCTTACCCGGGTTTCAATATCCTTCCTTATTATGCACGCTCGTCCGGGCACAGTATCCTAACTGAGGCTTGGAGGAGGGTCATAGGGGGAGGAGCCAGTGCACACCACCTGATCCTAAAGCTTTTATTATTGTGCCCTGTCTCCTGCGGAGCCGCTATATCCCCATGGTCCTTACGGAGTCCCAGCATCCACTACGGACTACGAGAAATAGATTTATCGGTAAGTAAAATCTTATTTTATCAACACGGATCAGCTGACGGAAATTATACAAGAGGCATACACCCAGTAAGAAGTTTAAAATACCAAAGAAATTGTTTTTTTACTATCCTCACCGACCTGTGGACTATGTTAAAAGGGAAGTCCCTCCCAAGGTAGATGCTCGCATAGTGCGACTGGTGCGCAAATCTACACTACCTCTCTGCCTTCAACATCGTTAAATTATACGATTGACAGATTGATAGTTCTCTTAAGACGGTATTCTCCCTAACAGTGGCAAGTACAAGACCAGTAATCGCCACAGCATGGGTGGCAAAACCTGTAATAGGCTGGGCAGAAGCCCTGGAAAGTGATATCTCTATGCATGGAACGAGAGAACAGTTATCCCATATAGCTAATAATAAGCATGCAGCTGCATAGATGGAAGAAACAGCCCTAGACATGGGTAAGTTAGCTTCTCAAGCTTCAGCTTCCCCAGTAGCAGCTCGTAGAGCAGTATGGCTACTTTCGTGGAAGGCTGATACGGAATCCAAATAGGTATTGGAGTCCTTACCTTTGGAAATATTCTGTTTTGAACAGTGTTGGACAATATCCTAATGTCTGAAACAAACGCAAAAAAACTGGGTTTCCATCGACATCTAAAATCAAAACCTAAATTTCCTGCTTTTTGGACCTTTCTGCCACAAGGTAAAGCAAAAGGAAAGGCATATATCAAAGAGTCTCAAACAAGTAAAGCTGTCAAGTCCAGAGCCAAACAGGCTTGGTAGGCTAGGCGCCCGACTTCGAAACCAGAAGACAAGTCTTCTCCCTGACGGCACGGGCCTCCACCCGGGGAATCCTAGGGTGGGAGTCCGACTTCTTCTTCTTTAATTTGGACAGGTCTGGCAGCAGTCCACCACAAATACCTGGGTGCAAGATGCAGTGTATCACGGGTACGCTTTTTCCTTCAAAAAACGCCCCCCCCCCCAAAAAAAAACAAAAACAAAACACAATTATTTTGTACCAGTCCACCGCCAGGTACAACAAAGACAACAAAGGACAGGGCTTTACTAGAGGCAGTTCAGAAGTTGCTACACTCAGGAGTGATAATACCAGTTCCTTCAGCGGTGTTCCTGGTTCAGAAACCAAATGGGTCTCACCGACCCATTCTCAATCTCTGAACAAACCTATTTGGGTGCCTCTATTTGCATATGGAAGCATTACGAACCGTTATCCTGGCTATGGAGCCGAGGGATTTCATGGTGTCATCCAAGGTGCATATCTACCTGTACCAATAGCACCTGCTCATCAGTGCTATCTCAGGTTCGCAATCCTCCAACAGCATTTTCACTTTTAGGCTCTACCCTTTGGGCTTGCCACAGCTCCAAGGGTAGTTAACAAAATTATGGTGGCGATGGCAGCACACCTACGTCTAAAATATAGGGGGTAATTCTGAGTTGATTGCAGCAGGAACTTTGTTAGCAGTTGGGCAAAACCATGTGCACTGCAGGGGAGGCAGATATAACATGTGCAGAGAGAGTTAGATTTGGGTGGATTATTTTGTTTCTGTGCAGGGTAAATACTGTCTGCTTTATTTTTACCCTGCAATTTAGATTGCAGATTGAACACCCCCCACCCAAATCTAACTCTCTCTGCACATGTTATATCTGCCTCCCCTGCAGTGCACATGGTCTTGCCCAACTGCTAACAAAGTTCCTGCTGCGATCAACTCAGAATTACCCCCCATAGTCCCCTGACAAAATTTAAAATAAACTGTTAAATATCAGTATAAAGTTGAGCGGCAGTGATAGTGGGAGTAGTAATCCTGTATTAAAGTCCTATACTAGTCGGTAATGGTATGATCTAGTGGCACCTACGTGTGTTAGCTTACTTAACCTGAATGGTCTGTGCACTAGCATTACAGCATTCTATTTAATGATTATGGTCCTTGTCCGAAAGGGGGTATCACATAGAATGATACAAGGGATGGCCAGTCACAGGATACAGATAAGAGTGACAGGATGAATCTGCTGTCATTGTTACACCGGAGTGTCTCCAAAGCTCCGACCTACTACACTGGATATTCCCAGGTGGTCTCCCGCCTGGTACTGACTCGGCCCTAATACTGTATAGCTTCCAAGATCGGACGAGATTGGGCACATGCAGTATGGTGTGGTAGTAGGTCAAGGAGTCCCTAATAAACTTTTTTCTCCAGAATCATTGATGAGATTTCATAGAAAGTATATGGAAGGTATAAAGTGGGATCTGCTGTTGTGTTAGACAGTAAACTGTGCCTACCAGTTGAAAAACTGCCGTAGGTGGAGAGTATACTGAATCACCAATGAGAGTCCCTGAAGGGTAGGCAAGGGGATGGATATAGGGAGACGAGGCTTGTAGGTAATAGGAGATATCTTATTGCAATTCTGACCACTTCTAAGCCTGTATTGATTTAGCTGTGTTTTGTTAATTTGGACAGAGACAATCCGTTCAGTATTTCTGTACCGCTGTTGTACCAGTTAAATGATAAAGTAGGGCTATGTGGCCTGGTCAAGAGGTGGCCAAAAAGCTGGTTACAGTCACAAGACTATGAGCTGTACAGGCAGAAGCCTATAATCATAAAAATGGTAACAGGTTGGTAGAAGCCTGCTATCAGCTCTGCTCTTGAGAGATCCAGGACAAAGTGGTTAAGAAGGCTGGTTGCCAGATGTTAATTTGTTACTAGGATAGTAAGAAGCTGTCATGTAGAGATACAATAACAATATCAATCGGATACATTTCTCCAACAGAGTACTGCATAAGCAACA
Source organism: Pseudophryne corroboree (assembly GCF_028390025.1). NCBI lineage: Eukaryota > Metazoa > Chordata > Amphibia > Anura > Myobatrachidae > Pseudophryne > Pseudophryne corroboree. The sequence goes on along the minus strand of NC_086452.1, from coordinate 289,755,391 downwards.
TATGGCTATTCACACAAAGAAACACATGTATAATCATGCCACAGCACCCATTACACAGTCCTATTAATTACTCAGATGATACATGAGTCAAAGGAGTCAGGAAGGGGTTAATAGTCATATTGAATGATATACCTACAAGCTTTATACTGATATCAGTATATTTTAATTTTCTAAGGGGACTATATTTTAAATGCATTGAATAAAAGTGAAGTTTTATATCACAACAATAATACAGACTATACATGTCTTTCCCTTAAGAGTGCACCAACAAAAAGTCTTCTTTTTTCTCCTTTGTTGTATCACTAGTTGTACATTGACTTTTGGTGTACCACCAGCTGCATAAATAGTGGCTAATAAGTCACACAATTTAGCGAATGCTGGTCTTTTTCCTATCCAATTTATTCAGACTGGTGTGGAGTCACACCTACTTTTTATGAGCTCGCCTACGTCATCAGGGATTAAGAATTTTCCCACATCTAGACGACCTGCTAATTCTGGCACAATCCCAGGAAACTTTTCACTGCATCTACAAGTGACAGTACCCTGCCTACAGGCCAGGGAAGTGCAGTCAGGGGAGGCAGTGCCTCCCCTGTCATTACTGATTAAAATAATTTCTCTGACGTCCTAGTGGATGCTGGGAACTCCGTAAGGACCATGGGGAATAGCGGGCTCCGAAGGAGACTGGGCACTCTAAGAAAGAATTAGAACTACCTGGTGTGCACTGGCTCCTCCCTCTATGCCCCTCCTCCAGACCTCAGTTAGAATCTGTGCCCGGCTCGAGCTGGATGCACACTAGGGGCTCTCCTGAGCTTCTAGAAAAGAAAGTATATTTAGGTTTTTTATTTTCAGAGAGATCTGCTGGCAACAGACTCACTGCTACGAGGGACTTAGGGGAGAGAAGCGAACCTACCTGCTTGCAGCTAGCTTGGGCTTCTAGGCTACTGGACACCATTAGCTCCAGAGGGATCGAACACAGGCCCAGCCTCGGTCGTCCGGAGCCGCGCCGCCGTCCCCCTTGCAGAGCCAGAAGCAAGAAGAACGTCCAGGAAATCGGCGGCTGAAGACTCCGGTCTTCATTAAGGTAGCGCACAGCACTGCAGCTGTGCGCCATTGCTCCCCATGCACACCTCACACTCCGGTCACTGATGGGTGCAGGGCGCTGGGGGGGGGGGCGCCCTGGGCTGCAATAAGATTACCTTACATTGGCAAAAAATACACATAATATAGTCATTAAGACTATATATGTGTAAAATCCCCTGCCATATATCCATAAAAAAAGCGGGAGAAGTCCGCCGTGAAGGGGGCGGGGCTATCTCCCTCAGCACACTGGCGCCATTTCCTCTCACAGCTCCGCTGGAAGGACGCTCCCCAGGCTCTCCCCTGCAGTTTCCAGGCTCAATAGGGTAAAAAAGAGAGGGGGGGCACTAAATTTAGGCGCAAATACTATATATATAGCTGCTATAGATTAATTAAGTGCAGTCTAGCAAGGAGAATGATTGACTCAATGAAGCTTGACCTTTTTTATAAAGAAAAATATTTTATAAAACAGTTAATGACACAGAGCAAAGTATATAAGACAAACAGTACATATATATAACAGTATAAAAACCGGAGGTTTTCACCTCTTGCAAGTGTAAACAGAAACACTGTATCTAACTTTTATGAACGTGCTGTTTAAACAGCATACAATGTATCTAAAATGCAGATCAGATATCTTAAGTGAAGGAGGCTCTTTACAGAGAGCAAGAATTGATTCTGACACTGGCGTCCCAGTGTGGAATCATATAAAATGTCCACAGATGGCTCCACAATATAAAATTATTAGAAGCAAAGCAAACAGTAATAATTACCCCCGTGCTGATTCCTGAGATGTAATGCAGAGTCCTGTATGCATTTGCACGAGGAGAATGTAAAGATTTGTAGTTGCTGCCACAATGGTAATTAGAGGACAGACTTGCTGGAATACTTATTCTCCGTTGTAATAGCCGTCAGTTGACCATCAAATGATGACATATAGGGAGTTTCCCAGCAAGGGACGTGATCCGTATGGCTATCGGTAACAGCATGAAACGGCAAAGCCGTTGATGGCTGGCGCCGCACTGGTCTCACAGCGGAGATCCGTCTATATCCAGCTGATCGCAGCGGGATTCTGATGTAGAAATGCCATTAGCAACTGGACTCCCCTTTCTACGAGTTCAGTGCAGTGGATATCTGTTACTCCACAGACGGGCTCCTACCATCTCGGTCCTGATACTCCGGTTCCGTCCACATCTAAGCCAAGTGACCTACAGGAATCATACCTCCGCAGTGAGGTTAAAGGGAGTCCAGTTGCTAACGGCATTTCTACATCAGAATCCCGCTGCGATCAGCTGGATATAGACGGATCTCCGCTGTGAGACCAGTGCGGCGCCAGCCATCAGCGGCTTTGCCGTTTCATGCTGTTACCGATAGCCATACGGATCACGTCCCTTGCTGGGAAACTCCCTATATGTCATCATCTGATGGTCAACTGACGGCTATTACAACGGAGAATAAGTATTCCAGCAAGTCTGTCCTCTAATTACCATTGTGGCAGCAACTACAAATCTTTACATTCTCCTCGTGCAAATGCATACAGGACTCTGCATTACATCTCAGGAATCAGCACGGGGGTAATTATTACTGTTTGCTTTGCTTCTAATAATTTTATATTGTGGAGCCATCTGTGGACATTTTATATGATTCCACACTGGGACGCCAGTGTCAGAATCAATTGTTGCTCTCTGTAAAGAGCCTCCTTCACTTAAGATATCTGATCTGCATTTTAGATACATTGTATGCTGTTTAAACAGCACGTTCATAAAAGTTAGATACAGTGTTTCTGTTTACACTTGCAAGAGGTGAAAACCTCCGGTTTTTATACTGTTATATATATGTACTGTTTGTCTTATATACTTTGTTCTGTGTCATTAACTGTTTTATAAAATATTTTTCTTTATAAAAAAGGTCAAGCTTCATTGAGTTAATCATTCTCCTTGCTAGACTGCACTTAATTAATCAATTAATTAATTCCAAGTGATTTTTGGTGCGCAGAGCATTTCTTCCTTCTTTGTACTTCAATTAGTTGTTCAGCCTAACCAGCTGTTTTGCTCAGCAGCCCTAAAGGTCACGATTTTTACTGATCACCATCTGGTAAATTATTACCATACATTGCATTTCAGCGCCAGATATATATACAGTTTGAGATTTATCTCTAGCTGTATGTACATATAGCTGCTATAGGGTTAAATCACTCATTATAGTGTACATCCCTGTGATTTATAGCGCTGTGGTGTGTGCTGGCATACTCTCTCTCTGTCTCCCCAAAGGACTTTGTGGGGTCCTGTCCTCAGTCAGAGCATTCCCTGTGTGTGTGTGCGGAGTGTCGATACGGCTGTGTCGACATGTTTGATGAGGAGGCTTATGTGGAGGCGAAGCAGGTGCCGATAAATGTGATGTCACCCCCTGTGGGGTCGACACCTGAGTGGATGGATATGTGGAAGGAATTACGTGACAGTGTCAACTCCTTACATAAGAGGTTTGATGACATAGCAGATGTGGGACAGCCGGCTTCTCAGTCCGTGCCTGCCCAGGCGTCTCAAAAGCCATCAGAGGCTCAAAAACGCCCGCTACCTCAGATGGCAGACAGAGATGTCGACACGGATACTGACTCCAGTGTCGACGACGATGAGACTAGTGTACATTCCAATAGGGCCATCCGTTACATGATTACGGCAATGAAAAATGTGTTGCACATTTCTGACATTAACCCTGGTACCACAAAAAAGGGTATTATGTTTGGGGAGAAAAAGCAACCTGTGGTTTTTCCCCCTTCTGAAGAGTTAAATGAAGTGTGCGATGAAGCGTGGGTTTCCCCCGATAAGAAACTGGTAATTTCCAAAAAGTTACTAAGGGCGTACCCTTTCCCGCCAGAGGATAGGATACGCTGGGAGACATCCCCTAGGGTGGATAAAGCGCTCACACGCTTGTCAAAGAAGGTGGCACTACCGTCTCCGGATACGGCCGCCCTAAAGGTGCCTGCGGATAGAAAGCAGGAGGCTATCCTGAAGTCTGTATATACACACTCAGGTATTATACTGAGACCGGCTATTGCTTCAGCATGGATGTGCAGTGCTGCAGCTGCGTGGTCAGATTCCCTGTCTGATAACATTAATACCCTTGACAGGGACACTATATTGCTAACTGTAGAGCATATAAAAGACGTAGTCTTATACATGAGAGATGCACAGAGGGATATTTGCCAACTGGCATCTAGAATAAATGCAATGTCCATTTCTGCCAGGAGAGTATTGTGGACTCGGCAGTGGACAGGTGATGCAGATTCTAAAAGGCACATGGAGGTTTTGCCTTACAAGGGTGAGGAATTGTTTGGGGATGGTCTCTCGGACCTCGTTTCCACAGCGACGGCTGGGAAGTCGACATTTTTACCCCATGTTCCCTCACAGCTTAAGAAAGCACCGTATTATCAGGTACAGTCCTTTCGGCCCCAGAAAGGCAAGCGGGTTAAAGGCGCGTCCTTTCTGCCCGAAGGCAGAGGTAGGGGGAAAAAGCTGCACCAAACAGCAAGTTCCCAGGAACGAAAGTCCTCTCCCGCTTCCTCTAAGTCCACCGCATGACGCTGGGGCTCCACAGGTGGAGCCAGGTGCGGTGGGGGCCCGTCTCCGGAACTTCAGCGACCAGTGGGTTCGCTCACGGGTGGATCCCTGGATTCTACAAGTGGTATCTCAGGGGTACAAGCTGGAATTCGAGACGTCTCCCCCTCGCCGTTTCCTCAAATCAGCCTTGCCAACTACTCCCCCAGACAGGGAGGCGGTGCTGGAGGAGATTCACAAGCTGTACTCCCAGCAGGTGATAACCAAAGTACCCCTCCTTCAACAGGGACGGGGTTACTATTCCACAATGTTTGTGGTACCGAAACCGGACGGTTCGGTGAGACCCATTTTAAATTTGAAATCCTTGAACACTTATATAAGAAGGTTCAAGTTCAAAATGGAGTCACTCAGGGCGGTTAGTGCAAGCCTGGACGAAGGGGATTACATAGTATCACTGGACATCAAGGATGCTTACCTGCATGTCCCCATTTACCCTCCTCAACAGGAGTACCTCAGATTTGTGGTACAGGACTGTCATTACCAATTCCAGACGTTGCCGTTTGGTCTGTCCACGGCACCGAGGGTATTTACCAAGGTAATGGCCGAAATGATGATACTCCTTCGAAAAAAGGGAGTTATAATTATCCCGTACTTGGACGATCTCCTTATAAAGGCGAGGTCCAGGGAACAGTTGTTGATCGGAGTAGCACTAGCTCGGGAAGTGCTACAACAGCACGGCTGGATCCTGAATATTCCAAAGTCGCAGCTGGTTCCTACAACGCGTCTACTGTTCCTGGGGATGGTTCTGGACACAGAACAGAAAAAGGTGTTTCTCCCGGAGGAGAAGGCCAAGGAGTTGTCATCTCTAGTCAGAGACCTCCTAAAACCAAAACAGGTGTCGGTGCACCACTGCACACGAGTCCTGGGAAAGATGGTAGCTTCTTACGAAGCAATTCCATTCGGAAGGTTCCATGCAAGGATCTTTCAGTGGGATCTGTTGGACAAGTGGTCCGGATCGCATCTTCAGATGCATCGGCTGATAACCCTGTCTCCAAGGACCAGGGTGTCGCTGTTGTGGTGGCTGCAGAGTGCTCATCTTCTAGAGGGCCGCAGATTCGGCATACAGGACTGGGTCCTGGTGACCACGGATGCCAGCCTTCGAGGTTGGGGGGCAGTCACACAGGGAAGAAACTTCCAAGGACTATGGACGAGTCAGGAGACATCCCTACACATAAATATTCTGGAACTAAGGGCCATTTACAATGCCCTAAGTCAGGCAAGACCCCTGCTTCAACACCAGCCGGTGCTGATCCAGACACCGTGGGTGTACCAGTCGGTTTATGTGTTCCCTCCTCTGCCTCTCATACCCAAGGTACTGAGAATAATAAGAAGGAGAGGAGTAAGAACTATACTTGTGGTTCCGGATTGGCCAAGAAGAGCTTGGTACCCAGAACTTCAAGAAACGATCTCAGAGGACCCATGGCCTCTGCCGCTCAGACAGGACCTGCTACAGCAAGGGCCCTGTCTGTTCCAAGACTTACCGCGGCTGCGTTTGACGGCATGGCGGTTGAACACCGGATCCTAAAAGAAAAGGGCATTCCGGAGGAAGTCATTCCTACGCTGATTAAAGCTAGGAAAGATGTGACCGTAAGACATTATCACCGCATATGGCGAAAATATGTTTCTTGGTGTGAGGCCAGGAAGGCCCCAATGGAGGAATTTCAGCTTGGTCGATTTCTGCACTTCCTACAGTCAGGAGTGACTATGGGCCTAAAATTGGGTTCCATTAAGGTCCAGATCTCGGCTCTGTCGATTTTCTTCCAAAAAGAACTGGCTTCACTGCCTGAAGTTCAGACTTTTGTTAAAGGAGTGCTGCATATTCATCCCCCTTTTGTGCCTCCAGTGGCACCGTGGGATCTCAACGTGGTGTTGGATTTCCTAAAGTCGCATTGGTTTGAGCCACTTAAAACCGTGGAGCTAAAATACCTCACGTGGAAAGTGGTCATGCTGTTGGCCTTGGCGTCGGCCAGGCGTGTATCAGAATTGGCGGCTTTGTCATGTGAAAGCCCTTATCTGATTTTTCATATGGATAGGGCGGAATTGAGGACTCGTTCCCAATTCCTTCCTAAGGTGGTTTCAGCTTTTCATGTGAACCAACCTATTGTGGTGCCTGCGGCTACTCGGGACTTGGAGGATTCCAAGTTACTGGACGTAGTCAGGGCCCTGAAAATATATGTTTCCAGGATGGCTGGAGTCAGGAAAACTGACTCGCTATTTATCCTGTATGCACCCAACAAGCTGGGTGCTCCTGCTTCTAAGCAGACTATTGCTCGCTGGATCTGTAGCACGATTCAACTTGCACATTCTGCGGCTGGACTGCCGCATCCTAAATCTGTAAAAGCCCATTCCACGAGGAAAGTGGGCTCTTCTTGGGCGGCTGCCCGAGGGGTCTCGGCTTTACAACTTTGCCGAGCTGCTACTTGGTCGGGTTCAAACACATTTGCAAAATTCTACAAGTTTGATACCCTGGCTGAGGAGGACCTTGAGTTTGCTCATTCGGTGCTGCAGAGTCATCCGCACTCTCCCGCCCGTTTGGGAGCTTTGGTATAATCCCCATGGTCCTTACGGAGTTCCCAGCATCCACTAGGACGTCAGAGAAAATAAGAATTTACTCACCGGTAATTCTATTTCTCGTAGTCCGTAGTGGATGCTGGGCGCCCATCCCATGTGCGGATTGTCTGCAATACTTGTATATAGTTATTGCCTAACTAAAGGGTTATTGTTATGAGCCATCTGTTCGTGAGGCTCAGTTGTTGTTCATACTGTTAACTGGGTATAGTATCACGAGTTGTACGGTGTGATTGGTGTGGCTGGTATGAGTCTTACCCGGGATTCCAAATCCCTTCCTTATTGTGTCAGCTCTTCCGGGCACAGTTTCCCTAACTGAGGTCTGGAGGAGGGGCATAGAGGGAGGAGCCAGTGCACACCAGGTAGTCCTAATTCTTTCGTAGAGTGCCCAGTCTCCTTCGGAGCCCGCTATTCCCCATGGTCCTTACGGAGTTCCCAGCATCCACTACGGACTACGAGAAATAGAATTACCGGTGAGTAAATTCTTATTATAAAGAAGATACTTATGACACATATTCTGTGTCATAAGTATTTGCTTTATATTATCCTAATCATCCGAGTCCTGTGTAAAAGTGTTTGGGCGGCACCGATCGTGGTGCCTCCCTGTCAGATAGGGAAAGGTATGGGGAGCGGGGGGCGGGCATGGGCGGGGCCTAGCAATGGGCATTAAAAGCCCATTGAAAAATAATGGGAAAGAGGCACCATTAGTGGTGCCGCTTTCACACAGGGACGTGCTTTCAACCCATGAAAGCACGTCCCTGTCAGTGGGGCCACAGTGATTGGCCAGCGGATCCGTCACTGGATCCTATGTCAATCACTGTTGTGGGCGCGGCGGAGGTGCTGGCGGCGTGGGTGCGGGCGGCGTGAGTGCGGGCGGCGGTGCAGAGTTTGAGCAGCGGAGCGGTAACCCATTTCAAAAATGGCGCCTCAGCGTCATTTTTTAAATTGAAGATGGCCGCCGCGAGCCAATCACGGCTCGCCGCGTCATCGCTCCGCCCCCTCTGGCTGACTTATATAAGTCAGCGCGAGGGAGCAGCTGTCAGTCCGACGGCGGAGGAGGAGCGGAGAAGAGCTCCTGAAGGTTAAAGACGCCGGAAGTCCTGGATGGGCGGCGGCTATGCAAAAGAGCTTTAAGGCCGCCGCCTCCCAGGTGAAGACGTCAGAGGAATACGCTGGAAGCCCTGGGGAGGTGGCGCCCCCCCAGGTGGAGACGCCTGAAGCCCTGGGGAAGCGGCGGCCATGCAAAAGAGCTTAAAGGCCGCCGCCCTCAGGTGAAGACCCTGTGCAATAAAACTTATTTTTTAAGAATGTGTGGTGTTTTTATTTTAATATTTTCTTTAGAGGTGGACTACAGGTGCCAGCGGGCCCATTATGTCCGGGCATGCTGGCACTTGTGGTTCTCCAAGTGCCAGCATGCTGGGGCAGGCTTGCTGGGATCTGTAGGCCACCTGTAAAGAACAATTTTAACAATGAACCCCGCACCCACCGCCACCAGGGGTGCGGGGCATAGCACTGGGCTATCAGCCCAGTGCTGGTTATTGCTTGGGAGGGGGACCCCATGTTTATTTTTTGGGGTCCCCACTTCCGAGGAATTCCATCCTTGGGCTGACTAGCTTGGGGGGGGGGGGGGGGTAGGTAATGCTATGGCAGGGGGACCCCATACCGAGTGGCTCCCCTGCGAGGGCATTACCCCCCCCCCCCCCCCGGCTGGTTCTGCCTGGTGCTGGTTTTACGAATAGGGGGGGGGGGCTACGCTTCCGCCCCCTCTATGGGGGGGGGGGGAATGTTAGCTGATTGTGCCTCCCCAGCCACTGACCTCACCGCACGCCACTGGTCCACATAACCTGTTCTCAAATTGTGCAAAGTTTAATTTGGTGTGCCGTGAAAAATATGACAAAGAGGCACTGTGTGTGGTTTTTTGCTTAATATTTTACTCAATTTGCTTCTTTTTCACACTAAAAATAATGGCTGGCCCTGACCAAATAGGTTCCCAAGGCAATAATTTTTGGGTGCCCCCACTATGTCCTCAGGCCTACCAACTGAGCCTACTGCCCAAAACCTAGAAGGTTTATGGTGGTAATGAGTAAAAGGCCATACATCCCTAGCTCTGCCAACATTGGTGGTACCCTTTGTGCTTGCCCTTCACCACAGTGCTTCATATCTCCCAACATTTGCAGATGCCCAGGAGAGACTCAATGGCACGCCTGGCCAAAAAAGGGGCATGGTCTATGTAAATGGGGGGGGGGCTTCACAGGAGTTTTTCATCACTATGGAGGCATGGCCAGAGCTCTGTGCTGGCATGACCTCAGTACCTCTGACTCCCGTGAATAGACACTGTGCGCATGCGAGTGACAAAGCCTCCTAACTGCCCCCCCACTGCGGGACACTGCGGCCCATGGGTGGGACAGTCCCAAAAAAGGGACTGTTCCGCGAAAATTGGGACAGTTGGGAGGTATGGTGCTTAACTTTGCTCCTCAGCTTGCCAAGTGAGGGATCCTCTCTTGATTCTCGGTGCTGACTTGTAGGTGTAGCTTGTCTATCCGAGTATGATGAGAGGTTCAGCATCTGTGTATGCAACCACTTTCACTGACATGCCCGTGGCATTCCCATAACATGTTCAAAAGACAGACCACCTCTGTGTGTGACCCAACATCTCCCACCCACCTCCAAGGAGCACCTACTACATTTTCAAAACAGCTCTCCATGCATGAGTCTGAAATTGCAACTGCTACTCTGTATGGACACAATTGGGCACCATGAATCTTATAAGACTTAGGGGTCTATTTACGAAGCCTTGAAGAGAGATAAAGTACCAACCAACCAGATCCTAACTGTCATTTTTCAAACACAGCCTGTGACATGGCAGTTAGGACCTGATTGGCTGGTACTTTATCTCCAGCCACTTTATCTCCATCCAAGGCCTAGCAAATAGACCCCTTAATCTTATAGACTGTAGTTGATAAATGTTATCTCAATGCTGATTGGTTGCCATGGGAACTCCTCCACTGGACCACTTCTCCACTCTTTTCACTGCTTCATACGTCTACCCCACAGTACTTTAACATCTATACTCTTCTTGTTTTTGGGTCATATGATATATTAGGGTGCATAAGGGGCATGCGAAAGACTTGTCTAATAGTGTGGGAGGTGTGAATGTCATGTGAAATAATTTTGGAGCAAAATGCAATGGTGGAACTCAGGTACTTTTGATGATAGCCCTGCATTTCTTGATTTAAAAAAGGTGCTTTGGCATTTTATGTCCTGTTCTATTAATGGTATTGGAAATAATGTAAAACAAATTGAATTTAATGTCTTGCTGCTTAAGAAACTATTAAAGTTGGGGCCTCAGAAATTAATCCCTGACTGATACGAAAGGGCCCATTTATCATTGAAAAACACCTGTTTTAAGGGGTTAACTGCAAAAATTTGTATTCCACTAATTGCATCAATGAGGGACTGCAGTAGGTGTCTTCGATACCTCCAGTGATCCATCCATTCCCACAGACCGCTGCAACCTCCGTAGGCTTCTATGGGGGTTGTGATGCTGCCAGATTTACCGACTTCGCTGCAGCTACCACCATCTGAAGATGGCGGTAGCCCATCACAATTTGCATAGTTAGCTGGTAGAAAGGCTCTGGTAGTGGCCTCCATGCATGTGCAGTCAATGGGATCATGCATGCGCAGTAGCCCTGGCATCACCCAGAGCACATCACAACGTCATCCCTAAGGGTACTCTTTAATACATCCCGCCATTAGAATCACTAATATTGTGCCCAGATTGCATTGCATATACCATTCTTGATAAATGGACCCCTAGGCCCCAATTTACATACCTTTTATATTGTATTCATTTCACCCTATTGTATCCCTTATTAATAAAAATAATAATATTAAAATGTAGCATTATAAGTCTGGCATTATGGTAACAGTGCTGAGATAAATCATGTTCTCATGTACATGCAGCATTTATCATACCTCCCAATATGACCCTCTCCAGGAGGGACAGAATGCTCTGCTCCTGCATACCTCCCAACTGTCCCGATTTCAGCGGGACAGTCCCGCTATTCGGACACTGTCCCTCCCTGCACGCGCACAGCATCTATTCAATGCAGGGAGGGGAGCAGGTGAAAAATGTTCGCAGCACAGCGATTAAGTGAAAAAGCGGCACTTCTGCTCATGCGTATGCGGCGCAGTGCGCACGTGTGACGTACTTTCACAACGACCAATGTATTTTTACACAAGGTCTAGCAAAGCTTTTCAGTCGCAATGGCAGATGCAGAGTGATTGGCAGGAAAGGGTATCAACTGACTGTTTTCAGGGAGTGTTAAAAAAAACACAGGCGTGCCAGAAAAAACGCAGGCGGGGCTGGGCGAATGCAGGGCATGTTTGTGACGTCAAATCCGGAACTGAATGGTCTGAAGTGATCGCAAGCGCTGAGTAGGTCTGGAGCTACTCTAAAACTGCACAATTATTGTTTGTAGTCGCTCTGCGATCCTTTCATTCGCACTTCTGCTAAGCTAAAATACACTCCCAGAGGGTGGCAGCTTAGCGTTTGCACGATTGCTAAAAACTGCTAGCGAGCGATCAACTCGGAATGACCCCCTCTGTTTGCAATTTATATATCATGCTTATATTATATTTAAACATTGGTGGGCAGTGGTGCCAGTAATATATACAATGCTGGCCTGTGCCAGCAATGTATATATTACTGGCTAAAATAAAAAGCAATCAACAAACATTGGTGGCCAGTGGTATATACAATGTATATAACCTAGGGGAACACAGCGACTCACTGATATCGCTGCTTTGAAGATCCGTGCTGCTCTGCGTCTGGAGGGAGCACTGAGCAGGAGGTAGAAGCGGGACCGCGACGCGGCGTCTAGCAGGTGGGGCTTGGGGTGAGTACAGGGCGGGTCCGCCGGACAGATTATGGTTCTTCTTCCAGCCATCATCGCTCGCCGCTGTACACACTGAGCAATGATGGCTGGAAAAGCAATCATCATCTTCAAACATGCTGGAAAAAACAGCCGACGGCCCACCTCGCTGGCGATGATACGGGGGCGCCACTAGCCCATACACACTGGTAGACTTTGACCTCAAAATCATTCAAAACGGCCAAAATGAATGATTTTGAGGTCAAAATCGCCCAGTGTGTATGGGCCTTAAGGGAAAAGTCCAGAAGCAGAGCATACGGCCCTCCTTGAGAGGGTCATGTTGGGAGGTTTGTTTTATAATGGTTAAAGCAAGGGGTTAAATTATCATTATTATAATTATACATTAATATGTTATACACTATATGATAATTAAAATTATCATCATTATTATACATTACATAACAGTAAATAATATGTCAGTTAGCATTATACCTCTGAAGCAATTATTGTCTCAAAGGGTAGAGGGGTAAACATCAGCTGTACATATCAATCTCATAAAACGTGGCAGGAAGGAGTAGTGGGGATAAAAAAACTACAGAAGAAAACAAGAAAATGTGGATTCAAAAGTATAACAGTTTGATCTGGAGTGAACAAGCTAGTGCTATAGCTTTGCTGGCTGACTCCAGTTTCCGGGATTTCTATGTAGCTCATAAGTGAAGCTGAAAAACTGCAGCAAACTTGTTGGGAGTGTGGAAACAACAACACAGGCAGCCGGGGAGAGAATATAGGAAAAACAGACGGGAGGAACTCCGGTGTACAAGACCAGGTGAGATTCACTGGCCTGTCAATGCAACTTGGACACAGAGTACTTTTGTACCTTATTATTCTCAACATGTTATGTTGCTTCACTTACCTTTAAATAATAAAGCTTATTTCTATAAACATACTCAAGAAAAATACATATTTAAAAAAAATGCTAATTCATTAAAATGTTTCTTAAATAAGATCATAGATCTGCATACATCCCAACGTGACCCTCTCCAGGAGGGACACAATGTTTTGCTCCTGGACTTTTCTCTTAATGTATGATTGCCATCACATGTGCTGAAACACCTTTCTTATCCATTAACCTGTTCAAAACAGGGGCCGGCAATCATACATTAAGAGAAAAGTCCAGAAGCAGCGCATCCAATTTAGCACAGCTACAATCATTCACACTGACATGCGGGGGGGGACAGTGCTGCCCCCCCCTGCAGAAGTGATGCCTTTGCACTTCAAGAGTAGCTCCCGACCATCGCAGCTTTAGCGTGCTGGCCGGGAGCAACTCATTGCTCCCCGGCCCGCAGCCCGTTGGGTCCGGCCACGCCTGCTTTGGCCGGACCGCGCCCACGAAACGGCGGCCAAAAGCCGCCGTCCCGCCCAGCGACCGCTTCTGCCTGCCAATCAGGCAAAGGCGATCGTCGCGGCCCTGCAACGCCGACGCATGTGCAGATCTGACCCGATCGCTCCGCTGCGATAAACTGCAGCGTGCGATCGGGTCAGAATGACCCCCTCTGGCCCTCCTGGAGAGGGTCATGTTGGGAGGTATGGCTCTATATGTGTTTAATCACTTGTTATTTTAGTGTTTAATGTATCTGTATAGTCTGTCTGCAATGTCATTGATTTCTTTTTGTATTGTATATTAAGGGGGAGATGTACTAAACAGTGAAAAGGGTGGAGAAGTGAGACTGTGGAGAAGTTGCCCATGGCAACCAATTAGCATTAAAGTAACATTTATAATTTGCATTCTATAAAATGATACAGAGCGGCTGATTGGATGCCATGGGAAACTTCTCCACTGGCTCATATCTCCACTCTTTTCACTGCTTAGTCATACCTCCCAACTCTCCCGATTTTCACTGGACAGTCTCATTTTTGGGGGAGTGTCCCACAGTGGGGGGCAGTTGGGAGGCTTCTGTCACTCGCTGCTCTGCAGCGGATACGCACAGCGTTTATTTACGGAGCAGTGACGTAAAATGGGGACGTGGTTCACGATCGCGGCATTGACACGTAGCTGCACCCCTCCAGAGATTGTGAATCTAAACTCCATGGAGAAGTGGAAAGCTGAGTTTTCCGTTCCTTCATGAATCGCACTCACCATATTAAAGTATGGTGACGTGATTAAGCCGCAGAGCGGAGGTGGCGATGGAGAAGTCAGAAACTTCTTCATGGTAACCCGCTCTGTGAATAGCCAAAAAACAGGGCTTTTCTCTGCTACATGAATAGACCAGTGACATGTGGTGAGGTGAGGCAGAGCCAGAGTTTTGACTATATAAAGCAGGCATGTCCAACCTGCGGCCCTCCAGCTGTTGAGAAACTACACATCCCAGCATGCCCTGACACAGCTTTAGCATTCTCTGACAGCAAAACAGTGTCAGGGCATGCTGGGATATGTAGTTTCACAACAGCTGGAGGGCCGCAGGTTGGACATGCCTGATATAAAGTATATGAAAAATACAAAGAATATATTCAAAATATATTCTTTGTATTATTCTGATCATTTTTTTTGTGTGAAAATTCTACAGTAAAAAGTCTCTGACAGGTGAGGCAGTGCCTCTTTTCTGCACATCTCTGATCAAACCTCACCATATTTTCCAGCAGTATATACTGCGGCACCTGTGCATACCTCCCAACTGTCCCGATTTTGGCGGGACAGTCCCGATTTTCACGGTCTGTCCCGCTGTCCCACCCGCGGGCCGCAGTGCCCCGCGGTGGGGGGCAGTTGGGAGATCCCCCCTGTCACTCGCTGCTTTGAGCAGAGCAGCAGTGAAAAGATGATGTGCGCATGTGCACAGTGTCTATTCCCGGCAGAGAGGGACAGGGGGCATGGCCAGCAGCTCTCTCAGCGCTGTTCATGCCCCCATAGTGACGAAAACGGAGGCATGGCTTGCAGTAGCAGCACTTGCCGTGAGGCATTGTCCCCTTTCCGATAGGCCACGCCCCCTAATTTCGGGTGCGCGCGATGGTATCCCTCCCTGCTTCAAAGCAAAGTTGGGAGGTATGCCTGTGTATAATGCACACATGAAACCTTTGACTCATATATTGTGTGTAAATCTGGCTCTGGTACTAGCCAGTGCCTTCTGTGTAGGGAGGCCAATCCCGGGATCGGCGGGATCCCGGGATTTGGGCCCAAAAATGCCGGGATTCACGGGATTAAAGTGTGCATGCGCAGTTTTGCTGGACAGCGCTGAGCACTATAGCACAGCGCTGCCCGGCTGTCAGCGAGGTAGTTACAGCAGCTATGGAGACACACACACACTGACCGCGCTGGCGGCATTTCAAATGTAGCGCCGGCCGCCAGCCAATCAGCGCTGGCAGACCAGCAGCCAATCAGGGAAGCAGCAGCAGCTGCGGCTCCTGATTGGCTGCCGGACTGCCAGTTCTGACTGACTGGCGGCCAGCGCTACATTTGAAATGTGGCCAGCGCGGTCAGTGTATGTGTGTGTCTATGGCTGCAGCCCGCGGCCCGCCTAATTAGTAAGTGATATCGCTACCTACACCCACACTCCCTCACTGCTCCAGACATCCTCCCTCTCTCCCTTCCTGTTCCTTACATGCTCCCTACACCCAGTCTCCCGCTGCTCCCTACACCCACCCTCCCTTCCTGTTCCTTACATGCTCCCTACACCCAGTCTCCTGCTGCTCCCTACACCCACCTTCCATTCCTGTTCCTTACATGCTCCCTACACCCAGTCTCCTGCTGCTCCCTACACCCACCTTCCCTTCCTGTTCCTTACATGCTCCCTACACCCAGTCTCCTGCTGCTCCCTACACCCACCCTCCCTTCCTGTTCCTTACATGCTCCCTACACCCAGTCTCCTGCTGCTCCCTACACCCACCTTCCCTTCCTGTTCCTTACATGCTCCCTACACCCAGTCTCTGGCTGCTCCCTACACCCACCCTCCCTTCCTGCTCCTTACATGCTCCCTACACCCACCCTCCCTTGCTGCCCTCCACATATACTCTCCCTGCTCCCTACACTGATCCCTACTGCATACCCTCCCAACATGACCCGCCCCACTAGGTACAAAATGCTCTGTTTCTGGACTTCCCTCTTAATTTATTATTGCCATCACCTGTGAAGAAACAGATTTCTTATCATTTAACTAGTTCAACACAGGTGATGGAAATCATAAATTAAGAGGGAAGTCCAGGAACAGAGCATTTTGTACCTAGTGGGGCGGGTCATGTTGGAGGGTCTGCTACTGCAATCCCGGGATTTAGCATTTTTCAATCCCGAATTGAAAAAATGCCCCAGGATTGGCCTCCCTACTTCTGAGCCATCTACCTCACTGCACGTCCCTGGAATACACCCCTATGTGTGAAGACGGTTCCTCTGTGCAGAAACACATTGGAATAGCTACTACAGTCACACTCCACTTTTTTCTTCAGAATCACTAGCAGCAACAGAAACATTCAAGACAAGTTAGAGCGCACCACAGCAGAGAGTGGGGAACCCTTTATTTATCCAAGGTAATGAAATCTCTTTGCAGTCAGATAGTATTTCCATATATTACAGATCCAGCTGGCGATTAACCTAGACCAGTGGTTCCCAAACTTTTTTTAATCACGGCGCCCTAGAATATCAGAATTTTTTTCACGGCACCCCTAGACCAAAAATTTCTTATTGAGAAATTTAGAAAGAAATATTATATTAAGTAGATCGCGTTTACATGTCATCCTTAGGGTCAGTTGTGTGGTGAGGGACAAGATTTGCTTCTGTTTGGCCACATATTTTATGACTGGCAGCCACCAGCACTGGTTTTGCCTATTATATGGACCATGAATAATTTGAATTGGTCCTGGACCACCAACCCAGGGCACCCCTGCAAGTGTCCCGAGGCACCCCAGGGAGCCACGGCATACAGTTTGGGAACCTCTGACCTAGACACACCATTTAGTTAATAAAATATATTTTAATAAAAATTGGGAACAACAATATATTCACATAAAATACAGATCATACACTTATATCTCTATATATCCACATGTGGGTATAGTTTTTTCTTTGCGCTTATGCTTGAATAAATAACCTGAAAATGTTACCATCCATTGGTGTAGATTGATAAATGTTGTGCAATATTAATGTTAATAGCAGAGACACTCAGTTGTCACAGTCTATCTTAACGCTAAACTGATTAAACGCCTCCCAATCGGTAAATATGAAGATTGAACAGCGGAGACACTCAGTTGTCACAGTCTATCTCTACGCTGGATCAGTGTAATTTGCAGTAAATGTCCTTATGCCGTTTATATGTAATAAGATGGGAGGTTTGTCCAGGGCGAGGTAGTGGGGGCTGGGTGTACACCAGGCACTAACCAGTGCAAAGAGCGTTAAGCTCTTACCTGCCACAATGTGTCCCGTCACAGCTCACCTCGCTCTCCCAATCAGCGCGGTATAGGTCATTTCCAGCCCGTTGGTGTAGGGCGTGATGCTGCGGTAAGTATAAAACCGGGTAGGCTGACTCTTCTCTGTACACAGATGGTATTGTAGATTAGATGTCCAGCAAGTAAAGCGCAATCCACCTTATGGAATTCTAGTGTGTGGGGAATATGCTCTGTATCCTTGGCCTGATTCGTAGTTGTACATCTGACTGCACAGTGCATGTGGCAGTTCATTACTGTAATTGTTCACAGCGAGGATTCATTCACAAAGTGACTGACAGAAAGGGACCATTTGGGGTTGGCAAAAATGCAGGCATGTCATGGCTGTTCTCGTGGCATAATACTACCTGCATCTGTGATCCTATAAGCACTAAAGATGGCTCCAATGACTCAGTACAATCAGCCATTCTGAGTGACCATAGGCATACTCAGATGGCCAATTATCAAAGGATCTACAATCAGATGCTGAAAAAGCAAATCCACCGATGGGCATCTCAATACACATCCTGCCAGCAGAGTTATTTGCATATGTTTGCACAGTATCTTTGTATGGGGGATGTAGATATTACAGATGTGCACCGGACACTTTTCGGGTTTTGTGTTTTGGTTTTAGATCTGAATCTCCTTTTCGTGTTTTGGATATGGATTGGTATTGCCAAAACAAACCTTTCGGGTTTTAGTTTTGGATCGGTATTTTTTTTAAAACAAACAAACAAACATAAAAACAGCTAAAAATCACAGAATTTGGGGTTATTTTGTTCTTAAAGTATAATTAACCTCAATAACATTCATTTCCACTCATTTCCGGTCTATTCTGAATACCTCACAATATTGTTTTTAGTATAGATGTGCGGCGGGCACTTTTCGTGTTTTGGTTCTAATTCCCCGCTTGTGTTTTGGTTCTAATTCCCCGCCTGTGTTTTGGTTTTGGATTGGTTTTGCCAAAACCACCCTTTCATGTTTTGGATCTGGATGATTTAAAAAAAAAACATAAAAACAGCTAAAATTTGCTCCTATGGTATTATTAACCTCAATAACATTATGGTATTATTAACCTCAATAACATTAATTTCCACTCATTTCCAGTCTATTCTGAACACCTCACACCTCACACCTCACAATATTGTTTTTAGGCCAAAAGGTTGCACCGAGGTGGCTGTATGACTAAGCTAAGCGACACAAGTGTGCGGCACAAACACCTGGCCCATCTAGCAGTGGCACTGCAGTTGCAGACAGGATGGCACTTAAAAAAACTAAGCCCCAAACAGCACGTGATGCAAAGAAGAAAAAGAGGTGCAAGATGGAATTGTCCTTGGGCCCTCCCACCCACCCCTATGTTGTATAAGCAAGGGTGGGTGGAAGGGCCCAACACTCTTTCGGAGTACACACTGGAGGGTTGGGGGGGTGGGGGGAACTTAGGTAAAATAAAGCCAGTTTGTGCAAGGGCATCCAAATTGCCTCTTTTTCCTGCCAGTATACGTACGTACTGTCTGACATGCCTCCTTGGATGCTGTCACTCATATAATCCTCCACCATTTTTTTCAATGGTGACAGAATCATATGCAGTGACAGTAGACATATCAGTAATCATTGGCAGGTCCTTCAGCACTCGCTCCTGACTGCCCTGCATCACTGTCAGCGGGTTGGCTAGGAAATCTTATCCTTTGACTTGCAGCCCCAGTTGGGGGAGAAAGTGAAGGAGGAGCTGTTGATGGGTCACGTTCCGCTTGAGTTGACAATTTTCTCACCAGCAGGTCTTCGAACCTTTGCAGACTTGTGTCTGCCGGAAATAGAGATACAACGTAGGCTTTAAACCTAGAATCCAGCACGGTGGCCAAAATGTAGTGCCCTCATTTCAACAAATTGACCACCCTTGAATCCTGGCAAAGAAAATGAAGGGCTCCATCCACAAGTCCCACATACTTTGCGGAATCGCTCCATCTTAGCTCTTTCAATTTCTCCAGCTGCTTCTGCAAAAGCCTGATGAGAGGAATGGCAGTGTCTGAACTGACTTCACATGTGGCAAGTTCGAAGGACTGGAGAACCTTGCACAAGACAGAAATCATTCTCAACTGCGCTTGAGTCAGTTGCATTCCCCCTCCTTTGTCTATATCATAGGTGGATGCATAGGCTTGAATGGCCTTTTGTTGCTCCTCCATCCTCTGAAGCATATAGTGTGTTGAATTCCACCTCGTTTCTACTTCTTGCTTCAGGTGATGACAGGACAGGTTCAGAAGTGTTTGATGGCGCTCCAGTCTTTGGCACGCGGTGGCTGCATGCTGAAAGTGGCCCACAATTTCTCTAACGTCCTAGTGGATGCTGGGGACTCCGTAAGGACCATGGGGAATAGACGGGCTCCGCAGGAGACAGGGCACTTTAAGAAAGAATTTGGATACTGGTGTGCTCTGGCTCCTCCCTCTATGTCCCTCCTCCAGACCTCAGTTTGAATCTGTGCCCGGACGAGCTGGGTGCTACTTAGTGAGCTCTCCTGAGCTTGCTATAAAAGAAAGTATTTTGTTAGGTTTTTTTATTTTCAGAGAGATCTGCTGGCAACAGACTCTCTGCTACGTGGGACTGAGGGGAGAGAAGCAGCCCTACTCACTGAAGATAGGTCCTGCTTCTTAGGCTACTGGACACCATTAGCTCCAGAGGGATCGTACACAGGATCTCACCCTTTGTCGTCCGATCCCGGAGCCGCGCCGCCGTCCCCCTCGCAGAGACGGAAGACAGAAGCCGGTGAAAGAAGCAAGAAGACTTCGAAATCGGCGGCAGAAGACTCCAGTCTTCATACTGAGGTAGCGCACAGCACTGCAGCTGTGCGCCATTGCTCCCACACTACACCCACATACTCCGGTCACTGTAGGGTGCAGGGCGCAGGGGGGGGGGGGCGCCCTGGGCAGTAATTAGAGACCTCTTGGCAAAAGTGGGCATATATACAGTTGGGCACTGTATATATGCATGGGCTCCCGCCATATTTTTACACAGAAACGCGGGACAGAAGCCCGCCGCTGAGGGGGCGGGGCTTCTTCATCAGCACTCACCAGCACCATTTTCTCTCCACAGCTCCGCTGAGAGGAAGCTCCCCAGGCTCTCCCCTGCAGAAACACGGTAGAAGAGGGTAAAAAGAGAGGGGGGGCACATAAATTAGGCGCAAAAACAGTATATACAGCAGCTACTGGGTTAACACTAAGTTACTGTGTGATTCCTGGGACATATAGCGCTGGGGTGTGTGCTGGCATACTCTCTGTCTCTCCAAAAGGCCTTGTGGGGGAACTGTCTTCAAAAAGAGCATCCCCTGTGTGTGTGGTGTCGGTACGCTTGTGTCGGCATGTTTGACGAGGAAGGCTATGTGGAAGCGGAGCGGGAACAAATGAATGTGGGGTCGCCGCCGACGGCGCCGACACCCGATTGGATGGATATGTGGAAGGTTTTAAATGATAATGTTACTTCCTTGCATAAAAGGTTGGATAAAGCTGAAGCCTTAGGACAGCCGGGGTCTCAGCCCATGCCTGATCCTATGTCGCAGAGGCCGTCAGGGTCTTAGAAGCGCCCACTATCCCGAATTGTTGACACAGATATCGACACGGATTCTGACTCCAGTGTCAATGGCGATGATGCAAAGTTACAGCCTAAACTGGCTAAAGCCATCCGTTATATGATTATAGCAATTAAGGATGTGTTGCACATCACAGAGGAAACCCCAGTCCCTGACAAGAGGATTTATATGTATGGGGAAAAAAGGCAAGAGGTGACCTTTCCCCCTTCACATGAGCTAAATGAGTTATGTGAAAAGGCTTGGGAATCTCCAGATAAAAAAATGCAGATTTCCAAACGGATGCTTATGGCGTATCCTTTCCCGCCAACGGACAGGTTACGCTGGTAATCCTCCCCTAGGGTAGACAAAGCTTTAACACGCTTATCCAAGAGGGTAGCCCTGCCGTCACAGGATACGGCCACCCTAAAAGATGCTGCGGATAGAAAGCAGGAGGGTACCCTGAAGTCCATTTATACACATTCAGGTACCTTACTAAGGCCGGCGATTGCGTCGGCCTGGATGTGTTGTGCTGTAGCAGCATGGACGGATACCTTATCTGAGGAACTTGATACCTTGGACAAGGATACTATATTACTGACCCTGGGGCATATTAAAGACGCTGTCCTATATATGAGAGATGCTCAAAGAGACATTAGCCTACTGGGCTCTAGAATAAATGCAATGTCGATTTCTGCCAGAAGGGTCCTGTGGACTCGGCAATGGACAGGCGATGCCGACTCAAAAAGGCACATGGAGGTTTTACCTTACAAGGGTGAGGAGTTGTTTTGGGAGGGTCTCTCGGACCTGGTCTCCACAGCTATGGCTGGAAAGTCAAATTTTTTGCCATATGTTCCCTCACAACCTAAGATAGCACCGTATTACCAAATGCAGTCCTTTCGATCACAAAAAGGCAAGAAAGTCCGAGGTGCGTCCTTTCTTGCCAGAGGCAGGGGTAGAGGAAAGAAGCTGCACAATACAGCTAGTTCCCAGGAACAGAAGTCCTCCCCGGCTTCCACTAAATCCACCGCATGACGCTGGGGCTCCACAGGCGGAGCTAGGCCCGGTGGGGGCGCATCTCCGAAATTTCAGCCACAAATGGGTTCACTCCCATGTGGATCCCTGGGCTATAGAGATTGTGTCTCAGGGATACAAGCTGGAATTCGAAGAGATGCCCCCTCACCGTTACCTCAAATCGGCCCTGCCAGCTTCCCCCTTAGAGAGGGAAATAGTGTTGGCTGCAATTCACAAATTGTATCTTCAGCAGGTGGTGGTCAAGGTTCCCCTCCTTCAACAAGGAAAGGGTTACTATTCGACCATGTTTGTGGTACCGAAACCGGACGGTTCGGTCAGATCCATATTGAATTTAAAATCCCTGAACATATACCTGAAAAGGTTCAAGTTCAAGATGGAATCGCTCAGAGCGGTCATCGCAAGCCTGGAAGGGGGGGATTTTATGGTGTCTCTGGACATAAAGGATGCTTACCTTCATGTCCCCATTTATCCACCTCATCAGGAGTACCTCAGATTTGTGGTACAGGATTGTCATTACCAATTCCAGACGTAGCCGTTTGGTCTCTCCACGGCACCGAGAATATTTACCAAGGTAATGGCGGAAATGATGGTGCTCCTGCGACGGCAAGGAGTCGCAATTATCCCATACTTGGACGATCTCCTCATAAAGGCGAGGTCCAGAGAGCAGTTGCTGATCAGCGTAGCACGCTCTCGGGAAGTGTTACAACAGCACGGCTGGATTCTAAATATTCCAAAGTCGCAGTTGATTCCTACGACTCGTCTGCCCTTCCTGGGCATGATTCTGGACACAGGCCAGAAGAGGGTTTATCTCCCGATGGAGAAGGCTCAGGAGCTCATGACACTGGTCAGAGACCTATTAAAACCAAAACAGGTGTCGGTGCATCACTGCACGCGAGTCCTGGGAAAGATGGTGGCATCATATGAGGCCATTCCCTTCGGCAGGTTCCATGCGAGGACCTTACAATGGGATCTGTTGGACAAGTGGTCCGGATCACATCTACAAATGCATCGGCTGATCACCCTATCCCCCAGGGCCAGGGTGTCTCTCCTGTGGTGGCTGCAGAGTGCTCACCTTCTCGAGGGCCGCAGATTCGGCATTCAAGACTGGGTCCTGGTGACCACGGACGCAAGCCTACGAGGGTGGGGAGCAGTCACACAGGGAAGAAATTTCCAAGGTCTGTGGTCAAGTCAGGAGACTTGCCTTCACATCAATATCCTGGAACTAAGGGCCATATACAACGCCCTACGTCAAGCGGAGACCCTGCTTTGCGACCAATCGGTGCTGATTTAGTCAGACAACATCACCGCAGTGGCTCATGTAAACCGCCAAGGCGGCACAAGGAGCAGGATGGCGATGACGGAAGCCACCAGAATTATTCGCTGGGCGGAGAATCGCGTAAGTGCACTGTCAGCAGTGTTCATTCCGGGAGTGGACAACTGGGAAGCAGACTTCCTCAGCAGGCACGACCTCCACCCGGGAGAGTGGGGACTTCATCAAGAAGTCTTCACGCTGATTGCGAGTCGGTGGGAACTGCCACAAGTAGACATGATGGCATCCCGCCTCAACAAAAAGCTACAGAGGTATTGCGCCAGGTTTAGAGACCCTCAGGCGATAGCTGTAGACGCACTAGTGACCCCGTGGGTGTTCCAGTCGGTTTATGTATTTCCTCCTCTTCCTCTCATACCCAAGGTGCTGAGAATCATAAGAAGAAGAGGAGTGAGAACAATACTCATTGTTCCGGATTGGCCAAGAAGGACTTGGTATCCAGAGCTGCAAGAAATGCTCACAGAGGACCCATGGCCTCTGCCTCTAAGACAGGACTTGTTGCAACAGGGGCCCTGTCTGTTCCAAGACTTACCGTGGCTGCGTTTGACGGCATGGCGGTTGAACGCCGGATCCTAGCAGAAAAAGGCATTCCGGATGAGGTTATTCCTACGCTGATAAAGGCTAGGAAGGACGTGACGGCTAAATATTATCACCGTATATGGCGAAAATATGTTGCTTGGTGTGAGGCCAGGAATGCCCCTACGGAGGAATTCCAGCTCGGCCGTTTCCTTCACTTCCTACAGTCGGGAGTGACTTTGGGCCTAAAATTGGGTACCATTAAGGTCCAGATTTCGGCCCTATCCATTTTCTTTAAAAAAGAATTGGCTTCTCTACCTGAAGCTCAGACGTTTGTTAAGGGAGTGCTGCATATTCAGCCCCCTTTTGTGCCTCCAGTGGCACCTTGGGATCTTAACGTGGTGTTGAGTTTCCTGAAGTCACACTGGTTTGAGCCACTTAAAACCGTGGAGTTAAAATTTCTCACGTGGAAGGTGGTCATGCTATTAGCCTTGGCTTCAGCTAGGCGTGTGTCAGAATTAGCGGCTTTGTCACATAAAACCCCTATCTGGTTTTCCATATGGACAGGGCAGAATTGCGGACCCGTCCGCAATTTCTGCCAAAAGTGGTGTCATCTTTTCATATGAACCAACCTATTGTGGTGCCTGTGGATACTCGTGACTTGGAGGATTCCGAGTTACTAGATGTGGTCAGGGCTTTGAAGGTTTATGTAGCCAGAATGGCTAGAGTCAGGAAAACTGAGTCGCTGTTTATCCTGTATGCATCCAACAAGTTGGGTGCTCCTGCTTCAAAGCAAACTATTGCCCGCTGGATCTGTAACACGATTCATCAGGCTCATTCTGCGGCTGGATTGCCGCTGCCAAAATCAGTAAAAGCCCATTCCACAAGGAAGGTGGGCTCTTCTTGGGCGGCTGCCCGAGGGGTCTCGGCATTACAGCTTTGCCGAGCAGCTACTTGGTCGGGTTCAAACACTTTTGCAAAGTTCTACAAGTTTGATACCCTGGCTGAGGAGGACCTTGTGTTTGCTCATTCGGTGCTGCAGAGTCATCCGCACTCTCCCGCCCGCTTGGGAGCTTTGGTATAATCCCCATGGTCCTTACGGAGTCCCCAGCATCCACTAGGACGTAGCATCCACTACGGACTACGAGAAACAGATTTACCGGTAAGTAAAATCTTATTTTTTTTCATGCCACCGAAAGAGTCTCCTGCACGCCCCTGTCATTTTTCAAAAAAATTCTGCACCACCAAATGAATTGTATGTGCAAAACATGAGACGTGCTGGAATTTGCCCAGATGTAATGCACACACAATATTGGTGGCATTGTCCGATATTACAAATCCCCAGGAGAGCCTATTTGGGGTAAGCCATTGTGCAGTGATGTCCCTCAGTTTCCATAAGAGGTTGTCAGCGGTGTGCCTCTTACGGAAAGCGGTGATACATATCGTAGCCTGCCTAGGAATGAGTTGGCGTTTGCGAGATGCTGCTACTGGTGCCGCTGCTGTTGTTGTTGCGGGAGACCATATCTACCCAGTGGGCTGTCAGTCATATAGTCCTTAGTCTGCCCTGTTCCACTTGTCCACATGGCTGTGGTTAAGTGGACAGTGGATACAACTGCATTTTTTTAGGACACTGAGGACGTCTCTGTACATTCTCGGTATCGCCTGCCTAGTGAAGTGGAACCTAGATGGGATTTGATACCGGGGACACAGTACCTCAAACAATTCTCTAAGTCCCACTGAACTAATGGCAGATACCGGACGCACGTTTAACACCAACATATCTGTCAAGGCCTCAGTTATCCGCTTTGCAAAAGGATGACTGCTGTCATATTTCACCTTCCTCACAAAGGACTGTTGAACAGTCAATTGCTTAGTTGAAGTAGTACAAGTGGTCTTCCGACTTCCCCTTTTGGATGATAATCGACTCCCAGCAGCAACAACAGCAGTGGCAGCAACAGCAGGCGTACCACTCAAGGATCCTACGGAGGAATCCTGGTTAGGAGAAGACTCCTTAGTCTTGCCAGTGACATGGCCTGCAGGACTACTGATGTTCCTGACTGAATAGGAAGTTGACACTGAGGGAGTTGGTGGTGTGGCTTGCAGGAGCTTGGGTACAAGACGATGAAGGGATTTAAGTGTCAGTGGACTGCTTATGCTCTTACCCAATGTTTCACAACTTGACACTGACTTCTGATGAATGCACTGCAGGTGACGTATAAGGGAGGATGTTCCTAGATGGTTAACGTCCCTACCTCTACTTATTTCAGATTGACAGAGGCAACACACAGCTTGACACCTGTTGTCCGGATTTGTGGAGAAATAATTCCACACTGAAGAGGTGGCTTTTTTGGTATTTTGCCCAGGCATCACAATGGCTTATTCATCCCACGGACAACAAGTGTCTCCCCCGGTGCCTGATTTAAATAAACCACATAAGAATCCTCATCGTTAACTTCCTCAGTGCCAGCAACACCCATATCCTCATCCTGGTGTACTTCTTTTTTTATCCAAATTGTGTTTTATTAATAAAGAGATAACAGTACACAGCTCAAAAGCATTGCATGTAACACAAGCATTAGTGTAACAAGTGCTGTCATTTCAATCGCAGACTAAAAATACAAAAAATAAGACATAAGACGAAAGCAATGTATGAAATCGTTAGCCCACGTAACTTAAGACAATACACTGCGTTATCTTCAAGTAGCAATAACAAGAAAAAAATAGTACACACAGTAAGCAGAGAAGATTGGAAAAGGGAAAGACAGAGAAAAAAAAAAGAGAAAGAGGAAAGAACCGCTATCACCATCGCAACCCTAAGATGTCGTAGGGCGGGGAGAGTCGTAAAAAGGTTTTTTATTCCTGCGTCTCTTTGAATTCCAGCCAATCCAATCAGACAGCTGCAAATCGAGACGCAGACTGTCCAGAAGAAGACGTCAGGTCTTCCATTACCATATAGTAATTGATTCTTTGGAACCACTTAGTAATAGGAGGCTGTGTCTGAGATCTCCAGAAACACGGAATGGTCGCCCTAGCAGCATTCATTAAATGTCGCAATAGAGAATTTTTAAACTGGGATAGTGGAAGGTCAATTGAATTAAGTAGCCAAAACTCAGGTGTCTCTGGTATAGGGAGTCCCGTGATACGCCTGGTGATAGAGTGAACATGTTGCCAGAATGAAGCCAGTCCCGGGCACCGCCACCAAATATGGCAAGTAGTGCCGCGAGACCGGCCACACCTCCAGCAGACATCCGGAACATTCAGAAACATGTGGTGGACCCGGTCTGGGCATCTATACCATCTCGATATCACTTTGTATTGTGTCTCCAAAACTTGAAGTGAAGATGAACTAGCAAATGTGTACTGAAAAATGCGAGACTCCCTTCCAAATCCTCATGCCAAGCTGTAACGAATGCCAAGGGTTGAGCAGGAGTGCTCGCCAGGCATAGTCTGTACAATAAAGATATTAGGTGTCGTGGCAGATTCTCAGAGAGACACAAGGATTCGAAAACCGTCGGCCCCCATCCCACCACACGAGCCGGTATTGCAGCAATACAATGCCGAATTTGTAGATAAGCCCAAAAAGAATTAGGCGGTAGACTACAAGATCGTTGCAAGTCTGCGAAGGGGTGGAAACCCGCCGGACCAATCAGGTGACTCAACTGAGAGATGCCAGCTGTAGCCCATACTGATGTCGGAGACAGGGAGAGAGGATTCGCGGGTAGGTCTGGATTAAATAATAAAGGCGTCGGCAAGGAGGGGCTCGGGCTAAAAGAGTCTTTGTAACTAAATTTCTTCCATATCTTAAGGGTTGGGTCTAGGGTGGGATGTTTAGTGCGTGGAATTTTTTTAAGCCAGGGGAGAATAAATAAAGGGGTCCCCGCGGTCGCTTCAGCTATTAGTGGCCACTGCTTAGTATAGGGGGAAGCTGGTCATATCAAGAACTCTGGACGGATGCACAGCGTAATAATAGCTAATAAAATGAGGTAATTGTAGACCACCGTCCTTACGAGTACGTGTCAGTGTGAATTGGGAGAGTCGGTGCCCTCTCTGCCCCCAAATAAAACGACCGACAGATGACTGCAAAGTAGTGAAAAAGGAAGTAGGCACTGTTATGGGCAACGTTTGCAGTAAATACAAAACTTTAGGGAGAATTGTCATCTTCACCGTGTTAATCCTCCCCAGCCAAGTAAATTGGAGTGTAGACCATTTATGAAGGTCCGTAGTAATCTTATGCTGTAGGGGAAGAAAATTACGCGGTATAAATCAGTAAGGTCTTTAGTCAAGAGAACTACCAGATACTTTAGCTGAGTAGGATGCCACTGAAACGGGAACAAGTCTCGAATTCCCTCAAGTACCCGTGTGGGCGTTGAAATATTCAAGGCCACAGACTTAGTGAAATTTACCTTGAAATTGGAAAGCAAGTTGAACTTATCGAATTCTTGCATAAGGGCTGGGAGTGAAGTCACCGGGTCCGTCAGAGTGGCTAAAAGGTCATCTGCATACAGTGCCAGTTTGTGCTCCCGCTTTCCAGCCCATACACCGTGAATGTTCGGGTTAGCCCGAATTGCTCTCGCGAGTGCCTCCATGCAGAGAACAAATATGAGCGGGGCCAAGAGGCAGCCTTGTCTCGTTCCGTTCCGTATCAAAAAGGGAGCAGAGAGGGCACCATTCACTCAGACCCTAGCTGACGGTAACTTATAAAGAGCTAATATACGACTAAGACAGGTCGGACCCAGACCCATGTGCTCAAGCAAACCAACCATGAACTGCCAATCAATTCTGTCAAAGGCCAACATTTAGTCATTCCCAATTTGGTTTTATCCCATAAAAATGTATTAAGGGCTTGACGGGCCTTAGTTAGTTCCAGAAAAACCCCTTCATCAAGGGAGGACTGGCGCGAGGCCTCTAAAGTCGCTATTCCCTCAATGAGCTGTAGCCTCCGTGCCATTCGCTCCTTCAGTTGAGAGCCAAGCTGTATACTTCTACCTCGAATTACACATTTGTGTGCTTCCCAAATCGTGACTGCACTAAAATCTGGAGTGTCATTTGTCGCAATATACTCTGAAATGGCGGAGGTAAGCTTAGCCTTTAAACAAGGATCCTGAGTCAATGAACTGTTAAACCTCCACGACCATTGTGTGGGGGAGGTGGATGAAAGCGCAACAGAACTGTACACTGGAGCATGATCCGACCATGTAATGTGCCCGAGTGCTTGAGGGAAATAGGTGTAGAAATCTATGTTCAACTAAGAAGTAGTCAGGGCGTGAGGAGAAGAAAAGAAAGTGTCATCTTTCCCAGTCGGATCCTGAGTTCTCCATAAGTCCATCAACTGAAACTCATGAAGAAGGCGGCACACACGACGGTGATCGCATGTCAACCGTCTAGTCAAGGGAGGAAAACAATCCAACCCAGGATCCAAGGACCAGTTAAAGTCACCCCCCATAATTAGACACCCTTCTTTAATGGGTTCTATCTGTCGCAGTATTTTAGTAAGGAACTGTCTCTGGCGTTGATTAGGAGCATATATATTAACAAGAGTTTAAACCTGGTTATATATTGTGCATTTAACAACTTGGCATCGACCTTCTTCCAGAATTAGGTGGGAGACATCTGAAATCGGGACCCGACGTGCCAATAGAATCGCCACCCCTAAAGATTTATTGACGGAATTATTGTTACAAAAACCTGCGAGTAATAATAATTTCCTAACTTAGGGGAGGCTTGACTTTTAAAATGGGTCTCCTGAAGGAAAGCAACGTCTATGCGCTCTGCCCACAAATCCCGTAGCAAAGTAGACCTCTTTTCGGGGATATTAAGTCCCTTCACGTTGAAGGAACATAGCCTAAGGTCAGAAGGCATGCAAAAGACTGGGTTTGATTTCTATAAAGAGTAAGAAAGGTAACATAGACTTACCGAAGATGCGGGGAAGGCACGGTGTCCAGCCACATTGGGTACATCCAGCTGCAATGGTGACAAGCGGAGAAACCAAGAGAAGAAAGGAAAGGAAAGAGAGCAAGAAAAAGAAGAACATAAGAAGAAAAAGCAATACAGAGAACATATAACCATATGACAATAGCAATACGTCCTGTAAAGTGGCAATTTCACCGCTGTTAAGTCGTAGGGAGGTCATACTCACGACTTAAGAGCCAAAACAGGCAGGTGGCCTGACCCAACTGGGGCGCAGTAGAAACGACACAACCCAGGGACAGTAATAGAACAGTACATGACGAAGGAGACTCAAGAAAAGATCACCTGACTGTAGTATTATTTAAAACACAGTCCCCCCATATTGTAGTAAATGCAACGGGAACAAATATCTTTACATGAACAAATTAATATAAACTTGTAGAAAGCCGTGGAATACAACAATTCCAAACAGGAAGATTATCGGGGGAAGGGGAGGGGTGCAAGCATAAAAAGGCAATATCACTAAGTGACTAAACTTTAAAGCAGAATCTCTGGTGCGTAGGAGGAGCAATGGCCTAGCGTGGAACTCCAGGATTGGCTCAACCAGACATCTAACGACCGGACAGTGCCAATCAGTACCAGACTTCATCCGGCAACTCCATATCAAAGAAAAAGAAAATATCATAAATCAGGTCCCAACTTCTTCGTGATTCGGAGATGACCGAGTCAATCCCCGTTTCCTGTTGCTGACCAGGGTCCAAGATGGCCGTGAGGCTGGAGGAGTCGGAGGGTCGAAACGATGATAAGATTGGATCAACTCCGTCAAGGCTGGTTTAGGTATAAACCGTGCAGAGCAAAAATTGTCCAAGTCGTCTGGCGTGTGCAAGATAACCTGTCTTCCCTCAAAGGTGGCTTGTATATTTAAGGGGAAGCCCCAGCGGAATCGTATACCCTTCTCTTTAAGAGCCTCTGTCAGGGGCTTGAGAGATCTACGTTGCTGGAGTGTATACCATGACAAGTCCGGGAAGATCTGGATCACAGAATTATCAAATTCCAATCGGTCCAATTTGCGGCCTTTATTAAGTACATGATAATAGTACTCCTCTACATGATCCTCTAAAGTACTCCTTTACATGATAATAGTGAAGACGACATATCACGTTTCTGGGAGCTTCAGAAGAAAGACCTTTTTCGGGCGCAATGCTCTGTGGGCCCTATCAAACAGTATGGTGTTGTCCGGTTTCGCATCCATGATCTCATTGGACCTCCTACTGCAGCACCCACTCACTGGCCGCTGCTACCTTCATCCAGCACATGCACCCGACTCCTGGACTTCTGTCCTGCACGTGTACTCAGCACCTTCATCCAGCCCCTATATCCTGCAACACCCTCCTGGTCCTTGCTCCCGGCTCCCAGCAGATGCACTCTTGCAGTTGCACTTCTGGGACTGGGGGGGGGGGGGATCAGGGTCTTGCTCCCGGCACCTCCACACCACTGTCCTGCTCCTTTCACCCCCGTCCGGCTCCCGGAACCTCAGTCTGATTCCCAGCACCTCTGTCCTCCCCCGCTCCTCCGACCAGCTCCCGGTACCTCTGTTCTTCTCCCCCACTCCTCCGACCGGCTCCCTGCACCCTCCATCCTGCTCTCGGTACCTCCGCTTGTGCACGTGCACCCATCACGTCCGGTTCCGGGTCAGCAGCAGGGTGTCTTCTCAAGCAGCGTGCCTCCTCAAGCAGCATACCAGCCTACAAGCAGGGTACCAGCCCACAAGCAGCATACCAGCCATAAATTCAAATTTGAATAAACTCCCCCCTAAGGGGATTAAAAGGGGTTGACATATTGACGTCATCAGAACCGGATTAAGGGGGGACCCTGGGGGTAAGTACCCCGGGGCCCACTTTTTGAAAGGGCCTCCACAGCCCCGCCACCCACCACAGATTGGATCGCCAGCATCGGCATTTTGATGATGCAGAGGGGAGCCGTGAGAGCGGCTGGCAGTGCACTGGGGAGGCGGGAGCACAGTACCGCAGATCAGATCTCTGATATATGTTTATATATTATAGATCTTATGGCCCCCTGTCTTAAGTACCCCAGGCCCCCTAAAGCCTTACTCCAGCTCTGCACGTCATTACCGATGCATGCCTTGCGTTGAGTGAACAATAACGCCCCAAACAGACAGTCGGAGCAAACTTTGAATTGCACCTGCAGTGTGTAGAACTTAATAACCTACAAATATGCGATGGCCCTCACTCACTCACTCACTCACTCACTCACTCATTCACTGACTGACTAACTCATCACTAATTTTCTTCCTGATAGGTAAGGAAGCTGAAATTTAACATAGGTATTCTTCAGGTGGAAAATAGGGAAACCATTTAATTCGAATTTTAATAAACCCACCTATTGGAATGAAAAGGGGTTTGACATAATGACATCATTACCAATGCGTAGATTACGTTGCATGAACAATAATGCCCAAACGGACATCGGTTGAAAATTTGGATTGCACCTCCAGTGTGTAGAATTTAATAAACTACAAAAATACAAAAGCCCTCACTCACCCACTAACTGACTCATCACTAATTCTCTTTCAGCTCCCTAACATATCGGAGAGTAGTTTAGCATATGTATTCTGCAGGTAGGAAATAGGAAAACTACATAATTAGAAAATAAATAAACCTCCCCTAAGGAGATGAAAAGGGTGTTGACATAATGACGTAATTACCGATGCGTGTCTTCCCGATATGTTAGGAAGCTGAAATTTAATGTTGGTATTACGCAGGAGGGAAATAGGAAAACTACGTAATTAGAATTTTAATAAACCTTTCCTAAGTGGATGAAAATGGAGTTGACATAATGACGTTATTACTGATGCATGTCTTGCATTGCGTGAATGATAATACCCAAACGGGCAATCAGATCAAAATTTGGATTGCACCTCCAGCGTGTAGAATTTAATAAACTACAAAAATGCAAAAGCCTTCCTGCCCTCCGTCCCTCCCTCCCTCATTCACTGACTCATCACTAATTCTCTTACTCTCCGATATGTTAGGGAGCTGAAATTTAGCATATGTATTCTGCAGGTAGGAAATAGGAAAACAACATAATTAGAAAATAAGTAAACCTCCCCTAAGGAGATGAAAAGGGTGTTGACATAATTACGTAATTACCGATGCGTGTTTTGCGCTGAACAATAACGCCCAGACAATCAGAGCAAAATTTGGATTGCACCAGCAGTGTGTAGAATTTAATAAACAACAAAAATGCAAAAGCCTTTCCTCCCTCCCTCCCCCCTCCCTCCCTCACGCAATGACTCATCACTAAATTTCTTCCCGATATGTTAGGAAGCTGAAATTTAATGTTGGTATTACGTAGGAGGGAAATAGGAAAACTATGTAATTAGAATTTTAATAAACCTTTCCTAAGTGGATGAAAACGGCGTTGACATAATGACGTTATTACTGATGCATGTCTTGCATTGCGTGAATGATAACGCCCAAACGGGTAATCAGATCAAAATTTGGATTGCACCTCCAGCGTGTAGAATTTAATAAACTACAAAAATGCAAAAACCTTCCCTCCCTCCCTCATTCAGTGACTCACTCACTCACTCACTTACTCATCATTAATTCTCTTCCCGATATGTAAGGAAGCTGAAATTTAACATAGGTATTCTGCAGGTGGGAAAAAGGAAAACGGTGTAATTAGAATTTTCATAAACCCCCCCTAAGGGGATGAAAAGGGGGTTGACATAATGATGTAATTACCGATGCATGGATTGCGTTGCGTGAACGATAACTCCCAAACGGACAATCGGATCAAAATTTGGAAAGCACCTTTAGTGTGTAGAATTTAATAAACTATAAAAATGTGAAAGCCTTCACTCACTGACTCATCACTAATTCTCTTACTTCCCGATATATTAGGAAGCTGAAATTTAACATTGGTATACTGCAGGTGGGAAATTGGAAAACTACGTAAATTAGAATTTTAATAAATTCCCATTAAGGGGATGAAAAGAGGGTTTCACATAATGACATCATTACTGATTCGTGTCTTGTGTTGCGTGAATGATAACGCCCAAATGGACAATCAGATCAAAATTTGGATTGTACCTCAAGGGTGTAGAATTTAATAAACTAAAAAACTGTGAAATCCCTCCCAATGCGTGGATTGTATTGCGTGAACGATAACATTGAAATGGACAATCAGATCAGAATTTGGATTGCACCTTCAGTGTGTAGAATTGAATAAACCACGAAAATGTTAAAACACTCACTCACTCACTCACTCACTGACTCATCACTAATTCTGCTACTTCCCGATATGTTAGGAAGCTGAAATTTAACGTTGGTATTATGCAGGAGTGAAATAGGAAAGCTATGTAATTAGAATTTTAATAAACCTTTCCTAAGTGGATGAAAAGGGTGTTGACACAATGACATTATTACCGATGCATGTCTTGCATTGCGTGAATGAGAACGCCCAAAAGGGTAATCAGATCAAAATTTGGATTGCACCTCCAGCATGTAGAATTTAATAAACTACAAAAATGCAAAAGTCTTCCCTCCCTCCCTTCCTCATTCACTGACTCACTCACTGACTCATCACTAATTCTCTTCCCAATATGTAAGGAAGCTGAAATTTAACATAGGTATTCTGCAGGTGGGAAAAAGGAAAACGGTGTAATTAGAATTTTAATAAACCCCCCCTAAGGAGATGAAAACGGGGTTGACATAATGACATCATTACCGATGCATGGATTGCGTTGCGTGTACGATAATGCCCAAATGGACAATCGGATCAAAAATTGTGTAGAATGAAATAAACTAGTGTTAAATAAACCAAATTAAATTAACCAGTGTGTAGAATTATATAAACTACAAAAATGTGAAAGCCCTCACTCAGCCCTCACTGACTTACTGACTCATAACTAATTCTCTTACTCTCCAATATGTTAGATAGCAGAAATTTAACATAGGTATTCCATAGGTAATAAATAGAAAAACTACGTAACTAGAATAATAATAAATCTCCCCTAAGGGGACGAAAATGGTGTTGACATATTTACTGTACATCATTACAGATGCGTGTCTTGCATTGTGTGAATGATAACACCCAAACAGACAACCAAAAGCAAAATTTGGATTGCACCTCCAGTGTGTAGAATTTAATAACCTACAAAAATGCGGATTTAACATAGGTTTTCTGCAGGTAGTAAATGGGAAAACTACGTAATTAGAATTTCAATAAACCACCCCAAGAGGATGAAAAGAGGGTGTTGACATAATGACCTAATTACCGATGCGTGTCTGTGTTGTATGAACGATAACGCCCAAATGGACAATTGGATCAAAATTTAGATTGCACTTCCAGTGTGTAGAATTTAATAAACTACAAAAATGCAAAAGCCCTCACTCACTTATCACGAATTCTGTTACTTCCCGATATGCTAGGATGCTGACATTTTACATAGGTATTCTGCAGGTGGAAATAGTAAAACTACATAAATAGAATTTTAATAAACCTCTCCTAAGGGGGTGAAAAGAGGGTTTGACATAATGACGTCATTACCGATGAACTATAACGCCCAAACGAACAATCGGATCAATATTTGGATTACACCTCCAGTGTGTAAAATTTAATAAATTACAAAAATTGTCCTGTCACTTTGACCGTGTCTGCTACTGGTGCTCCTAAGGTAATGCCAAGAACCGTGGAATAATATTTACTTAAATTAAGACATCTCAAATTTACATCCATATAGACTTAACAAATTTTTAACACTCATTTATATTTACAACCGTGAAAATCAGAGACTCCTGTGCGAAGAACAGGCAGAACAGCTAGTATGTGTGTGTGACCTTGCACCACAGATGTTTGCTGGTTTGGAGTGCTGTCTCGTATACCACTACATGATTGAGATATAGATTGATATATATCAATCTCAAATTATTCCATAGACAACAGACCTTATGGCTTCACATGTCCTATTTAGGCTTCTTTCACATGAAACCCTCTGGTTAACTGCAGATGTCAGTGCTCTCATGGAGTGAGATTGCTTGCACTCACAAAGCGGTTCAGTTGCTAGTCCACAGAGTTGTGTGCTGTCTGAAATACACACATGCACTCCCTACCAGTGCCGTAACTAGGCATTTTAGCGCTGTGTGCAAGAAACGATAGTGGCGCCCCCCCCCAATGTAAGATAGGGGCGTGACTTAATGGGGAAGGGGCGTGGCCACAAAATAATAGCAATTCATACTACGGTGCACAGTAGTCTACATTATTCAAATTACGCTGCACAGTAGCGCGACTACACCAGGTAGAGCCCCTTTTATAC
Organism: Pseudophryne corroboree; assembly: GCF_028390025.1. Taxonomy (NCBI): domain Eukaryota; kingdom Metazoa; phylum Chordata; class Amphibia; order Anura; family Myobatrachidae; genus Pseudophryne; species Pseudophryne corroboree. The sequence continues at coordinate 289,719,177 of NC_086452.1, read as the reverse complement.
ATTACAATAGACAGCGTCCCCCTTTTTACACATTACAGCAGCCAGTCCCCCTTTTTACACATTGCGGCAGCCAGTCACCCTTTTTACACATTGCGGCATCCAGGCCCCCTTTTTACACATTACGGCAGCCAGTCCCCCTTTTTACACATTGCGGCAGCCAGTCCCCCTCTTTACACATTGCGGCATCCAGTCCCCCTTTTTACACATTGCGGCAGCCAGTCCCCATTTTTACACATTGCGGCATCCAGGACCCCTTTTTACACATTGCGGCAGCCAGGCCCCCTCTTTACACATTACGGCAGCCAGTCCTCCTTTTTACACATTGCGGCATCCAGTCCCCCTTTTTACACATTGCGGCAGCCAGTCCCCATTTTTACACATTGCGGCATCCAGTCCCCCTTTTTACACATTGCGGCAGCCAGTCCCCATTTTTACACATTGCGGCATCCAGTCCCCCTTTTTACACATTGCGGCAGCCAGTCCCCATTTTTACACATTGCGGCATCCAGGACCCCTTTTTACACATTGCGGCAGCCAGGCCTCCTTTTTACACATTGCGGCAGCCGGGACCCCATTTTACACATTGCGGCAGCCGGGACCCCTTTTTACACATTGCGGCAGCCGGGACCCCATTTTACACATTGCGGCAGCCGGGACCCCTTTTTACACATTGCGGCAGCTGGGACCCCATTTTACACATTGCGTCAGACGAGACCCCATTTTACACATTGCGGCAGACGAGACCCCATTTTACACATTGCGGCAGACGAGACCCCATTTTACACATTGCGGCAGACGGTGAGAGAGAGAGAGAGAGGGAGGGAGGATATACTTACCTTCTCCCCGCTGACAGGCTCCTCGTGCAGCTTCCTCTCGGTGCAGGCTGTGTGAGGTGAGAAGGAGGAGGAGGGAGGGGGAGCAGTGAGCCGCAGCAGCGCTATTTGATTGGTAGTAAGCGCCGCTGCAGCATCCCCCTCTCCTCCTGTATTGGTTGCCTGGCGCTGCTGTGGATGCTGGGGAACCGCATCCCAGCATCCTTAGCAGCGCCGGGCAGCCAATACAGGAGGAGAGGGGGATGCTGCAGCGGCGCTTACTACCAATCAAATAGCGCTGCTGCGGCTCACTGCTCCCCCTCCCTCCTTCTCCTTCTCTCCGCTGCCCGGCGCTGGTCCTCTTCTCCCTACACAGCGGGGCGCACGGCGCAGACTTCGGCGGCATGTAATGAGTCAATTTGACTCATTACATGCCGCTGGCCGTTGTGCCCTCAGGGCAACTGCGCTGTGTGCCAAGCCCCCTTGGCACACACGTAGTTACGGCCCTGCTCCCTACATCCAACTCATTCAGTATCCATACTCCGCCAACCTCAGTCTTCATACCCAGTCTAAGGGCAGTATGGAAGTAGTAATCATTAGCATGACTTCCTCACAGTACTGAGGTCATGGGTTTGATTCCCACCATGGCCCTAACTGTGTGTTTGCATGGATTCCCTCCAGGTGCTCTGGTTTACTCCCACAATACAAAAATATACTAGTAGGTTAATTTGTTCCTGACAAAAAATAAAATAAAAATAAATAACCCTAGTGTGTAAGTGTATGCATGTACATCTGTTTAAGGCAGAATAGATGGGCCAAGTGGTTCTTATATGCAATCAAATTCTACATTTCTATATAGGAGTATAGAGATTTATTTTAGAATTATTCTCATTCAAACTCTATTAAAGGGTGAATCTAAAAGTCTCCTACCCTCCCGCTCACACTTTCTTGTCTTTGTACTTTCATATTGTAAAGAGAACCATAACAATTATGGTAATACGTTGTTTACAATAAAATACTACTGAATGAGAATGACTTGTGTTTTTAACGTTTACTTTTTTATAGGATGACTTGGTTTTCAATTGTGTTGCTGTTCTCTGTTTCACAGATTATCCTCTCCAACCATTGAGCATGAAACTAAATGAGAAAAATATGGTACATTATGCAATGTGTGATTCTCCAGCAGACCACACTGGATACCTTTACAAGAAAAGAGAGTGCCACACTAACTACAAGAAGCAATGGTTTGTCCTAAAGGGAAACCTTCTCTTTTATTTTGAGGATCGGGAAAGCAGAGAGCCTTCAGGGTTGGTTGTCTTAGAAGGGTGCACTGTGGAACTGTGTCAGTCAAATGAAAAATATGGTTTCACAGTCAGATTTAATGGTTCTGGCTCCCAATCTTACATCCTAGCAGCAGACAGTCAAGAGGCGATGGAATGTTGGGTGAAGGCTCTAACCAGAGCTAACTTTGCTTATATGAAACTGGTTGTGAAAGATTTAGAGAGAAGGCTGGAATCAATGCAAAAGAACAGTGTACACAGGAAAAATAATCAACATAAAGTTAAATGTTGCTCTGTTGCCAAAGTGAGGCGGGCAAATTACAGGTCCGCAAAAATAGTTACACATTCATCCCATATAGGAGATACGAACATGGAGAAACATTTACAGGATATTTCAACGCCTTTTGCCCCTCATCAACATGGTGCATATTGGATCAATACATCTCCCTCAGTGACACCTTTAAAATCACTGAAAAACACAGTATGTCCTGGTACAACATGTTTCTCCAAATTACATGAGTGGTATGGTAAAGATATTGAGGAATTAAAGATACTGTGGAAAGAGAAACACATAAACCAGGAGGACTCAGCTAAATTGTGATCTAGTGACATGTAATAAATAAATCATTTTACCTACTTATCTACTTAAAGACCCAGGGTGTCACCCATAATTTCTATTTCTAACTGTCTAAATACCTATTTATCTATTTCTCTCTCTCTCTCTCTCTCTCTCTCTATATATATATATATAGATTGTGTTTAAAGTGGTCCCAGAGAGGCGGTGGAACCCCCCCACCCCATGGATGCCAAACCTCCATCTTATCCCATCCAACAGATACCACATCCCCAGCCCCACCCCTTTAGTTATGTTTATTGTTTTTGCATTTGCTGTTGGCCTGGGTAGTACTTACCCCTCCCCTTTTCTTTGTGCCCCTGTCCAAAAGACATTCATATCTCTATTGGTGCACTGTGCATAAGCATAAATAAATATCACACATAATGGCCACATGTATATACTGCTGCACTTGTGTATAATACCCACATGTATATACTGCTGCACCTGTGTATAATGCCCACATGTACATACTGCTGCACCTGCATATAAGGCCCACATGTACATACCGCTGCACCTGTGTATAATGCCTACATGTATATACTGCTACACCTGTGTATAATGCCCACATGGTCTCTTTGGCTCATATATTGTGTGTAAATCTGGCTCAGGTACTAGCCAGTACCTCCTGAACCATTAACCTCACTGCACATCCCTGACTGATGGGACACCAAAACTATTCCATGTGACATTTTTGTGTATTTGACATTTTTTATTTATACAGCGGGGTACACTGTGATTCCACAGGGAATTACATCGGGGTGTAGAGTTGGATCTTGATCCGAGGCACCAACAGGCTAAAAGCTTTGACTGTTCCCAGGATGCATAGTGCTGCCTCCTCTATATCCCCTCCTCCAGGCACTGGAGCTCAGTTTTGTAAGTTGGTGCCTGCAGTGCAGGCAGCTAACAGGTAGCGCAGCCCTGAAAAGATCTTTTTGATGAAAGACTTCAAGGTCTGCAGCACAGGCACTTAGAAGTGCTATATGTCAGTCTGACATATCGTGCTGTGACTCCCTCACCTCCCCCAGCGGTGCTGTATACTCCCGCGCCCTGGTTGCTGGGTACTTACAGCAGAGGGCTCCGGTCTCATCAGGCACACACTCGCCGCTGCTGTCCTGGATCGCGTGGCCGCATCTACAGGGAGGAGGTAAGAGGGTCCCCCAGGCGGGACCCGATGAAATTGCGATCCGGCGCGGTCTCTAGGAGACGGACCGTGCGCGCTGGCGTGGACACTGTGGCCGTACAGGGACCCCACTAGATCAAAAGCGCAAGGGGCACAGGTTGGATTTATTAAAATCTGTTTCAAATAGGCCCCGCAGTACCCAGTGGTGAAGTCCAGAAAGGGGATAAGGCTCTGACCTGTAGCCCCTCCCCCAGCCCCAGGCGCCATTTACTGCAAATGTTCCCGCCCTGGAGCTGCATATCTCTCTCTCCCTCACTCCCTGTCAGCGTTTGGGCACCATTACACACAAGCTGAGCTGATTCTGGGACTGCTGGGAAATGTCTCCTCTGTAAAGCCACCTGCATCATCAGCGCTGTGCATTTACAGGACACTTAAGTATTCTACATATCATTTAGACAGTGTTTGTTAAGAAAAAGTGCATAACTTCAGGGTTATTTAGTACAAGTACCCTGTGATATACATCAAGTCTTTATTGTGCATTGTTATATCTGTATAAGTATACATAGCTTTACTTAGTAGTCCAGTTACTTAGTATTGCTAGTCCAGTGCAGTTTTATTGTTTGTAATAATTTCTGCATTGTACATGTGACTGTGTGTGCCAATAGCTGCTGTGTGGTCTATATTCCGTGTATCTCATACATATTGCTATCCCTATAGTCTTTACCCTGAAGGGGGCTAAGTGCATCAGGGTTCTCATTTGATATAGTGTCTCACAGGATATACTACTTTGCTATTTTTCTCTGTGTGTTTCAGTCACCATATACCACTTAGATTCTCTGTTTGTGCTCTGCTTTGCAGTCACACTATACAGGGAGTTTTTGTCAGGTATTACACATAATTTCTGCTAAACAGGGTGGTAGATCCATGGCTGATCCTGCACTGTGCAGTGCTGACGCCACGGATTGCTCAGAGGAAAACATTGCAGCTGAGGGTTCAGGTACTGGGGGTTCTATACCCCTCAGTCAGTCTGCAGCACCGGGGGCACACCAATACCCACCTTGGGCTGCCTTTTCTAATTTACTGACAACGCTAGTAACTAGACTTCCACCCCCTGTGGGAACTCCTGTGTCATTACAGCCACATATTGTCCCTGCAGTTAATCCGCCATGGGCAGATAAACTGTCCTCTCAGTTACAGCAATTAAATCAGTCTTTGGCAAAACAAAAACCTAACCCTCACCCGCCTAAGACCAAGGGGTCCTCTAAGCGGGCCATTACTTCCTCTCAATCCACACATGTTTCGGATACTTCATCCGATGAAGATGGCGCATATAGTGACCCCTCAGATACTGATGCAGATGCTTCTGATGGGGAATCTATTACACAGGTGGATGTTCCTGACCTCTTGGAGGCTATCAGACTGATCTTTCAAATTGATGATGAAGTAGAGCCTCCAGATACCTCTAAGAAACCTGATAAATTCAAGCGTCAGAAAGTTACTAAATTAGTTTTACCCCATTCTGACCATTTGGTTGACATACGTCAGAAATCCTGGGAGTATCCAGGAAAGAAATTCTCTCTGTCTAAGAAGATGCTAGCTCGTTATCCCCTCGCTGCAGAGTTAAGTAAAAATTGAGAAACACAGCCGCCGGTGGACTCACACGTCGCACGTCTGGTGGTGTCATCTGCTCTGCCTGTCCCTACCGTCACCTCTGAAGGAACCGACGGATAAGCGTGTGAAGGGTTGCTTGAAGTCTATTTACATTCTTGCAGGAGCTGTGCATAGGCCCACTATTGTGGCTTCTTGGGCTGCAAAAGCTATTGAAGCCTGGGTTCAGGAAGTTTAAGCAGAACTATCGTATGATTTTCCTGATAATGCTAGACATTGTCTTTCATATATTATTAAAGCTTCTCATTATATTCAGGAGGCGGCATCTGATCCTGGTGTCCTGGCGGCCAAAGCGTCTACTACAGTATGTCCACTCTGGCTCGCCGGATTCTCTGGTTGCTGCCCTGGTCTGTAGATCTGGACTCTAAAAAGACCTTGGAGGTGATCCTCTTTAAGGGAAACATCCTTTTTGGGGAGGATCTCGACAAGATTGTTGCTAACTTAGCATCCACTAAGACTGCCTGTCTGCCTAGTACTAATTCTTTGGCTCTGAAGGCTAAAAGTACTTCCTTTCGCTCCTCTCCAACTCTAAGTAAAGCAAAGGGTCAGGCGTAGCCAAAACAAGCTCGCACTTCAAAATCCACTAAGCCCAAACCTAAACATTCCTGGGCTGCCCGTCAGCCTGCTTCCAAAACAGACAAGTCTGCTGCATGACGGGGCGGGACTCCTCCTGGGGGTCCCCTGGGTGGGAGGCCAGCTTTTGCGGTTTGCTCAGGTATGGTTACAGACCACTTTAGACGCCTGGGTACAGAAGTCGTCACTCACGGATGTGCCATCTCTTTCAAGAAACGTCCCCCTCACCAGTTTTGCTCAACGAACATCCCTTTGGATCCAGTAAAAGCAAAAACTCCATTTGGTGGTACATTCCCTCCTAGACACAGGGGTGATAGTGAGCCTCTGGCTCAGAGAGGCAGGGGGCACTATTCAACGTTGTTCCTAGTTCCAAAACCGAATGGATCATCCCGGCCCATTCTCAACCTCAAGTCATTGAACAAATTTGTGAAAGTTTCCAAGTTCCATATTGAAACTCTTCGCTCTATTGTTCTGGCTTTGGAGCCCATGGACTATATGGTATCCCTTGACATACAGGATGCTTACCTGCATATTCCTATTCCCATGTAGCATCAGCAATACCTGCGGTTTGCTATTGACAACCTACATTTTCAATTCCAGGCCTTACATTTTGGTCTGACCACAGCACCCAGGATCATCACCAAGGTCATAGCGGTCATGACGGCTATGCTCCGCCGTCAGAGTATCAGGATCCTGCCAGATGTGGACGACTTGTTGATCATGGTGAACTGAGGTTCTCTTTCGTCATCTGGGACTGATGGTTCAATTCCTGCAAGCCCACAGGTGGCTCATCAACTGGAAGAAATCCTCACTGGTCCCTGCTGAGAGCATGGTGCACCTGGGGGCATTATTGGACACCCACAACCAACGGTTGTTCTTGTCTCCAGAGAAAGTTCTGAAACTTCAGGAAAAGATGAGACGCTTCCTATCTCGCCCACGTATGTCGATACACTTGGGATGTCCTTAAGAAAGACTATAGGGACTTAGGCAAGAAACTTAAGGCAAGGACATGTAAGGTAATATTCTCCAAATTATTACCCGTGCCACGCGCTAGCCCAGGTAGACAGAGGGAGATTAGGGAGGTAAATGTGTGTCTTAGGGATTGGTGCAGAAAAGAAGGGTTTGTGTTCCTAAAACACTGGCTATCTTCTCAGTCAGGCGCCATCTTTTTTGTTGTGATGGATTGCACCTGAATGAGGAGGGGGCAGCGGTGCTGGGGGGGAAGGATGGTTAGAAGGTTGGAGGAGATTTTAAACAAGGTGCCTGGGGGGAAGGGTTTAGCAAGAAATTACGGGTCATTCAGTAAGAATAGCAGGGGTGGCATTAGCGAACAAAGCGGGGGAGGAGTAGGGGAAGGAATAGAGCAGACGGCAAGGGTAGTAACTTGGGAACTAAAAAGGGTTTTAGAATAACAGTAACTAATGACGATTACGGGTCATCTTTGCTGCATAAGAAATATGATGTCCCTACCGTAAGGAGAAATACATATCTCAATTGTATGTATGTATGTATGTATGTATGTAAATGCTAGAAGCCTTACAGGTAAAAAGGGGGAACTAGAAATCCTCGCAGCAAGCAAGGAATATGATATTATAGGCATTACTGAAACTTGGTGGGACGAATCTCGCGATTGGACAGTCAATCTAGACGGTTATACGCTGTACAGGAAAGACAGACTAAATAAACAGGGTGGAGGGGTATGTCTTTACGTAAATCCGTTTCTAAAACCTGTTCTACAGGAAGATATTCAAGAAGGAATTGTAAATACTATTGAGACATTATGGGTAGAAATTGCATGCGGGGGTAAAGGAATAAAGAAGTTATTATTGAGGTTATGCTACAGGCCGCCTGGTATTAATGTGTCTCATGAGAAATTGTTACTGAATCAAGTTGAAAGAGCAGCAGGAGTAGGAGACATAGTAGTGATGGGAGACTTTAACTATCCAAAGATAAACTGGAAAATCAATTCATGTGATACGGCTAGGGGCAATATGTTTTTAAACACGCTAAGTGATAATTACTTAGTTCAATTAATCGAGGAACCATGCAATCTTAGACTTGGTAATAACTAACAATGGGGAATTAGTATCAAATATTGAAGTAGGGGAGCCCATAGGAAACAGCGACCACAATATGGTCACATTCAATATCAGTTTTCATAAGCAGTCCTATACTGGCTCAACTAGGACTCTAAACTTTAGCAAAGCCAACTTTGACATGACGAAGGAAGCATTAAGGGACACTGAATGGGAAATTCTGTTTCGAGAAAAAAATACAACAGAGAAATGGGATGTATTAAAATCACTGCTAATTAAAAACACTTGTAAATTTAGTCCCACCAGCAGCAAAAAAAGGAATAAAAATCCCAAACCAATCTGGTTTAACAAAAATATAAAGGAATTAATGGACAAAAAAAAGACGAGCATTTAAAAAATACAAATCTGAGGGGGATGCGGAGTCATTTCAGCACTATAAGGATTGTAACAAAATATGCAAAAAAGGAATGAGCGGCTAAAGTAGAAACTGAAAAACTAGTAGCAAAGGAAAGCAAAGCGAATCCCAACTTTTTTTTAAGTACATCAACAGCAGGAGACTAAAGAAGGAGAGTATAGGCCCTTTAAAGGACAATATGGGAGTCTTAATCAAAAATGATAATGACGTCGCAAACAAACTAAACAAGTTTTTTTCATCAGTATTTACCAGAGAGGACCAAATGCTGGGTATAACACAAAATCTCAACAAAGATAATGTCCCACTGCTAAATGCTTATTTATGTGAGGTGGAAGTCTGTGACCGATTAAAAAAGTTAAAGATTAATAAGTCACCTGGTCCCGATGGAATTCACCCGAGGGTTCTTATGGAGCTGCACGCTGAACTAGCAAGACCACTATTTTCGATCTTCATGGATTCAGTTAAATCGGGTATGGTTCCCAAAGACTGGCGTATAGCAGAGGTAGTGCCGATATTCAAAAAGGGGAGCAAAGCTGAACCGGGTAATTATAGACAGTTAGTCTTACATCTATAGTGGGGAAAGTATTAGAAGGTATTATAAGGGACAGTATTCAAAAGTTTCTTGAAGCCAATAAGGTCATTAAAAGGAACCAACATGGATTTTTGAAGGACAGAGCATGTCAAACCAACTTACTTGGCTTTTATGAAACAGTAAGTGCGAATCTTGATCAGGGTAAGGAGGTGGATGTAATCTTTTTAGACTTTGCCAAAGCTTTCGACACAGTACCACACATGCGACTTCTCTATAAGCTACAAAAAATAGGACTAGGGAGCACAATATGCATTTGGCTCAGTAATTGGTTAGATAATAGGGAACAGCATGTTGTGGTCAATGGATCATATTCAAATTGGACTAAAGTGCTAAGTGGGGTGCCACAAGGGTTTGTACTTGGACCACTTTTGTTCAACATTTTCATCAACGACCTAACAGTAGGTCTAGAGAGCATGGTGTCAATTTTCACAGACGATACCAAATTGTGTAAGGTTATAAATACGGAGGGGGATGCTGAGTCTCTTCAGAACGACTTGACTAAACTGGAAGCATGGGCAGCAAAACAAGTGTAAGGTAATGCACTGTGAGACCAAAAATAACACCTACATACTAAATGGGGTAATATTAGGGTAGTCTGTACTGGAAAAAGACTTAGGGGTTCAAATAGATAACAAATTGAGCAGCAGTACCCAAAGTAGGAGTGCAGCAAAGAAGGCTAATAAGATATTAGCATGCATTAAACGGGGAATTGATGCAAGGGACGAGAATATTATAATCCCATTATATAAATCACTAGTGAGGCCACATCTTGAGTATTGTGTGCAATTTTGGACACCATATTACAAAAAGGATATTCTGGAGCTAGAAAAGGTTCAGAGGCGGGCGACAAAACTAATTAAGGGCATGGAAACGCTGGAATACGAGGACAGGATTGCAAGACTAGGCATGTTTACATTGGAAAAGAGGAGACTAAGAGGGGACATGATCAACATCTACAAATATATAAGGGGTCAATACACAGCTTGCGAGGGACCTGTTTTCAATAAGATCAGCACAGAGGACACGTGGTAACTCGCTTAGGTTAGAGGAGATGAGTTTCCGCACATTGAGGCGAAAAGGTTTTTTCACAGTAAGGACAATACGCCTGAGAGAGTAGTAACAGCAGACTCAGTCAACACCTTTAAGGATGGGTTAGATAAATTCCTATTGGATAAAGATATTCAGGGTTATGGTGCGTAGTCACGCATTATAGTTAATATAACTAGTCCTAACATAAAACTGCATAGGAGTCCACAATCAGGTTGAACTCAATGGACAATTGTCATTTTTCAACCTTAGTTACTATGTTACTAAATACTAGGCCTCATGGTGTCGACTTTCGACATGATGGAGTACGCTCAATTTCATTCCTGTCCTCTGCAGAAGTTAATCCTTTACAAATGGGACGGCCTGCCACAATGGATCATGACTCACATGATCTCCTTGACTCCGGAGGTTCGTCTGTCACTGACCTGGTGGCTACAGGACCAGCAATTGGGCTGGGGTCGTCCCTTCTGGATCTCAAACTGGGTCCTTCTAACGATGGATGCCAGTCTGATGGGTTGGGGCGCAGTGTTCGAGCAACACTCTCTTCAGGGTCGATGGACCAGGGAGGAATCTCTCCCGATAAACATTGTGGAGTTGCGGAAGTTTTCAATGCTTTGTAAACTGGCCCTGCCTCTGGTACAGAACAGGCCTGTTCAAGTACAGTCGGACAACGTCACCATGGTGGCATACATAAATCATCAAGGCGGCACTCGAAGCCACATGGCAATGATGGAAGTGTCAAAGATTCTTCTATGGGCAGAACGCCATCTGCCAGCCATATCGGCAGTGTTAATTCCGGGGGTCCTCAACTGGGAAGCGGACTTCCTCAGTCGCCAGGACGTACATGCCGGAGAGTGGAGCCTTTATCCAGAAGTGTTTCAACTGCTTATGGACAAGTGGCGCCTACCAGATGTAGACCTGATGGCGTCTCGACACAATCACAAGGTTCCGGTCTTCGGAGCAAGGGCAAGGAATCCTCAAGCAGCGTTTGTGGGCACCCTGGCAATACCATGGAGCTTTCGGCTGCCAAACGTGTTCCATCCGGTGTTGCTCCTGCCCAGGGTAATAAGGAAGTTCAAGCAAGAAGGAGGAATACTACTTCTGATAGCTCCAGCGTGGCCCAGATGGCATTGGTTCTCAGACCTGCAAGGTCTCTCGATAGAGCATCCTCTTCTACTCCCGCAATGCCCAGACCTCCTCGTTCAGGGCCCTTGTGTATACCAGGATCTGGCCCGACTGGCTTTGACGGCATGGCTCCTGAAGCTGCAGTTCTGAGGGCCAAGGGATTCTCTGAGGTGGTCATTTAAACTATGTTGAAAGCCCGTAAACCAGCTCAAATTTATTATAGGGTCTGGAATTCTTACTTCGCCTGGTGTGCGGCTAAGAATTATGATGCGTATAAGTTCAGTACTGCCAAACTTTTGGCTTTTCTGCAACAGGGCGTGGACTTAGGCCTTCGACTGGCCTCCCTCAAGGTTCATATTTCGGCTTTGTCGGTGTGGTTTCAGAGAAAAATTGTGACTCTACCTGGTAAACGTTCATACTTTCACTCAGGGGGGGAAATTTACTAAGCTCCCGATTTTGACCGAGATGCCGTTTTTTCATCAAAGTGTCATCTCGGTAATTTACTAAACACTAATCACGGCAGAGATGAGGGCATTCGTAATTTTTTGCAAGTCCAAGTAAAAAATTACAAATGAATACACCATCGGTCAAAACGCGGCTGTTTAAGTATGAATCTCGGTCATTTACTAAGAAGTGCAAAGCAAAAAACAAACAAACACTGCCGTGAAAAATTACAACTCGTAAAAAAGTGCTAAAAAAAAACAGACCTTTTTTTTTTATTCGTGATTGGATAGGCATGCACGGATCCATGAGATCCGTGCATGTATATCAGTGGGAAGGGGTGGGAAAGTGCTTATTTTTTCAAAAAAAATTGCGTGGGGTCCCCCCTCCTAAGCATAACCAGCCTCGGGCTCTTTGAGCCGATCCTGGTTGCAGAAATATGGGGGAAAAAATGACAGGGGTTCCCCCATATTTAAGCAACCAGCATCGGGCTCTGGTCCTGGTCCCAAAAATACGGGGGACAAAAAGAGTAGGGGTCCCCCGTATTTTTAAAACCAGCACCGGGCTCCACTAGCTGGACAGATAATGCCACAGCCGGGGGTCACTTTTATATAGTGCCCTGCGGCCGTGGCATCAAAAATCCAACTAGTCACTCCTGGCCGGGGTACCCTGGGGGAGTGGGGACCCCTTCAATCAAGGGGTCCCCCCCCCAGCCACCCAAGGGCCAGGGGTGAAGCCCGAGGCTGTCCCCCCCCATCCAATGGGCTGCGGATGGGGAGGCTGATAGCCTTTGTTGTAAAAGAAAAGATATTGTTTTTAGTAGCAGTACTACAAGGCCCAGCAAGCCTCCCCCGCATGCTGGTACTTGGAGAACCACAAGTACCAGCATGCGACGGAAAAACGGGCCCGCTGGTACCTGTAGTACTACTACTAAAAAAATACCCAAAAAAAGACAAGACACACACACCGTGAAAGTATAATTTTATTACATACATACACACATACATACATACTTACCTTAAGTTCCCACGCAGGTCGGTCCTCTTCTCCAGTAGAATCCAAGGGGTACCTGTTGAAGAAATTATACTCACGAGATCCAGGGGTCCAGGCTCCTCGGGAAATCCAGGGGTAATCCACGTACTTGAAAAAAAAAAAAAAAACGGAGTCCCGACCACGAACTGAAAGGGGACCCATGTTTGCACATGGGTCACCTTTCCACGAATGCCAGAAACCCACTTTGACTTCTGTCTAAGTGGGTTTCTTCAGCCAATCAGGGAGCGCCACGTTGTAGCACTCTCCTGATCAGCTGTGTGCTCCTGTCCTCACTGACAGGCAGCACACGGCAGTGTTACAATGTAGCGCCTATGCGCTACATTGTAACCAATGATGGGAACTTTCTGCCCTGCGGTTGACCTAAAGTGACGTCACCGCTGACGTCAAAGTGGGTTTCTGGCATTCGTGGAAAGGTGACCCATGTGCAAACATGGGTCCCCTTTCAGTTCGTGGTCGGGACACCGTTTTTTTTTTTTTTTCAAGTACGTGGATTACCCCTGGATTTCCCGAGGAGCCTGGACCCCTGGATCTCGTGAGTATAATTTCTTCAACAGGTACCCCTTGGATTCTACTGGAGAAGAGGACCGACCTGCGTGGGAACTTAAGGTAAGTATGTATGTATGTGTGTATGTATGTAATAAAATTATACTTTCACGGTGTGTGTGTCTTGTCTTTTTTTGGGTATTTTTTTAGTAGTAGTACTACAGGTACCAGCGGGCCCGTTTTTCCGTCGCATGCTGGTACTTGTGGTTCTCCAAGTACCAGCATGCGGGGGAGGCTTGCTGGGCCTTGTAGTACTGCTACTAAAAACAATATCTTTTCTTTTACAACAAAGGCTATCAGCCTCCCCATCCGCAGCCCATTGGATGGGGGGGGACAGCCTCGGGCTTCACCCCTGGCCCTTGGGTGGCTGGGGGGGGGGGACCCCTTGATTGAAGGGGTCCCCACTCCCCCAGGGTACCCCGGCCAGGAGTGACTAGTTGGATTTTTGATGCCACGGCCGCAGGGCACTATATAAAAGTGACCCCCGGCTGTGGCATTATCTGTCCAGCTAGTGGAGCCCGGTGCTGGTTTTAAAAATACGGGGGACCCCTACTCTTTTTGTCCCCCGTATTTTTGGGACCAGGACCAGGCGCAGAGCCCGATGCTGGTTGCTTAAATATGGGGGAACCCCTGTCATTTTTCCCCCCATATTTTTGCAACCAGGATCGGCTCAAAGAGCCCGAGGCTGGTTATGCTTAGGAGGGGGGACCCCACGCATTTTTTTTTATTATTTTACAGTGTTTAATTAAAAAAAAAATAAAAAATAAACCCCAGCACGGATCACACAGATCCGGCCGAGATTGATTGTAAAAAAAGTCGGCAGTGTTTTGCTAATCACTGCCGTAAAAATATAAAAAAAACCACGAATGACATCGACATCGGAACAAAAGAAAAACCCGAATACGACAGCTTAGTAAATTAGTCGTAATCAATTCAAAAAGTTGCAGTTTTACACTTTCGATGTCATTCGTGATTGAACTTTGACCTGAAACGGGAAAATACGAATCTTAGTAAATTTACCCCAGGGTGTTTTACGGATTCAACCTGCCTATGTTCCACCTGTGGCTCCTTGGGATTTGTCAGTTGTCCTGGATACCCTACAAGAGTCTCCATTCGAACCTCTTGAGTCTGTGGACCTTAAGTGGCTTACTCTTAAGGTCTTGTTTTAGCTGGCTACTGCTAAACGGGTTTCAGACTTGGGTGCCTTATCCTGTCGGTCACCCTTTCTGATTTTTTACCGTGACCGGGCGGTTCTTAGAACTCGCCCTGATTATCTGCCTAAGGTGGTGTCATCTGTCCACCTTAACCAAGAGATTGTGGTTCCAGCCTTTACATCTCCTGGTTTATCCTCCAAAGAGCGGTCTTTGGATGTGGTATGGGCTCTCCGTACTTATGTGAATAGAACAGCTTCGCTTAGGAGATCTGATTCTCTCTTTGTTCTTTTTGGTTTTCATAAACGTGGCTGGCCTGCTTATAAGCAGACCTTGGCCAGATGGATTAGAATGGTGATTGCACATGCTTATGTAGAGGCTGGCCTTCCAACTCCTGCTACCATCAAAGCCAATTCTACTCAGTCTGTTGGACCTTCTTGGGTGGCCCGCCATGGTGCGACCCTTGAATAATTGTGCAAGGTGGCTTCTTGGTCCTCAGTGAACATTTTCATAAGGTTCTATGCCTTCGATACATCCGCCTCCCAGGATGCCTCCTTTGGACGCCGGGTTCTTGTGCCCACTACAGTGCGTCCCCTCCCATGAGGAACTGCTTTAGGACATTCCCGATGTAATTCCCTGTGGAATCACAGTGTACCCCACTGCAGAAAAGGAGATTTCTGGTAAGAACTTACCGTTGTTAAATCTCTTTCTGTGCCTGGAGGCGGGGATATAGAGGAGGCGGCGCTATACATCCTGGGAACAGTCAAAGCTTTTAGCCTATTGGTGCCTCGGATCAAGATCCAACTCTACACCCCGATGTAATTCCCTGTAGAATCCAGAGTACCTCGCAGAAAGAGATTTAACAAGGCAAGATCTTACAATAAATATATATATTTTTTTATAACTTGCGTAAAATGTGAATAACAGGAGGGTGAACCTTTGCAACTAGGAGGTAAGCTGCAGAGGAGAGGAGCTCTTGTTGGAATAGAACAAATCCCTAAATTCCATTTGCAGACTGGAAATGGGTGCATATTCATCCTCACAGCAACTGTTACTGCACACTTAACAACTTTCATTTCAACTATCTTATTTTTGCCTTGCACTTACAAAATAGGTGCACAATGAGGCTGATTCTGAAATCCAGAGTCCAGTGCCGACTGCTGTCTGTTGTTCAGCTGCTAGGGAGGAGGGGAGGTGAGCAGGTGGCCCCCACGTGCTCAAAAATGTCTCCTTCATGTACGAAGTCCATCCACAGCACGGCGTCCCGCCATCCATCTCCTTCCCCGGCACGGTTTGCACATCTTGTATTTCACGGCGCAACGTCATGACGTTCATGGAAAGAAGGCAGAGCCACAATGTCTGTCGGATGTGGGTTCCCTAGGTCAGGCTTTGCTTACCCCCCTTGCGTGTATACACGCAGGAACCAGGCGGCGCTCTCCAGGTTTTCAAAGAAGTTTTTTAGTGTAATCAAAATTTACATTTTAAAGTGCAAGGTGCATCTAAGGTGCTGCTCTGCCAAGCAGCCTTTGTTTTTAGTCTTACATGTCTAATATGTCGAGTCTATTGTGCAGTTGCAATGTGCAGTATGAACTCATATGTGTAATGTTTGTAATGTATACTACGTTTTCCCCCGTTCTTATGCTATGTATTCCTACTTCCTGTTGCTGCTTAGCGATGCATTGTACCAC
Source organism: Pseudophryne corroboree (assembly GCF_028390025.1). Classification (NCBI taxonomy): domain Eukaryota; kingdom Metazoa; phylum Chordata; class Amphibia; order Anura; family Myobatrachidae; genus Pseudophryne; species Pseudophryne corroboree. Next base: position 289,703,017 of record NC_086452.1, on the reverse strand, counting down.
AAAGAATTCCTAGTGTACGTGAGTACACCTGGCCAATAAAGCTGATTCTGATTCCGATATCCGGTACCAACGTTTCAACGCCGCACCGGGCGTTTTTATCAAGGTACAAATGCTTCAAATAACAAAACATACAAAAGTCTAAATAAGCATACAGTGATAACGAGCCACAAGCCGTCCTCCCACCGCCACAAGGGAAAAACCGGAAGTCGCTTTCCCGCTGGTCACATGGGCGGGCTCAATGACGTCACTCTGTTACCAGACAGCATCACAACAATCACAGGTTGTCACTCGAGGTCAGAGGTAGAATGCTGTAGAAATTAACAAACATGTATTAAAGTGCTAAAAACGTGCAAGTGAAAAAAGTGCACATTAAAAGATACATGTTAGCAATAGTATAATATAGTTTACATGGTACATATGAAAAGACTATGGGGTCATTCTATCCCGATCTCACGCTGCAGTTTATCGCAGCAGCGTGATCGGGTCAGAACTGCGCCAGCGCCGCAGTGCGCCGGCACATGCCCGATGGCTGAAGGCCGTCGCTGCGCTACAATTGCCTCTGCCTGATTTACAGGCAGAGGCGCTCACTGGGCGGGGGGGAAGAACGGTGGCGCGGTCCGGCCAACACAGGCATGGCCGGACCGTGTGGGGTGAGGGCCGCATCGGCTGCGTGACGTCACACGCAACCGCTGCGGGTTGGTGAGCGACCAGTAGCTCCCGGCCAGCAGCCTGAAGCTGCGCTGGCCGGGAGCTACTCCTAAAGTGCAAATGCATCGCTGCTGTGCGATACTTTTGCGCTTCTGTGGGGTGGCCGGCACCGACATGTGGGGCGCGATAGCCCTGTGCTGGGCCTCCCCCCCATGTCTATTGACATGATCGTAGCCCTGCAAAATTTTGCAGGACTACGATCAACTCGGAATGACCCCCTATGTTGCTATTATAAGCAAAATAGCAGTACATATAGGTGGTCATTCCGAGTTGATCGCTAGCTGAAAATGTTCACAGTGCAGCGATGAAGCAAAAAACAGGCACTTCTGCGCATGTGTATGCGGCGCAATGCGCACGCGTGATGTACTTTCACAACGGCCGATGCAGTTTTACACAAGGTCTAGTTAAGCATTTCAGTCGCACTGCTCGACGCAGAGGGATTGACATGTAGTGGGCGTTTCTGGGTGTCAACTGACCGTTTTCGGGGAGTGTTTGAAAAAACGCAGGCGTGCCAGGAAAAACGCTGGCGTGGCAGGAAAAATGCAGCCGTGGCTGGGAGAACGCAGAGCGTGTTCGTGACGTCAAGCCAGGAACTGAACAGTCTGAAGTGATCGCAAGAGCTGAGTAGGTCTGAAGGTACTCTGAAACTGCACAAAATTATTTTGTAGCTGCTGTGCAATCCTTTCGTTCGCACTTCTGCTAAGCTAAAATACACTCCCAGTGGGAGGCGGCATAGCATTTGCACGGCTGCTAACAACTGCTAGCGAGCGAACAACTCTGACTGACCACCATAGTCTGTAGTTGCCTATGCAGGGCCTGATGAATCACCTAGTAGGTGCTCTGGTTAAAGGAGTGGTGGGAGACGTGGATGGGGGAGTGGGTCCCGTGGGTGCCATGGGTGGGGGAGGGGCAGTTGCGAGGGTGCCATGGGTAGGGGAGGGGCTGGTGTGGTGGTGTCGTGGGTGAGGGAGGGGCGGGTCCTGCAGGTGTGGTCCAGAGCCATTGTGGATGGGAGAGGAGCGGTTGCGGGAATGCCGCGGGTGGGCAGGAGTGGGTGCGGGGGTGTTGCGGGTGGGGGAGGGGATCCGGAGCCACCACGGGTGGGGGAGGGGTGGGAGTGCTGCAGATGGGTCCCGGAGGTACTGCGAGTGGGGGAGGGGCGGTTAATGCTTCTCCTGGAAGCAGCTAAGCTGCTGTCCTCCCTTTGGCATTTTTTTCCCCGGAGCCCGTAGCGCTGCAATGCTTTGGCGCTAAGAGCTGCTGGGAGCTGTTGTTTATTTAGTGCGTCTAGTTCCCTGTAATGCGGCGCGTTGGGACACCACCGCTAACAATAGTGACTGGCTGGCAGAACTGACTGACTCGCTGAATCAATGTAAAAGGTGAGAGTGCTGTGCAGTGTCAGTGACACTGCACACCCACTGCACTGTACAGCACTGTCACCTTTTACATTGATTCAGCATCCAGACATTACCCTCCTCGATATCACCCACTGTATCTGTTAAATTAGCCATCTTGGGGCTTCCAGGCTGGCAGCTCAGGTGCTGTGTGAAGCGGAGTCACGGGTTCTGGGGATCTGAGCGCGGCTGTGGTGGGGAGGCACTTCTGTGACAACACGCGCAGAGGAGGCTCCGGGGCTCAGAGAGTATGGGGCGCAGGGAGGGCTATGAAAGCCTTCCTCTGCACCGCTTTCATACACATCTATGCCGGTGACCGCAGCAGCTTTTATTCCACCTGCGCCGTGGCTAGGGAGTGGAGATTGTTGATGCCGGAGGGGGCAGGCAGACTGGCAGCAGGACATAGAGCGCTGCAGTAAAACTATTTCTCATACATCCTAGAGGATGCTGGGGATGCTTCAAGAACCATGGGGTATAGACGGGATCCGCAGGAGACATGGGCACTTTAAGACTTTGAATGGGTGTGAACTGGCTCCTCCCTCTATGCCCCTCCTCCAGACTCCAGTTAGTTAGATTCTGTGCCCAGTGAGACTGGATGCACACTGAGGAGCTCTCCAGAGTTTCTCAGAAAAAGGCTTTATGTTAGGTTTTTTATTTTCAAGGAGACCTGCTGGCAACAGGCTCCCTGCTTCGTGGGACTGAGGGGAGAGAAGCAGACCTACTTCTGTGAGTTTCAAGGCTCTGCTTCTTAGGCTACTGGACATCATCAGCTCCAGAGGGTCTGATCGCTAGGTACGCCTAGATGCTCGTTCCCAGAGCCGCGCCGTCACCCCCCTTGCAGAGCCAGAAGTCAGAAGTAGAAGAAGATCAGGAGACTTCAGTGACGGCTTTGAGGTACCGTGTACAGCGGCACTACAGGATGCAGGGCAGAGGGGGGGGGGCGCCCTGGGCAGCATAAAACCTCACTAAATGGACTAGCAAGAGAGGTATACAGTGCCTGGGCACTAAAACCTGACCCCCGCCAGTATAAATATGTGAAAAATAGCGGGGCTGAAGCGCACATTAAGGGGGGCGTGGCTTAGCCCTCACAGCTCTAATCAGCGCCATTTTCTCTTCACAGTGCTGCAGAGATGCTGGTCCTGGCCTCCTACACTGCTGTACAAGTGACAGGGTGCAAAAACAGGTGGGGGGGGGGGCACAGTAATTAGGTGCTGTTTTATTAATGTTAATAGCGCTAACAGGTCTGAGGCATTATTTTAAACATTTCAGTACCGGGATAGGCGCTGGGTTGCGAGCTGGCAAAACTCCCTCTGTGTTTCTCTAACAGGCTTTGCTGTGGGTCTGTCCCCTATAGCCCCAGTGTGGTTGTGGGTGTCGGTACGCGTGTGTCGACATGTCTGAGTGCTCTTCCCAGGAGGAGGCTGGAGTGGGGACAGAAAAGACTGTGGGAGTGACCCTGTGTTCAGTGGTTTGAATGCAAATGTGGCTCTATTGAATAAGAGATTAGATAAATCAGAGTCTCAGAACCAGGCATGGAGAGAATCCATGGAGGATGCATTATCACAAGTACAGAGCCCTTCGGGGTCACAGAAGCGTTCATTTACCCAGATAGCAGACACAGATACCGACACGGACTCTGACTCCAGTGTCGACTATAGTGATGCCAGATTGAATCCTAAACTGGCTAAGAGCATTCAGTACATGATTGTGGCGATAAAAGACGTTTTACATATCACGGAAGACCCTGCTGTCCCTGACACAAGGGTCTGTATGTTTAAAGGAAAGAAACCTGAGGTAACGTTCCCTCCCTCTCATGAACTGAACGCGCTTTTTGAAAAGGCTTGGGAAAATCCTGACAAAAAGTTACAGATTCCCAAGAGAATTGCAGTGGCATATCCGTTCCTCTCTGGGGACAGGGAAAGGTGGGAGTCAACCCCCAATGTGGACAAAGCTCTATCGCGTCTGTCCAAAAAAGGAGGCGCTTCCGTCTCCTGACACGGCAGCCCTGAAGGATCCTGCGGATCGTAAGCAGGAAAATACATTGAAATCCATTTATGTCACTACGGGTACGCTACTCAGACCTGCCGTTGCATCGGCATGGGTAAGTAGCGCTATTGAAAAGTGGGCAGATAACTTGTCATCTGATATAGATACCCTGGATAGGGATAGCATTATTCTGACACTGGATTATATCAGGGACGCTGCAGCCTACCTAAAGTAAGCTGCGAGGGATATTGGCCTTTTGGGATCAAGGGCCAATGCCATGGCAGTCTCGGCCAGGAGGGCATAAGAAGGCTATGGAGTCTCTGACGTATAAAGGCGGTGTATTGTTTGGTGACGGCCTCGCTGACCTGGTATCTACGGCTACCGCAGGTAAGTCATCTTTTCTGCCTTATGTCCCTGCACCACAAAAGAAAATGCCCCACTATCAGATGCAGTCCTTTCGGCCCAATAAATACAAAAAAGGACGAGGGTCTTCCTTCCTTGCTACTAGAGGAAGGGGAAAAAGGTCACCGGCTGTGGCAGGTTCCCAAGAGCAGAAGTCCTCCCCAGCTTCTTCCAAATCTACCTCATGACGCTGGGGCTCCTCTGCGGGAGTCCGCAACGGTGGGGGAACGTCTCCAACTTTTCAGTCAGGTCTGGGTTCGCTCGGCCCTGGATCCTTGGGTATTGGAAATAGTAGCCCAAGGGTACAAATTGGAGTTTCAAGACGTGCCCCCTCACCGATTTTTCAAATCAGCCTTGCCAGCTTCTCTTCCGGAAAGGGAGGTAGTATGCGCTGCAATACAAAAGCTGTGTCAAAATCAAGTCATTGTCACGGTACCCCGTCACAGCAGGGAGAAGGCTTTTATTCGAGACTGTTTGTGGTCCCGAAGCTGGACGGCTCGGTCAGACCAATTCTGAACCTAAAATCCCTCAATTTCTATCTAAAAAAATTCAAATTCAAGATGGAATCTCTCCGAGCAGTGATCTCCAGTCTGGAGGAGGGGGATTTTATAGTGTCTTTCGACATAAAGGATGCCTACTTACACGTCCCCATATATCCTCCGCATCAGGCTTACCTGAGGTTTGTTGTTCAGGATTGTCATTACCAATTTCAGACGTTGCCGTTTGGTCTGTCCACGGCTCCGAGGATTTTCACCAAAGTTATGGCGGAAATGATGGTTCTCCTGCGCAAACAAGGAATCACAATTATCCTGTACTTGGACGATCTCCTGATAAAGGCGAGATCCAAGGAGCAATTACTGAAAAACGTTACGCTCTCCCTGGCAATCCTGCAACAATATGGTTGGCTCCTAAACATGCCAAAATCACAGTTGGTTCCGACAACACGGCTGTCATTCTTGGGTATGATTCTGGACACAGAATTACAGAGAGTCTTTCTTCCAGTGGAAAAGGCTCTGGAAATCCAGAACATGGTCAAACAGATTCTGAAACCGGCAAGAGTGTTGATTCATCAATGCACTCGGTTGCTGGGGAAGATGGTGGCGGCCTACGAGGCCATTCAGTTTGACAGGTTCCATGCCAGGGTGTTTCAGTGGGACCTGTTGGACAAGTGGTCCGGGTCCCACCTGCACATGCACTGGAAAATAATCCTATCTTCCAGGACCAGAATCTCTCTCCTGTGGTGGCTGCACAGTTCTCACCTCCTAGAGGGACCCAGGTTCGGGATCCAGGATTGGATCCTGGTGACCATGGATGCAAGTCTCCGAGGCTGGGGAGCAGTCACACAGGGGGAGAATTTCTAGGGAAAATGGTCAAGCCAGGAAGCTTGTCTGCACATAAACATTCTGGAATTAAGGGCCATTTACAACGGCCTTCTGCATGCGGAACATCTTCGCGGTCTGCCCGTCTTGATTCAGTCGGACAACATAACAGCAGTGGTGTACATAAACTGCCAGGGCGGAACAAAGAGCAGAGCGGCAATGGCGGAGGCCACAAAAGTTCTTCGCTGGGCGGAAAGACATGCAAGCGCTCTGTCAGCAGTCTTCATTCCAGGCATGGACAACTGGGAAGCGGACTTCCTCAGCAGACACGATCTCCATCCAGGAGAGTGGGGTCTTCATCAGGTGGTGTTTGCAGAAGTGACAAGTCGTTGGGGAATGCCTCAAATAGACATGATGGTGTCTCGCCTCAACAAGAAACTTTAGAGATATTGTCCCAGGTCGAGGGACCCTCAAGCAATAGCGGTGGACGCCCTAGTGACACCGTGAGTGTTTCAGTCAGTCTATGTGTTCCCTCCACTTCCACTCATTCCAAAGCTGATAAAGATCATAAGAAGAACAAGGGTTCAGGCGACACTCATTGTTCCAGACTGGCCAAGGAGGGCCTGGTATCCGGATCTTCAGGAATTACTCATAGGAGATCCCTGGCCTCTTCCTCTACGAGAGGACCTATTACAGCAAGGACCGTGTGTGTATCAAGACGGCTGCATTTGACGGCATGGCGGTTGAACGCCAAATCCTAGCCCGAAAGGGTATTCCCAGTGAAGACATTCCCACACTACTTCAGGCTAGAAAAGAAGTAACGGCGAGGCATTACCACCATATTTGGAGAAAATATGTGTCTTGGTGTGAATCCAAGAAGGCTCCTACAGAAGAATTTCAGCTGGGGCGTTAGCTCCATTTTTTGAAAGAAGGTGTGAATGCGGGCCTAAAGTTAGGCTCCATTAAAGTACAAATTTCGGCCTTATCAGTTTTCTTTCAGAAAGAATTGGCCTCCCTTCCAGAAGTTCAGACCTTCGTGAAAGGAGTGTTGCGCATTCAACCTCCCTTTGTGCCCCCAGTGGCACCGTGGGATCTTAACGTGGTGTTGCGATTCCTGCAATCTCATTGGTTTGAACCTTTGCATAAGGTTGAGCTCAAATTCCTCACTTGGAAAGTGGTCATGCTGTTGGCCTTGGCGTCCGCAAGGCGGGTGTCTGAATTAACGGCTTTGTCTCACAAGAGCCCCTATTTGATCTTCCATGTAGATAGAGCGGAGTTGAGAACTCGTCAGCAATTTCTACCAAAGGTGGGTTCATCGTTTCACATGAACCAACCTATTGTGGTGCCAGTGGCTACTGAAGCCTTGGTGGAATCAAAGTCTCTCGATGCGGTCAGAGCGTTGAAAATCTATGTCGACAGAACGGCTCAGATTAGGAAAACGGAGGCTCTGTTTGTCCTGTATGCTCCCAACAAGATTGGGACTCCTGCTTCTAAGCAGACTATTGCACGCTGGATCTGTAATATGATTCAGCATGCTCATTCGGTGAAGGCCCATTCTACGAGAAAGGTGGGCTCATCTTGGGTGTCTGCCCGAGGGGTCTCGGCGTTACAGCTTTGCCAAGCGGCTACTTGGTCGGGTTCAAACACTTTTGCTAAGTTCTACAAGTTTGATACCCTGGCTGAGGAGGACCTCCTGTTTGGTCAATCGGTGCTGCAGAGTCATCCGCACTCTCCCGCCCGTTCTGGAGCTTTGGTATAAACCCCATGGTTCTTGAAGCATCCCCAGCATCTTCTAGGACGTATGAGAAAATAGGATTTTAATACCTACCGGTAAATCCTTTTCTCCTAATCCGTAGAGGATGCTGGGCGCCCATCCCAGTGCGGACTCTATCTGCAGTACTTGTTTAATAGTTATTGCTTGGTTTACACAAAAGTTGTGTTTTGGTTATGGTCAGCCTGTTGCTGATTTTGTTCATGCCGTTGACTGGAATTCTGTTTAATGCCAGGTTGTACGGCGTGTTTGGTGTTGTGAGCTGGTACGTATCTCACCCTTAGTTTAACAATAAATCCTTTTCCTCGAAATGTCCGTCTCCCTGGGCACAGTTCCTATAACTGGAGTCTGGAGGAGGGGCATTAAGGGAGGAGCCAGTTCACACCCATTCAAAGTCTTAAAGTGCCCATGTCTCCTGCAGATCCCGTCTCTACCCCATGGTTCTTGAAGCGTCCCCAGCATCCTCTACGGACTAGGAGAAAAGGATTTCCCGTTAGGTATTAAAATCCTATTCCCCCCCCCCCCCCTATCTACAGTGCAGAGACTTGCTGCAGATGCAATGGCATACCCTCCAACTGTACCTTTTTGGCAGGTACAATACCTTTTTTTTATGGTCTGTACCGATTTTTGGCTCTCCAAACTTCCTTTGAAAGTATCGGAAAAGGGGCGTTGTCACGCCACTGTACTCGTGGCCACGCTCCCTTTTTGAATTTTAACTGATTTCTATGTGTAAATTGTTGGAGGATATGTTGCTGCAGATGTAGTGGGCCTATTTTGGGGTGTGGGCCTAGAGCTGCAGCTACATCAGTCCCATTGTTAATCCTCCTCTGGGAACACACAGCAGCCAAAGGGCAGAGCCTCCCATTGGATGTTACCTGTGTGGGAGGGCGTTTTTTGCCCAATCAGCTGTGGATTGGGTGTGATAGACCTGCTGCTAACCCAATGAGAGCTCCTAGCCACACCCAGCGTTATACACACAGGCACAGAGTCACAGGTCTGGGCTATTATATAGGAGAGATAGATAGATAGATAGATAGATAGATAGATAGATAGATAGATAGATAGATAGATAGATAGAATAAGCAAAATGACCATGCAAAACAGATGTAATCATAGCATTGTAAAAAGATAAAAACAGCCATTACAATGCGACAACATTACTTATAAGCAGTCAACAGTCCAAGTGATATCCATTTTTACGTTATCAAGCGACTGTCCAACTATATTGTTTCAGTGTCAGTACACCTTCCTCAAGGACTGCCAAAATACACTGGCATAAGATAGGCTTTAAATACCTATTATACCTCTCATTATAAACAACACCTGTGCAGCATTAAACTATGACCAATCAAATCAATATACTAAAAACGCCATGCATAACCCGCAAGACAATGAACTGAAACTATTCATGGCAACATACAATCTGTACCCATAAAGGCTTCAGAACGGGAGGGATACTTACAATTTAAAAAGAATGAACCAAACCTTACTGTCGGCATTTGGTTGAACATAGACCCAGAACAACGTTCACTATACCCGGCCAGTAGTATAATGATCCAGCAAGTCGTGTCACTCCAACTGGAACGGACTCGGTGGGCAGACCAGGACATCCAGCACCTGGAACCAAAGTGTAGTCCCCAAAACATCGTACATCACAAAGGGTCCACCAGCTGAAAATAGCTATGAATAACTGAAACCAATACACTGTCCCATATACATCAAGAAAGAAAACAAAAATAATATTTAAAAACAAATATTAACCAACAGAAATAGCATAACATTGCTATGCCAGCAACATTCCTAATGGACAACACTACCACCTTATGGAAGTAAAATAGGGCACAAAATAGATCAATAAGAGAGAGAATATGCTGGGGTATGAGACAATTCACCAATATATATACCTCTGATTAAATAAATAACATATAAAAAGACAAAATACAGCAAAAACAAAAAACCTGTACAGAAGTCCCTCAATTTTATTTACAAAAATGAGGTAATAACTAGGTGCCATTGAGTTAAATTTGTAAAACCACTGGCATTCATGTTGAAGTAGTAACTTCTGTCCATCACCTCCCATTTACAAATGGGGACTCCAGTTAAGAGGCATAAAATTAAAGTCATATAATATATGGACCTAAGTAAAAAAATGTCTGGCCCACAGGAGGTGTGCTGGCATCAAAACTCCATATTGATTTTTATTTTATTTTTTAAAAAGAGGTCCTATATGCATCCATATTCTTTCATTAATACACCTGATAGTCTTGCCTACATTTTGGGGGTCACTCCGAGTTGATTGCACGCTGCAGATTTTCGCAGCGCAGCGATCAGGTTACTACTGTGCATGCATATGCACGCGCGTTGTACGGGTACAAACAGCATAGTTGCTGTGCAAGGCTTCTAGCGACTAATCCATTTGCACAACCGATCGCAAGGAGATTGACAGGAAGAGGACGTTTATGGGTGTCAACTGACCGTATTCTGGGAGTGGTAGGGAAAACGCAGGCGTGTCCAAGCGTTTGCAGGGCGGGTGTCTGACGTCAATTCCAGTACCGGACAGGCTGAAGTGATCGCAAGGGCTGAGTAAGTTCAGACCTACTCAGAAACTGCAAAAAACGTATTCGGCCCGCTTGGCTGCACAAGCGTTCGCACACTTGCATAGTGAAAATACACTCCCCTAGAGGCGGCGACTATTTGATCGCTGCTCTGCAAATAATAGCTAGTGAGCGATCAACTCGGAATGAGGGCCTTAGTTCCTTGCAAGGGTAAATAATCAGCTGGACAGCATTTTTTGTCTCGCAATTTATACGATGAAACAGTCAATGTTTAGTCCCAGTCACTGGATGGACAAATTATTTGTCTGTAATCATAGGGCTGCAATTAACATATCCATGGCATTTAAATGTCCCTTTCTTCAGCTTCAGCCAACTACAGTAGCAACAGTATTGACCACAAGACTGATATAAGACTAAGTGATCCTTTCCTTCAGACTGCGACTGTGTTTATAACAAAAAAAAATGGCATTGATTCACATAAAGCTCTCTGGATCAGATATTTTTCAATTATATGTCAATGTTTGCCAATAGCATTTACTGTAAGCTCTGATGTAATAGAATATGTACTAGAAAAGATAGTCCTAGACTCTTCAGCAGACTTAACTTTAGGGTACAGTAAGTCCTCTCTCTTAAGACACAAGCATCTTTTGCTTTCATTTTGCACTTACCTACAGCCATGTCAACGATCAATAAATTTTCTTTAGCACCCATAAGGGATATTAGGGACAGATTAGTACGATGGGTATAGACGGGTCCAAAGGAGCCAGTGCACTTTAAATTTCTTCAACTGGGTGTGCTGGCTCCTCCCCTCTATGCCTCCTCCTACAGCTCAGTTTAGAAAAAAAGTGCCCTCAGGAGAGGATGTACACTCTGCTTGCTCCAGGGTTTTTCTTCAATTTCTTTGTAAAAGTTTTATTTCTTTCGGTATGCTGTTTGGGCAACAGCATACCTGCACCATGGGAGTTAGGTGGGGGGGGGGGGTCACCGGCCTCTTGAGGTGCAGAGCCGCTTCCCCGCTGCAGGACCACCGTCCCGTCCTGTGGGGCTGTTTGTTCAGCGGGGCATGGCGCCTTGGTTGTCGCAGCTGCAGCATGCCGCACACCCCTAACACTGCCTGAAGGTGATCATCAGTGGTAAGTACCGGTTCCGCAGTCTCTGTAGGCCCTCTCTACAAGATCGGTGGGCTCTTCCTGGGTGGCTGCCCATGGAGTCTCGACCCTGCAACTATGCAGAGCTGTTAGCTGGTCAGGAAAGAACACCTTTGTGAAGTTCTACAGGTTTGATACCCTGACCAAAGAGGATACCCAGTTTGGGCAGGTGGTGCTGCAGATGTCTCCGCACGTTCTCATCCGTTCTGGAAGCTTTGGGACATCCCCATCGTACTAATCTGTCCCCAATATCACTTATGGATGCTTGAGAAAATAGGATTTTAAATACCTGACCATTAAATCCTTTTCTCGTAGTCCATAAGGGATAATGGGGACCCGTCTCTGTGCGGTGACTTTCTGCAGGTTCTCTATTATGTGTTCCTGTTCAGCTGTTGCTGTTCATGTTGCCAGATGTTGCTGGCTAAGATATATATTGGTGTGCTAGTGTGAAAATCTCACAACATTTTTGTTGTTATGTTCCTTCTCTCAAGTATGTCATTCTCCTTCGGGCACTGTTTACCTATAACTGAGCTGTAGGAGGAGGCATAGAGGGGAGGAGCCAGCACACCCAGTTGAAGAAATTTAAAGTGCACTGGCTCCTTTGGACCCGTCTATACCCATCGTACTAATCTGTCCCCAATATCCCTTATGGACTACGAGAAAAGGATTTACCGATAGGTATTTAAAATGCTATTTTTACCCAATCAACTTAACGGCATTCGGAAATTCACTCTTGTCCAAAGTAATTCGCACTGCTCTTATCAATTGGGAAAAAGGTAGTCCCTTCTCTAGAGGATGCGGGTGAAAACTGGAAGAGGACAGCAAAGTATTCTTGTCTGTGGGTTTTTTAAATATGTTAGTAATAAACTGTTGATTAGATATAGCAATAGCAACATCCAAAACAATAAATTTCTGAGGGGCTGCTTTTACATGAAAACCCGAGCTTGGAATCTGATTGAAGTTCCTAACAAACTCAGTGAACCTGTCTATCCAGCCAATCCAGACCAAAAAAAGGTTATCTATATGTTGCATATAAAATGCGATATAACAAGAATATACAAGGTTGGCCATAATGAAAATACATTCATAATGATAGTTGAACAAATTGGCATATGATGGGACCATATTAGACCCCAAATGCAGTGACTTTTAACTATAATTAAAATGTAAAAACATATTTTTTATGCAATATGACCTCCATGAGTAATATAAGAAAATCAACTGTTTGACCAACATAGGCTGGACTGGCAGAAATGACACCTCTCACCACATGAATACCCTTCCACATAATATACAGTATGTTAGGGTAAAAACTGTTAACATCTAAGGTCACTATTAAACACTGAGGAGGTGGAGTTTATCCAAAAAATCTGTAGCATCTCTAACAAAGTATGGAGCCTGTTGAACTATTGGTAGTAGGAAGTAACATAGTAATTGAGGTTGAAAAGAGGCAATTTGCCCATCATGTTCAACCTGTATTAAGTTGTGATGAATCTACATACCCGCTGAATAATGTTTTATGACTACTTAACTACTATAACTCATATAACCCCTGGATTAACCATGTTGATATTTTAAATATTATAACCTTGGATATCATTTCATTCAAAAATGTATCCATTCCTTTTTTAAATCCATTTACAGAGTCCACCATTACCACCTTCCCTGTCAGGGAATTCCACATTCTAATTGCCCTAACAGTGAAGCAACCCTTTCCTCCGTCACGTTCGGAACTTTCTCTCCTCCAGCCGCAGCGAGTGCCCACGTGTCCTAAACTGTGTTCTTTTAATAAATAATTCCTCTGATAACTCTTTGTGATGTCCCTTTACATATTTGAAGATATTAATAATATCCCCTCTTAGACACCTCTTTTCTAGTGTATACATATTCAACCTATTAAGCCTTTCCTCATAATCCATTCCCTCTGGGCCTTTAATCAATTTAGTAGCTTGCCTTTGAATCCTTTCGAGTTCACCGATATCTTTTTTTATACAGAGGTGCCCAAAACTGAACACAATATTCCAGGTGCGGACGTAGCAATGCTTTATACAGCGACAGGATTACATCGGAGTCCCTTGACTCAATTCCCCATTTTATGCACGCTAGCACCTTACTTGCCTTCTTTACTGCGCTTTGACATTGTATATGGTTATGAAGCCTATTATCAATGAGTACCCCCAAATCTTTTTCCAAATCTGTTTTACCTAGTCGTTCCCCATTTAATATGTAGGCTGCAAGTTTGCTTTTAGTCCCGAAATGCATAACCTTGCATTTGTCTGTATTGAACCTCATTTTCCATTTAGACGCCCAGAGTCATTCTGCAAGGACTCCACATCCAATTCCGAGTTAATTATCTTACACAGTTTAGTATCATCTGCAAAGATTGACACTGTGCTTTCCAGGCCTATTTCGAGGTCATTTATAAATATGTTGAACAGTAGTGGACCGAGTACGGACCCTTGTGGTATTCTGCTGACTACTGGGGACCAGGTTGAGGACTTCCCGTTGACCACTACTCACTGTACCCTTCTATCCAACCAGTTACTTATCCATGTGCAAATAGTTATTCCTAGGCCAAGCTCCTTTAATTTGATGATCAGTCTCCTGTGAGGCACTGTATCGAGGGCTTTTGCAAAATCTAGGAAGACCACATCCACTGCTTTTCCCTGATCAAGATTATTGCTCACTTCCTAATAGAAGCTAATTAAGTTAGTCTGACATGACCTGTCCCTCACAAACCCATGCTGGTCCTTGCTAATAATCCTAGTGGTCTGTAGATACTCCTGTATGCTGTCCCTTAGAATTCCTTCCAATATTTTCCCCACTATAGACATCAAACTAACTGGTCTGTAGTTACCCGGAAGATTTTTGGATTCCTTTTTAAATAATGGCACTACCTCAGCTATACGCCAACCCTTCGGTACCATGCCTGATCTAATTGAACTATTGAAAATCAAGTATAGGGGTCGTGCTAATTGGGAACTAAGCTCCATAAGAATCCTTGGGTGAAGTCCATCAGGACTAGGTGATTTATTAACCTTAATTTTGCTTAGTCTCTCTCAGATTAAGTAATCAATGAATTGTGAAAAAAATCTGATTAAGAGATAATAGGTCTACCAGGGAGTGATACCAATTTTCTGTGAATCTTTGGTAGGATGTAAAATAATGGAATTTTTGGAAATTCCTGTACCAAACATTTAATTATATGTTATCAAGCCATCCATCAGAGAGACCCATCTCTAAGATGGAATCAATTTCTTTTTTTATACCACTCTGTTGGATCAAACATCATTTTTTATTATAACATAAGGGACCATTTAGTTGTTGCATAACCTAATTAATGTAAACAATCATATCCAGAATCACTATGCCACTGCCTTTATTGGTGGGGTGAATAATGATCTGAGGATTATCACGTAAAGAGCGAATTGCATTGGTCTCTTCCTTAGACCTATTATACTTATGTTTTTTCTTGTTTAAACAGTCAAAAAAATGTTTCTATGGGATCATTATTCGATGGTGGGTGAAAGGTACTCTTAACCCTAAATGGTAAGGCTTGTTTCACAAAACAAAATTGTTATAATATTCCTTTAGTCTTCATTGTCTCTGAAATGTATAGAACTCTATTTTATATGCAAGGGGATTCTGTTTAAAGGTTTGAACATAAGTCAAGCCCTTTGAAAGCACCAGCATTTCAGCAAAACTTGGCTAGTTGCTCGTTATTCATTTACTTACATTACACTGAAACATTGGGGCTATTATAATATATTAAACTGCTTTTGCTATACAATGAGATAATATAATTCATTATTGATGTCGTGGAGTACCGTCCCTTCATTCTGGCTATATGTACACAAATTCAGTATGTGAGGACTAGACACCAAGGCCATTGGGAGAGTAATATCGCAGATCTGGGTATAAGGCACTCACATTAAAGCTGAACTAATAAAACATCATTTCGCTATTGTCATTTTATGAGAGGGTGGCATGGTGTTTGAGGGCTAGACTAAAAGTTATTGGACATACTGGATAATTTTAGAATTGGTAGTGGCCAGCACTACCACTCCTGGTGCTATTGGTTAATTAAATAAAATACAAATACATAAATACATGTATAATCCACCGTAACTGCAAGTAATTTAGGGGTCTGTTTAATACCCCAAGGGAAAAAAAATGTAATTACTGCACTTGGTGGATATGTGCTCTAGATGAGCTGGTTCTTATAAATTCTATATGCAAACAGATACCAGGACTTTGGCCACAGCTGCGTATTTTCCCCAAAAAAGAATGAATGGTAAGAATCTTGTGCTTAATCATAAAAACATTTACACATTTATTATAAAATAGAATATATAGAACATGCAAACAAAAACAAAGTGATTTTGCTGGAGGGGGAAACACAAGGTTTTGTTCCTCTCTCACAGATACACAACTGAATGTAATAGACACAATGTTTATAAAATGTGTTGACAATATATTAGTATTCTACTTTTAGATACTTTTGAGTACTTTATTTTTTTAATTCAATAATTTTTATTTGTTTTTTTTAAGACACTTGACAAACACTTTATACCATGCATCTTTGTACAATATAAACAAACAACTAACATCGTTACTTATACAATTATCTATTTAAAAATATTGATATTATAAAAAACATTTATAGGTTCAAATATCACAGATTCTTTTACGGTCAGAACATATTATACATATAAACATTGGCTCGGACCTACCCATATAATTTTTTATCTTTTCTTATTATTGCTCCCCCCTCACTAATAGATAACCTCTATCCACATATACATATATTTATGATTCAAGTTAATTCTGATTATAATTATATATTCTGGGCACCTTATGAACCAAAGTAAAACACAATCTTGGTTCACACCATCCCCGTGTTTATGGAAAATCTACAAACAAATTAGTCTGTAGAACACTATAAGAATCTACAAAATTGTTTGACATGTGATTTATATGATGCAACCTACTTTACTTTGTTAAATATTATATTGGAAAAAGAAAAAATATTTTACAATAATTAATGATTAATACCATAGTTAAAAATATTCTTACTGTAATATCATTGTGAAAAACTGTGCTAGTACACTTATCCATGAAAAATATTCTGGACTCTCATGTATCTGTGTGTAAGAGGACAATCTTCCCCTCTATTATTCTAGATTTTAGTATAAAAAATACCAGTTTAAAAAAAACCGAATCCATCATTTTATATACATTGGCTAACCAATACCCATTTTATATTAGCCTCCAATCTGCGTCCTTTTAAGTTCAATCCTTTGCCCTTAATATAAACCATCAAATAACTCGAATCAGTCTGTACATGCATTGGTCCCCTGCCCGTATGGGGAGGCTAGCCATCTATCCCAAATTTTATAAAATTTTCCTACTGCTTTCCTAGATAGATATACAAACTTTTCATGTGCCACTACATTGTTTACCAACGATATCCAGGAATTCACTTCAGGTTCACTATGGGCCATCCACGATCAAGCCACCATCACTTTTGCAATAGCACAAAGATTTAACAACATACCACCGGGAACTAACATCTAATATTTCCTCATCTATAACAGCAAGAGTACATACCAATGAGGTAAGTACATCCGCAGGTATTTCTGTGGAAACTATAATCCTTATCAGCTCCTGCCAAAAGTCACCCACTTTGGGACAAGACCAGATCATATGCCAGAAGGTACCCATATTCGATACACATTTAGGACAATTACAATCACTACGTCCCCCTATTTTAAGGAGCTGAACTGGAGTAATATAAACTCTATGCAAAATAAATAGGTGTATCTGTAGAAAACGGACCATTGTAGTAACCTCCCTGGAGGCTCCCAAAGCAACCTCCCAGATGTCTGATGCTATCGGTCCTAAATCAGACTCCCATTTAGATTTAAGAGCAGGGAGTGCATCCACATGTTTTATACTAAGCAAGGTAGAATAAAGCAGTGAGATAACCTGAGCCAAACCAATAGATTTAAGAAGTCTACAAACAGGGGAACCCTGAAATACTGGTGAAGATGTCCCAAATTGAGTCGTACATGCATGACGGAGCTGTAAATATTAAATTATAGGGACATTATAATCTACCTATAATTGTCCAATGTTTTAAATGTTCCTATTGAATATAACTGACCAATTGAGCTCATTCCCCAATAACCCCAAACCTTCTCCCTCTGCAAATGTTAAAGTTCTCTAAAAGTATGGATATAGGCAAGCGGTATACCAGGATCCCATCCCTCACCCTGCAACATACGATGAACCTGTCTCCAAATCATAATCGCCTGCTTAACTAATGGCATATTAATTACAGTTACATTATCACTCAATAGTAACTGCAACGGTGTAATACAAATATTTCTAATGACCAATACCCAAGACATCAATGTATTACCATTACAGTCAGTGATCCAATTAATCATATGGGACATTTGAGCTGCCATATAATAAAATCTGAATTTAGGAAGGGACAGACCTCCAGATTCTCTCGTTCCCGTCAATGCATCTTTTAGGGCCTAATTCATATCTGATCGCAGCAGGAAATTTTTTAGCATTTGGGCAAAACGATGTGCACTGCAGGGGGGCAGATATAACATGTGCAGAGAGAGTTAGATTTGGGTGCGGTGTGTTCAATCTGAGATCTAAATTGCAGTGTAAAAATAAAGTAGCCAGTATTTACCCTGCACAGGGACAAAATAACCCACCCAAATCTAACTCTCTCTGCAAATGTTATATCTGCCCCCCTCCTTGCAGTGCACATGGTTTTGCCCAACTGCTAACAAATTTGTTGCTGCTACCAGATCTGAATTACCCCCTTAATTCTAACCCTCTGGTTAGACCACACAAGTGAAGACAAGATACCTTCTATTTAACTAAAAAAATGTTGAGGAAGATAAATCGGAGAGTGTTGTAATACATACAGCAATTTAGGCAGCACCAATATTTTAACAAGATTAACTCTTCTCGTAACAGTGAGGGGAAGTTTTTCCCATATCTTGATACGCGGTTGTAAATAATCTATTTGTGGTTTTATGTTTAAAATTATATATTGTGAAGGATTATTAGTTACCAAAATACCCAGATATTTAAACAAATCCACCCAACAAAGCAGAAAGGACACCGGAGGATTGGCAGGGCAAGGACCCCTAAAGGGAAGGATGGAGGATTTGTCTCAGTTAATAATTAGACCTGAGTATCCACCATATATATATATTAATAATATTTAACACCTGTGGCATAGTTGTGGGAAAATCTGAAACAAATAGCAGAATATCATCTGCATATAAAGCAATTTTGTCTATCCTGCCACCCAATTGAAACCATCCAACCTGTGGAGAGGATCGTATAATACAAGCCAAGCGCTCTACTACTATAGGAAACAGGAGCGGAGACAGAGGACACCCCTGTCTTGTTCCCCTTGTAAGTGGAAAAGCTGATGAAACAACCATTTATAGAAACCCTTGCTGAGTGTGCCAAATATAATAATTTGACCCACCTAATGAAATTTGACCCAATGCCGAAGCGGTCCAATGACCCCCATAAGAACGCCCACTCCACTGAGTCAAACGCTTTAGCAGCATCAAGTGAAACTATTACGGAGGAGCAAGTGTCCCTACAAAGGAGCTGTAGATGTGTAAATAGGCATCATAAATTAGATAAAATGGACTGCCCAAGCATAAATCTGGTCTGATCTTCATGGATCAATTGTGTTATCACTGAGCTTAATCCAGTCGCCAAAATTTTCACCAGTATCATAACATCCAAAGACAATAATGAAATTGGCCTTTAGGAATCCATCTTTTCCAGATCCTTCCCAGGTTTCAATAACACAATAATCAGAGCTTCTGACATAGAAGTAGGCAAAGTTCCTGCCTCAAACAACTTATTAAACAGTTTAAACAATTTAGGGCCATAGAAATCTATATGCTTCTTATAGAGCTCGATGGGAATCCCATCCAGCCCAGCCATTTTTCCCCCAGGAAATGATTTAATCACCTTTTCAATTTCATTCAGTGACAAAGGAGAGTCTAAATACTCCATTACCTCAACAGATAATGAAGGTAAGGAGATATTATCTAAATAGTCACATACCTCTAGCATGGTTTTCTCTAATTTTGTATTATAAAAGTTCTTATAATGAGACACAAATTCCTCCACTATTTCAGGGGTTGTCGTATAAATACTGTCCTCCGCATTTCATATAGCTATCACCGTATTGGCGGCCCTATCAGCTCCTGACAATCTTGCTAATAACCCTCCCGGCCTGTCCCCTCCAGCATAATATCTATGTTGTGTATATAAAAGAGGATATTTGGCTTTATCCTCCAAGCATTCATGCCATTCCATCTGGTCTCTCAACCATGCCTCCCTAGATGAACCAAGTTTATCATTCAAATACTGTATTTCTAGAGATCTGCATGTTGCCTCCAACCCAAATTCCCGTTGTTTATAATTTGTTTTTTGAAACTGCTCTGATTAGTGTGCCACAAAGAAATGCCTTAAAAGGCATCCCACAAAACATGGATAGCTACCGTATCCTTATATATTTCCATAATCTCTCCCCATGCCCTCTCCAGTTCAGCTCCATTACTTAACTGTGTCAATCAAAAAGGGTTACATTTTCAGAATAATTTACCTCTAGAACATCCCAAATCCAAAACTATTGGGGAATGATCTGAGATACCCCTAGTTTCATAATGAACATTTAGAATCCTAGGTAGTAAGCATCTAGATGCTACAGCCAAGTCAATCCTGGAAAAAGATGAATATGTGTTAAAAAAAACATGAAAACTGACAAGTATTCGGATGACGCACCCTCCAAACATCTACTAAAGCTAAACTCTCCAGTAACAATGCAAAGTCCCTTGTCAGGTACATGATTTTGTATTGGAGTCGCTTATTCTGTCTAAAGCTGAATGAATAACATTGGTAGACAGAAACGTTTGCTGTGCCTGTATATAGGAGTTTAAGCAGCTCTGTATAAAAAAGTTTAATATAGGATAGGAAACAAAGCGCTGACTAGACAATGCTGAAATTAGAAAAAGGTTAAATTAGAGAGAGGGAGAAAAAAGGAGAGAAAGAAAAAGAGAAAAAAATATATATATTTTTTTTTAAATATAAAAATGTTTAAGCTCTTTTATGATAAAATGCAGCTTCTTCTAGTAGGTAAGGAGTCCTTGTTATGCCTTGCAACACCACTTGGCACTAAGATTTCCCTATATTCTAACCTTGTGCTCCGGTATTCAATAGCCGGAGCTTGTTGTTTACGGGTGCTTCTTGCAGTGTTGCTGTGTGCGGCTGGTCTCCTCGCAGCTTCACGTGCCGGTGTCCTCACCTGCTTCCGGGTTTGGCTGCTATTGAGTTCCAAATGCATTTCGTGCATGCACACTTAATTATGAGTGTTTCTCCTTCCTGTGGGGACTGTAATTTATACCAATGTCCATAAAAGAATTTAAAAAAAAACTTTATTTTGTTTGTTAAAAAACGGAATCAATTCCACAGGAAGTGGTCATAAAATTGGTGGCAACCACATGGTAAAATAAAAAGAGAAATAGAAAAAAATAGAAAAAAGATAAGAAAAATTATAAAGGTTAGGAAAGGCATTGTTTTGTAATGTGAACTTTAAAGAACGGAATGAATCCTTCGAAGGTTGACTATATTTAACATGGAGAGCGGTAAAAATACATATCTTTAATCTGCTACTAGGAATGTATTTAAATTAATATCATTATTGAGTCCATTAGGTTTTAACGTATTTAGGAGATATATCCAGCATGTTTCGTTTCTGATCAGGTCCTTACTTAAATCTCCTCCTCGCCAATTTGATGATATTTTTTGAATCCCTATAAATTTTAATGAGGATGGGTCTCTGTTATGATAATTTGCATAGTGTTGAGAGCCACCATGTGTCTGTAATCCTGTTTTAATGTTGTAAAAATGCTCAGACACTCAAATTTTTAATTTTCTTTTGGTCTGTCCTACGTATTGGAGGCCACAAGGGCATTCCAACAAATAGATCACTCCCTCGATATTACAAGTTATATGATCTTTAATTTTATATACTGTATTTGTTTTATTGGATTGGAATTTGTCCATTTGTTTTGTTTGTTTTTACTTTGTTATTTTACCAGCTCTACATCCCAGGCAGCTGAAAAAACCATTTGATCTCACATGTTTTTCTTCTGTTGTCTGATCCAGAGGCACAAAACTCTTTGTAAGTTCTGGTCTAAGCGTTTTGGCTCTCTTATATATCACTCATGGTTTCTTTGGAAGAAGAGTTGAAAGGTGTTCATCCAGCTCTAAGATGTGCCAATGTTTTTTTTATATTTTTGCAATTTCATGGTGGTTACTACTAAATTGGGTAATAAAAGTCAATTGATGATCTGTTTTTTTTCTTTATATGTAAGCATACTGTCTCTGTCCATTGCTTTTATAGTCGCTATTTCATTTGTTAGAATGCTATCTTCATATCCCTTTTCAATAAACTTTGCCTTTAATTCTTAGCTTTGCTTTTCAAATGTTGTCACGTCTGAACAGTTGCGGCGTAATCTTCTAAATTGGCCACTTGGAATGTTACATAGCCATTGGTTGTGATAATTGCTGTTTTAGCTAACGCTTTGTTTCTGCTTACTTTTTTTTTATATGAGTACGGGTTTGTATGGTATTATTATTGATGTAAATCTCCACACCTAAGTAGACAACCATTTCTTTGCTGGTTATGGTAGTGAATTCTAAATTATATTTATTATTATTTATGTGTTCAGTAAATTCTTTCAGAGTGTTTTCTGGTCCATCCCAAATGAATAACAGATCATCTATGTATCTGAACCAATGTTTTATGTATGTTCTAAAAGGGTTGTTATTCCAAATTTGTTGTTCTTCCCAGTATGCTATGTAAAGGTTTGCATAACACGGTACAAAAGATGTTCCCATGGCGGTCCCTTTTATTTGATTGAAGAAATTACCATTGTGCCAGAAATAGTTATGATGTAAAATGAAATCTACACCATCCATCAAAAAATTAATCTGTTCATTGCGTAAATTTGTCATAGTGGATAGAAAATGTCTTGTGGCCTAGATTATGATCTATACACGTATATAATGATTTAATATCGCTGGTACATAAAATTAATTTTTCGTGCCATTTGATGTTTTTAAATTGCTGGAGTACATGCATTGTATCCTTTAGGTAACTTTTTTGTGAGCATACTAGATCTTGTAGATACTGAGCTATATATCTTGACAAATTCAATGTCAGGGAAAAAATCCCTGACACTATGGGTTGTCCTGGGGGGTTATTTTTTATTTTTTTGCAGTTTGGTCAACTGGTAAAAGGTTGGAATTTTGGGAAAGTTTATATTTAAGAAGTCAAACTCATTTTTATGGATAATTCCAATGTGTTTCCCTTCTTCTAAGATTCCCATTAATTCTGTTTGAAGTTTCTTTGTGGGATCCTCATGTAATTTTTTATAGTATCAGTGTTGGATAAGAGTCTTTCTATTTCTGCTTCATACTGTCTTTATCAAGTATTACCAGCCCGCCACCTTTATCTGCTGGTTTTATAATGCGTGTTTTGTCTTTTTTTTGAGTTGTGTCAAAGCTTTTTTTTCTTCTTTAGTCAGATTATATTTTATTTTTATTTTTCGTGAATATTTCTAATTTCTTCCTCTATTCATTTTTTAAAAGTCTGTATGTGTGGCCCTTTTGTGTGAGAGGGATAAAAGAGGGATTTTGGTTTCAATGTTGTATGTTGATTTTGTTCTATTTTTTATTCTTTTTCTTCTTCGTTACCTTACTTGAGAAATATTTTTTGATACATCATTTTCGTGTAAACTTCTGTGCATCTATGTATGGATTCCTTTACGTGACAGACAAGGAGACTGGACAGATCAGCAGAGGGATCCTTATTTTGAAGGTACCAGCTAATGAAACTGTCCGGCCACTGATAATGATGTGAACAAAAAACTAATCAAGGAGACCACACTATGGACAGTTAATTGAATACTGTTTCAATAGTGTATACTAAGGACACCCCTGATGAAGTCATAAGTGACGAAACATGTTGGGTGACATAGTATTTGGATCCTTAAAGGAAAGGAAAAAGTTGTCTATCAAGTATTTTTGGAAGAAATTGTCTATGTATTTACTATTATCTTAATACAAAAGGTTTTAACAATCGAATACTTTTAGCAATTTTTAAATAAATGTATGTTTACCTTGGAAAAGAAAAAGACTGATGCTATTTTACTTATATATTAGATTGATATAAGAGGTTTTCTATTCTATATATAACTAATACAAATTATAAAGGTTATTAATCCTTTGAAATGTATAAGCTTTAGGCGCACCCCAAAGAAACAAATATTTTCACATCTTTGCAAAATTACTTAGATATAATAACTGTTGGTTTATTAAAACTAATAAGTTTAAAAGCGCAATACTAGTTAATAAATCCTTTAACATATATATATATATATATATATATACACATATATATGTATACACACATGTATGTATGTGTATATATATATATATATATATATATAAACATACTGTGCTCGAAGTGAGCTGGTATACGCCGTTATGGCATACCGCCACTTCGAGCACAGACTGAGACCCCCGTTGCTGCAGTATTGAATTTCAGTGCTATTAAACCAGTAACCAGTAGCTCCAGATTAGCTGCCGGTCCATGGCAGATTTGATATATCAGCAGTTGGGCAGACCAGAGCGGCGCTAAAGGCCACCGCCGCCCGCTGTCTCCTTTGCACCCACAGCCTCCTGCTCTGCACCGCTGCCTCCCATGTGCTGCCGCCCACAACCTCCTGCTCCGCACCACCGCCTCCCACGTACTGCCTCCCACAGCCTCCTGCACTCACAGCTCCCTACTCCACACCGCTGCCTCCACCACATCGCTGACCACAGCCTCCTTATCCGCTGCCAACCAAAGCCAACTCTACACCACTGCTGACCACAACCTCCTCATTCTCCACGCTGCTGATCACAGCCTCCTCCACACAGCCGCTGCTGATTAGGTAATTTTATACTGCTGCCTTTCTCCCTTCTGATCATGGTCTTCCATGAATCACTGGAAATGTACACGGATAATATCCTGATTTATTTACGGTACACAGATGACATACTGATGCTTTGGGATGGACATCTGAACGAGTTAATGACATTTATCTCCATCCTTAATTCGAATGATCTCATTGGCCAGTTTTACAAACAGACCAGGATCTCAACAGAATTTTACCAGCGAAAGTTCAAATCAGCTGTCGAAGATACCGCAAAATTAAGGATCACCTGGTACATATGGAATGTCTGTGCCATAAAATATATATCAGCAAAACACTGAAAGTGGGCATTTTAGAGCACATTGGAAACATTTGCAATGCTGATAAGGATCAGTCAAAATTTAGAACATTGACATCAGTAGCAAGACATTTTCAGAGATTCCACAAAAGTGACCCTGCAGGTCTAAAGGTCTTTGGTATGAGGCATATCCAGCTAGGGATCCAAGGTGGAGACCTGGATCAGGAATTGCTAAGATTCGAAACCAAAATGATATTTTTGCTGAATAGTCAATACCCAGAGGGCATGAATGAAGCCACTAGTTACAGGGAGGATATGCAATTATGATCACATTCCACTCCTGATATTAATATCTATCCTGAATTTACTGGAATTGGGGTGCTGTATACATTAAATGAGAGTTGAATCTCATTGATAGGTATAAATACATAAATAGAACAATAGTATATTCTTACACAGTAACTTTTTTAAATGTAACCTTGGTTTCCCCCTTTTTTAGTATTTGAGGCACACTATAATAATATCAGGATCAATTCTTCTTGATCCCCTTTATTAACCAAATTTTGTGTATGCTCATATGCACTTAATCTTTATGGGCCTTATATTTTAACCCTCAATATGAACAGCACATAGACACTTTTTTACACCGTATCTTTATTCTTTTACCTTACTGCATTTTTCACACATTTTTGCACAGTCACCTTTTTAAAGCGTTCGTATTGTATTATTTACACACCTCTCCCTCTTACTTTGATATTTTTTCTTCGGACACCTACACGCAATAATTCTTGTCACTAGCACCTTATTCATCACTCCCCTTTTTCATGTTCTCCCTTATATTTTTCTTTTTCATCTTTCTTTCTTCTGCTCATTTCATTTTTGCTTTAATTTTAAAATATAGACACGAGATGTTATATCTGTTTATAAGATTTGCTTCATTTTTCATCTGCTGATAAATATTGGGTTATTACCTTTATTCGGTTCCAAAAAATAAGAATGAGGATACAGC
Source organism: Pseudophryne corroboree (assembly GCF_028390025.1). Lineage (NCBI taxonomy): Eukaryota > Metazoa > Chordata > Amphibia > Anura > Myobatrachidae > Pseudophryne > Pseudophryne corroboree. The sequence goes on along the minus strand of NC_086452.1, from coordinate 289,677,384 downwards.
ACCTCTTCCAATTATATATTCATTCATTTATATATATTTTTTCTGTATAGTATCAATATCTCTATACACATATATAACAATTGTGGTAATAGTTTTTCTCTGACGTCCTAGTGATGCTGGGAACTCCGTAAGGACCATGGGGAATAGACGGGCTCCGCAGGAGACTGGGCACTCTAAAGAAAAGATTAGGTACTATCTGGTGTGCACTGGCTCCTCCCTCTATGCCCCTCCTCCAGACCTCAGTTAGAATCTGTGCCCGGTCAGAGCTGGGTGCTCCTAGTGGGCTCTCCTGAGCTTACTAGTAAAGAAAGTATTTATTAGGTTTTTTATTTTCAGTGAGCTTCTGCTGGCAACAGACTCACTGCTACGTGGGACTAAGGGGAGAGAAGCAAACCTACCTGCTTGCAGCTAGCTAGAGATGCTGATTCTAAAAAATACATGGAGGTTTTGCCTTATAAGGGTGAGGAATTGTTTGGGGATGGTCTGTCGGACCTCGTGTCTACAGCGACAGCTGGAAAGTCGACTTTCTTGCCTCAGGTTTCCTCACAGCCTAAGAAAGCACCGTATTATCAAATGCAGTCCTTTAGTTCCCAAAAAGGCAAGAGGGTCAGGGGCGCATCCTTTCTTGCCAGAGGCAGGGGTAGAGGTAAGAAGCTGCACCATGCAGCCAGTTCCCAGGAACAAAAGTCCTCCCCTGCTTCCACTAAGTCCACCGCATGACGTTGGGGCTCCACAGGCGGAGCCAGGTGCGGTGGGGGCACGTCTCCGAAACTTCAGCAACCAGTGGGTTCGCTCACAGGTGGATCTCTGGGCTATACAAATTGTATCTCAGGGATACAAGCTGGAATTCGAAGCGACTCCCCCCCGCCGTTACCTCAAATCAGCCTTGCCAGCTTCCCCCATGGAAAGGGAGGTAGTACTGGCGGCAATTCACAAGCTGTACCTCCAGCAAGTGATTGTCAGGGTCCCCCTCCTTCAACAGAGAAGGGGTTACTTTCCACAATGTTTGTGGTACCGAAACCGGACGGTTCGGTGAGACCCATTCTGAATTTAAAATCCTTGAACACTTATATAAAGAAATTCAAGTTCAAAATGGAATCGCTCAGAGCGGTTATTGCAAGCCTGAAAGAGGGGGATTTTATGGTGTCGTTGGACATCAAAGATGCTTACTTGCATGTCCCCATTTACCCACCTCACCAGGAGTACCTCAGGTTTGTGGTACAGGACTGTCATTACCAGTTCCAGACGTTGCCGTTTGGCCTGTCCACGGCACCGAGAATATTTACCAAGGTAATGGCCGAAATGATGATACTCCTTCGGCAGAAGGGAGTTATAATTATCCCGTACTTGGACGATCTCCTCATAAAGGCGAGGTCCAGGGAGCAGTTGTTGATCAGCGTAGCACTCTCTCAGGAAGTGTTGCAACAGCACGGCTGGATTCTGAATGTTCCAAAGTCACAGCTGATTCCTATGACGCGTCTGCTTTTCCTGGGCATGATTCTGGACACAGAACAGAAGAAGGTGTTTCTTCCGGTGGAGAAGGCCCAGGAATTAGCATCTCTGGTCAGGGACCTCCTGAAACCAAAACAGGTATCGGTGCATCACTGCACGCGATTCCTGGGAAAGATGGTGGCTTCATACGAAGCCATTCCCTTCGGCAGGTTCCATGCGAGGATCTTTCAGTGGGATCTGTTGGACAAGTGGTCCGGATCGCATCTTCAGATGCATCGGCTGATCACCCTGTCCCCAAGGGCCAGGGTGTCTCTTCTGTGGTGGCTGCAGAGTGCTCACCTTCTCGAGGGCCGCAGGTTTAGCATACAGGACTGGGTCCTGGTGACCACGGATGCAAGCCTCCGAGGGTGGGGGGCAGTCACTCAGGGAAGAAACTTCCAAGGGCTGTGGTCAAGTCTGGAGACTTCTCTACACATAAATATACTGGAACTAAGGGCCATTTACAACGCCCTGAGTCAAGCAGAGCCCCTGCTTCGAAACCGGCCAGTACTGATTCAGTCAGACAACATCACGGCGGTCGCCCATGTAAACTGCCAGGGCGGCACAAGAAGCAGGATGGCAATGGCGGAAGCCACAAAGATTCTTCGGTGGGCGGAGAATCACGTGCAAGCACTGTCAGCAGTGTTCATTCTGGGAGTGGACAACTGGGAAGCAGACTTCCTCAGCAGACACGACCTCCACCCGGGAGAGTGGGGACTTCATCAAGAAGTCTTCACACAGATCGCAAAGCGATGGGAACTGCCACAGGTGGACATGATGGCGTCCCGCCTCAACAAAAAGCTAAAAAGATATTGCGCCAGGTCAAGGGACCCTCAGGCGATAGCTGTGGACGCCCTAGTGACACTGTGGGTGTACCAGTCGGTATATGTGTTTCCTCCTCTTCCTCTCATACCCAAGGTACTGAGAATAGTAAGAAAGAGAGGAATAAGAACAATACTCATTTTTCCGGATTGGCCAAGAAGGACTTGGTACCCGGAACTGCAAGAAATGCGCACAGAGGACCCATGGCCTCTGCCTCTCAGACAGGACCTGCTGCAACAAGGGCCCTGTCTGTTCCAAGACTTACCGCGGCTGCGTTTGACGGCATGGCGGTTGAACGCCGGATCCTAGCTGAAAAAGGCATTCCGGATGAAGTTATTCCTACGCTGATAAAGCCTAGGAAAGACGTGACAGCAAAGCATTATCACCGTATATGGCGAAAATATGTTGCTTGGTGTGAGGCCCTACAGATGAATTCCAGCTGGGTCGATTCCTGCACTTCCTACAGTCAGGGGTGACTATGGGCCTAAAATTGGGGTCCATAAAGGTCCAGATTTCGTCCCTATCCATTTTCTTTCAAAAAGAACTGGCTTCACTGCCTGAGGTTCAGACGTTTGTTAAGCGAGTGCTGCATATTCAGCCCCCTTTTGTGCCACCAGTGGCACCCTGGGATCTTAACGTTGTGTTGGATTTCCTGAAATCCCACTGGTTTGAGCCACTTAGGACCGTGGAACTAAAGTATCTCACGTGGAAAGTGGTCATGCTGTTGGCCTTAGCATCGGCTAGGCGTGTGTCGGAATTGGCGGCTTTGTCATGTAAAACCCATATCTGATCTTCCATATGGACAGGGCAGAATTGAGGATTCGTCCCCAATTTCTCCCAAAGGTGGTATCATCGTTTCATTTGAACCAACCTATTGTGGTGCCTGCGGCTACTCGGGTCTTGGAGGACTCCAAGTTACTGGACGTAGTCAGGGCTTTGAAAATATATGTTTCCAGAACGGCTGGAGTCAGGAATACTGACTCGCTGTTTATCCTGCATGCACCCAACAAGCTGGGTGCTACTGCTTCAAAGCAAACTATTGCGCGCTGGATCTGTAGCACGATTCAGCTAGCTCATTCTGCGGCTGGATTGCCGCATCCAAAATCAGTAAAAGCCCATTCCACAAGGAAGGTGGGCTCTTCTTGGGCGGCTGCCCAAGGGGTCTCGGCTTTACAGCTTTGCCGAGTGGCTACTTGGTCGGGTTCAAACACATTTGCAAAGTTCTACAAGTTTGATACCCTGGCTGAGGAGGACCTTGTGTTTGCTCATTCGGTGCTGCAGAGTCATCCGCACTCTCCAGCCCGTTTGGGAGCTTTGGTATAATCCCCATGGTCCTTACGGAGTTCCCAGCATCCACTAGGACGTCAGAGAAAATAAGAATTTACTCACCGGTAATTCTATTTCTCGTAGTCCGTAGTGGATGCTGGGCGCCCGTCCCAAGTGCGGACTTTCTGCAATACTTGTATATAGTTATTGCTTAAATAAGGGTTATTGTTATGAGCCATCCGTTGAGTGAGGCTCAGTTGTTGTTCATACTGTTAACTGGGTAAGGTTATCACAAGTTGTACGGTGTGATTGGTGTGGCTGGTATGAGTCTTACCCTGGATTTAAATTTCCTTTCCTTGTAATGTCAGCTCGTCCGGGCACAGTTTCCCTAACTGAGGTCTGGAGGAGGGGCATAGAGGGAGGAGCCAGTGCACACCAGATAGTACCTAATCTTTTCTTTAGAGTGCCCAGTCTCCTGCGGAGCCCGTCTATTCCCCATGGTCCTTACGGAGTTCCCAGCATCCACTACGGACTACGAGAAATAGAATTACCGGTGAGTAAATTCTTATTATCTTTAAAAAAAAAAAAAGACCTTATAAAAAAATACCTTTTTAAAAAAAACACATTTTGGTGTTCTAAGGACAAGGGTCGAAAATGATGGAAATGTATAATCTCCTCATCCTTTTTTATTTAATATTTTTTCACATCTTGCAATACCTAATGAGATTAAGATAGAAATAAAATAATCAGAAACCAACAAATTTTTCAATTTTTTTAATTATTGGTCCTCGAATATTTACTCGTATGATTCAAACATATCATGGTAATGCTTACCTGTATAATTATAAATTGGCAATACATTCCGGTCCTAGGATAGTATGATGTCCTGATCACATGATCGGAACTTTTGTGTATACAGTGTCAGCTCGCACATTACTGAATGAAGGATCATGTGATTCTGCCTGAGCCGGAACTGTGGAGATCGGGATTGGCTACTACAAACATGTGATTTCTACTCTGACAAGGATTGGTCATTCCCTTGATATATCGTTCCGGGAGACAGTCGGGTTCAGCCTTGGTAAAGCTGCCTATACAGTGAAACGTGCACATAGACATTTCAGCTGTCCACCATGCTCTTTATATGTACAATGCTATGATATTTGTGTTAGTCAAATAAGTAAATGATTATCACAGCCTGCCACAGCACTTGACAACATTTTTGCTATGTCAGTAATGAATATTATGAAGTAGCTGCTAATGTGAATATACTATGGAGATTTATGTTTTTTCCATTAATTCAATATAAATCATCAATGCGAGTAATAGCTTGACAAATGAATGTCTGTCAATACCTAGTCACTATTTGAATGACCTGTGTTTATGGGTGCTACAGCAAATGACTCATATTGTCTATTTGATTAATGTACCAACTAGGATTTAAACCAAATGAGTGACTCAATGCTATATTTAGCCCCCACATAGTGACGGATTGGTATTCTGGGATGGTTTGCTGGTTGGCTGAGCTCCATATTCTCCATGGTGGCTTTAGCTGCTCTCCTTCCCCAACCTCCTCACAATGCCGGGGTGAATCATCTATGTACTACTGCTGCTATTGGACTCACTGGAGCAGCGGCTATGAAGCTGCTTGCTGCCTCCCACTATGCAAATATCCAAGCCACAGCCAGCACAGTGAGAGGCCAAGCATCACACATATCCAGGCCGGCGAGCGCTCAAGGTGCTGGCTGCAGCTGGTATATTTGCATAGAGGGCAGTAGCCAGCAACTTCTTATGACCATGGCTCCAGTGAGTATCTGCCATGTGGAGTGCGGACTGCGGAGTCTGCAGATATAATGATGGTTCTCTACCTGCTGCTGGCTTCAGATCCTCACCTTGGATACCAGCACAAGAAATCAGGACCACAGTAAATGGGAGGGGGCTGGCCGGCTTTGCTGCTGGGAGGCAGCTCCTCTATTACTTACTACCCTATCTCTCTCCAACCTCACACTGACACAGTCCCCTATACACACACAGCACCTCACACACTGACACACAGTCCCCTATATATACACACACACTGACATACAGCCCCTGGCACCCAGCTTCTCACCAGCAGCTCACACACTGCCCCCTGTGCCCAGCATCACACACACTGCCCTTGTACCCAGCACCTCACACACTGCCCCCTGTACCCAGCATCACACACACTGCCCCCTGTACCCAGCACCTCACACACTGCCCCCTGTACCCAGCCCCTCAGACACTGCCTCCTGTACCCAGCCCCTCAGACACTGCCCCCTGTACCCAGCACCACACACTGCCACCTGTACCCAACACCACACACACTGCCCCCTGTACCCAGCACCACACACTGCCACCTGTACCCAGCACCTCACACACTGCCCCCAGTACCCAGCACCTCACACACTGCCCCCTGTACCCAGCACCACACAAACTGCCTCCTGTACCTAGCACCTCGCACACTGCCCCCTATACCCAGCACCTCACACACTTCCCTCCTGTACCCAGCACCTCACACATTGCCCCCTGTACCCAGCACCACACACTGCCCCCTGTACCCAGCACCTTACACACTGCCCCCTGTACCCAGCACCTCACACACTGCCTACCTGTACCCAGCACCACACACACCAGCATTCCTAGGTGGTTACAGGCGGTTGTCTAATCAGACGCAGTTGTAAACTATTATGGGCATGGTAAAAGAGTGACACGGGCGTGTTGCTGATAGTGGTTACATATAGGGACACGGGATTGCTCACATTTGAGGTTATACTCAGATGGATGATCTGCACCTAGCATAGGACTGGTGAAAGTGTCAGTGGTGTGACCGATGGTGACAACTAATGACGCACAAAGCATGATTGCAGTGTCTGTAGACACTGACAGTGAGCGTCTCAGTCCTTGTCGTTCATATGCATGGACGTACACCAGGGAGCTGCATTAGTAGAATGTAGCAGATCCAATTTCTGTAAAAGACCCAAGGAAGGCTGCAACTGCATCCAACAGAATCAGGCCCTATGAGGAGCGAGTTCTTTGCCCCGCATAAGACTCCACCCCTCAACAGACTCCGCCTCTAATAGGGCTGCATCCAGAAATTTCCCGAGCTGGTTTTCTATCCCAATCAGCCCCTGGCCCCACAAATGAGATACTGAAATCCATGATAATGGAATAAAGGATGGCAACACTCTGTTTGTCTTTTTAAAGCGGAGCATTTATATCACCCCCCAATATAACTCACTGGGTTTTCCTATGTGCCAGGACTAACAATGGTAGTGATACTGAACCACTATAACTATTGGTGATACCTATGTCACAAGATTAATTACCAATAAGTCCCCAACACTATTGGATTATTTAGGGTGTACTTACCAATACAGTTTTGCTGGCTCATTATCACAATAAAAAGTGTATGACACACTGGATTTTGAACACGGAAATCTATCACAGTAAATTGTCCCAGCTATACATATTCAGCAATAACAACAGTATATTATCGATAAGGAACATCAATAGGAGTTATGTTCTTTAATGTCTTGAATGTAATTCAACGTGTAGTCAACTAAAGGAAATATTTTGGCAACATCTGTTGCTGTTCAAAAACAACAGTATACTGAAAAGTTGAGACAGTTTGTATCTTTATTGGTAACATCCGTGAAAGGCTATATTTATGTATCTCTGATCTTGGACTGAGTGAACTAGTAGGTCCGGTATAACAACCAGAGGGAGAAATACAGCTCAGGATTATTAAGTATACAGTATCTTATACTACCATTGTTCTTATCAACGAATAAATTAAAAGTGATAATTTTCACAAATTATACACTCATAAGATATCCAAGTTTTGGAAGTATAGTCAATTTGGGGATAGACACCCCAAAAAACCTATGGATTAAAAACCCAGTATACACATTTATGTGGTAATACACTGATAAATTCTCAATAGCTAGGACCTATTATTTCACATTACATATAGATGCAAGTGATAGTGGTGTATTTTCACAGTATTTCAGTCTTTTCACTTATGTATGTTTGTGTGTCAATAAATATTTTTTACTTCTATATTTCGCTGTGTGTACCCTGAAATTGGGAATTTTTTAGATAATGGCAGAGCATTAAAAGCTAAGTTTTAACATGATGTAAAATTTAATCAACTAATTTTTCTCATACCAGTGCGCCCAACTAAATAACTGCTTCTCAGACGCTGTTTTTGTCCAATGTTTTTGAAAGCATCTGCTCCATTTGTGAGGCCAAATTGAGTAGAGGTAGGAACGTTAGCCATCTAGGCACCTCCTCCATGTTACGTCATTTGCGGCGAAGACATGACATTTATTGTACAAGATTATAATTAATTTAACACCTCATCATCAACATCCTCAGAGTAATTCTTAACGGAGGAAGTCCTTCTTAAATATTGTTTTGTGGGGGCCCAAACAAACCAATCATTTAAGCCACAAGTGACGGTCCCTGTTGCTGAAATGATTGGTTTGTTAAACTGTGCATGTCCTGTTTAATATATACAAAATAAGAGTGGGAGGGCTCAAGGACAATTCCATCTTGCACCTTCTTTCTTTGTGTTATGTGCTCTTTGGAGCATTTTTGTTTGTGCCACCCACTTCTGTCGCTTAGCTTAGTCATCCAGCTATCTTGGTGCAACCTTTTGGCCTAAACTGGATAAAAACAATATTGTGAGCTGTAAGGTGTTCAAAATAGACTGGAATTGAGTGGAAATTAATGTTATTGAGGTTAATAATACTTTAGAAACAAAAACACCCCCAAATCTGTGATTTTAGCTGTTTTTGATTTTAAAAAATGTAGAACCAAAACACACGAGCGGTTTTTGCAAAACCAATCCAAAACACGAAAACTAAAAAACTAAAACCAAGACCCGAAAAATGGCCAGGCACACGTCTCTAGTTAAATTATTCTCCTAGTTCAGCACCTTAGGTGTCTGTTCTTTGTGTTTTTACCCTTCAGTCGCACACAGATATATGTGTAACATATGAAATTAATCAGCATAGTCTCCTGGTGCTTGCTAGTCACATTGCATTGTGACTAAATACATCTAGTGGGCCGAATGAGGCGCTAATCTAACAAGATAGCTGATTTCAACTCTGCAGATTATGGTGAAACCCCATGACCCTTCTATGCTAAATCCCCACTCTGACTGCTAGTCTCACTATTTTTCTTGGGCACGCTCGGACTATCATTTCACTGCAACCACCTGCTCGCTACATGATTGTGTATAGAAGGAATAATGTTATCCCTCTTTATTGGACTAAGTGCTGATAAATTCAGAGCTGATTGCTGCAGCGAATGCACCCTGAAGCCCATTGTGTTTTGCGCATACCCAGCACGCCGCACAGTGTGCGTGCGCACACACAGTGAGATGCAAAAGCATCTCACTGGTGCGATCGCCTCTGCCTTATTGACAGGCAGAGGTGGTTGCGGAGTGATAGGGGGCATGCCAGCGGTGTTTAAACGCCGTTGGGGGAGGGGCACAGTCCGGACAATACAGGCGTGTCGGGACCATTGCTGGGGCGGGCCGTGGCGGCTGCATGACATCACACGCAGCCGCGGCGATCCAAAACATGGCTGGTAGCCACCTGACTCCGAAGCTAGACTGCGTAGGCAGGGAGCTACTTGCTGGGTGTGAAAGCTTCACCACTGTGCGATGCTTTCGCACCTCTGCAGGAGGGGTAGGGCTTGACATGTAGGGAGGACTAGCACTGTGCTGGGAGTCCCCCCGCATGTCAGTGATTGTGATTGTAGATGCGCTATTTTTAGCACATCTGTGATCAGCTCTGAATCACCCCCTAAGATTGTGATCCACCCATCTATTGATTTCCACCCCATAATCTTACCAGTCATTTCCTTAACCATATTGGCCTGAGAAGCTGGTCAGGCTTTGCCATGATAATTGCCACAGCATGAGCATACGGCACAGACAACTTAAACACCATAAATCTTCTACAGTGCAAACAATTGCTATCTCGTTCTCCCTACTAGCTTTACCTACATGATTTACACCCAACAAATGTCTATGAGTACAGCCTAAGCATTTGCCATCACTCTTCTATTCCTTTCCTTATTCTTTATCCAAGGCCACATCCCAATTCTTCACTCTTATTTTTTATTGATTAAATCTCCTCACCCCTACCCATTCTCACCTGCTGACTAATCACTCTCACCATTGTAGCTAATCAAAGCAAAATCTATAAAGAGCCCACGTCCTGACAATGCTCCTATATTTTCTCCATCTCATTCCTCCAAATCACAACCATCCTCACTTTTCTAGTAAGCAAACTGATGCCAACCATAATCCCAACACTAATTGTTATCACCCGCTGAGTCATCCAGAAAGAATGAATCATAACCAGAAGTTACATCCTCTAACACCCTAGCAGGCTCTCTAATACTACTAACAGCCCTACTTCTCTTCCATAAGACAAATGACACCCTGTTTTTTTCTGTCCATAAACAACATTCAAACAGAACAAAACATCACACTCTGTTCATCATTCTGAAGAATCGCATGCTCAACTGCTTTCCTTGTAAAAAATACCCCTATACGGCCCCCACCTCTCACAGCTGACGGCCTGCATCAAAGCCCCAATCGCTAGGTCAATGATCCTAGATGGCACCCTCTTAAAACTGGGGGGCTATGGCATCTTTTGCACATCAACCATAATCCATTAATCTCTTTATCCCCTGGCATCCCCCTTAGTCATAATTGCTACATGTAGAGTAGTTGCCTCAGTCATTTTCTGCTCATGACAAATAGATCTCAAAACCCTCATTGCTCTCTCATCAGTAAGCCACATAGGACTCACAGTAGCCCCATCTATAATTAAATTCACCTGAAGCATCTCTGGGGCATTGTGATTAATAATCTCCCACAGCCGCATCTTCTCATCACTATTCTGCCGGGCACAAAAGACACCAAGTACTAGCAAAGTTGCATGGAACTTTATAAGCAGAGAGTGGCTGTTTGGCATGACAGCAGCAATAATGTACAGGGATGGACTGGACCACAGGGGTATAGGGGAAACCCCCGGCGCCCCCACCCCCTCCTCTGGGGATCAGGCTCCAGACTGTGCACTTCAGTTATACATTTGCTACACTATACTGCACAAGACTATTGTGTATTCACTACAGTGCATTGGCGTTATTAATCTGGTACATTATCATGATACACTAGCAGTATTTATTAACTTTATATATTTATAAAGGGGCCTGGAACTTTCACTCTCTATTGGTTATCCAAGCCTCTGGTGCAGCTAGCCCCACCCCTTCTGGAGAATAGCCATTCCCCTAAACATGGGCCCTACCACTGCATTCCCCCGGTGGGCCCTTCACGACCCAGTCCGACACTGATAATGTATGAGGACACATCTGTAAATAAGCAGGGCCAGTGGTGTCATTAAGGCTGATGACATCCAGCGCTCCCAATTGCCCCTTAAAAGGGTGTGTGACCTTACAGGATTGGGTGTGGCCTTGCCTTACAGGATTGGGTGTGGCCCCTTTTTTTATCACTTTAGGTGCCTGCCTATGATTCATACTGCCAGCTCCTCAGTGATTAATTTCTGGTAAAGCATCCAATTTACACTGTTATGTGTTTTTATGGAAATTGTGTGATGCAGTTTGTATTAGAGATTAGCGGTACCAGCGCGAGGCTGAATGTAATTTTCCCGACTTCTCATGATACTTAGATTCTGTAAAAGGTGCTGTGGCTGGGACTCGGCCCCATTGGTCGCAGTACGCAAGCTGATGTGTCAGGCATGCCTACCATCCGCATTCAGCGGGAGGCTCCCAATTTTTAAATGAGCCTCGCAAACCTTACCAGCCCTTCCTGATTATAGTGGTCCCTCCATAAAGATCCGGGCTGCGCATGCAAGAGAGACGTCACGGCAGGCCACCGTGGGGTTGTGGTGGGTAGCGGTTGATGTCTTGCTGTACACACTGTGCTGGAGGCAGTGTAAGCGGAGGCTTGCTCGGCAGTGGTAGTGTCAGGGAATAGCGGGCCTAATTCAGACCTGATCGTAACAACAATTTTGTTAGCAGATGGGCAAAACCATGTGCACTACAGGGGAGGCAAAGATACAGTAACATGTGCAGAGAGAGTTAGATTTGGGTGGGTTATTTTGTTTCTGTGCAGGGTAAATACTGGCTGCTTTATTTTTACACTACAATTTAGATTTGAACACACCACACCTAAATCTAACTCTCTCTGCACATGTTATATCTGCCTCCCCTGCAATGCACATGGTTTTGCCCATCTGCTAACAAAATTGCTGCTACGATCAGGTCTGAATTACCCCCAATCTGCGGAGCAGCTGTGCAGTACAGTGAAGCAAATGAGCCGGCTCGGCTTCCAGGGCCTTGCTTTGCTATGGCTGCGCGTATCAGCCCAGCTTTCCTCTTCCTGGTCCTGGATGTGCCTGCCCTGGGCTGCCTCCTCCCACCACACTGTTCCAGGGTCGGCTCCTGCTCTTCAGGATGGAGCAATAAAGCAACAGTAAGTGAGTGGTGTACTAGTGGAATATGTGAATATGTACTTGGGTGATATGTGGGAGCTGGGGCTCTCTATATAGTGGAATATGTGCTGTGTGTATTGGGGTGATATGGGGGAGTGGGGGCTTTGTATAGTGTAATTTAGTATGGTGCTGTGTGTACTGGGTGTAATATGGGGAGGGAGGTTGTGTATTATGTAATATGGTGCTGTGTGTAATATGAGGGGTTTGTATATAACACAATATAACATGGTGCTGTGTGTACTAGGTATAATATGGGTGAGTTGGTGCTGTTTATAATATAATGTATTATTGCGCTGTCTGTACTGGTTGTAAAATGTATGTATATGTGTGTGTATAAATTTACATACACAAATGCCGCACTAGTGTACAGTGTATCGATTTTATATTTGTCCATCTCTTGCTACAAATGTACAGGTACATTAATATAAAGTGCACCTATAGTATATTATTACTCTTTTTTGTTGTTGCTGCTTTTAGTTCTGTAGTTTATCGGTGTACTACGACTGGCCGGCAGTTGGGATCCCGGCGCCCAGCATACCGGAGCCGGGATCCCGACCACCGGAATGCCAGCAGCGGAGCGAGCGCAAAAGAGCCCCTTGTGTTATTCTCACTCCAGGGGTGTCTTAGAGGGAGAATAGTTGTCGGTATCCCGGCGCAGTATGCTGAGCGCCGGGATCCCAAACGTCGGTATATCTTTTATCTGCCGTTGCAGGACACATCCTTGAGTGGCAATAAATACGCCCATAGGTGGAGTTAGACACACCCTTTGGGTGGAGTGTGGCACACCCTTAAACAGCGCGCAGCTTAGACATTATAGTACCACCTGGAATCTCCCTTAAACTAGTTTTCAAAAGTAGGCAAGTTTGTGATGTGTGCTGTTCTAAACTCTACTGGTGTTTGCTGTATAGTGTATATAAATAACATTGCTGCTCAGAGAGACTGACACCGCAGTATAGGGCAGGCTTGGTCAACCTGTGGCTCTCCAGCTGTTTGGAAACTACACATCCCAGCATGCTCTGCCACAGTTTTAGCATTTCCTAATAGCAAAAGTGTAGAAGGGCATGCTGAAACTTGTAGTTTCACAACAGCTGGAGAGCCGTTGGCCAGGCCTGGTATAGGGGATACACTGCTGTAACTGCTGTGCCCACTCAAGAGTTTGTTGCTCACAGAGACTGACACTATAGGGCAGGGGCGGATTGGGATGGAAAACCAGCCCAGAAAATTTAGAGAAGCAGCCCTAAGGGTGGCGGGGGTCTGTTGAGGGGGTGGGGTCTGTAGACAGGGGCAGGATTCCTCCTCATAGGTCCTGATTCTGAGTTGGACACAGTTGTGGCCTTCGTTAAGTCTTTTGCTGCAGTTGCGACTTTATGCTAATACCCAGTGCCAGATTAAGGTACGCATGGGCCTGGTGCAGAAATTTATGAAGGGCCTATTTTGTGCTGCAGCAGGAGGTGTGACCAGTGATGTGGGAACTTAGTTCTCTAACCGCCACCCTCCTCTATATCTACCTGATTACCTGCTCCAAAGCTATTTCATTGCCCCCTCCCTGCATCTCTATAACTGCCTCCTCCATGCTCCGTGCTCTTCTTATCCCTTCCAAAGATCTCTCATTGCTAGTTCCCTCCATATCTCACTGCCCACCACACAGCTTACTCTGTCCCATCACATGCACCCAATACACCTCACTGCCTCCTGGCTGCTCACACTGCCCCATCACACCTCACAGCTCACTCCCCCACAACCACAGCTCATCCTATTCTCCTCACACCGTACTTCTGCTCCTGCAGCTCACACTGTCCTACCACACCTGTCTGCTCGCACTGCAGCTCACTGCCACCCTCATGCCTCACAGCGTCCCATCACACCTCACTGCTCACATTGCAGCTCTCTCCCCCACAGCTACAGCTCGCTCTACATCCCTCAGCACTATACTGCTCCCCCTGCAGTTCACTGACACCCTCTTGCCCCCATGGTGGGGAGGGCAGATATAATAAGAGGACTAAATGGAGACAGACATTTAAAGGGGGGGGGGGCGGTAAAGGGCAGAGACAATATGTAGAGATACACAAGAACAATGGCTGGGATGCAGAGAGGCAGACAGAGTTGTACATACAAAATGGCAAATATACACAGAGGGGGACAGATGGAGAGAAAATATCAAACAGACGAAAGGGGCAGACACAGATACAGAAGAAGGGCAGAGGAATGGATATAGACAGTAGGGAGGTGGAAGGCATATATAGAAGGAAAGAGACTGGCACGGACAGGGCAAGGGCAGAGAGGCTGGTGCAGACAGGGCAAGGGCAGAGAGGCAGACACACTCCCACTGTGCCCACTCTGCTGCACCACTACTATAGTGTAATTGCCTTTATGTGGTAATGAGAGATCAGAGAGGAGCAGTATCAGTAATCTGAATATTACTCACCTGACCAACTCTGTAATGGTCTGGACAGTACAGAAATGTTTTTCCTTTCAGCAATACAAGTTTTACAGTATCCAGGAATCTGAGTAGAGAAAGACCACCTTTCTGTCAAAGTGACAGTTTCTCCACCCCTTTCTCTTGGGTACCGCCTCGTTTAATATTAAATGATAGTGTTTGATATCGTTTTATATAAAATTTTATATAAAATTTATAGAGTTCGATATTAAACTGTATTAAAAGATAATGGCTTTGAAAAGAGTGTCACGTAACACCAGTCGCAGAATACGCAATAAAGCTGTATCACAAACCAGCTTGTGATGAAAAAATTGACTTTACCAGGCTGTACACTTTCAAAACATTACAGTGTTATCAGAGGCGTCACCAGGTGTGGTGACACCCGGTGCGCACCCCTGATGTACTGCCGCGATCGCGGCAAAAAAGGGGGCGTGGCCTTACAGCTAGGGGGCGTGGCTTCGCGGGGATACCGGGATCGTCACTCTGGGGGCGTGCCCAGCATCTCCGGAGATGCTGGGCTTCCCCCAGAGACGGTCTCAGTGTGCTGTCGGCTCCTCTGCTATGACAGGAGCCGGGTGCTGTAGCGGAATTTCACACTGCAGCACCTGGCTTCTGTCACTGCGGAGGAGCTGACATTTGGTGTCACCCCCTCCAGGTGTCACACCCGGGTGCGTGCCGCACCCCCCGCACCCGCCTTGTGACGCCACTGAGTGTTGTAGTTCACATGTTATAGTTCACACATTCCAACAATTTAAACGTCACGCTTGGTACACATGGTACAGCTTTAAAAAGCATAATGACTAATGACCGTGTCCATTTTCTTAGATGCACGGAAGCATCACACATGGCACTGATTTAAAAAACATATTGATTTTAATGACCACACATGATTAATGATGACAGCACAATTTCAAAATCCACAGATCTACGGACTACCGTGACAACACAAATTCAAAGGTCTTAGAACTACAGAATACCACGCTTGTAACAAAAACATCTACTTGGGTACCGCCTCCTTTAATATTAAATGATAGTGTTTGATATCGTTTTATATAACATTTTATATAAAATTTATAGAGTTTGATATTAAACCGTATTAAAAGATAATGGCTTTGAAAAGAGTGTCACGTAACACCAGTCGCAGAATGTCACGCAACGCAGCACGTCAAATCAAGTGGATGAAAGATGCATATTACACAGTGTTAAAACCAGGTAGTTTTAGTGGCATTGATAAATATTATGGGTCGGTTAAAAATAAATTTAAAAGATCCGACGTAAGAAAGTGGTTACAAGAACAAGACGCATACACGTTGCACAAACCGGCAAGAAAAAACTATAAAAAGGAACATGATTTGTGTATCGGGTATAAACCAACAGTGGCAATGCGATTTGGTCTCGCTGATAGATCTGTCAAAATACAACGATGGTGTTAAATACATATTAACAGTCATCAATATATTCAGTAAGAGGGTGTGGGCTGAAAGTCTGACCGCTAAGAACGCAGCAACAGTCACTAATGTTTTTGAAAAAATATTCCAGCGGGGTGCTGTGCCGATGAAGCTACAAACCGATAATGGTAAAGAGTTTCTAAACAGAAAACTAAAAAAGGTGTTAGAAAAATACGGTATAAAGCATTTCACAGCCAATAACGATGTGAAAGCGGCTGTTATAGAACGCTTCAATAGGACTTTAAAAACGCGCATGTGGCGCTATTTCATGGCAAAGAATACCTACAGATATATAGACGTTTTACAAGACTTTATACGCAGTTATAATAACATATACCATAGAACGATTAAGTGCGCTCCAAACGATGTGAATGACTCTAACGCATTGAGCGTCTTCAAAACGACCTACGGTGATTACTTTAGAAGTAAGAAAGCCACTGTTTGTTTAGGAATCGGTAACCACGTCCGTATTTCTAAATATAAGGACATATTTCAGAAAGGTTACGAACAGAGTTTTTCTGAGGAGATATTTGTTGTACATAGTGTGAACACTAAAGGACTTAAGCCGCTTTATAAGTTGACAGATCTGTATGGTGAAGTTATAACAGGTAGTTTTTACCCCGAAGAGCTTCAAAGCATACCAAAAAACTATAACAGGGTTTACAAAGTGGAAAAGATTTTAAAAAATAAGACGGTCAGAGGCCGTAAATAAGCGTTAGTCAAGTGGCGCGGGTACCCCGCAAAATTTAACAGTTGGGTCGCGGCATCGGTGATAAAAGACATATAAATCTCATCACTATCTAAACAAGACGAGCGATGGATGACAAGGCGTTCTACATAACCTTAACCAGCAACGCCTCGGCGGTTACTTTCCCGCAAAATAAGATTTCTAACTATACGACAAAGTTGGCTAAACCGATAGACTTAAATGGCGAATGGGAAGTAGCACTTACTGAGATACAATATCCGCATACGTGGAATACATTGGATTTACAAGATTGTAGACTGCAATTATCATGGGATGGAACGGCGGATCAGCCGGTGGCGAGAGTCGCGGGTTTGTGCATTAAACCGGGTTTTTATTAAACAATCGAAGCGTTACTGAACGTAATCAACGCTGAAATTGTACAACTGAAACTGGACGTTGGACTAAGACTAACGTACGATCCGTTTGCACGCGTTGTAACATGCGACAGTAAGCTGTTGTATCAAATCCACGCCGGTTCTAAGCTGACATGGATACTGGGTTTACAACCTAAAACTAATATTTCTAAACCATGCGCCGACATCAAAGGTGGCCAATATACAATGTACGTGTACACAGACATTATCGAACACCAACGGGTCGGGGATAGTTATGTACCGCTACTTCGCACTGTTGAAATGAAGGGTTATAACAATGAGGTGGTCACAATACGATACGAGAAGCCCGATTACGTACCATTGTGCAAAACACATTTTGACACGATAGCCAGAGAGATAAAGAATGACCAAAACGAGAACATAGCATTTAAGTTTGGGAAAGCGATCGTGAAGCTACACTTCAGACGCCGCAAAACTGAATTTTATTAACTAAGCAGAATGGTCGCTGTTAAAAATTATGGCGATCCGGGCCTCTACGCGCAATATTATAAATCTCAAGCCGGTAATGGATTACCAGGTTTTCACGGCAGCGCGTACATGTACGGCTGCGGTTTAGGCGGTCTTTTTCAAAGTCTTTTCAGAAAAGCTGTTCCTCTTTTCCGGAGAGGTTTAGAGTTAGCTAAACAGCATATGAAGACAGCGGCACGTAATATAGCGAAAGATGTTATCGGGCAAGCCACAACGGCCGTGGTGAATAAGATACACGAGGCGAACCAAGCAAAGCAAGACGGTTCAGGACTAATATATACAAGAAAAGGCGTGTCTAAAAGAAAACGGAAGCGTATGATAGCGCTTCTGCCTTGGGACATACCCTTTTTAAATAAAAAACAGAGACGACGCAACTCAAAGAAGAAGAGAAAGCCGAAGAGCGCCGTTGGTGATATTTTTTAAACATGTCTTTCATACACCACGAGTCCGTTGAATGTGCAAAAACAGAGCTGGATCTTTTTGACGTGCCCCCGACACAAACTAGCATAGAGAAAAGTCTATACGTCGAAGTTCAACCTTTAGCGGCGTTATCCGACACAGCTCCGCTTGAATTTTATATAGCAGCCAGCGGTGAACACTACTACGATCTGAACAACACGCTGTTGTACGTGACATGCAAGATCGTACGAACCGATAACAAGCCGATACCGCAAGGTGCGCGGGTCGCACTTATTAATTACCCAATAGCGACTTTATTCAACCAAGTGGATGTAACTTTGGGCGACAGGCTCATATCACAATCCAACAATCTTTACGCATACCGCGCGTACATTGAGACTATATTGAATTACAGCTCGGATGCATTGTCAACAAAACACACAACAGGATTATTTTACAAAGATTCGGCTGGTGAATTTAACAACACGGCGCTGGACGGGCCGAATACGGGGTTCAAAAAACGAGCAGGAGCAACAGAGCAGAGTCGCACGGTTGAACTGCTAGGACCGCTTCACTGCGACCTTTTCCATCAACATAAACTAATTTTAAACGCCGTTGATCTGAAGATTAAACTAACCAGAAACAAAGACGCATTCTGCTTAATGTCGTCTGAAGCGGATGCCTTTAAAATACAGATCACAGCGGCATCCCTGTTCGTGAAAAGAGTTCAGGTCTCACCAGTCGTGCGGATTGGGCACGCGCAGGCCCTGTTAAACGGTAACGCGAAATACGCGATTGACCGCGTTGGGATGAAAATCTACACCGTACCAACAGGCAGTAGAGTATTTAATCTAGAAAATCTATTTTTAGGGCAAGTGCCGAAAACAGTTATAGCCTGTTTTGTGGATAACGAATCATTTTCAGGAATCCATAGCCGGAACCCCCTTTGCTTTGAACATAAAAATGTAAGTTTTGCGTCCCTTTATCTGGATGGAACACCGCACCCCGCCAAGCCATTTCATCCCGACTTTGAACGCGGTAATGCTGTAAGAGAGTATATGTCACTCATACAGATCACAAATAAGCAGAAATCTGACAATGGTATACTGATTGACCGCGAAGAGTACCTCAGGGGCTACACGCTATTTGCTTTTGACCTTTCACCAGAACAGGAGTGTGGAGAACACCTTTCCCTGATAAGAACAGGCAATCTACGTGCCGAATTCCGCTTTGCAGAAGCGTTGGACCGGACAGTCAATGTGATAATATACGCTCTATTTGATAACATCATCGAGATTAATCAAAGGCGCGATGTGCTGTACGATTATCTATAAATGAAATAAACTAACACTACGCTGCTGAAAAAATGAACACATTACAGATAAACTGTATTCTGTACGCTGTGCAAAGCGCACGGCATATTTTTAAAGGAACGTATCCGTGCGATATATTACCGGTCAGTAAACTGGCGCAATACCCCTGCGCGTTTGTAATCAATACGCATAGCAGCGGGCAGCCGGGTGAGCACTGGTTGGCCGCTTATTTTAACGAACAGCGTGAATGTTACTTTTTTGATTCTTACGCCCCCTATTCCCAAAAGCTATAATACATTTTTTAAACTTGAATTCAAAAAGTGTTTATCACCAAAATAAGCAGTTGCAAAATTTTAACAGCACCGTTTGCGGTCAATATTGCATATACTTTATATTTTACATGTGTAAAAAATACAAATATGTGGATGTACTGGCCCGTTTTAGTGATGACACAAAACGTAATGATTGTTTTGTTTCAAATTTTGTAAGACGGCTCCCAAGAAGCCATTGTCTGAGTCATTATGCAGATAGATATATACAGAATTGTGTAACTTGTAACCAACGTTGTGTGTGAAGCGTTTTATGTACAACGCGGTATAACTATGGCACGTTGTACATAAAACGTTTCACACACAACGTTGTGTGTGAAGCGTGTTACGTACAACGTTGTATTGTTTGTGTAACTTGTAATCAACATTCTGTTTGATACGTTTTATGTACAACGCATCATATCTATGATGTTTTTCTAATAAACAACGTTGTTTATTAAACTTTATATCGCGTGCTTGAAATTTCTTCCGTTTACAGCAATAGAAACAAAGAACAAAACATTGTTTTATAAATCATAAGCATATTTTATTGATATATATATATAACACGGTAAAGACACATTTAAAACATTACATAAAATATTATTGACATAAGTTAAACATTGTGGCGCAAAATGCCAACACAAAATACAGTGTATAAAAATATTATAAATTAGTTATATGTTATAGTTTCAGCCACTGTGAATCTTGAAATAGATTTACGGATCTTTTCCTAGGCAGTAAGTAACCGTGCGGTGTTGTTAACCCAGGGGGACTTAAAATATTTATTCGACCTTTGTTAAGGGTTTGTAGCGACATGGGCGATGTCACAGTGCTATCAGAAGCCTCCTGCTTCTCAGCTTTTAAGCGTTCTAAGCACATTCTATTTGCAGTATTGCTATGACGGTTGAGGGAATATTCAGACATAAATTCAGGCCACCCGTTCGGTATATTACGGATCGACACACCGTGGCTTTGCGTAATACTTCTTATTAAATCTAACATGTTGGAACCAGGCACAGCGATGCCTTTGTACAGAAACTCCCCTTTACTGTTCCAGTCTGTGATGTGTTTAGAGCGTGTCATTTTACTCAATAGTATTTCACAGTTTTTTTTATACCGGGCATTAACGCCGCTCAAAAGCTCAACAGGGTGTGTCGTGTTATTTGATTCATCAACAGATTTTGCAACGGGGATAAAAGAGCTAAAGTTGACATTTCACTATCAGCCTGTTTACTCAACACCAGATATCTCTGCAACAACATTGTATATCGCTTTGCTTTTTCATATTCTGATAAATCATTATTCTGTAGTATTTTCACGATCTCTACATCTAGACCGTGTGTTGCTGTTTTACGTATGTCGTCGCTGTTCGGTTTGTTATGTAAACGGTCTATCTGATTCTGAGGCACCAGATACATTTTCTTAGCGTACTCCATGAGCGATTAGACAATAGTCCTGTAATTAGCGGTATAGCAAAACCAAGCAGCGAACCGATAAAACCACCCGACTGTTTAACCAACCTCTTCTTTTTTCCAATGGCACATTTCTTATTACAAAGTGATTTTATAAGCTCTCGCTTCTTTTTAAGGTAGTTCAACTGTCGTTGAGACAGCGGTATTTTACCTTTAAGCGTGTTGAGCGCTATCTCACAAATAGCCGTGACTAAATCGTTTGAAGCGTTGGATAAAATAGCGTTTCTTTGGGTTGGTGTTGCTTTAATTAACGTTTTTTAAAAGCACCCAATTACGTCTTATCCGTCCCGACATGTTCACCGTTGTTAGAATGACAACAAATGACTAAAGGGTGTACGGTTATAGCTTTATAGAACCGCGCTTCTTAATGACAAAAGCGTCAGGTGTGTCTGGTGGGAATAAGCCGCTTCGTAAACGATAATCGTCAAGAGCGTTGTTTCTTAAATCAACCAGTAAATACCCATAAGGGGCAGCCGTCGCGGATTCATAGGATTCGAGAAAAAAACGATGTTTCGATGGGTACATTTGTCTAGCCAGAATGCCCACCTGCATTTTATCCCTGGGGTTTTTGAACAGGACCATATATTTTGTGTTTAAATGTATAGTTCTGCTCTTTTTACCTTGACAAAATATGTTTTGGACAAGGTACAGGATACTAAGATTACGATGGTGTACATACTTTGTGAAAGCTTTCTCAACCTCAGAATTATTACTTGCTGCGTCCATCCGACCATCAATTACTGTTAAATTAATCTTATTAGGGGGAAAAAGTTGATCATCGCTAAAAGACTCTGGTAAACCCTCTATAAAACGTGTAGAAGTTGGTCGTATATAGGCTGCCAACAGGTGTAAAACCAAACAACATTATCAGGTACATGAGTCATATGTATTGCAGCGTGCTGCAACAGCGTTTTCACAAAATAACTTTTACCCGAATTGGACGGACCCGCTAAAATACATGAGAAAGGGTGCTGAAATCTGGTGTCCATCTTAATAGCCGAACGGCAGTGTTGTGAAGTTGTCCGTAAGAGACCGTTTAGTATAAACACACCTTTGCGTCTTCTGCAAAGTACGCGTCTCTATCTGCCAGCACTTTTTCACACGTACTATACCGGGTTGACAGATCACAACCTTTTTCTGGTCGTCGCCTTCGGGGTTTAAAGGATAATCTAAGACCAGTTCTTTCAGGCTGTCAAAGTTAACGTGCTGCGCATTATCAACATTGAGCGTTATACCTTTAACTTTTAAACAGGTCTTTCCGTTGTTTAGTCGATAGCCGTATGACTTGGGACCGGCTGAGACAAATTCTGTTATATGGGTGCCTGTGGGTAGTTCGCTGGTCAACTCGCCTAAATAATCACCCAATGGCGGGCTCCAGTCACCGGGTCTACTGACAAAAATTACAGAATCTGTGTCGTGATAAAGACACCTATCTTGTAATCTATACAGTAGTTTGTACAGTTCAACACGTGCATAAGCAGTTGTAAAGATGGCTATAGTTACATTTGAAATTGCGCCCCTGGTGTAATGGTCTTTGGCATACTTCCAATTTACCATAACGGTATCATCGTCAACAAAGTCCAAAGCGGACACATCATAGTATGGTAAGAACGCGTATTCAAAAAGTTTGTCGGGATCGGTCACTAGACACGTATTGGGCATGTTGCTACGTTGACCAAATTTACCCCATAAGGAATTTAAAAACAATTTTGAAATTTGTCTTTTAGCGGGGTTGATTTCTATGTGATCGGGTCGTAAAGACACGCCTTCATTTTTTTGATAGGCGTCTATATACTCTTGGTGTTTCCAGGCGTCTGTACACCATTCGGGATAACCAGAGGACTCTTGTTTATCCCTGAGGTGCGTTTTAATGTAACCTGAAAACAATTTGTCAGACCTCTCATCAAAATGCCACACCTCATAGATTTTACACACCATGTACCCCATTTCTACAGCCAAGTTTAGTTCCACGGTACACCATGTACCGATGAGTGCACGTTTTTCTGAATCATGAACGCACGGCTCAGTCTGTCCAGACTCGGCGCATGTGCGACATAATGGAAACATTAACTTGCCGCCCATTTTAACCGGCAGCACCGGAAAGAATAGACCACGAGGTGGGTAAACTTTAACCCTGGCAAAACCGAAATACTTTGTGACATCACCAAAATCCTTATAAATAATGCGTGGGTGCTGTTTTGGATACGTTTTGGTTTTGTTAACAAAAGGGTACAGGCTGGTAAAATCAAAATAGTGAATTTTTTCATCACAACCTGTTTTGTGATACAGCTTTATGGCGTTTGTGCGCCCGCCATAAAGAGCATCACGTGGCTCCAAGGGTTCGGGTAATTCTTTACCCTTCAGAAAAGCCTGTAGATCCACATCAGACTCTAGCATAGACTTCCATTCACAACCCCAGATTTCACGTATCTGAAATCCACAACGTTTAAGGTAGTGCAACTTTACCTGCGTCTTGTGGTGTAATTGACCGTAGGTCGTTTTAGTCAGTTTGTTTTTATCATCGGCGTTGTAACAAGCACCACAGCCATGATAAAAACAACCTTGGAATTCAAAAGCAGTGGGTGTGTCGTTAATCACGGCGTAACCATCCAGGCTGTATTTACCAACTTTCTTCTCGCCCCCTTGTAAAGCGTGTCTTATACTCACACCTTCTTTGTGCTCTATGTACATTAACCACTGTATGGCTGGCGTTGAGTAACGCTTCTGAGTCTTGTGATAGTTATCACCCGGTACAAGGGCCAGTGTCTTTTCCTGTAAAAATTTACAACGGTACATGGACATGCAGACGGAAGCCAACGTGACTAATTGAAAAGCCTCGATGTGACGTTTAACCACAACTTTTTTTTTTCCTTTGTTATTAGAAACTCCTGTTCTGTCATGGCTATAACAGCCGATCTGAAAGCATCACAAGCTTTTTGTAATATTTTCACATCATCTTTACAATATCGTACAAGCTCTTTTTGAAAGTTAAATGGTTTGTGTACATGCTTAGTTAATAAAATTCAGTTTTGCGGCGTCTGAAGTGTAGCTTCACCATCGCTTTCCCAAACTTAAATGCCATGTTCTCGTTTTGGTCATTCTTTATCTCTATGGCTATCGTGTCAAAATGTGTTTTGCACAATGGTACGTAATCGGGCTTCTCGTATCGTATTGTGACCACCTCATTGTTATAACCCTTCATTTCAACAGTGCGAAGTAGCGGTACATAACTATCCCCGACCCGTTGGTGTTCGATAATGTCTGTGTACACGTACATTGTATATTGGCCACCTTTGATGTCGGCGCATGGTTTAGAAATATTAGTTTTAGGTTGTAAACCCAGTATCCATGTCAGCTTAGAACCGGCGTGGATTTGATACAACAGCTTACTGTCGCATGTTACAACGCGTGCAAACGGATCGTACGTTAGTCTTAGTCCAACGTCCAGTTTCAGTTGTACAATTTCAGCGTTGATTACGTTCAGTAACGCTTCGATTGTTTAATAAAAACCCGGTTTAATGCACAAACCCGCGACTCTCGCCACCGGCTGATCCGCCGTTCCATCCCATGATAATTGCAGTCTACAATCTTGTAAATCCAATGTATTCCACGTATGCGGATATTGTATCTCAGTAAGTGCTACTTCCCATTCGCCATTTAAGTCTATCGGTTTAGCCAACTTTGTCGTATAGTTAGAAATCTTATTTTGCGGGAAAGTAACCGCCGAGGCGTTGCTGGCTAAGGTTATGTAGAACGCCTTGTCATCCATCGCTCGTCTTGTTTAGATAGTGATGAGATTTATATGTCTTTTATCACCGATGCCGCGACCCAACTGTTAAATTTTGCGGGGTACCCACGCCACTTGACTAACGCGTATTTACGGCCTCTGACCATCTTATTTTTTAAAATCTTTTCCACTTTGTAAACCCTGTTATAGTTTTTTGGTATGCTTTGAAGCTCTTCGGGGTAAAAACTACCTGTTATAACTTCACCATACAGATCTGTCAACTTATAAAGCGGCTTAAGTCCTTTAGTGTTCACACTATGTACAACAAATATCTCCTCAGAAAAACTCTGTTCGTAACCTTTCTGAAATATGTCCTTATATTTAGAAATACGGACGTGGTTACCGATTCCTAAACAAACAGGGGCTTTCTTACTTCTAAAGTAATCACCGTAGGTCGTTTTGAAGACGCTCAATGCGTTAGAGTCATTCACATCGTTTGGAGCGCACTTAATCGTTCTATGGTATGTGCTATTATAACTGCGTAAGAAGTCTTGTAAAACGTCTATACACATGCGCGTTTTTAAAGTCCTATTGAAGCGTTCTATAACAGCCGCTTTCACATCGTTATTGGCTGTGAAATGCTTTATACCGTATTTTTCTAACACCTTTTTTAGTTTTCTGTTTAGAAACTCTTTACCATTATCGGTTTGTAGCTTCATCGGCACAGCACCCCGCTGGAATATTTTTTCAAAAGCATTAGTAAATGTTGCTGCGTTCTTAGCGGTCAGACTTTCAGCCCACACCCTCTTACTGAATATATCGATGACTGTTAATATGTATTTAACACCATCGTTGTATTTTGACAGATCTATCAGCGAGACCAAATCGCATTGCCACTGTTGGTTTATACCCGATACACAAATCATGTTCCTTTTATAGTTTTTTCTTGCCGGTTTGTGCAACGTGTATGCGTCTTGTTCTTGTAACCACTTTCTTAAGTCGGATCTTTTAAATTTATTTTTAACCGACCCATAATATTTATCAATGCCGCTAAAACTACCTGGTTTTAACACTGTGTAATATGCATCTTTCATCCGCTTGATTTGACGCGCTGCGTTGCGTGACATTCTGCGACTGGTGTTACATGACACTCTTTTCAAAGCCATTATCTTTTAATATGGTTTAATATCAAACTCTATAAATTTTATATAAAATGTTATATAAAACGATATCAAACACTATCATTTAATATTAAAGGAGGCAGTACCCAAGTAGATGTTTTTGTTACAAGCGTGGTATTCTGTAGTTCTAAGATTTTTGAATTTGTGTTGTCACGGTAGTCCGTAGATCTGTGGATTTTGAAATTGTGCTGTCATCATTAATCATGTGTGGTCATTAAAATCAATATGTTTTTTAAATCCGTGCCATGTGTGATGCTTCCGTGCATCTAAGAAAATGGACACGGTCATTAGTCATTATGCTTTTTAAAGCTGTACCATGTGTACCAAGCGTGACGTTTAAATTGTTGGAATGTGTGAACTATAACATGTGAACTATAACACTGTAATGTTTTGAAAGTGTACAGCCTGGTAAAGTCAATTTTTTCATCACAAGCTGGTTTGTGATACAGCTTTATTGCGTATTCTGCGACTGGTGTTACGTGACACTCTTTTCAAAGCCATTATCTTTTAATACGGTTTAATATCGAACTCTATAAATTTTATATAAAATTTTATATAAAACAATATCAAACACTATCATTTAATATTAAAGGAGGCGGTACCCAAGAGAAAGGGGTGGAGTAACTGTCACTTTGACAGAAAGGTGGTCTATCTGTATAGATGGATGCCTCTCATTTCACCTACAGTATACTAGCCCATGCCATGTATTCAAGACTACTTATATACGCCATGCCATCTATAAATTAATATTTGTGGAGCATGAGCAATATTTATTGGGGCACTACCATTTTGCACTGCCCAGTCTGTACGTCCTGGTAGTGCAATGTATCTATGTACTACACTCGCTTGTGCCTGTTACACTGTACATGACTTGTAACCGTTTATTACTGAATTACCCATGCTGCTCTCCACCCATATTTGCATGGGAATAATATTGAATAAATACTCTGTGTAATGCAAAATCACTCAAGGTTGTAGTGAGGCTTTGTTGCTACTAGAAGTCATAGGCATGCACAGAACATTTTATTAGGGGGTGACCCATCGAAGCGACGTGTTTAGCTCCACCTTCTGGGTGTGTCTAGCACCGCCTATTGGGCATGTCTAGCACCACCTATTGGCACTCAATGCAATATAAATCATATACCACAAGGGGCGTGGCAACTGCAAACGGTGACGTGTCAACATGACACACCACCTGTTTCTCATCACACTGGGAGCATTCCTTTCAATTCCATATGCACCTTACCTATATGGTGGTTTCTCACAACGAGGAAACCTCTGAAGAAATGTCCTCCCTGGGCAGACAGCGCCATCAGTTGCTAATCACTATTCATGTAGGAAATCACATGGTCCAGAAGATGCCTGTTTGTGTAGGAATATAACCAGGATCATCATCATGCAACAGAGGTTAAACCAGACTCGTGTCACCTCCTGCCCCCTGCGTCTCTCAGCCTCACCATCATCTTCTCCTTTTGTCTTTCAGCCACAACCTCATCTCTCGGCTGCATCTCTCAGCCACACCATCTCCTCCCCTCCCTGCATCGTCTCTCACCCCACCATCATACCCTCCCTATTTTGTCTCTCATCCACACCATCATCGTCGTCTGCGTCTCCCTGCCACGCATCTCTTACAATCCACCTCTTTATGTCTCCCAGTCTCCCCCAATTACTCTGTGCCTCTCTGTTCCCCCTTCATTCTGTGCCTCTCAGCATCCCACCCTTCATTCTGTGCCTCCCAGCCTTCATTTTGTGCTTTCAGCCTCCACCCTTTACTATGTCTCTCAGCCTGCCCCCCCCCCCCATTCATTCTGAATCTTTCAGGCTCACACCCTTCACTCCGTAGTCTGTCAACCTGCCCCCTTCACTCTGTGTCTTTCAGCTTCCACTTCCCTTCATTCTGTGTCTAGTGCAACTTGCACAAAATGCCCAGAGTAGTAGTGCCCCTTACACAATGCCTACAGCAGTTGTGCCCCTTACAAAATGCCCATAGTAGTGCCCCTTACACAATGCCCACACAGTAGTTGTGCCTGTTATACAATGCCCACAGTAGTTGTGCCCATTACACAATGCCCACAATGTAGCTGTGCCCCTTACACAATGCCCACTGTAAATGTGCCACCAATACAATGCCCACACAGTAGTTGCACCCCCTACACATTGTCCACGTAGTAGTTGCGCCCATTACACAATGCCCACACGGTAGTTGTACCCCTTACACAATGCCCACACAGTAGTTGTGCTCCTTACACAATATCCATAGTTGTGCACATTACACAATTTGTCCTCTGGGTCCTCCTCTTCCTGAGAGTACTGCGGCATTGGCAAACTTGGTGAGAGAGAGCACGGTCGGGTGAACAAGAAACAGCGAGGTTGGGTGGGCGAGAGAGAGCACGGTCGGGCGGCTGTGTGGCGTGATATCATCGAGAGGTGAAGCCGGGAGGAGGTTTCTTCGTCAGTGCACTCAGGCCATTGCGGCCAGTAAAATAATTAATGCACAGTTGCACACTACACAAAAACGGTCCTGACTGGGTGACGGTGACAGGAATGGTGGCGATCACTAGCTGCACACTGCTGCAAGTGTGGCATGTGTGAGGGGGTGCCTGTGCGCACCAAGCACCCCCCGTGCTAGAAGTAGGCAACCACTGGCTTTCCTCCATTCCGTATATGTCTTGTGAGCAGCTGTGCTGAGCTGACTCATGAGCTCCGCCTCCGCAAAGGCCGATGGTGCAGCTAGGCCAGCCAGCCCTGCCGTGGTAGGAGCTGGCCTGGTGACATGTGCAAGAAGGGAGCATGCGAGCGGCCAAACGGAAACTCGCATGGTATCCTGGCAGCCCAATCTGCCCCTGCTATAGAGGATACACTGATGTAACTGCTGTGTCCACTCCAGAGTTTATTGCTCAGAGAGACTGACACTATAGGGAATACACTGCTGTAACTGTTCAGTCCACTCCAGAGTCTCAAGAGGGGCTGTATGCTGTGTTGACTCTGCTATATATATAGTAATAATATTACAATAACTGTGCTGTGTCCAGAGTCTCACAAGGGACTGTGCCGAACAGCCAGTGTGTATTGGGGGCACAGTACTGTTTGCTGCATTATACTGTACACTGTATTTACTATTTAACGGACTCACAAGGAGCTGTGCTTTATAGTTACAGTCTATAGGGACGCGCTGCTGTATATTGTGCTATACCCTGCTGTAAATTGTACTGTTGGTGGTCTGCGTTCATCAGGGATGTGCAGTCAGGGGAGGCAGTGCCTCCCCTGTCATAATGATTGAAGTAATACAAAGTTGATATATTCATAACACGTTCTGTGTCATAATTATACTCTTGCATTCTTCTAATCATATTTGCTGTGTGGGAACACAGCCATATGTGGGTGGTAGGCAGCTGAGAGCGCTGCCTCCCACTGACAATAGTAAAGTGCCTGAGGCTGGGGGCAGGGCCAAATGGAGGGCAGGAAAGCCTATTGAAAAAAAAACATAGAAGAGGCACCAGCACATCTGCCTCAGTGACAGGGGCATGCCTGCATCCCACCTCAGAGCCCGTCCCTGTCAGTGAGGCAAATTTGATTGGTCAGTGGCTCCAGCACTGAGCAGTGACTGTTTCCTGCTGTCACTGCTAGTGCTGAGTGTGGATCTCTCTCTCCCTCTCCAGGTGCTGGTCGCGGGAGTAGAGATGGTGAGGTAAGGCCATCATGGTTACAATTCCACATATCTATAGCTGGTGTAGCACTGTTATAAGGGGTGGGCGGGGGGAGGGGGCTCTAGTTCCCTGCACCTGGCTGCTATAGCCACGAACAGTAGGGTCAGGCTGCTGCCGTCAGGGACAGAGCTACGGCAGGAGCAGGCTGCGTGTCATTGTCTGCTCCTGCCTTTTGTTTTCAATCCCTCAGCTGCTGCCTGTGGATGTGTTAGGCTGCAAGGAAGGGGGGTTAGGCACCCATGGTGAGGGTTAGGCTACAGGGAGTAAATGGTTAGGTTTAGGCAATGCAGCAGGAGTGTTAGGGTTAGGCATTATAGGGGGAAGCAGGGCCGTAACTAGGTGTGTGCACTGAAGGCGCACCATCGGCAGCACCCAACCCCCCGCACAGCCACTGCCACTGTCAGACTCAGTACTCACTGTCGGTACTGCAGCGCTGTTGCCGCATGTCTCCC
This sequence comes from Pseudophryne corroboree, assembly GCF_028390025.1. NCBI lineage: Eukaryota > Metazoa > Chordata > Amphibia > Anura > Myobatrachidae > Pseudophryne > Pseudophryne corroboree. The sequence goes on along the minus strand of NC_086452.1, from coordinate 289,647,195 downwards.
ACTGGCCGCCGGAGCCTGCCTGTCTCCTGTCTGTCTTCCACTGGGACTCTGAGCACCACATTCACCCCCTCCCTCACTGCCGCGATCTTAGGTCTCCTCCAAGTCCTGCCAGTGGCGCCTGCCTCCCGCTGCCAGTGGCGCCTGCCTGCTGCTGCCGTCTTTGCAGGGGAGTCAGGAGCGCCACTGACAGCCTGCCGAGGATGCCGGATTGCAGGTCACAGATGAAGGTGAGTATAACTCACTCTTTTCTCTCTCTCCCTCCCCCATAAAAAGGGGACTGCCTGCCATTATGTGTAAAAAACAAAAAAAGGGGGACTGCCTTCCATAATGTGTAAAAAATGGGGACTGTCTGCCATAATGTTTAAAATAGGGGACTCTGCCTGCCTAATGTGTAAAAAAGGGGGAGTGCATGCCATATTGTGTGAAAAAGGGGGACTGCCTGCTATAATGTGTAAAAAAGGGGGACTGCATGCCATAATGTGTAAAAAAGGGGGACAGCATTCCATAATGTTTAAAATAGGGGACTATACCTGTCTAATGTTTAAAAAAGGGGGTCTGCCTGCCATATTGTGAGAAAAAGGTGGACTGCCTGCCATAATGTGTAGAAAAGGGGGACTGCCTGCCACAATGTGTAAAATGCGGACTCTGCCTGTCTAATGTGTCAAAAAGGGGGAATCTGCCTGCCGTAATGTGTGAAAGGGGGACTCTACCTGCCTAATGTGTGAAAGGGGGACTCTACCTGCCGTGCTGTGTAAAAGTAGCTCTGCCTGCAGTAATGTGTAAAAGTTAGCTATGCCTGCCGTAATTGTAAAAGGGAGCTCTACCTGCCTAATGTGTAAATGGGGGCTCTGTCTGCCGTAATGTGTAAAAGGGAGCTCTGTGGTCATGCCCCTTCCTCTTGAAACCACGCCCCTATATTTTTTGCGCTAATCTGCGGCGCGCACTGGCTCTTATTTGTATATGGGGGCGCCGATGTTGTTTCTTGCACACATCGCTAAAATGTCTAGTTACGGCACTGATGCTTCGATACAGTGCCGCACAGGAGACTGGTTTTCAAATTAAAGAAACTTGGTCTAGGAAAAACTTTGTACGTGGGTAATTGGCTGGATAACAGGGAACAGTGAGTGGTGATTAATGGGATGTTCTCCAACTGGGCATCAGTATTCAGTGGAATACCTCAAGGGTCCGTACTTGGGCCACCATTGTTCAACATATTTATAAATGAAAGGAAAGCACAGTGTCAATTTTGCTGATGATACTAAACTGTGTAAGGTAATTAAGTCTGAAACGGATGTTGAGTTTCTACAGAATGACTTATTTAAACTGGAATTTTGGGCATCTAAATGGAGCATGAGGTTTAATATAGAAAAATGTAAAGTCATGCACTTTGGGACTAAAAATAAACATGCAACCTATAAATTAAATGGGGAAAAACTAGGAGAAACAGTAATTGAAAAATATTTTGAGGTGCTCATTGATAATAGTAGCACACAGTCTCAAAGTGCAGCAAGGAAGGCTAAGAGGGTGTTAGAATACATAAAAAGAGGTTTTCAGACAATAGATGAGAGCATAATCCTGCCCCTATGTAAATCATAGGTACGACCGCACCTGGAATGTTGTGTACAGTTCTGGGCACCACACTATAAAAAAGATATCTTGGAACTTGAAAGAGTGCAAAGGCGAGCTACAAAATTGGTTAAGGGGTTAGAGGAACTGGAATATAAAGAAAGGCTTACTAGATTGAATATGTTTACACTTGAAAGGAGGCGCCTAAGAGGAGACATTATTAATATTTTCAAATACAGTATATAAAGGGACAACACATGTAGCTTTCTAGTGATTTATTTATAGAGGGAACTTTGCACAGTACACGTGGTCACCCTCTGAGGTTAGAGGAGAGAAAATGTCATACCAAGCGAAGGAAAGGTTTTTTTGCAGTAAGGACTGTAAAGATTTGGAGCTTAACATAAATATTTTAGTAATAGTACAAACTCTGTTTGTTAATTAGACTTAAAATCATTATTTCAGCTGGGTCATTGTAGTAAACTTAGATAAATACAAACAAACAAACAACTTGGGGCTAACAGCTAAAAAGAATGTGTGTGGATGTAATTTTTCATTAAAGAACACTCTGTTTCAATCGCAGCTGTTAAATATAGGGAGAGTACTCTACCCTTCAAAGTCACAGAAAATACAAACACACCAATAACAGCGCTGATTTAAAACATAAGTGTGCTTTTTATTTTACACAATTAAAAACAATAATAAAAATCACATTTAGATAACTAAATCCTGAATACCGGTTAAACCTGCAAAGCATAACATAATTAGCACAATTGGCATAGTGCAATTCTGAACCTTTATGCTGATGTTTTGTCCATGAATTAATTCAAGCAGATCTGATATGTATAAGCTCTTTCTAACGTGGCAGTCTCTTGCAAAGCAGTGATTAATTAATAGTAAAGCTGATCAATTAGTAGCAGCAGGTGAGGCAATGATTGGCAGTTCCCACTGTGACAAGCTTATCAGTTAGTTGCAGAGAGTATTCAAAGCAATATTAGTAGGTTAGTGCATGCTGTAATTTGGACTGTCAGGCTTATAGAAAGAGTCCATATTAGTGATAAATACAACCTGCTTCAAGGATCCAGAATTGACCCTTATACATATCAGATCTGCTTGAATTAATTCATGGACAAAACATCAGCATAAAGGTTCAGAATTGCACTATGCCAATTGTGCTAATTATGTTATGCTTTGCAGGTTTAACCGGTATTCAGGATTTAGTTATCTAAATGTGATTTTTATTATTGTTTTTAATTGTGTAAAATAAAAAGCACACTTATGTTTTAAATCAGCGCTGTTATTGGTGTGTTTTATTTTCTTAGATAAATACAGTATGGTGCAAGAATTATAATACAGGTTGAATTCGATGGACAATTTGTCTTTTTTCAACCTCATCAACTATGTTACGATGTTACAATATAGTCCTATTTCTAGCTGGTTCCTCAATTACTTGGTACAAGTAGTGATCTTTTAGAATATTTAAAAACCTATTACCCCTGGTTGTATCACAAGACTCATAAATCCAAATTATGTCTGGATAATTAAACCCCCATTATTAACACTTACCCCATTGATGCAGACTTTTCTATTTGCTGAAGGAGTTGCAATTCCTCGGTCGCAGTAATATCTGGCAGTTTATAGCATGTCGCTATTAGTAACTTCTTTGAACATTTGCCTCCACTTGATATTTATACCCATAATGACTCTTTGTTGTCATCCATACCCTCGCAAGTAATATCCTTTATGTATGGTTTTAAGTTTTGCTTAACATAAATACAGACTCCTCCTCCCCTACTATTAGCCCTGTCTTTCCTGAAAAGAGTATACTGTAGCCTTCCAAATTTACTGCCTAGTTATGTGAATCATACCACCATGTCTCCGTAATACTGATAATGTCATATTGTTCGTTCATTGCTATCAATTCTAATTCCCCCATTTTCCCTGATAGGCTTCTTGCATTAGGTGATTTACTCCCTTCTCTGTATTTTTACGTGTTGATAGAATTTCATTGCTATATTGTGCTTTCCTTGGTTTACTATTATTGTCTGTTTCTCCTCTTCCCTCTCTTCACACACATTTTCCTTAATACATTCCTCCTTACTGCTCTCACTAGAACTCCCATAATTTCTTGCTATTCCCTCCACCCTGGTGCCTAGTTTAAAATCTCCTCCAACCTTCTTACCATCCTTCCCCCAAGCACCGCTGCCCCGATGTCATTCAGGTGCAATCCATAACAACAATAAATATGGTGCCTGACCGAGAAGTCTTCCCAATGTTCCAAGAAATCAAATCCTTCTTTCCTACAGCAATCTCTTAGCCACACATTAACCTCCCTAATCTCCCTCTGTCTCCCTGGGCTAGCGCGTGGCACAGGGAATATTTCAGAAAATATTACCTTAAGGTGTGTACACACGGTGAGATCCTTGCAATGGCCGATTTTGACTATTCGATTTCCCTTGAACTCCCCTGAGCACAGAACCACCAATTTTGACTATCTGTGCTTGCGATTTTGACTATGTGTGCTTGCGATTTTACTATGGCCGATTTTGTCTGTCTGTGATTTTGACTATCTCAGTAGAATAGTGGGATGACATAACAGGGTTGGGGAGAGTGTCTTTTGCTATCAAATAAATACTTGCATCCATTTTAAAACAGTGCATTTCTGCTCTGTGGCTAGTTTGGTCAGGTTTACCTACTAAACGCTTCATATTGCTAGTGTGCTTTCCTTTATTTTTTGGCTTGTCAGAACAAAGTGCTTTTTGTCATGTTATTATTACTACTACATTTTTTTTATAAGGCACCACAAGTGTTTTGCAGCGCTGTACAAAGGGCATACAATAGAACAGTGCAGGGAGACAGAACTTAATATTACAGTAAAAATAACAAAAATTGGGTATAGGTAACAAAGAGCACAACAATTCTCAATATACAATACAGCTAAGATGCAAGCAATGAGGGAGTATTCGGCGTACTACTATGGAGGAAGCCTGATGGCAGGATGTAAGCAAAGCAGAGATGGTCAAGGCATGAGGCGGGGGTTGGAGGAGCTGACTCAGGACTAGGTTATGCATCGAAAGGGTACGCTTCGATGAATAGGTGGGTTTTCAGTGAACATTTGAAGCTTTGCAAGGTCAGGGAGAGTTTAATGGAGCAGGGGAGCACGTTCCACTGAAGGGTTGCGGCATGGGCAAAATCTTGAACTCCAGCATTGGAAGCAGTGACCAGGGTAGAGGAGATGTGATGGTCATTGGCTGACCGTAGGGGGCAGGAGGGAGTATGAAAGGAGAGGAGTTTGCAGATGTAGGGTGCAGTGGAATTAGAGATGGCCTTGTATTTGCGGGTAAGGAGTTTTAAAAGGATTCTGTAGGGAAATGGGAGCCAGTGCAGATTTTGTCAAAGAGGAGTGGCAGAAGTGCAGCGGCAGGAGATGAAGATAAGTCTAGCTGTGGAGTCGAGGAGCCATAATTCCAGTACAGTAGTGTTGTTCAGAGGAATAATATAGAGTAGAGTGGGTGTAACAAAAAATGAACAATGAGAAGAAGGGTGTAGTAAAAGCAAAGACAGTGTATACAGGAATTATTAGGAAGTAATGGAATGAAAGGAAGGCTAATATTGTTACACAGTGGATGTAGATAGTGTATCTGAGGAGCAGAAAGCAATGCATGAGAGCATTAGGGCTTTTAGTTAATCAGACAGGGAGTTCAGTGTGCAGGCTGTGTTGGTGGTAGTAGATTAGGTAACTCACTGAAGTATGTGGATAGCAGTACTTTTGGTGGAGGTTGGGAAGATAATTTGCTGTCCATCTGTTTCTCTCCTGTACGTGGCACTATACTGGGGGTATATATGTTTCTGCCATTATACTGGGGCATATGTGTATCTACCACTATACTGGGTGCATATATGTGTATGTTGCACTATACTGGGGGCATATGTGTATGTGGCACTATACTATATGTGTATCTGACGCTATACTGGGTGCACATATGTGTATCTGGCACTATACTGGGGCATATGTTTTTTTGGTACTGCTATTAGGGGCATATGTGCATATGACACTATACTGGGTGCATATATGTGTTTCTGACACTATACTGGGTGCATATATGTGTTTCTGGCACTACACTGGGGCATATGTGTATCTGACACTATACTGGGGGATATGTATTTTTGGCACTACTACTGTCAAAGTCAGAAAAATATCACGCTGCACATTGCCATATATGCACCACATGCGTGTGCCCGCTGCACGAGCATGAGCCCTCCCGTGCGTGCGTATACTCGCGGTCGCGTGCACTCGCGGGCGCGCGGTATGCGCATTTACGGTAGAGTTTGTGTTCGTCTAGCGGGTGACTCAATCGTAACATATTTTAGTCATATAATGTATTTTGTAGATTATGGTCCCTTTGATAGAATCTGAAAGTTCAGTTAATATAGCATGTTCGGGGACAGAGAGATTCCTCTTTGTTTGATACGAAGGGTCAGACAGGGGTTACACAGTGGTGTTTAGTATCCATCGGAAGAGAATATAATTAGCAATATTCCGGTGTTGGTTTGAAGCGGATTACTCGCTCGTGCGTATAGTTATGGACATAAGAAGTTTATGGACATTTACTATATTTGCACTTTATTACCCATGCGGCGGGAAACCCAGTTTCCCTCCCACCTGAGCAGTTTGAAATAGTCACAGCCCACCTGTATGAACCAACCTATGACCTTTTGTTATAATGCAGAGACGAATTCCTGTGTCCAATGAACAATAAGAATGTAGGGACCATTGTACTGTACTGTGTGTAAGTGTATATAAAGACAAGCCGACCTGGGCCAGCTCTCTACTCTTCTCAACGGTTCTCATCACTGATAATCGGGAGCTGGATATCCAGGAAGGCGCATGCGATTGTTCCCCTTGTGCGTAAGTTCTCTGCAACCATATTTATCTCCTATTTTATTGTAAGCCATTCTCTCTCTCTCCTTCCCCCCTGAAATGTAATTGTGTCTTTGTTGTATTTTAACGTGTAGTAACTCGGTTAGGTATTTTATGTTAGTTTGGTAGTGTATAACTTGTATTGTGTATTCTTTTGCGATTGAACGTTCATTCATTCCCTTAAAAGGTGTTAGACCCTTAGACCGGTATTTGAGTGTTTATTATATTGCTAAAGGGGTTCTCAGAGCGTAAGAATCGCTCATACAGCTTTTAAACTAACAAGGTCATACTGTGTTGCATTTACACCATATCACTGCACAAAGGTTTACAATTTAAGTACATTGTTTAGGATATTGTTACAAAGGTTTAACTCTGTGAGCGTCAGCGCCGCTCGTGATCTCCTCGTGGTCTTGAGCGTCCGCTACGCTGCTAGCGTATCATTACGTTAGTCGGCAGCCTATAGCGTGCTTGCCTTTACGCTTTAAGCCGTGAGTGAACGTGCCGCTCGTACGTCTCGTCCACGGCTAAGCGTTTGTACGCTACGTGCGTACTCTTACGGTATTCCATACGCCAATTGCGTACTGTGTTCATTAACCTTTTAGCGTGTTTAATATAGGATATATATTAGGCTTTTACAATTGGGGACTTGCCCGCTCTTCACATATCTGCACTAGGTAATTTCAGCAGACATTATCGGTCAGCAAAAGGCGGGAGGTAATATTCCTCGTAGTGCTGACCAGATAAGTGTCTGCTTCGCTTAGTAAGGAGTGCTGAAGGAATCCGGAACCAAAAGGTAGGAACAGTACGTTATTGTCTTTTAAAACCTGTTTAGTTTCTGTTTTGCGAACGTACGCATAAGCACACACACCTGTATTCCTTGTTTAGTATTATTTGTCCGTACCTCATTCTCCTGATTGCCACACACTAGTGATAACGTGTTGAGACATTTGTTGTTATTAATAGTTAAAAGTAATATTTAAGGGAATAATTGTAAAAGGCACGCACACAAACTCTACTTGTGTGGTGTTCAGTGAATGATTACTGTTAAAGATCATTCACATTGATAAACGTGTAGTGTGTGACTGTGGATGTACTTGGTCTGCGTACACGTGTCCTTACAAGGGCAGGGCGTACGCAACGCAAGGGTCGACGCACGGAGCGTATATCACGCGACGGAGCGTACGGATACGCCCACATAATACAAACCGCACAATAGTATTGTTTTAATAGGCGATAAGGAAGTAATGCGAAAATAACACAAATCTATCTCAAATTCAAAAAAGTTTAAAGTTAAAAGAAAAAGACTTTCTCTGTTGTACTTCTTCTGGGTTAGACTATTACTGAATGAAAGGAATTCTGTACAGAAATAAGAGTGTTTGAATGTAAGAGTGTGTATATATAAGATTTCTCTTTTACTACGGAAGTGGGAACCATAGGCCAGTAGAAAGAGGTACACCAGCGAGAGTGATAGCGTGGGGTGGCTTGGGAGGCGTCCCTTGTTAATCTCGACACATTTATGAGTAGTAGAGTCTGCTGTACATAACAGACCAGGAGGTCAAGGACCAGGAGGTTCAGGTACAGCAGACTAGAAGTAGAGAGCACAACCGAAGAGGGTTGGTGCGAGACCCATATAGGCCAAAGAAGCTCATTGCTGAAGGAATTCGCAGCCGAAATTTTCGATTCCACTGATCGTTCCGCACATAAGATTAGTTGCCTGTGTGCAGATACGATTGTACCGCATGTGATTGTGTGCATTAGCGTGTCTTGAATTCAGAAGAACGCTGCTTGCACATTGTTAACGTGATTTGTGTAATTTTTTTTATTTTAAGGGAAGTAGCCTGATCACTCAGGGACATTCCAGCGACTGATACTTGCTGGGGAGGGTAAGACACTCCCACACGCCCGAGCAAGTAGACGTACTTAGGTGCCCTAGGTTGGGTACGGAACCTCTGGGAACTTTGGTCGCCGTATTGGCCAGCGTGGGCGGCGTTAAGTGGGCGGACCTCGTTGCAAAACCCCCACCGCAGCTTTACCCCGAGCATCTTGGTTTTTGTAAGGGTTGCCGAAGACCCTGATTTGAAGTCAGAGGTAGTGAAAGCAGCACCTGCAGAGATGGGGGCCAGTTGTTCAGGTAAGGGGCGATCAACCCAGGTTCAGGTTGATTTGGTAAACCGACCAATCGGGTCGGCAAGGTATATCATGTGTGAGAAATATGGTCATCACACAGAAATGTTGTGCAATGAATGGGAAAGGATGACTGTGCATGACGGGGAAAAGTTTCCCCGGGTAGGTAGTTTTAACCCAGAAGTGTTACAGAATTTAAGGAGAAGAGTTTGCCTGATTAAATCTTCAAAAAGGCGTATTAAACATTATGATTATTTAACATTGTGGCAACAGGAAGGTGAAATACAAAGGGGGTTGGCGCAAGCCACTGGATCTAACCCTATCAGGAAACTGATAGCCACTGCACCCCCACCACCATACATACCTGGAGAGAAATTGGTTGCAGAGAATGGCACTCAGGGTTATGTTAAATGTGTAGAAGTTAAGGATAATGTAACCAAAGTAATTAATGCTAACACTAATCCGTGCAAGTTGTACCCTGTTTTGAACTTTCCCCAGGATTGTGACCAAGAGGATGAGCCCACAACAATATCAGCACTCTCCCTAGCAGCCACCATATCAGAAACAGCAGTAGGCACGACTCAACCCGTAAGATTAGTATCAAAGGCCCCTAGCGGAGGGACAGGTGAGGTCGTATCGACTGGTAAGTACGGCACCATACACTATGCTGAAACCATTTCACCACATGTTGTAGAATCTACTCAGAATGATGTTGTTGGACTTAATCCTGTTAGGGTAATAGCAGTGCCAAATGGGAAAACTGACACTTCAGGAGCAACTCCTGTCAGGAACATCGCCATGCACTGTCCCTTTTCCCGAGCAGAATTAAGATCAATGATGTCTGAATTCCCTGATCCTAGGAAAGACTTAGTTGCATGTCAAAAGTATATTAGGGAGCTAGGAAATTCTGCAGAGCCAAATAACAAAGATTGGAGGACAGTTTTGAGGGCATGTTTACCCCCCAGTGTTGATCCGTTAAAGTTTATCGCTGATTGCAAGTTAGATGAGGAAATACCACTAACAGACGAGTATAATCAGGATAATGTAAAGAGAATCAACTTACAGTTAGGGGTATATTTTCCTGCAGTAGTAAAGTGGAATAAAATCTTTACAATAAAACAAAAAGAAGGTGAATCCACGCCAGAGTATTTTCACCGGGCTCTGCAGGATATGGCTAGGTACACTGGTATAGATGACATTAAAACTAATGTACACCACAGGGAAGTAGCTGTTTCAGTATTAATGGACGGTCTAAAAGAGGTTTTAAGGAATAGAATACAAACTACTAGGCCTGATTGGAGAGGTATGTCGGTGGATGCATTGGGAGAGGCTGCTGCTGGGCATGATCGGAATATCATCAGACACAGGGAGTCACAGAGTGATAAGTTAATGGCTTTGAGCATACAGGCCCTCACTACCCGGCCACCTCAGCCCAGAACTGTGACCCCTGTGGGTAAGTCAAGAGGTATAAAATGTTATAGTTGTCACAGAGAGGGACACATGTCACGTGATTGTAAAGCAAGACAAATACAAAATTCATATCAATCCCCTAGACACCGACCTGATACGAGACATTGGGATCAAGGACCGAAAGGGCGGAGCTATGAGCCACATGCAGGGGAAACAAAAAGGTATCCCCCAAGAAGAGACTGGCAAATCTCTGATAGTTCCCATCTACCCCCACCACAAGTAATTGCTGCCAGCGCGATTCAGGGAGGTCACCATACCCAATAGGGGTGTGGCCACACCTGTAATCTGCAGCCAGTGAAATTGATTGCAAGTCTTGGAAGTGAACCCGAGATCACAATTGATGTAGCTGGTAAATCATTAAATTTCCTTGTAGATACGGGGGCGGCCAAATCAGTGATAAATTCGACAGTGGGCATGAGAACCACTGGTAAAACAATTCCAGCCATGGGAGTAACGGGAGTAGTACAGCACTACCCTGTTAGCAAACCAGCAGAGATTACAAAAGGGCCCTTGCATACCAAGCATTCCTTTTTGCTGGCTGCATCGGCACCGACTAATCTCCTGGGAAGAGATTTATTGTGTAAAATGGGGTGTGTCATTTATTGTACTCCTGAAGGTGTATTCTTAGACATACCTGAGAATCACGCTCAGGAAGTACGAGACATGCTAGACTCCCCATCAAAATTAATGTCACATACCAGTATGATAAATAGGAGTTCATCCCAGGTAGAAGAAATGACATCCCAAATACCAGAGTCACTTTGGACTAAAGATGGACAAGACACTGGATTAATGGCAAACGTAGCTCCAGTAGTTGTGCAAGTAAAAGATGGTAGGATAGCTCCAAAAATCCCACAATACCCTCTGAAGCCAGAGGTGGAGTTAGGAGTATACCCCGTAATAGAACGCTTGCTACAACAGGGCATTCTGGTAAGAACATCCAGCACTGCCAATAGTCCCATCTTCCCTGTGAAAAAGAGTGGGGGGAGGGGTTACAGGCTAGTGCAGGATCTAAGGGGGATTAACAAAATAGTTGAGAGTCAGTTCCCCGTAGTGCCAAATCCAGCTGTCATCCTTATGCAAATCCCTCCCACTGCGAAATTTTTCACTGTTAGTGACCTCTGCTCCGCCTTCTTCTCGGTACCTCTGCACCCTGACAGCCAATATTTGTTTGCATTCACATACAGAGGAGTCCAATACACATGGACTCGATTACCACAAGGTTTCATAGACAGTCCAAGTATATTTTCACAGGCTTTGCATGATTGTTTACAGTCTTTCCAACCAGAGAGTGGATCAGTATTGATCCAATATGTGGATGATTTACTACTATGTTCAGATTCACTGGAAGCGTCCCTGAAAGATACAAAACAGCTCCTGTTTCATCTTTCACACACAGGACACAAGGTTTCCAAAGACAAGTTGCAATTATGCCAGACTAAAGTAAAATATCTGGGACACTGTCTGACACAAGGACTGAGACACCTGACCGCTGATAGAATTCAAGCAATTCGAGACATGACTCTGCCACAAACCCAGCAACAGATCAGAACGTTTCTAGGAATGTGTGGGTATTGCCGTAACTGGATCCCAGGTTTTTCCATTCTAGCATTACCTTTGCAGGAGATGGTCTCATCAAACAAACCTGATCGGATTTCGCATACAGACGAATCCGAGATGGCATTTGAGAGACTTAAACAGTGCCTAACGCAGGCACCAGCATTAGGTATGCCAGACTATGGGAAACCCTTCGAGCTGTACGGAACAGAAAGTGCTGGTTGCGCGGCAGGCGTCCTAACCCAAAAGCACGGTGATGCCAGCAGGCCGGTAGCATACTACAGCGCTCAGCTAGATACGGTAGCGCGATCCCTCCCCACATGCTTGCGAAGTGTCGCTGCGATAGCATTGCTAGTAACGAAAAGCGAAGATGTAGTGCTAGGACACAACCTCACAATCCATACACCTCATGCAGTGTCAGCCTTACTAAATTCTGCCCAAACCAGACATGTCTTATCCGCACGGTTTACAAGGTGGGAATTAGCACTAATGGCCCCTGTAAACATCACCATAAAGAGATGCAGTGCACTAAATCCAGCAACGTATCTCCCAGGTGTGCCTGGACAGGCACAAAGGGTGGGGGATGAGAGTGATGGTGAAGGAGGATTTAGTACAGACACTGACTCACATGATTGTATGGAATATTTGACCCAAAATTTCACGGCAAGGCCTGACATCAGTGACAACCCACTGGAAGATGTAGATCTAACTTTCTACACTGACGGTAGTTGTCACAGACAGACGGACTCGGGAGACTTGTGTACTGGATATGCAGTCGTAGATGACCAAGGCACCATAGAAGCAGAACCGCTAGGCCCACCTCACTCAGCCCAGGTTGCTGAACTGGTTGCCCTTACCAGAGCATGTGAATTGGCTAAGGGCAAAACAGCCAATATCTATACCGACTCTAGATACGCCTTCGGGGTAGTCCATGATTTCGGAGCCCTATGGCGCCTCAGAAATTTCATGATGGCAGCTGGTACACCGGTAGCGCATGCAGCCCACATCAAAAGGCTTCTAACAGCGATACAGGAACCTGACAGAGTGGCTGTTATCAAGTGTAAAGCACATACATATAGCCAAGACCCGGTATCACTTGGTAACAGCCGAGCAGACGAAGCTGCTAAGTTAGCAGCTGGTACCCCCAGACAGACAGACACCACACAACTGATGGTATTTAATACCGTCAACACACAGAAATTGTGTGAAATGCAAAATTTGTGTTCCACACAGGAAAAGGCAGTTTGGAGGGCAAAAGGATATGGCCAGGAGTCCTCAGGACTCTGGACAGATGGGCAGGGTAAACCAGTGGCACCCAGAGCATACCTTCCAAGTTTAGCGGAAGCAGCACATGGGCTGACTCATCTAGGCAAGGAAGGGATGTGCAAGTTGGTAAGAGCATATTGGTGCGCCCCAGGATTTTCTTCCCATGCGGGAAAGAGGGCAATGACTTGCCTCACCTGCTTGAGGAAGAATATCGGAAAGGCAATACCAACAGAACCATCTCATATCCCACCTACAGGCGGCCCTTTTCAGGTGATACAAATTGATTTCATACAATTACCCCCTTGTCGAAATTTGAAGTATGTACTAGTTTGTATAGATGTGTTTTCAAATTGGGTCGAAGCATTTCCTGCGGCCACAAATACCGCAATGTTTACTGCTAAGAAAATTGTACAGGAATTTGTGTGTAGATACGGTATCCCTAGAATAATTGAAAGCGATAGGGGTACCCATTTTACAGGTGATGTCTTTCAAGGAATGTGTAAGTTGATGGGAATTGATAGTAAGCTGCACACTCCGTACCGCCCCCAGGCGAGTGCGAAGGTAGAAAGAGTGAACAGCACTATTAAAAATAAATTGAGCAAAGTTATGGCAGAAACAGGATTGACATGGCCAGAAGCTTTGCCCATTGTATTATACAGCATCAGAACCACTCCCAGGTCCCCTCTTAATCTGTCCCCTTTTGAAATTCTGTTCGGTCGACAACCGCATGTTATGATTAACCCTCAGGATGATTTGAAGTGTAACAATGAAGTGACTGTAAAGTATTTGGTTAAGATGAGTAAACAGCTAAGGAATCAGAATGATAATTTGAAGTTAGTGATTCCTGATCTGCCAGATAGTAATTGTCATGACATTGAACCTGGGGATTATGTAATGATACGGAATTTTCTACGCTCAGGTTGCCTTATTGACAGATGGGAAGGACCATACCAAGTCTTATTGATTAGCACGACAGCATTGAAGGTTGCCGAGAGAGAGACTTGGGTTCATTCGTCCCATTGTAAGAAGGTTGCTGATCCAGAGAGGTCCCGTGATAAAGAACAGACGGTAGAGGAAGTTGTATCACTGGAGTGTCTGTTTCAGGAGGACTGAGACGGCACCTGAGCATTGAGAATAATAAGATCGGAGGCAGTTGTCGATTCCCTGTTCCCTTTTATTGTTTTTCTCCACTTCCCATCCCATCTCCCTCAATTATTTCTTTCCCCCCCTTCTCATTCTTCTCCATTTCCTCCTATAAGATGGACTTGCCCCAAGAGACTGTGATCCGGATTTTCCTGTTAACCATGATGTTGACCAGAGCAGTCTGTTCCGGCGAGAGTACCATGGAGGTCGAGAGAGGGTCTGGAATGGGTTCTGATGACAAAGTTGGAGGCGTAGATTTCCAAGAACAACATAATCATCAAGCAAAGGCGAGTATCAGAAAACGATCCGATAGCATTGACAATAGGAGAAATTGTGAAGGATTGTTAGCTGAAGAGAACTGTATCTGTAGACTCTGTGACAGTGTAGTTGAGGATGGGTGCATCAAGAAATGTCAGTCCAGTTTTAATATCCACATGGACCGGCATCCATTGAGTGACTATCACTCCTTAGTGGGTAAAGTGTTGAATCAGACAGATTGTTGGGTATGCTCTCAAGTACCTCAAGGCAATAGCAAATCAGGATTAGTGCCATTCCCTTTAACTATAGGGGAGGTACTTGAGCTAAGTGGTGGGAGGCCGGTGGACAGGAGGTTTAATATCTCCAGTCCTCCTAGTTTGAAGCTCCACCAATATCATGTGGATAGATCCTTAGTATGTTTTAACATTTCCAATCCCCGAAAGCCGGGAAATTGGGAAGTGTCATGGAATAACCAAACCATGACCTTTTCATACAGAGCCGATAGAATGCCTACAGATACAGAACTTATACGCCACATAGCCGGTAGTGGAAAATATTTCCGATATAGGTATACCCTAGGAAGTAGGATCATGAGAGTTGGAGAAGTATCACCAGGATACTGTGCACATATCGTACAAACTGATACGTGTACTAAACAGATGGGAGAATTAGGGTTAGGAGATTTCATATGGAAAATGTGTAATATGGTTATGTCCTACTCCGTCCCATATGTTCTCCCCGATGATGCATATTTCATATGCGGGAGGAAGGCGTATAAGTGGCTTGCCCCAAACTCAGAAGGGTTATGTTATATTGGAAAAGTACTGCCTGAGGTAATGACCGTATCCCACACTAAAACGAAGGATATTCACCGCAGTGCCCAAGCTCCTTATACTCACTCATTACGAGCACATCGTTAAACGGCACCTGATAGAAAGAACAGAGCATCCGGCCTCTGACCTGATCCATGAATCCACCGGGATTCAATTCTTAATCGCATTAGATATCACTCGTACCGCCAGAGGAGTGATGAATTATAAATATATATCTGCGCTTGCAAATTTATTAGACAATATCACTGAAATGTATGATGACACATTCAGGTATACCGGAAGGGAGCTCCAAGCTTATAAAACAGAACTGGTTCAGCATAGGATGATTCTCAATTATCTCACAGCTGTGATAGGCGGGTATTGTGTTACCCTAGCGACTCAGTATGGAATAAAGTGCTGCACGTATATTACAAACAGCACCGAGGACCCGGCCGAGGTCATAGACCAAAAGATGGACGACATTCTCCAATTAAAATGGGAGTTCCGAAGGAAACACAATCTCACCCTTGCCGGTGTGGGTAATGAGCTGACCGGTTGGGTGTCATGGTTGAACCCACGAAATTGGTTCTCTGGTTTAGGAGAATGGACCCAAGGTATTATCATGGATGTAGGGAAATTTCTTTTGTGTATTCTGGGTGTCATCATATTGGTCGGTCTGATATTTAGATGCGTTCGGGTTTTAACAAAGTGTAAACGTAGCGCCCGAGTGATGAGTTTAAGAAGTGAAGATACTGTAATAACAACGACTGATTTGGTTTATGACCCAACGATAGAGACAATGTTGTGATGAAAATGTGATTCCACGGTCCGTTTCTTTCACCCGTTTCTCCTTTGTTTTCCTCCAAGGTACAAAGACATCCGCTTGGAAGAAGAATTTGACAACCTTTTACACAGACAACTGATGGACTATGCCATAGACCCCCCCATATCCCTAGTACCTTTAATATTACGCTAGCCCAACACTTTTTGTAAGTCTATGGACATTGAAAAAGCTTTTTGCACACCGTTTATAGCCAAAGCATCGGGAGACTACAGTCAACATGTACATCGAGACAAGACAAGACAAGACACAAGACAAGACCTCAATCTGCAAATGTATATTAAACTCACATAGTTTATGACTGCATTTACCATAATTGCTCCTTATCTTCATCTCTACAACCTTCAGGTAATAACACACATAGTCGATAGGGAATATAGGCACAGATATCAGCACTCACATATCCCCCTATTCATGTATCATCAACTAAAATGTGCTCCCCCATTTTGTTGCAACCAAAAGCCGAAAAGAGCTCGGTAAAGTTTGACAGCCCATCCACAGACCCGTACCACGGGATAAGAAGGAATTCAAATGTATACTTCGCAATACCTCGAAGCTTGATTTAAAACACGTACGGCACGATGATACATGACCCCCCAAACATGGATTCATACACACATGCTTCTGCTATCTCACTAGGTCATACCCTTTTCCTACCTTCTCCTCTCCTCCCCTACCCAATCATAGAAATGTATTATACATGACATATATTTTTCTCTTTTTGAACTGTTTTAGGAAGTGGCAGTTATTGGTGACTGCCAAAGGGTGGACTGTCAAAGTCAGAAAAATATCACGCTGCCCTTTGCCATATATGCACCACATGCGTGTGCCCGCTGCATGAGCCCTCCCGTGCGTGCGTATACTCGCGGTCGCGTGCACTTGCGGGCGCGCGGTATGCGCATTTACGGTAGAGTTTGTGTTCGTCTAGCGGGCGACTCAATCGTAACATATTTTAGTCATATAATGTATTTTGTAGATTATGGTCCCTTTGATGGAATCTGAAAGTTCAGTTAATATAGCATGTTCGGGGACAGAGAGATTCCTCTTTGTTTGATACGAAGGGTCAGACAGGGGTTACACAGTGGTGTTTAGTATCCATCGGAAGAGAATATAATTAGCAATATTCCGGTGTTGGTTTGAAGCGGATTACTCGCTCGTGCGTATAGTTATGGACATAAGAAGTTTATGGACATTTACTATATTTGCACTTTATTACCCATGCGGCGGGAAACCCAGTTTCCCTCCCACCTGAGCAGTTTGAAATAGTCACAGCCCACCTGTATGAACCAACCTATGACCTTTTGTTATAATGCAGAGACGAATTCCTGTGTCCAATGAACAATAAGAATGTAGGGACCATTGTACTGTACTGTGTGTAAGTGTATATAAAGACAAGCCGACCTGGGCCAGCTCTCTACTCTTCTCAACGGTTCTCATCACTGATAATCGGGAGCTGGATATCCAGGAAGGCGCATGCGATTGTTCCCCTTGTGCGTAAGTTCTCTGCAACCATATTTATCTCCTATTTTATTGTAAGCCATTCTCTCTCTCTCCTTCCCCCCTGAAATGTAATTGTGTCTTTGTTGTATTTTAACGTGTAGTAACTCGGTTAGGTATTTTATGTTAGTTTGGTAGTGTATAACTTGTATTGTGTATTCTTTTGCGATTGAACGTTCATTCATTCCCTTAAAAGGTGTTAGACCCTTAGACCGGTATTTGAGTGTTTATTATATTGCTAAAGGGGTTCTCAGAGCGTAAGAATCGCTCATACAGCTTTTAAACTAACAAGGTCATACTGTGTTGCATTTACACCATATCACTGCACAAAGGTTTACAATTTAAGTACATTGTTTAGGATATTGTTACAAAGGTTTAACTCTGTGAGCGTCAGCGCCGCTCGTGATCTCCTCGTGGTCTTGAGCGTCCGCTACGCTGCTAGCGTATCATTACATTAGTCGGCAGCCTATAGCATGCTTGCCTTTATGCTTTAAGCCGTGAGCGAACGTGCCGCTCGTACGTCTCGTCCACGGCTAAGCGTTTGTACGCTACGTGCGTACTCTTACGGTATTCCGTACGCCAATTGCGTACTGTGTTCATTAACCTTTTAGCGTGTTTAATATAGGATATATATTAGGCTTTTACACTACTAGGGGCATATGTGCATCTGACACTATACTAGGTGCATATATGTGTTTCTGACACTATACTGGGTGCTTATATGTGTTTCTGGCACTACACTGGGGGCATATGTGTTTCTGGCACTATACTGGGAGCATATGTGTATAAGTGGCACTACTACTGGGGGCATATGTTTATCTGACACTATACTGGGTGCATATATGTGTATGTGGCACTATACTGGGGCATATGTTTTTTTGGCATTATATTGGGGGCATATGTGTATCTGGCACTATACTGGGGGCATTTGCGTATCTGACACTACTGGGGGCATATATGTATATCTGGCACTATTCTGGGGGCATATGTGTTTCTGCCACTAGACTGGAGACATACTGTATGTGTATCTGACACTATACTGGGGGCATATATGTGTATCTGGCACTATATTGGGGACATACAGATGGAGCCCTCTTAATTTTTGCCTTTAATAGGATTAACAGAACCAGGGCAGTCGGACTTAACCCCCTGCTGTATTGTTCTCTCTGTATTGTATTGCAGCTCAGAACAATATATGAAACGCTTATGTTAATAAACCATGGTGCACCTAGGTGCAGCAGAGAAGCCAAAATTAGCGTTGCTCTATCTGTATGTTTTTTTCGGGACTACTACTAAGGGCATATGTTACACTATACTGGGTGCATATATGTGTTTCTGGCACTATACTGGGGCAATATATGTGTATGTGGCACTATACTGGGGGGCATATGTGTTTCTGCTACTATACTGGGGGCATATGTGTATCTGCCACTATACTGGGTGCAGTACGCATGGTGTAATGGTTAGCATTACTGCCTCACAGCACTGAGGTCATGGATTCGATTCCCACCATGGCCCTAACTGTGTGGAGTTTGTATATTCTCCCCGTACTTGCGTGGGTTTTCTTCCGGGTACTCCGGTTTACTCCCGCAATCCAAAAATATACTGGTAGGTTAATTGGCTTCCAACAAAAATTTACCCTAGTGTGAATGTGTCTGTGTGTACATGTGATAGGGAATATAGATTGTAAGCTCCACTGGGGCAGGGACTGATGTGAATGGCCAAATATTTTCTGTAAAGCGCTGCGGAATATGTGTGCTCTATATAAATATCTGGTAATAAATAATAATAAATAAATAATATATGTGTATGTGGCACTTTACTGGGGCAACATTTTTTGACACTATACTGGGGCATATGTGTATGTGGCACTATACTATATGTGCATCTGACACTATACTGGGTGCACATATGTGTATCTGGCACTATACCTGGGGAAATATGTTTTTTCAGCACTACTGCTAGGGGCATATGTGTAACTGACACTATACTGGGTGCATATATGTGTTTATGGCACTATACTGGGGCATATGTGTATCTGGCACTATACTGGGGGCATATGTGTATCTGACACTATGCTGGGGGCATATGTGTTTCTGGCGCTATACTGGGTGCGTATGTGTATAAGTGGCACTACTATGGGAGAATATGTTTATCTGACACTATACTGGGTGCATATACTGTATGTCACTATACTGGGACATATTTTTTTGGCACTATACTGGGGCATATGTTTATGTGGCACTATACTGGGGGCATATATGTATATGTGGAACTATACTGGGGGCATATGTGTATCTGACACTATACTGGGGGCATATGTTTTTTTCAGGACTTTTACTAGGGGCATATGTGTATTCTACACTATACTGGGTGCATATATGTGTTTCTGACACTATACTGGGGGCATATATGTGTTTGTGGCACTATACGGGGGGCACATGTGTATCTGGTTCTATACCGGGGATATATGTGTTGTTACCACTATACTGGGGGACATATGTTTATCTGACACTATACTGGATGCATATATGTGTTTCTGCCACTATACTGGGGCATATATTTTTTAGCACTATTCTAGGGGCATATGTGTATGCGGCACTATACTGGGGGCAGATATGTATATGTGGCACTATACTGGGGGCATATGTGTATCTGACACTATACTGGGGGCATATGCTTTTTTCAGGACTACTACTGGGGCATATGTGTATTCTACACTATACTGGGTGCATATATGTGTTTCTGACACTATACTGGGGCACATATGTGTATGTGGCACTATACTGGGGGCACATGTGTATCTGGTGCTATACCGGGGATATATGTGTTGTTACCACTATACTGGGGGGCATATGTTTATCTGACACTATACTGGATGCATATATGTGTTTCTGCCACTATACTGGGGCATATATTTTTTAGCACTATACTAGGGGCATATGTGTATGTGGCACTATACTGGGGGCATATGTGTATTCTACACTATACTGGGTGAATATATGTGTATCTGACACTATACTGGTGGCATATATGTATATCTGGCACTATACTGGTGGCATATGTGTATGTGGCACTATACTGGGGCATATGTGTTTCTGCCACAATACTGGGGGCATATGTATATCTGACAATATACGGGGGTCATATATGTGTATCTGCCATTATACTGGGGCATATTTTTTTGTCACTATACTGGGGGCATATGCGTATCTGGCACTATACTGGGGGGCATATGTGTATCTGACACGATACTGGGTGCATATATGTGTATGTGGCACTATACTGTGGGCATGTTTTTTTTCAGCACTACTACTGAGGGCATTTGTGCATCTGACGCTATACTGGGTGCACATATGTGTATGTGGCACTATACCTGGGGGCATATGTTTTTTCAGCACTACTACTAGGGGCATATGTGTATCTGACACTATACTGGGTGCATATACTGTATGTGTTTATGGCACTATACTGGGGCATATGTGTATCTGGCACTATACTAGGGGCATATGTGTATCTGACACTATGCGGAGGGCATATGTGTTTCTGGCACTATACTGGGGGCATATGTGTATAAGTGGCACTACTACGGGGGGGATATGTTTATCTGACACTATACTGGGTGCATATACTGTATGTCACTATACTGGGGCATTTTTTGGCACTATACTAGGGGCATATGTTTATGTGGCACTATACTGGGGGCATATATGTATATGTGGCACTATACTGGGGGCATATGTGTTTCTGACACTATACTGGGGGCATATATGTGTATGTGGCACTATACTGGGGCATATATTTTTTAGCACTATACTAGGGGCATATGTGTATGTGGCACTATATTGGGGGCATATGTGTATTCTACACTATACTGGGTGCATATATGTGTATTTGACACTATACTGGTGGCATATATGTATATCTGGCACTATACTGGTGGCATATGTGTATGTGGCACTATACTGGGGCATATGTGTTTCTGCCACTATACTGGGGGCATATGTGTATCTGACAATATACGGGGGTCATATATGTGTATCTGCCATTATACTGGGGCATATTTTTTTGTCACTATACTGGGGGCATATGCGTATCTGGCACTATACTGGGGGGCATATGTGTATCTGACACAATACTGGGTGCATATATGTGTATGTGGCACTATACTGTGGGCATGTTTTTTTTCAGCACTACTACTGAGGGCATTTGTGCATCTGACACTATACTGGGTGCACATATGTGTATGTGGCACTATACTTGGGGGCATATGTTTTTTCAGCGCTACTACTAGGGGCATATGTGTATCTGACACTATACTGGGTGCATAAATGTGTTTATGGCACTATACTGGGGGCATATGTGTATCTGGCACTATACTAGGGGCATATGTGTATCTGACACTATGCGGGGGCATATGTGTTTCTGGCACTATACTGGGGGTATATGTGTATAAGTGGCACTACTACGGGGGGGAATATGTTTATCTGACACTATACTGGGTGCATATACTGTATGTCACTATACTGGGGGCATATATGTGTATGTGGCACTATACTGGGGGCATATGTGTTTCTGACACTATACTGGGGGCATATATGTGTATGTGGCACTATACTGGGGGCATATGTGAATGTGGCACTATACTGGGGCATATGTGTTTCTGCCACAATACTGGGGGCATATGTATATCTGACAATATACGGGGGTCATATATGTGTATCTGCCATTATACTGGGGCATATTTTTTTTGTCACTATACTGGGGGCATATGCGTATCTGGCACTATACTGGGGGGCATATGTGTATCTGACACTACAGTATACTGGGTGATGTATGTGGCACTATACTGGGGGCATATATGTATCTGCCACTATACTGTGGGCATGTTTTTTTTCAGCACTACTACTGGGGGCATTTGTGTATCTGACACTATACTGGGTGCATATATGTATTTCTGGCACTATACTGGCTGCATATATGTGTATGTGACACTATACTGGGAGCATATGTGTATAAGTGGCACTACTACTGGGGACATACAGTATGTGTCTCTGACACTGTACTGGGTGCATATATGTGTATGTGGCACTATACTGGGGGCATATGTTTTTTGACAATATACTTGGGGCATATATGTGTATCTGGCACTATACTGGGGGCATATGTGTTTCTGGCACTATACTGGGTGCATATATGTGTATCTGACACTATACTGGGTGCATATATGTATTTCTGGCACTATACTGGCTGCATATATGTGTATGTGACACTATACTGGGGGCATATGTGTATAAGTGGCACTACTACTGGGGACATACAGTATGTGTCTCTGACACTATACTGGGTGCATATATGTGTATGTGGCACTATACTGGGGGCATATGTTTTTTGACAATATACTTGGGGCATATATGTGTATCTGGCACTATACTGGGGGCATATGTGTATCTGACACTATACTGGGTGCATATATGTGTATGTGGCACTATACTGCGGGCATATATTTATATGTCGCTCCCCATTATCTGCTCCCTATGTGGTAACACCCTCTTTTTCCTCACATTGCACAATTTATTTGCAACTTGCACCACTGATTAATCCATGCTTTTTGTGGTAAGTCTTCTTCCAGTGGTTGGGGAAGGGGGGGTATTATTTCTTGGTGTAACACCCAAAACTTTAATGAAATTTGGAAATGCTGCATTATTATGTTTGTTACAAAATAGCTGCTGTCTGGAGTTTAATGTTGTATGCTGCCTGTCACCTGCTTTGCAGCCAGTGTCAAAATTATACAATTGTGTTTGCTGACCTATACCCAGCCATTAATCGGCTGCAAGTTAATGCATGGCAAATGCAGGTGACGGGTGCAAGAGTGTCAGAGGTATACAACTACTTTTTGCACCAGTATGATCCTGGCAGCCCTCTGCATGGGTTGCGCTTGTGTGCCCAGCGGCTGGGATTCTGGCAGTCAGCATACTGACCCCAGGATCCCCGTCGCCAGAATGCTTGCAGAGGGGTAATCAGTAAGTAGTATTTTGCGCTCACCATGCTACAGGTTTCGGGACGTGCCGCGGTGACCACATCGTTATATTCCTACTACATGGGTACACTGGATACCCACGATTGGGACTAGGCCTTGGTTTCCTGTGGGTATTCTTGGGTACAATATACCGGTGCATGGATGCCTGCTGCCAGGATACTGCCAACCAGTATCGTTACAACATACCCTACACACCATTTGGACAGTAATGTATTTCCAGCATATCGATGTGTTCATGTGTTTGTGCCAAAAAGAAATGTACATTGCAAAACATGTAAAAAAAAAAAAAAAAAAATTCTCTAGTTTCCTGGTTTTGCTGGAGAGTGGCGGGCCATATCAGAAGACTTTGAAATGTGTTGGAATTTCCCCAATTGCGGAGGTGCTATTGACGGGAAGCATGTGCGCATCACACCGCCTGCCAAAAGTGGTTCCTTTTTCTACAACTATAAAGGCTACTTTAGTGTAGTTTTAATGGCAATAGTAAATGGCAATTACAAATTCATTATTGTCGATATTGGGAAAAATGGGCGAGCCTCTGATGGGGGCTCATTTAAGGACACTGTATTTTACGAGAGGATGGTATCCAAGCAGCTACATCTTCCTGAATTGGAGGACTGCAAGCATGGGCTAAACTTTGTGTTTGTACCCAATGAAGCCTTTGCTCTCCATGAGCACATTCTAAAGCCCTTCCCTCAGAGACAACTCACCCATGAGAAGCGCATCTGTAATTATCGCCTGTCTCTGGCCTGGCGCATAGTTGAGAATGTGTTCGAGATCCCGAGCAGGCAATTTAGAATCTTCAACACTGCTATTGATTTGTGGGTGGACAAGATTAACTGGCTAGTGTTTGTCTGTTGCGCTTTACACAATTACCTGAGGCACAAACAGTCCCATTCTAGGCCTCCACGTATTGCTTCCCGAGAAGGCACGCCGCATATCACAGACTCTGGCAGGTGGGATGGCGTGGAAACCACTGCTGGACACACCACCCAAACTGCAAATGCCAAGGTAAAAAAGGTCAGGCAGCACTACCTGGCCTATTTTAATGGAGTAGGGGCAGTGGCCTAGCAGGAAGCTGCCAATTAATAATGTGATTTATTTTTAGACTACCTTAATTTTTGCTGTGTTCACCTAAAATAAATTGTGTTAGTTTGAAGGATAAGACTAGTTTTTTTTTCATTAAAGTGATTATGACAGCACAACCCAGCATCAATGGTAGGGCAGATGTAACGTGCAGAGAGATTTGTTTTGGGTGGTTTAATAAAACTAAATTGTAGTGTTTAAAAAAAAGTCTACCATTTGTGGGCTACAAGCAAAATCAGCCAGTATTTACATCGCACAGAAACAATATAACCCACCCAAATCTAAAACTCTCAGCACATGTTACATCTACCCTACCTCTAAAGCATAAAATGTGATGGGGCCCAGTAACATTAGAGTCGGATCTCGATGTTTAAAGGTGAAGGGAGTGGCTTGTGATGATGTAGATCGGCATCGTAAACTCAGATCGGCCACTACTGAAAACACTTGCTATAAGCACTATACAGTGCACAGTCTATCTAGGCTTGCGATACCGACCTCGCAGGACAGCGCACTGGGATTGAGTCGGTATCGCAAACAGCATAACACCTTCCGATTTGCACTAACTTTCCTTCTAATTTTGACTATATTGTCACAATCGAAAGGATTTATCTCACCTTTAGATGTCCTTGCCTTAAGTTTCCGGCCTAGATCCCTGTAATAATTTTTAAGGACATCCTATCTGATTATTGGAAAAAGGAGTGAGAAATTTAGTGCGCAATTAATCCCCAGATGCAGCAAAAGATTAGTGTATTAAAGTGTACATCCAAAGACACTAGAATATATACATGAAAGAAAAATATATACACATATCTATAGCGCTCAAAGGGGAAAAAAATATGTATATATATGCACCCTTAAAGTGAAAAAATATTAAACCAATAATCACCCCAAGGATTTTTTCTTCAGAGGAGCAAAACCTTATTATTTTATTTCACTTTTTCTTTAATTAGAATGGTCTCCGTTAGGACCTGAAAAAACAATGCAACCTCCTCCACACAGGATGTGTGTTAGGGTGAACACATAAAGGAAAAAATAGTGCGGTGAAACCTTTTTAAATCAAAGATTCTCTTCACTCGAATGCACTTACAAACGGTTATGATTAAATCAGCACGTCTCATATATTTCCATTAGGAACACAGCAGTTGCAGTATCGTCATCAGCCCAGGATAATGATCCAGATGATGTTGAAAATCTGGAGAAAATGTGACTACCTCCACACAGCCGTGTTTTTGAGGTTGAGACACAAACAATAGAAGAGAATATAGTGCAATGATCGTTTTTAAAAAATCTTAAGAATTTATTTTACATCAAAGCACTTACAAACAAACGTGATTTTTTAGCATGTAAACATATGATCCAGTGGACAAGCAGCAAGACAACCTCAGGTTCAATCCCAGGTGGAACAAAGCAGGAAAAATGGTCTCTCAATCCGGATATAGAGAGATCATAAACCAAAGGATAGTTACCGCAGTCACTGTCAAAGTCACATGGAAGAGGAACACTTAACGCGTTTCTGACCTGTTGGGTCCTTCATCAGAAGTGTAAAGTTCCTCCACATAAGTGCCATATTTATAGCACACATATTAGACACCTGCAAACAATTAAAAGTACTCCCCGGCATTCACGTATCTCGCGCATGCGTCGTTGAAAACCGGAAATTCGTCATGCGTTCCATTTCAAAGGCGGAAGCATGTCGTTGCGTTCCACAGTACCGGAAGATGCTTTCCTTCATTCGTCCCGTCTTATACCAACGTTATTCAATAGTTCTGTGTACGTTCCGGTATCTTTTAGGCATGTATATTCTCTTTCCGAGATATGGGGATCATATAGGACGGGTCCATTATAATGCAGGTGTTTGCACATAAATTCCATTAAAAGACCATAAAAACATAAAATAGAAAATAAAAACGTATTAAAAATTATTCATTATAGATATATAATAAAGTGCATAAAAGAAGGTGCTATTGACAAGCAGTGCTTACAGAGAGTTTGACAGAGTGGTTTAGGTGAGAAAACACTTGATTTCAAAATCACCGTTGAGGCCCTTAGGGACCAATGTCCCCAAACGGTGAATCCACCTCATTTCCATCCTAGACAATCTATCATCTAAATTTCTATTACGCCATGAGGGTAAAATTAGTTGTATACCTATAAAATTCTTCAAGCAGCATGTCTTAGAATTATGAGTTTTTTTGAAATGTGCCGAAACCGTATGGGTTTCCAAACCCTTACGTATATTGTATACGTGTTCGGCCATTCTGACTTTTAGACAGCGAGTGGTCTTCCCGACATAGAATAAACCACAAGTGCACTCCAAGATATAAATCACATTCTTGGAGTGACACGTGATGAACTCCCTTATCGGAAAGACCACACCGTTCACAGTAAAGTCAGTTTGTTTACGTTGTTTATTTTCCACTGATTTGCACATTAGACAGTCTCCACATTTGTGGAAACCCTTTGTTCTTATACTTTGTCTTATTTCTGGTTCAATGCTGCTTTTTACAAGATGGTCCTTCAATGCAGGTGCCTTTCTATATATAAAGGATGGTTGGTCAGGAATACATGATCCCAAGATAGTATCTAATTTAAGTATTTTCCAGTTCTTTTTAAAAATACATTCTATATCTCTATGGCATGTATTGTACTGTGTAATAAAGGCCCATTGTGCATTGTTAGCGGTGGATGGAGTTTTTTTTTTTTTTTTTATTATTCAATAAATCCTGTCTTTGTACATGGTCTATTTTATTTCTCGCTTTTGTGAGGGTCTTTGAGGAATAGCCCTTTACTTCAAAGCGTTTGGTCAGATCATCCAATTGCTTTTCACAGACACTCTGTTCTGTACAATTCCGTTTGATCCTAGAGAACTGACCAAAGGGGATACCTTCTAACCAATTTCTGTGATGTTCACTTGTTCTCTCTATAAAATTATTGCAATCTGTTGGCTTTCGATAAGTCATAGTATGAATCGAACCTTCTTTAATATATATACTAAGATCTAAGAAACAAATTTCTTCATTGCTTATGTTAAAAGTTAAATTAATAGACATGGTGTTAAGGTTCAAATTAGTACAAAAAACATCTAAAGACTCTCTATCACCACTCCATATAAAAAAGATATCATCTATGAAACGATGCCAGGACACCAGGTTCGCCACCAGAGCACCATTGGCCCAAATGGTGTGCTCCTCCCAGTACGCCATAAATAAATTAGCGTAACTGGGGGCGAACCTGGTGCCCATGGCAGTTCCAATCATTTGGAGATAAAAGGATCCATCATAATAAAAATAATTATTAAAAATAATAAACTTGATACTGTCAATGATAAAGTGCTTTAGTGCTACACTCATATCAGTTTGACTCAAAAAATAGGTAACAGCAGTTATACCTTTCTCTGGATCAATTATCGTATAGAGTGTTTTCACGTCTGCACTACACAGAAAAAAGTTCTCTTTCCAATTTATATCTCCTAATTTACCCAGGACATCTCCTGTGTCTCTCAAATAAGCCTTAGTTGTCTGTACAAGGGGCTGTAAGTAGGAATCTATTAAGGCCGACAAATTACTAGTAAGGCTATTACAGCCGGATATTATAGGCCGACCAGGCGGGTTTAAAGGATCTTTATGCACTTTAGGAAGTGTGTAGATAGTGGGTATGGATGGGTTCTTGATATTTATAAATTCTAATTCTTTTTTTGAAATAAGACCGTCATCGAATGCTTTAGTCGTAAGGTCCTTCAATGCCTTCTCCATTTTGGCCGTGGGGTCACATTTTAATTTCTTATATGTGCCATCTGCGTTCAGCAAAGAGTGAATATCTTTCATATAGGAGTCTTTATTCATTAAAACCCCCCCCCCCCCTTTATCCGCAGGTTTTATGATTAGGGATTTGTCTTCCTTCAATGATTTTAGGGCATTAAATTCCTTTTTAGTAAGGTTAAGATGTTTATTCTTTTTGGTTGAGTTTCTCTGTATGACTTTTTCAGCTTCATCACATACTAATTTATTGAAAGAGTCAATACTGCTCCCCTTAGCATGTGAAGGGTAAAATGTAGAGGGTGGTTTAAATTTATCAATTTGAGATGATGTTTGTATATTAGTACCTTCTTCTCTTTCTTTCATTAGGAAGAACCTTTTTATGGTTAATTTCCTTACGTATTTTTGGATGTCCAAAAATACGTCGAAGGAATTGGGCTGGAAAGAGGGGGCATGTTTTAGGCCTTTTTTCAAAACCCTGCTTTCATCCTCAGTCAGAACCCTATTACTGAGATTGAAGATTTTCACTTCATCTATATTACACTGGAATTCAGTTTCTACATTCTGATTTTGAATTTCAGCATTCTGAGTCTTTCTTTTTTTATTATTTCTCTTTCTGGTTTTATTCTGTCCACCCCTTTTTCCCCTCCTTGTTTTCTTAAAGACAGGAGTTGGGGGGACTAATACCGATTCCTCGGTGGAGTCCTCAGATTCCACTCTAAAAAAGAAGAAGAAGGATAATCATATCTCCTACAATCCTCATAATTGTCATTATCTAATACTGAGAAACGGTTTTTATAACTGGAATGTACCATGGGACTATTAGTCCTCTGTGGTTTTTGCAGGAACCTAGATGTTGGTCGTCTACCTATTTTGGTTTCATTCTGTTTAGACATATATCTAGATCTATTATCTCGGAAATTTGGATCTCTATTTTGATTTCCATAAGTGGGCTGTCGGCTGGTATTATTTCTCCTCCAATTGGGTGTTTTTCTAGCTGCATTATATTTAAAACCTGATTTTAATCTATGATTATCAAGCTGAGGGGTATTTATTTCCTCATTTATGGGCTTGATTATAGTTTCCACAACAGGAGGGGGTGCAGAATCCCTTAGAAACTTTTTTTGTTTCTTTTGAAATTAATGTTCTACAATCCTTGATACATCCCTTTCGAGAATTAGAGGACTTCAAAGCATTAGAACAAGATGTCCTAAATAAAATAACTAAAAATACCAAGTTCTTGAGAGAAAAGAAACAAAAAAAGTTTCTAAGGGATTCTGCACCCCCTCCTGTTGTGGAAACTATAATCAAGCCCATAAATGAGGAAATAAATACCCCTCAGCTTGATAATCATAGATTAAAATCAGGTTTTAAATATAATGCAGCTAGAAAAACACCCAATTGGAGGAGAAATAATACCAGCCGACAGCCCACTTATGGAAATCAAAATAGAGATCCAAATTTCCGAGATAATAGATCTAGATATATGTCTAAACAGAATGAAACCAAAATAGGTAGACGACCAACATCTAGGTTCCTGCAAAAACCACAGAGGACTAATAGTCCCATGGTACATTCCAGTTATAAAAACCGTTTCTCAGTATTAGATAATGACAATTATGAGGATTGTAGGAGATATGATTATCCTTCTTCTTCTTTTTTAGAGTGGAATCTGAGGACTCCACCGAGGAATCGGTATTAGTCCCCCCAACTCCTGTCTTTAAGAAAACAAGGAGGGGAAAAAGGGGTGGACAGAATAAAACCAGAAAGAGAAATAATAAAAAAAGAAAGACTCAGAATGCTGAAATTCAAAATCAGAATGTAGAAACTGAATTCCAGTGTAATATAGATGAAGTGAAAATCTTCAATCTCAGTAATAGGGTTCTGACTGAGGATGAAAGCAGGGTTTTGAAAAAAGGCCTAAAACATGCCCCCTCTTTCCAGCCCAATTCCTTCGACGTATTTTTGGACATCCAAAAATACGTAAGGAAATTAACCATAAAAAGGTTCTTCCTAATGAAAGAAAGAGAAGAAGGTACTAATATACAAACATCATCTCAAATTGATAAATTTAAACCACCCTCTACATTTTACCCTTCACATGCTAAGGGGAGCAGTATTGACTCTTTCAATAAATTAGTATGTGATGAAGCTGAAAAAGTCATACAGAGAAACTCAACCAAAAAGAATAAACATCTTAACCTTACTAAAAAGGAATTTAATGCCCTAAAATCATTGAAGGAAGACAAATCCCTAATCATAAAACCTGCGGATAAAGGGGGGGGGGGTGGTTTTAATGAATAAAGACTCCTATATGAAAGATATTCACTCTTTGCTGAACGCAGATGGCACATATAAGAAATTAAAATGTGACCCCACGGCCAAAATGGAGAAGGCATTGAAGGACCTTACGACTAAAGCATTCGATGACGGTCTTATTTCAAAAAAAGAATTAGAATTTATAAATATCAAGAACCCATCCATACCCACTATCTACACACTTCCTAAAGTGCATAAAGATCCTTTAAACCCGCCTGGTCGGCCTATAATATCCGGCTGTAATAGCCTTACTAGTAATTTGTCGGCCTTAATAGATTCCTACTTACAGCCCCTTGTACAGACAACTAAGGCTTATTTGAGAGACACAGGAGATGTCCTGGGTAAATTAGGAGATATAAATTGGAAAGAGAACTTTTTTCTGTGTAGTGCAGACGTGAAAACACTCTATACGATAATTGATCCAGAGAAAGGTATAACTGCTGTTACCTATTTTTTGAGTCAAACTGATATGAGTGTAGCACTAAAGCACTTTATCATTGACAGTATCAAGTTTATTCTTTTTAATAATTATTTTTATTATGATGGATCCTTTTATCTCCAAATGATTGGAACTGCCATGGGCACCAGGTTCGCCCCCAGTTACGCTAATTTATTTATGGCGTACTGGGAGGAGCACACCATTTGGGCCAATGGTGCTCTGGTGGCGAACCTGGTGTCCTGGCATCGTTTCATAGATGATATCTTTTTTATATGGAGTGGTGATAGAGAGTCTTTAGATGTTTTTTGTACTAATTTGAACCTTAACACCATGTCTATTAATTTAACTTTTAACATAAGCAATGAAGAAATTTGTTTCTTAGATCTTAGTATATATATTAAAGAAGGTTCGATTCATACTATGACTTATCGAAAGCCAACAGATTGCAATAATTTTATAGAGAGAACAAGTGAACATCACAGAAATTGGTTAGAAGGTATCCCCTTTGGTCAGTTCTCTAGGATCAAACGGAATTGTACAGAACAGAGTGTCTGTGAAAAGCAATTGGATGATCTGACCAAACGCTTTGAAGTAAAGGGCTATTCCTCAAAGACCCTCACAAAAGCGAGAAATAAAATAGACCATGTACAAAGACAGGATTTATTGAATAATAAAAAAACTCCATCCACCGCTAACAATGCACAATGGGCCTTTATTACACAGTACAATACATGCCATAGAGATATAGAATGTATTTTTAAAAAGAACTGGAAAATACTTAAATTAGATACTATCTTGGGATCATGTATTCCTGACCAACCATCCTTTATATATAGAAAGGCACCTGCATTGAAGGACCATCTTGTAAAAAGCAGCATTGAACCAGAAATAAGACACAGTATAAGAACAAAGGGTTTCCACAAATGTGGAGACTGTCTAATGTGCAAATCAGTGGAAAATAAACAACGTAAACAAACTGACTTTACTGTGAACGGTGTGGTCTTTCCGATAAGGGAGTTCATCACGTGTCACTCCAAGAATGTGATTTATATCTTGGAGTGCACTTGTGGTTTATTCTATGTCGGGAAGACCACTCGCTGTCTAAAAGTCAGAATGGCCGAACACGTATACAATATACGTAAGGGTTTGGAAACCCATACGGTTTCGGCACATTTCAAAAAAACTCATAATTCTAAGACATGCTGCTTGAAGAATTTTATAGGTATACAACTAATTTTACCCTCATGGCGTAATAGAAATTTAGATGATAGATTGTCTAGGATGGAAATGAGGTGGATTCACCGTTTGGGGACATTGGTCCCTAAGGGCCTCAACGGTGATTTTGAAATCAAGTGTTTTCTCACCTAAACCACTCTGTCAAACTCTCTGTAAGCACTGCTTGTCAATAGCACCTTCTTTTATGCACTTTATTATATATCTATAATGAATAATTTTTAATACGTTTTTATTTTCTATTTTATGTTTTTATGGTCTTTTAATGGAATTTATGTGCAAACACCTGCATTATAATGGACCCGTCCTATATGATCCCCATATCTCGGAAAGAGAATATACATGCCTAAAAGATACCGGAACGTACACAGAACTATTGAATAACGTTGGTATAAGACGGGACGAATGAAGGAAAGCATCTTCCGGTACTGTGGAACGCAACGACATGCTTCCGCCTTTGAAATGGAACGCATGACGAATTTCCGGTTTTCAACGACGCATGCGCGAGATACGTGAATGCCGGGGAGTACTTTTAATTGTTTGCAGGTGTCTAATATGTGTGCTATAAATATGGCACTTATGTGGAGGAACTTTACACTTCTGATGAAGGACCCAACAGGTCAGAAACGCGTTAAGTGTTCCTCTTCCATGTGACTTTGACAGTGACTGCGGTAACTATCCTTTGGTTTATGATCTCTCTATATCCGGATTGAGAGACCATTTTTCCTGCTTTGTTCCACCTGGGATTGAACCTGAGGTTGTCTTGCTGCTTGTCCACTGGATCATATGTTTACATGCTAAAAAATCACGTTTGTTTGTAAGTGCTTTGATGTAAAATAAATTCTTAAGATTTTTTAAAAACGATCATTGCACTATATTCTCTTCTATTGTTTGTGTCTCAACCTCAAAAACACGGCTGTGTGGAGGTAGTCACATTTTCTCCAGATTTTCAACATCATCTGGATCATTATCCTGGGCTGATGACGATACTGCAACTGCTGTGTTCCTAATGGAAATATATGAGACGTGCTGATTTAATCATAACCGTTTGTAAGTGCATTCGAGTGAAGAGAATCTTTGATTTAAAAAGGTTTCACCGCACTATTTTTTCCTTTATGTGTTCACCCTAACACACATCCTGTGTGGAGGAGGTTGCATTGTTTTTTCAGGTCCTAACGGAGACCATTCTAATTAAAGAAAAAGTGAAATAAAATAATAAGGTTTTGCTCCTCTGAAGAAAAAATCCTTGGGGTGATTATTGGTTTAATATTTTTTCACTTTAAGGGTGCATATATATACATATTTTTTTCCCCTTTGAGCGCTATAGATATGTGTATATATTTTTCTTTCAAGGACATCCTATCTACCTATGACTTGGTCGTTGGTGCCAACATGCACCAAGACCGCTGGGTCATTCCCAGCCCCTCCCAACCATCTGTCAACCCGATCCGGGACATGTCATACCCGAGCACCCAGAAGACAACACACTGGACAAAGATCACGGTCCGTGTAGCAGATTACCCTATCTGCCTTTCTAATGATTGAATTCCCTACCACCACAATCTGGCTAGGTACCTCAGTAACAACTTCCCTTGTTTGCTGGAGGGACTGCACCACTGGTTGCTAGTGGAAACAGTCTCCCCGAGATCCACCAATTCTGCACTGCCATCCCCAGTATCTTCGTCCAATATGGCAAATCTGCTGGGATTGCTGAGCTCAGAGCTGGCCTGCCTCTTTCTTCTCCTTCTGAATGTAACTGCCAAACTGTCCATCCTCCTCTCCTTCTACTTCCCCCTGTCCCCCTAATGCATCTTAGATGAGCTGCAAACTTTGTTCCAGATTGGCAACCTCCCTCAGTGTTGCATTGGTCTGCTTTAGATCAGTTACCTGGGCTTCCAAAGAAACCATCTGCTCACATCTTGTGCAGAGGTACTCACCGCAGAACCTTTGTTCCAAGTATTTGACAAGATACGTACTGGGTGAGATTATAAATCCTGCCCCACTCATTGTTATTGGATTTGCTAAATCCCTATTAATCTACAATGGAGTACTTTTTTTATTTTGTCCGGAAATCAATGTATATCCTCCTTGTGTACAGCCACCTTGTAAAAACACACTACAATTTT
Source organism: Pseudophryne corroboree (assembly GCF_028390025.1). Lineage (NCBI taxonomy): Eukaryota > Metazoa > Chordata > Amphibia > Anura > Myobatrachidae > Pseudophryne > Pseudophryne corroboree. Next base: position 289,612,748 of record NC_086452.1, on the reverse strand, counting down.
AAAGCACCACAGTCTGATTTAAGTACCGATAAGTACAGATAGAGAAGAACACCTATACAGATTACATTACCCTCCACCTGTGAGCATCGGTATATTATAAAATATCTAATAATTAAGAAATAATAAAGATGATGATACTTGCGTGTCTGATGATCCCAGAGATTTGGGCTACCCCTACAAGGGGCTACCCCCACAAGGAGCTAGGTGATCTGCTGAAAGCCTGTTCCTGTGGGCACCTATGAGCTCCTCACCCACACTGATGCCCACTCCAATGGGCCCCGCACCAGCCTGTTATTGATGCTATGTTCTGGCTCGAAGCTAACAGCACACGCTCCTGGCCCCCGTGATCCGATCTCCTGCCTCCCCGAGCAATGACTTCCGGTTCCTGTCGCCCTCCTCACTTCCACCCTCACATCGTCTCTTCCGGACAGTGTGCCTCAAGCTTCTCACTGATAGCCTTACTCAGGGGTTAAAGTGGGCCGGAATGGGTCGGAACTGCGTTACCGCAGTTCTAATTGGAGGTGGAACCAGTTCCACCTCCGCCCGCCCACCTTAACTACACACAGGCAGCCTATATTAAGTACTAGTCAGCAATCAGAGTACAGAGAACAAACACTATTATCACACTGCTGCTGCTATCCCGCCTCCGCCTCCCGCCCACAACATCTATTACGGTGCAGGCTGTCACTCACACTGTCCTTGCGACCACTGGCTCCCCCTCACGCTGCTTCAAGTTCCGGGCCGGGATTCCGTATGTGCCACCCACCGATGCCGTGGACACCCATTTGTGTAAATGATGTGGTAGTGGGAGGGCGGCGCTGACGGGTATGATTGACAACCCGCCCCGCCTCCTCCAGAGCCTGTGCCGCCGGAGGGAGTGAATGACATCATTGCGCGTCTGCAGGGAATAGAGTAGCCGCCCTGACTTGAGTTTCCAGCCACGCGGATGCTGAGGAGACTGAGACTACCTCAATCACACATGTAAAGTAATTAAAAAAACAAAAACACCATGCAATATTTATGTATTTCACTCTTAGCTGTCTATGTAAATATATTGGAAGATAACAATGACATGACTCTCTGTTGGTGATTAATATCATATATGGCAGAGTGAGTGATGCTACATTGCTGTCTTCTGATTTTTCCGTATTTTGGAAATTTCACTTCACATCCAAGAATCTCATCAGAGGCTGATCCTGAGAAATGATCAGTGGTTTCCCGTTTTGTGGACATGTTTTAAAATGTGCATTTTCTATTTTCATTTGCATGCCACAAGGAGTTTTGCGGTAGATGTAAGATTAGACGTTATGCAGGAGACGTGGTGTGCGCTGATACCACCATCCCCTTCCCCCATGTATGAAGGAGTACAAGTGTGCTATGTGCCCCGTCTAAGGGGTGTGGCATCTGCCAGGTGAGAGGGGCTAGGGGTGTGGCATCTGCTGGGTGGGTGTGGCTAGGGGTGTGGCACCCATGGGGGGGTGAGTTCCACCACCTCTCTAGGACCACTTTAAGCACTGGCCTTACTGTTACAAACCTGTTACTATTCAGTATCTATAGTCAGTTGTTGGTAACAAAATCTCTGCCTGCTGTCTATTGCAAAATCTGGGGGGAGTGGTTAAATTAATGCGAGATTATGCAATAGAAATCAGAGCATAATACTGGACACTTTTGCCAGATGATATAATAATATGCCTCACGATTTATCAACCCTGTTTTTAATAGCACAAAGGTGGATTCTGTCACAGATTGGGTGGCTATTGTGACAACTGAGGGCTGGTGACTGTGACTGGAAGCCTCAGTTGCAGGGCTGATGGGTACCGGAATGTAGGAGGTGCGAGAGGACTTCTGGACATATGTAGAAGCTGTATACCAAATGCCCGAAGGCGTGACCACGACAACAGGAATATCTTTCAGTGCTTTTATTAAATGAAAAGTCAGATAATGTGCAACCAAACAAAACAGTAACAAGTGAGTCTCTGAAATATTACTGGTTGTGACCAGTAATCTGAAGTATAAGTGGTATGCACTATTGTACTTAGAAGCACAGGTGAACCATAAAGTGATGCTGGGGATCGTTGGTAAGCTTTGAGTGAAGCTGGGGTTCGCAGATAGAAATGCACTATTGTACTTAGAAGCACAGGTGAAGCATGAAGTGATGCTGGGGATCGCTGGAGAGCTGTAGAAGAAGCTGGAGAATGGCTGCTGGAAAGCCAGAGTTCAGACACAGGTGAATCAGGGTAGACTGTAGAGGGTTAATCACTGGAGAGTCGGGTTACACTGCAGAGTGTAATCACCAGGGAGTCAGGCTGTACTGCAGAGAAAGTCCATGGGAGAACTGCACACTGGAATCACTGAAGACAATTGAAGCACTGACAACCTTCTGGGTGTGAAGACAGCTTATTTATACCAGATGGACAGCAGAAATTGGCAGACCATAATACCTGGGCTTCAGCAGCACTGAGGATTGGTGAAATAGGGACATGTGATAGAGTCCATCATGGCTGCACCCATAGACAGGAACAGAAGGGGAATTAACTACTATAGGAATGTGTAACAATGGCGGTGAAGGTCGCAGTAGCAGGATCACAGTGAAGAGACTTGAAACAATGAGATGCAGCGTGCTGCACGCAGACAGTGCAGATGGAATCCAGGCTTGGAACGCTGGGACAGTCTCAAGAGGCATTTGGAAGGTAAATACTGATAAGGAATTACCTGGATCGTGACAGCACCCCCCCCCCCCCCCCCATTTAGGATTGGCCCCAGGACACTTCTTAGGCTTGAGAGGAAAACTGGCGTGGAAAGCCTGAAGCAACTGGATTGCTAGAAGTCCTTCCAATCTTCTTCATCTGAAAAGACTGAGGAATAAACTGTAGAAAGTTCCTTTCCTGGATTAGTAGTTCGAGAAAATTGTGCTTTCGAAGCTAGCACTCCACTGAGGCTTAAATTAAATCTAGTTCTATAACGAGGACTTTTCATACAGAGACCTGTAGAGCTTTTTGGTAATTTTGGAACCTCTTCTTGCGTGAAAGCATAACAGGAAAGAGCAGGACCTCCCATAATGTGGTTTGAATCATCAACAAATTCACCTTCGGAATCTGAGTCCAAGTCCAGAGTGAGCACGGGACCATTTACATTAGTGGAGAGGAGTGCTATACCAGACTGCACTTCACAGAATTTCGAACTACATGATGAACCAGAAGCAGAATCAAAGGAAACATAACCAAGTCTTAGATCAGCAGACCGTTGAGGACTTTTCATACAGAGACCTGTAGAGCTTTTTGGTAATTCTGGAACCTCTTCTTGCGTGAAAGCATAACAGGAAAGAGCAGGACCTCCCATAATGTGGTTTGAATCATCAACAAATTCACCTTCGGAATCTGAGTCCAAGTCCAGAGTGAGCACGGGACCATTTACATTAGTGGAGAGGAGTGCTACACCAGAATGCACTTCACAGAATTTCGAACTACATGATGAACCAGAAGCAGAATCAAAGGAAACATAACCAAGTCTTAGATCAGCAGACCGTTGTTCTTGACCTAAACAATCGGAAGGATCTAGATTGAATCCTGATGAACTTGAACTGGCTGGAACCAGAGGAAACTGTACCGGACTTATGGACGAGACCAGATTGAGTACAGACAAACTTGAACCGGCTAAGACCGGCGGAGACTTAGGACCGACGGATAGGACCGGATTAGATGGGAAGGTGCTGGAATCGGCTGGAACCGAAGGAGGCTGATCCGGACAGACGGATGGTACCGGATAGGGTCCGGAAAAGATTGAACCAGCTGGGACTGGAGGAGTCTTCGGATTGACAGTTGAATCAGCTGGAACTGAAGAAGTCCCTGGACCCACGGATGGAACAGGACTGGGTCTAGAGACACTGGAATTGGCTAGAACCGAAAGAATCCTCAGACAGACGGATGAAACCGGATTGAGTCTGGAGACAGCCAAATCAGCTGGAACTGAAGGAGTCAGAATCCGGTCAGAACCGGAATGAGTGGTATCTGAGTGTTCAGCTAGACTATCCTGGACCTGATCCATGCTGGATGCCAACAGGGTGGCACTCTCTGAAGACGGCAAACAGGAGTTCACAACTGCATTTGTAGCACAAAAATTTCCACCTGGGAACTTGGCTCTGGATGAAACCTTGGTGACCCCTCCTGGGGTTGACGAATCAGACACCTCTCTCAGGGTTGTTTTCTCCAGCACCCCTCCTGGGGTTGACAGATCAGAAACTCCTTTTTGAGAAGACTCATATGCCCCTGCTAGAGCTTGAACATTAGATACCCCTCCTTGGGCTGTAGAAACGAATGCCCCGTCTTGGGCTGCAGAAACAGACGCTTCATCTTGGGCTGCCGAGTTTGACTTCCCTCTGGTGAAGAAAGTCTTATTTAATCGCTTTTGTTTCCCAAAATTGGAAATGGGGCTCCTGGTCACAGGACCCCAATTGTAGAATTGTGTTTCTCTTTGATCGACCTTCTTAGCGTTCCTGACCGGATCAGAAGGAGCTGAAGACTCCACATAGGAAGGTTTCTAACTATAAATGCTGTGATGTGGAGATCTAACACACTTCCTTGGCTTACGGAGAGAACAGTCTTTAATAAAGTGATCAGAACCCACACAGTAGAAGCAGAGTTGAAACTGCATGCGACGCTTGCGTTCCTCTTCAGAAAGTTTAGACCGAGGCTTACTCCGGAACTTATTTTTACTTGGAGCAAGGGGAAACGACTTGGACATAGAGAGATTGGCAGCTGTCGCATCTTTGTTCACAGCAGAGCAGACTGTGGGAAGGCTTTCATGGAGATGGGAGCAGAGATAATAGGAGTATCACTGAGACACTTTGAAATAACTGGAACAATGCTAGAGAGAAGGTCTTGTAACTGATCCAACAGTTGACAGAGTCAGAACACTGGACACCCCTGAACCACGAATGGTTACTTGGATTCCATCCAGCCGGATGGAAAGGTCCTGGAGACAGCGAATAAGTAGACCCTGTGCAGCCTCCAGAAGTTCTAAGCAGGCTGCAAGTTGTTGCATCGGGTTAAACGCTTGGGCCTGGTCTCCGGCCGGATCCATTAGGTCAGTGCTTACTGTCACAACTGAGGGATGGTGACTGTGACTGGAACTGATGCAGGGGCTGACGGGTACCGGAATGTAGGAGGTGCGAGAGGACTTCTGGACATATGTAGAAGCTGTATACTAAATGCCCGAAGGCGTGACCACGACAACAGGAATATCTTTCATTGCTTTTATTAAATGAAAAGTCAGATAATGTGCAACCAAACAAAACAGTAACAAGTGAGTCTCTGAAATATTACTGGTTGTGACCAGTAATCTGAAGTATAAGTGGTATGCACTATTGTACTTAGAAGCACAGGTGAACCATAAAGTGATGCTGGGGATCGTTGGTCAGCTTTGAGTGAAGCTGGGTTTCGCAGATAGAAATGCACTATTGTACTTAGAAGCACAGGTGAAGCATGAAGTGATGCTGGGGATCGCTGGAGAGCTGTAGAAGAAGCTGGAGAAGGGCTGCTTTAAAGCCAGAGTTCAGACACAGGTGAATCAGGGTAGACTGTAGAGGGTTAATCACTGGAGAGTCGGGTTACACTGCAGAGTGTAATCACCAGGGAGTCAGGCTGTACTGCAGAGAAAGTCCATGGGAGAACTGCACACTGGAATCACTGAAGACAATTGAAGCACTGACAACCTTCTGGGTGTGAAGACAGCTTATTTATACCAGATGGACAGCAGAAATTGGCAGACCATAATACCTGGGCTTCAGCAGCACTGAGGATTGGTGGAATAGGGACATGTGATAGAGTCCATCATGGCTGCACCCATAGACAGGAACAAAAGGGGAATTAACTACTATAGGAATGTGTAACAATGGCGGTGAAGGCCGCAGTAGCAGGATCACAGTGAAGAGACTTGAAACAATGAGATGCAGCGTGCTGCACGCCGACAGTGCAGATGGAATCCAGGCTTGGAACGCTGGGACAGTCTCAAGAGGCATTTGGAAGGTAAATACTGATAAGGAATTACCTGGATCATGACAGCTATATGTACCTCGTATGTGTGCTATCTATATCTCCAAGAACATTAGGCATGCCTGAGAGACTATAGAAAGCTTCAAGTTCATGCCCTCTGTGACCCCTGACTGGGAAAGCAGATGTTGGTGTTGCACAGGGGGATCAGTGCCAACATTACTTCCATTAGGTGCCTGCTAAAGGGATGCTGGGAAATACATAGCACTTTAATGACAGAAAGGAGCCAGTAGCAATGAAATACAAAGCACACAGCAGCTTGTATTGCATATGACCGTGCAGTGTCTGGCACAAGCTGAGTCTTGATGAGGCATACAGTATCATTATGTTGGAATGTGAGAAGACAATGCATTGAGGTTTATCTGACAATGAAAGAACCTAGGCCTGCGTAGGTTGCAGAGTACCTCATGAAGCTGCTGATATTGCTCTGATTGATGCTTATAGGTTCTTTCAGTCAGGTGGTGATTTGCATACCGCAGGTAGGTGCACAGCATACCATAGCCTTGGACAGCTATTATTCGTATAGCCACACTGCCCCACATGCTTTTGGGAACATTTTAAGGCATCCAAATCAATTTCCAAACAATAGAATTGCATTTATAAGCTCAAATCTACTGCCTCTTGATATTCTATTCATTTGGGGATTTGAAGTTTTTTTTTTTTTAGTTCGAGTTGCATTTGATTTGCAAATTGAATGCTAGTAAATAAGGGGATCCTATACTCGACTATGGAAAAACATTGATGTTTTACAGAAATTTTGAGTGGTATTTGAGTGGAATTCAGTTTTATGTCTGATTTGACATTCAATGTTCCCTTTAGAAGATCTCCAAAGTCAAAATCAACTGAAAATCAAATGGAATTTGATGATCAAATCCTCAAAATTAAAAACTGAACATTAGTAAACCTACCCCTTAGAGTGAGTGGATCCAACATTTCATTGGGCATTTTACAAAAGCAGAATGTGGGCATGCACATTGGTTCCGTATGCTAGGTGGAGAATCTTTTGCAACCATGAAAAAAGTAAAGAAATGCAGAGATGGATTTTTTTCACATTTGCAAATGTCTATCACTGAGTGTTAAGGTTCATTGAGGAAGGTACAAAAATAAGAATTTACTTACCGATAATTCTATTTCTCATAGTCCGTAGTGGATGCTGGGACTCCGTCAGGACCATGGGGAATAGCGGGCTCCGCAGGAGACAGGGCACATCTAAATAAAGCTTTTAGGATCACATGGTGCGTACTGGCTCCTCCCCCTATGACCCTCCTCCAAGCCTCAGTTAGGTACTGTGCCCGGACGAGCGTACACAATAAGGAAGGATCTTGAATCCCGGGTAAGACTCATACCAGCCACACCAATCACACCGTACAACTTGTGATCTGAACCCAGTTAACAGTATGATAGCAAAAAACGAAGTAGCCTCTGAAAAGATGGCTCACAACAATAGTAATAACCCGATCTTTGTAACAATAACTATGTACAAGTATTGCAGACAATCCGCACTTGGGATGGGCGCCCAGCATCCACTACGGACTATGAGAAATAGAATTATCGGTAAGTAAATTCTTATTTTCTCTAACGTCCTAGTGGATGCTGGGACTCCGTCAGGACCATGGGGATTATACCAAAGCTCCCAAACGGGCGGGAGAGTGCGGATGACTCTGCAGCACCGAATGAGAGAACTCCAGGTCCTCCTTAGCCAGAGTATCAAATTTGTAAAATTTTACAAACGTGTTCTCCCCTGACCACGTAGCTGCTCGGCAAAGTTGTAATGCCGAGACCCCTCGGGCAGCCGCCCAAGATGAGCCCACTTTCCTTGTGGAGTGGGCCTTTACAGATTTAGGCTGTGGCAGGCCTGCCACAGAATGTGCAAGTTGGATTGTGCTACAGATCCAACGCGCAATCGTCTGTTTAGACGCAGGAGCACCCATCTTGTTGAGTGCATACAATATAAACAACGAGTCAGATTTTCTGACTCCAGCTGTCCTTGAAATATATATTTTTAATGCTCTGACAACGTCCAGTAACTTGGAGTCCTCCAAGTCGCTAGTAGCCGCAGGCACCACAATAGGCTGGTTCAAGTGAAAAGCCGAAACCACCTTAGGGAGAAAATGAGGACGTGTCCGCAGTTCTGCCCTGTCCGAATGGAAAATCAGATATGGGCTTTTGTATGATAAAGCCGCCAACTCTGAAACTCTCCTGGCTGAAGCCAGGGCCAATAGCATGGTTACCTTCCATGTAAGGTATTTTAAATCTACCGATTTTAGAGGCTCAAACCAATGAGATTTGAGAAAATTCAAAACTACGTTCAAATCCCACGGTGCCACTGGAGGCACTATTGGGGGTTGTATATGTAGTACACCTTTGACAAAAGTTTGTACTTCAGGCACTGATGCCAATTTCTTCTGGAAGAAGATTGATAAGGCCGAAATTTGAACTTTAATGGACCCCAATTTTAGGCCCATAGACAATCCTGCTTGCAGGAAATGTAAGAATCGACCCAATTGAAATTCTTCCGTTGGAGCCTTCTTGGCCTCACACCACGCAACATATTTCCGCCAAATGCGGTGATAATGTTGTACAGTCACTTCCTTCCTAGCCTTAATCAAGGTAGGAATAACTTCCTCTGGAATGCCCTTTTCTTTTAGAATCCGGCGTTCAACCGCCATGCCGTCAAACGCAGACGCGGTAAGTCTTGGAACATACAAGGTCCCTGCTGAAGCAGATCCCTTCTTAGAGGTAGAAGCCACGGATCCTCCGTGAGCATCTCTTGAAGTTCCGGATACCAAGTTCTTCTTGGCCAGTCCGGAGCCACCAGTATTGTTCTTACTCCTCTTTTCCGTATAATTCTCAGTACCTTTGGTATGAGAGGCAGAGGAGGGAACACATACACTGACTGGTACACCCACGGTGTTACCAGAGCGTCCACAGCTATTGCCTGAGGGTCTCTTGACCTGGCGCAATATCTGTCCAATTTTTTGTTGAGGCGAGACGCCATCATGTCCACCTTTGGTTTTTCCCAACGGTTCACAATCATGTGGAAGACTTCTGGATGAAGTCCCCACTCTCCCGGGTGAAGGTCGTGTCTGCTGAGGAAGTCTGCTTCCCAGTTGTCCACTCCCGGGATGAACACTGCTGACAGTGCTATGACATGATTCTCCGCCCAGCGCAGAATCCTTGCAGCTTCTGTCATTGCTCTTCTGCTTCTCGTGCCGCCTTGTCGGTTTACGTGGGCGACTGCCGTGATGTTGTCCGACTGGATCAACACCGGCTGACCCTGAAGCAGCGATTTTGCCAGGCTTAGAGCATTGTAGATCGCTCTTAGCTCCAGTATATTTATGTGAAGGGACGTCTCCAGGTTTGACCACACGCCCTGGAAGTTTCTTCCCTGTGTGACTGCTCCCCAGCCTCGTAGGCTGGCATCCGTAGTCACGAGGACCCAGTCCTGTATGCCGAATCTGCGGCCCTCTAACAGATGGGCACTCTGCAACCACCACAGGAGAGACAACCTTGTTCTTGGTGACAGTGTTATCCGCTGATGCATGTGCAGATGCGATCCGGACCATTTGTCCAGCAGATCCCACTGAAATGTCCGTGCATGGAATCTGCCGAATGGAATCGCTTCGTAAGAAGCCACCATCTTTCCCAGGACTCTTGTGCATTGATGTACTGACACAGTTCCTGGTTTTAGGAGGTTCCTGACAAGTTCGGATAACTCCCTTGCTTTCTCCTCCGGGATAAACACCTTTTTCTGAACCGTGTCCAGAATCATTCCCAGGAACAGCAGACGAGTTGTCGGGGTCAATTGAGATTTTGGAAGATTCAGAATCCACCCGTGTTGCTGAAGCACTACCTGGGTTAGTGCTACACCGACTTCCAGCTGTTCTCTGGACTTTGCCCTTATCAGGAGATCGTCCAAGTAAGGGATAATTAATACGCCTTTTCTTCGTAGAAGAACCATCATTTCGGTCATTACCTTGGTAAAGACCCGAGGGGCCGTGGACAAACCAAACGGCAGCGTTTGAAACTGATAATGACAGTCTTGTATCACGAACCTGAGATACCCTTGGTGTGAGGGGTAAATTGGGACATGCAGATAAGCATCTTTTATGTCCAGGGACACCATGAAGTCCCCTTCTTCCAGATTCGCTATCACTGCTCTGAGTGACTCCATCTTGAACTTGAATTTCTGTATGTACAGGTTCAAGGATTTCAGGTTTAGAATAGGTCTTACCGAACCGTCCGGCTTCGGTACCACAAATAGTGTGGAATAATACCCCTTCCCCTGTTGTAGGAGGGGTACCTTGACTATCACCTGCTGAGAATACAGCTTGTGAATGGCTTCCAAAACCGACGTCCTTTCTGAGGGAGACGTTGGTAAAGCAGACTTTAGGAACCGGCGAGGGGGAGACCTTTCGAACTCCAACATGTAACCCTGAGATATTATCTGCAGGATCCACGGGTCCACTTGTGAGCGAGCCCACTGATTGCTGAAAATCTTGAGTCGACCCCCCACCGCTCCTGAGTCCGCTTGTAAAGCCCCAGCGTCATGCTGATGGCTTTGTAGAACCCGGGGCGGGTTTCTGGTCCTGGGCAGGGGCTGCTTGCTGCCCTCTCTTACCCTTTCCTCTGCCTCGCGGCAGATAAGACTGTCCTTTTGGTCGCTTGTTTTTATAGGAGCGAAAGGACTGCGGCTGAAAAGACGGTGTCTTTTTCTGTTGGGAGGGGGTCTGAGGTAAAAAAGTGGATTTGCCGGCAGTTGCCGTGGCCACCAGGTCCGAAAGACCGACCCCAAATAATTTCTCTCCTTTATATGGCAATACTTCCATATGCCTTTTGGAATCCGCATCACCTGACCACTGTCGCGTCCATAAACTTCTTCTGGCAGATTATGGACATCGCGCTTACTCTTGATGCTAGAGTACAAATATCTCTCTGAGCATCTCGCATATAAAGAAAAGCATCCTTTAATTGCTCTAGAGTCAATAAAATACTGTCCCTATCCAGGGTATCAATATTTTCAGTCAGAGAATCCAACCACACTACCCCAGCACTGCACATCCAGGCTGAGGCTATTGCCGGTCGCAGTATAACACCAGTATGTGTGTATATACTCTTCAGTGTAGTTTCCAGCCTCCTATCTGCTGGATCCTTGAGGGCGGCCGTATCAGGAGACGGCAACGCCACTTGCTTTGATAAACGTGTGAGCGCCTTATCCACCCTAGGGGGTGTTTCCCAGCGCGCCCTAACCTCTGGTGGGAAAGGGTATAATGCCAATAACTTCTTGGAAATTAGCAGTTTTCTATCTGGGTTAACCCACGCTTCGTCACACACGTCATTCAATTCCTCTGATTCTGGAAAAGCTACAGGTAGTTTTTTCACCCCCCACATAATACCCCTTTTTGAGGTACCAGCAGTATCAGAGATCTGCAAAGCCTCCTTCATTGCCGTGATCATATAACGTGTGGCCCTATTGGAAAATACGTTTGTTTCTTCACCGTCGACACTAGATTCATCTGTGTCGGTACCCGTGTCGACTGACTGAGGTAAGGGACGTTTTACAGCCCCTGACGGTGTCTGAGACGCCTGAGCCGGTACTAACTGGTTTTCCGGCCGTCTCATTTCGTCAACTGACTTTTGTAATGTGCTAACATTATCACGTAATTCCATAACTAAAGCCATCCATTCCGGTGTCGACTCCCTAGGGGGTGACATCACCATTACCGGCAATTGCTCTGCCTCCACACCAACATCGTCCTCATACATGTCGACACACACGTACCGACACACAGCAGCCACACAGGGAATGCTCTAATCGAAGACAGGACCCTCTTAGCCCTTTGGGGAGACAGAGGGAGAGTTTGCCAGCACACACCAAAAACGCTATAAATGTATATAAACAACCCTAGAAGGTGTTGTTTTTGATATAAGCGCTTTTAATATATCAATATCGCCAAATTATGCCCCCCTTCTCTTTGTTACCCTGTTTCTGTAGTGCAGTGCAGGGGAGAGTCCTGGGAGCCTTCCTCACCAGCGGAGCTGAGCAGGAAAATGGCGCTGAGTGCTGAGGAGAATAAGCTCCGCCCCTTTTTCGGCGGGCTTTTCTCCCGGGTTTTAAGAAAACTGGCCTGGGTTAAATACAGACATATAGCCTTAATGGCTATATGTGATGTATTTATTTTGCCACTAAAGGTATTTAATATTGCTGCCCAGGGCGCCCCCAGCAGCGCCCTGCACCCTCCGTGACTGAATCAGTGAGACGTGTAGCAACAATGGCGCACAGCTGCAGTGCTGTGCGCTACCTTCATGAAGACTGAGGAGTCTTCTGCCGCCTGCTTTCCGGACCTCCGTCTTCAGCGTCTGTAAGGGGGATCGGCGGCGCGGCTCCGGGACGAACCCCAGGAGGACCTGTGTTCCGACTCCCTCTGGAGCTAAGTGTCCAGTAGCCTAAGACTCCAATCCATCCTGCACGCAGGTGAGTTGGAAATCTCTCCCCTAAGTCCCTCGATGCAGTGATCCTGTTGCCAGCAGGACTCACTGAGATTTAAACCTAAAAAAACTTTGTCTAAGCAGCTCTTTAGGAGAGCCACCTAGATTGCACCCTTCTCGGACGGGCACAAAAACCTAACTGAGGCTTGGAGGAGGGTCATAGGGGGAGGAGCCAGTACGCACCATGTGATCCTAAAAGCTTTATTTAGATGTGCCCTGTCTCCTGCGGAGCCCGCTATTCCCCATGGTCCTGACGGAGTCCCAGCATCCACTAGGACGTTAGAGAAAACAGTTTGTTTTACAGATATTCTAAATGTAATAAAAAAAACCAGTATTTTAATTACCTGCCAGTAAATCCTTTTCACGTAGTCCGTAGAGGATACTGGGGTCCATTTAGTACCATGGGGTATAGATGGGTCCACTAGGAGCCATGAGCACTTTAAGAATTTGGTAGTGTGGGCTGGCTCCTCCCTCCATGCCCCTCCTACCAGACTCAGTCTAAGAAACTGTGCCAGAGGAGACGGACATACTTTGTGAGAAATATAGATAAGGATAGTGGTGAGATTCCGAACCAGCACACGCAACAAGAGGAAAGCCAAGCTAACCAAACTTGAAAACAGGAACAGCAACGGCTGAACCAACATTGGGCGGGCACCCAGTATCCTCTACGGACTACGAGAAAAGGATTTACAGGTAGGTAATTAAAATCCTATTTACTCTTATGTCCTAGAGGATACTGGGGTCCATTTAGTACCATGGGGATGTACCAAAGTTCCCAAACCTGGTGGGAGAGTGCTGAGGTTCCTGCAGAACTGATTGATCAAACTGAAGGTCCTCAGAGGCCAAAGTATCAAACTTGTAGAATTTAGCAAACGTGTTCGAACCTGACCAAGTAGCTGCTCGGCAGAGCTGTAAAACTAAGACACCCCGGCCAGCCGCCTAGGAAGAACCCACCAACCTAGTAGAGTGGGCCTGTACAGATTTTGGACATGGCAAACTTGCCGTGGAATAAGCATGCTGGATAGTAAGTCTGATCCAGCGTGCAATTGTCTGCTTTGAAGCAGGACACCCAATCTTATTGGGATCATAAAGAACAAACAGCGAGTCCGTATTTCTGTAATGAGCTGTTCTTTTCACATACACCTTCAAAGCCCCCACAACATCCAAAGACTTTGAAGTAGCAGTTGATGTGAAATGCGGACACCACTTTAGGAAGAAATTGCTGACGAGTTCTGAGTTCAGCTCTGTCCTCATGGAAAATTAAATAGGGACTTTTGTGAGACAAATTCCCCAGCTCCGACACTCCAAGGCCAACAGTGTGACGGTCTTCCACATAAGATATTTTATGTCCACCTCCTGTACTGGTTCAATCCAGTCGGACTGGAGGAACTGCAGCACCACATTGAGATCCCAAGGAGCCGTGGGAGGCACAAAGGGAGGTTGGATGTGCAGAACACCTTTCAAGAATGTCTGGACCTCAGGAAGAGAAGCCAATTGTTTCTGAAAGAAAATGGACAAGGCCAAAATCTGGACTTTTATGGAGACCAGACGCAGGCCCACATCCACGCCTGCCTGCAGAAAAGGCAGGAAACGTCCCAGATGAAATTCCACCACAGAACAATTTCTGCTGTCACACCAAGAGACATATTTATTCCAAATACGATGGTAATGCTTAGAAGTTACCCCCTTCCTGGCTTGGATCATAGTCGGGATAACCTTGTTAGGGATCCCTCTCCTGGCTAGAATCAGCCGTTCAACTTCCATGCCATCAATCGTAGCCACGGTAAGTCCTGATAGACGAATAGGCCCTGTTGCAGAAGATCCTCGCGAAGAGGTAGAGGCCCCCCTGCTATGACCCCCTGGTACCGCTGACGTCATTTGGAGTCACACCGGAGGAACTGCGCGTCCCTGTCAGTCAGCGTCTGTGTCCACTGCAGAAGGAAAATGGCACTGGTGCGCTGCTGGATCCTCTCATAGTAAAGCCCCGCCCCTTCAATGGTGCGCGTCTTCTCGCTTTTTTTATATTTGCTGAGGTAATTTTTGTGCTTAAAATGGAGCAGTACCGACTGGAGATGCATTCTGCCCTGTTTAGAAGCCGTGTGTCTCCATTACCCTCATGCGCCATATTCTTCTGGCTCTGTTAGGGGAGTCGGCGTGCTGCGGGAATGTACGCTCGCTGTGGTGGGATTGCAAATAGTTCCCTCAGGAGCTCAGTGTAATGTCAGCGAGGTACGGGACCATTAACCCTTCAAGAGGTTGAGCCCACGAAGCAGTCAGGCTGGTGCCAACCAGCCCTGTCTGAAAATAACAAACATATAAAATAAATGCAGAAAACTCTTCAGGAGTTTCCTTCAGCGTGACCAGCTCCTCCGGGCATATTTTCTAAACTGAGTCTGGTAGGAGGGGCATAGAGGGAGGAGCCAGCCCACACATTCAAATTCTTAAAGTGCCCATGGCTTCTAGTGGATCCGTATATACCCCATGGTACTAAATGGACCCCAGTATCTACTATCCTCTAGGACGTAAGATAAATTATAACCATATGCAAATTATTGTGAAGTAATATGCTGCCAACATAATTATGGCATACTGATTTTTGTAACAGAAAAAAAAAATGTAAAATATAAAAAAAAATGTAATTAGGTATAATATGCTATGTACTGTTTATTTTTTGTTGTGCTAGGAATACCTTTTTGTTGTTGGAGGCAATCTAGCATTACATCACTGTTGCAAGTGATCTTATAATGCTAAGGTGCCAAGGTGACCAGGAAGAAATCTCAGGGCACCCCGGGTTTAAAAGCAGTTAAAAGAGGTATGCCCCCTCAATTTCATTTTCCACCAAGGGATTTGACACATGTTGTATGCATAGTATAAGCAAATAAAAATCAGCATTACACAGGATTAATGATGGCCCAACTTTGAATAAAGGTAGATATTCCAAACATTTTGTCTTGGCTTACTCACACCAATTCTTTAGCACATAAGCGCTATTTTTCCAAGTGCAATTACAGCATATTTTATATCAATTGTCTATTGGTTTATTTTTTTTAATTTTCTTCTTCATTTAATCAGTGCAGTGACATGACAATAACAACAATATAACATTTTGGAAACATAGGTACATAACTGGTTCTCTAATTAGGTGAAAGCAACTAAGAGATATATCATTAACATAATTCCCTTACCCATTTTGACTTATTTTTAATTTATAATGCCCATAATATAAAAATACATTTACACAACTATACAACAAAAAAGACCCTCAAAAACCAACATGACTACTATTAAATGAAACAGTCATTCTCAGTGAAACCAAACTGATACTAACCAGTTATATACCCTTAGCCATTAATTAAAAAAAAAAATGAATTCACATTTTTAAATTCAATTATACATCACCACTGCCAGCAAGACATACTTTTGTGAATGGGGGCAGTGACTATTTATATGTCAAGATTCTTACTGTATAATTGCCAATAAACCGTTTTATGATTGTAGAACAATATTTGGATATCTAGAAAAGTTGATATTGGCATAGTTTCAGATTCATATGGTGATTTACAGCTTATTGTTCACTTCAACAATCACCACACATACTGTACCATTAAACAATGGTCTATAATCTGATAAAAGTCCTTTTTATGGTATCTGAAAATTATTTGTGTGGGAGTTAAATGGGTTTGGGTAGGGGTTAGCATAGTATTGGCAGTCAAGGGAGGAAAACAATTTGAAATTCAGGGATGTACTGTATAAAAAATGGAATATAGATCCGTGGAAGGTTTCCAACACCAATGCAGTAAATAATTTTACAAAGAACACATGGAGCTCATATGTTACTATCACGTAACTCTTCTGTTTCTGCACAGACAGGTGGGAGACCCCCATTTTCATTCAGTCGCTTAGCTCTGTAGGTCTCATAATGAATGTTGTGCGTTACTTCTTTGAGATCCTGTAGGTGAGTCCTAAGAAGAAGAAAGCTATTTTATGTGGGAAATGTTACATTTAGCACCAAATAGATTGTTCTTATGGGGGTAATTCAAGTTGATCGCAGCAGGAATTTTGTTAGCACTTGGGCAAAACCATGTGCACTGCAGGGGAGGCAGATTTAACATGTGCAGAGAGAGATAGATTTGGGTGTGGTGTGTTCAATCTGCAATCTAATTTGCAGTGTACAAATAAAGCAGCCAGTATTTACCCTGCACAGAAACAAAATAACCCACCCAAATCTAACTCTTTCTGCACATGTTAAATCTGCCTCCCCTGCAGTGCACATGGTTTTGCCCAACTGCTAACAAAATTCCTGCTGCGATCAACTTGGAATTACCCCCTATATCTCTAGACAGGTATCCGTTTACTAGATAGACAGTGTCTAGTTGTCTAGTTAGATAGTCAATAAATAGACACCATATGTTAGACAGGGTCAAAAGGTCGACATGAAAAAGGTAGACAGTACAAAAGTTCGACAGTGTCAAAAGGTCGACGTGAAAATGATCGACATAAAAAAGATAGACAATTTTTTTTTTAAATTTAACATGTTTTTGGACTTTTTTATACCTTCTCTATCCATGTCGGCATGGAGTCGGTTATAAACCTTGTGGCGAGTGCAGCGAGCCACTGAGCCCGAAGCGTGGTGAGCGATGCGAGCCCCGTGAGGGTATGCCTTTCTCAGGGATGTGCAGTCAGGGGAGGCAGTGCCTCCCCTGTGATTAATTAGTAAAATAATACATAGAAGATACTTATGACACATATTCTATGTCATAAGTATCTTCCTTATGTAATGCCATTTTTTTTTTTTAGTGAAATTACTTTGGGAGGCACTGATAGCAGTGCCTCCCATACAGAATAGGAACGGGGAGAGAGCGGGGAGCGGAGCCTAGCACTGGGCTGTAAAAGCCCATTGAAAAACAGTGGCAAAGCGGCACTGAAAAAAGTGCCTCGCTGACAGGGACACCTCCCCCATGTCAGCGAGGCAGCTGTAATTTGACTGCGGATCCAGGGCTGGATCCGCTGTCCAATCACCGAGACGCGGCGGGAGGCGGAAGTTGGGAAGGGAGCAGCGGTGGGTCTGCAGTGACTGCTGCTCTCCCCTGTCATGCTACGCCGGCTCTGTCCCCTCCTCTCACACACAGGCACCAGACGTCCCTCCTGCGGGCGGCTCTCACCTGCCAGAGTCCGGCGGCTCCGTCCTCCCCTCTCGCTGACAGCCACTTGTCCTCTGTGCGGCTCCGTCCGTCTCCGGCGGCTCCATCCGCACACAACAGCAGGCAGGTTTTTTTTTTTTGGTCTCTCTCTCTCTCCCCCCCCCCCCCCCCCCTCCCCTCCTGTGGATTGAAGTTTTTATGTGTAACTTACTTATTTTCCAGGTATTGGATTCTATTGGACAAGTGGACGTGATCGGTATGGGGTGTAGGTAAGTAATCTCTCTCATTTTTACAGGTCCCCCTATTGGATTCTACTGGACAAGTGGACGTGACTGGCGTGGGATGTAGGTAAGTATGTGTGAGTTTGTACGTGTGTTATAATAAAATTTTACTTTCATGGTGTGTGTGTTGTGTTTTTATTTGGGTATTTTTATTGTTGTAGAACTACAGGTACCAGCGGACCCGTTATTTCCCCGCATGCTGGTACTTGAGGTTCTCCAAGTACCAGCAAGCGGGGGAGGCTTGCTGGCCCTTGTAGTTCCACAACAAAAAACAATATTCTTTTTTTTTTACACACATGGCTATCAGCCCGGCACCCACCGCCCAGGGGTGCTGGGGACAGCCTCGGGCTTCAACCCTGGCCCTTGGGTGCCTGGAGGGGAGGACCCCCTTGATTTAAGGGGTCCCCACTCCTCCAGGGAACCAAGGCTAGGGGTGACTAGTTGGGGCGGGGGTAATGCCACGTCCGCAGGGACCTACATAAATGTGTCCCCCGGCTGTGGCATTATGTCCCTGGCTAGTGGAGCCCGGTGCTGGTTTTAAAAATACAGGGGACCTCTACATCTTTTGTTCCCCATATTTTTGGAACCAGGACCAGGCTAAGACTCCGGTGCTGGTTGTCTAAATACGGGGAACCCCTGTCCAATTTTTCCCCCAGTATTTAAACAACCAGGACCGGCTCAAAGAGCCCGAGGCTGGTTATACTTAGGAGGGGGGACCTCACGCATTTTTTTTTTACATCAATTTACTGGAATCCCTGGACAACAAAATTGCATTCATGTCCTCCTCCCACTCCCTTCCCAGTCCCAAACACTCATTTTAATTTTTTTATGATGAGCAGGCAGGCAGCGGGCATTGGCGGCATCGGACTGAGCTGCAAATTAGTGGCGGAGGGCTGGGCAGGTGATGGTGGCCGAGTTTGTAAGCCATTGGCGGTGGCAGCGGGCAGCGGCTCAGAGGCAGTAGCGGGCATTGGCTCGGCAGCGGTAGGGGTCATCGCCAGGATTCGGCAGACCATATGGTAGTGCCTCACCAGCCACTGACCTCACCGCACGCCACTGGCCTTTCTACAATTGGGGGTCCCAGATGACAAAACTATCCACACAAACTGCAAAAATGAAAAAAATAAAAAATAAATGGTGTCTATCTTTTTTATGTCGACCATTTTCATGTCGACCTTTTAACCCTGTCAACCTTTTGTACTGTCTACCTTTTTCATGTTGACCATTTGACCCTGTTGACCTTTTGACCCTGTCGACCTAATGTCTGTCTAACATATGGTGTCTATCTATTGACTGTCTAACTAGACACTGTCTATCTTTTATACCACACCCCTCTAGACCGTATTTGATTAAACCCTATAGAATCAAAAATGTATAAAGTAAATAACATTGTATTAAATACTCATTTTTATTCCAACACTCTTTAATGCTGCTATTAATAAATTCTATTTTAATGTACCACAGTATTCCATAATCAAGTGTGAGGAAATGTGTGACTGGGGACCCGGTCCACATGGAGAAAATAGGCACCATGGCACTGAAGGGGTTAATCCTCATGCTGCCCCGCAGTAAATGCGAAAGTCTCTGCCTGTCAATCAGGCAGATGTGTTCGCGGAGCAGGAGGGGGGCGGCAATGCTCCGTTTCTAAGGCCGAGACGGAGCGTTGCGGGTGCGGTGGTGGGGAAACAGAGGCATGGCAGCGTGAATAGGGGGCGTAGCATGGGCATGATCAGGGCGACTGCATGACATCACACGCAGCTACTGCGATCAATAAGATGTCAGCGGGCCTCCTGCAGTTGCAGCCAGGCTGCACCAGCAGGAGGCTTCCCTACATTCAGTGAACACGTTGAAATTTTGGTGCAACTGCAATTTCAGCGTGTTCTCAGAAGGGGGCCGTTAGCATGCTGGGCAGTTAGCATACTGGGCAGCCCTCAGCATGCGAACAAAATAATTTAAAATAGAGCTTTTTAGCAGAATTTGCAATCCTTACTGAAACAGGTCCTGAGCCAGCAGACAATGTTCTGAGCTGCAGTATTGTGGTGTGGAAAGCCTGGTTCTGTGCACAGGCTATGGTGGTCATTCCGAGTTGTTCGCTCAGTAATTTTCTTCGCATCGCAGCGATTTTCCGCTAACTGCGCATGCGCAATGTTCGCACTGCGACTGCGCCAAGTAAATTTGCTATGCCGTTAGGTATTTTACTCAGGGCATTACGAGGTTTTTTCTTCGTTCTGGTGATCGGAGTGTGATTGACAGGAAGTGGGTGTTTCTGTGCGGAAACTGTCCGTTTTATGGGAGTGTTTGAAAAAACGCTGCCGTTTCTGGGAAAAACGCGGGAGTGGCTGGAGAAACGGAGGAGTGTCTGGGCGAACGCTGGGTGTGTTTGTGACGTCAAACCAGGAACGACAAGCACTGAACTGATCGCACTGGAAGAGTAAGTCTCGAGCTACTCAGAAACTGCACAGAGAAGTCTTTTCGCAATATTGCGAATCTTTCGTTCGCAATTTTGAGAAACTAAGATTCACTCCCAGTAGGCGGCGGCTTAGCGTGTGCAATGCTGCTAAAAGCAGCTTGCGAGCGAACAACTCGGAATGAGGGCCTATGTGTATTTTGCAATGTAATACAGTATTTATAGGTAAAATACACATACACTCTTCCCTGGTGGTCTAGGAGGAATCCACAGCTCTCAGTGGGCTGCTGGGTCCAGGGCCGGATTAACAATGGGGCGGATGGAGCTGCAGCTCCAGGCCCACACTACAAATAGGCCCACAGCGTCTCCATTGCTCTGTGCTGCAGTAGACAGGAAAACATTTTTCCATCTACTGCAGCATTCTAGGCCTCCCGCTGCCTGCTCTTCCTACCCTCCACCGCCGTAGAATTGGTGCAAATACTGACCGGCGCCACAGGTATAAAGGTTCTAAATACAACTGCGGCGCAGTGGTAGTCTTCCCTGCGCCGCATACTTACAGAGAGACTTGCCTCGGCACCTTCTCCGCGCTGCAGCTGTCACAGCGTGTGATGTCACAAAGGCGCCATCCCGCCACCGCACTCAGACGTTACAGCTACACAGCAGTGCCAGCACTGAAATCCGCCCCCGTGTAGGAAGCCTTGGATGGATGCAGCATATTGTCTGACGCTCCCCAGTAGTGAGGTGAGAAGTCAGACGCTTCAAGGGCTGCCTGGCTGCTGCTGTAGCAGCTATACACTATAAATATAATAACTATATAAATATATTGAATTATGGATATACAGTACCACTTTGCAGGTTTGGCACTCTTAATGACATCCATCTGCACAGTATTTATATAAATATGTATATACCCTATACAGTGCATGTGTTTATGTGTATATATATATATATATATATATATATATATAAAAAAAATCTATATTATATAATCTATATGGATATTCTATATGGATATAAGTTTTATATATATATATAAATAAATATATATATATATATATATATATATATATATATATATATATAGGAAGATAGATAAAGATTATTATATATCAGCCTAACTCTAACCTTCCCACCCTGCAGCCTAAACCTAACCCTCCCCAGGGTTGCCTAACCTTAACCCTCCCTCCCTGCAGCCTAACCCTAACCCCCCCTCCCTGCAGCCAAACCCTTACCTCCCCACCCCTGCAGCCTAACCCTAACACCCCCCCACAGACTAAGCCTAACTTCCCTTGCCCCGTGGCTTACCAGTGAGGATTAGCAGCGGCTGGTTGATCAGGATTCCGCCATTCAGTATCCTGGCATTGTGATCCATGTAAGGATGCATTCCGAACAGTGGAGGGATGCCGGCGTCCGTATTCTGACTGCCGGGATGTCAATTGCTGGTATCCTGATCGCATTCTTTTCAGATGGTGTATCCTGCTTTAAGCCTATGGCGGCATAGTTGCAGGAGAGAGATCTTTTGATCTCCCTCTCTTAGCCTCCATCTCGCCCCAGCCATGATTTTAGAAACTGATATTGTGCTCGCAGGGCCGGTGCTAGGGTGTTCGGCGCCCCCCTGCAAACTATAAATTTGCGCCCTTCCATATTCCTTTGGCGTGCGCCGGGAAAAGGGGTGTGGTCTCACAAGTAAGGGGCATGGCCACACAATAGTACCCCCATTTAAAATTACGCCACAATGTAGCACAATCTTATTCATCTTATACGTAATGCCCCACCCGTAGTAGTAGCGTCCTTATATGTAATGCACCCCAGTAGTAGTAGCATCCTTATACATAATGCCCCCCCAGTAGTAGCAGCATCCTTATACATAATGCCGCCCAGTAGTAGTAGCGTCCTTATACATAATGCCCCCCAGTAGTAGTAGCATCCTTATACTTAGTGCACCCCCAGAAGTAGTAGCGTCCTTATATGCAATTCCCCCCCAGTAGTAGTAGCATCCTGATACGTAATTCCCCCCCAGTAGTAGTAGCGTCCTTATACGTAGTGTCCCCCAGTAGTAGACGCGTCCTTATACGTAATGCCCCCCCCCAGTAGTAGTAGCGTCCTTATACGTAGTGCACCCCCAGTAGTAGTAGCATCCTTATACGTAATCCCCCCCCCCCCCGGTAGTAGTAGCGTCCTTATACGTAGTGCACCCCCAGTAGTAGTAGCGTCCTTACACGTAATGCCCCCCAGTAGTAGTAGCGTCCTAACACGTAATGGCCCCCCAGTAGTAGTAGTAGGGGCCTTACATGTAATGCCCCCCCCCAGTAGTAGCTTTGTTATATGTAATGCCCCCCCAGTAGTAGTAGCGTACTTATACGTAGTGCACCCCCAGTAGTAGTAGCGTCCTTATACGTAATGACCCCCCCCCAGTAGTAGTAGCGTCCTTACACGTAATGGACCCCCAATAGTAGTAGCGTCCTTACATGTAATGCCCCCCCAGTAGTAGCGTCGTTATACGTAATGCCCCCCCCCCAGTAGTAGCGTCTATAAAGCGCACACACACACTTCACACATATAGACACACACATACACACCCACCATACACACACACACCATACATACACACACACACACACACACACACACACACACACACACACACACACTTATCTCTCACCCTCCACTTACCTAAGCCACTGTCTCCCTCAGTACAGCAGCCTGGTCCGTGTAGCTCCGACCCCTTCTGTCCCATTTAGCTCTGCCCATTCTGGTCCATGTAGCTCCGCCCCTCCTCTGATATGTACCCAGCCGCAGTCACACAGGTGAGGGGAGGAGGGGGGGAGGGGGCTTTTCATGCTGCCAGCGACGCACAGCAGCTGGCAGCAACTGCAGCAGGGGGGACAGGATGGCGCAACAGAGAAGGGATGCAGAGCAGGGGGAGCGCCTCTCCCTCCCAGCGCCTCCCTGCACTGCATCCCTTCGCTGAGCGGGTAGCGCCGGGCCTGTGTGCACATATGCAATGCCAGATTCACTGGTGGAGTTTTTCACAAACGTGAACAGCTTCTCCAAAATACCTGAGGAGTAGCCCTGCAGGAACAGCGACATCAGGGGCAAATGCAGGGTCCCTAGAGGGGGGTTTCCAAATGCAGTCCACAGTCTCCCGCTCTGCGGAACACTGGAGAAAGAGCTGGAGTCTGGGGGAGCAGCAGAAGAACCTAGTACCAATCCTAGACATATATGTACACATTGGTCTTTTTATATACTGGATAATGTGTGGAATACAATATCAATATTTAACACTATAGATGGTCTATACTATTTTCTGTATCAAACATATTTAACTACAGTAATAAAAATAAAATAAATGCTCAGGAAAAGTCAAACATCCCATAATAAATAACTAAATCAATAAATCAATACACAAATAGCAGATAGAGCGGCACTTTCTAAGCTCACATTCTTCCACCTGATGGTAAGGCACCTGTCTCTACTTCCTGCCAGCTACTCTCTGGTACAATGCACCTACCGAGGGCACAGATCCACACATACGGCAAATTTGGTAGAAAAAGCTGCTCCCACTGGGCATGTGCAGCAGCTCCGCTTTGTCCCTTAAATTGCATGTTGTGGCTGCAGCTCTAGTAATCATATTTTATTCTGTTGCTATTGTGGTCATAATCTGAGCGGCTGGCCTAGAGGAGGGGGTTTCCAGGCAACCGGAGACCCACCACCCCAGTGTTTTGCCTATGAGTGACAGGTACAAAGTGTGGATACTTAATGTATTTTAATGTATTTTTTTATTCAGTGATCAATTATTATAAGTGGTGTATGCTAAACATAAAGAGGGGAGGAAGATTGAGGTAATTGAAGGTAGGTGGGAAGCTATGTCATCCATGGTGCTAGCCATACCCCACAGCACAGACCACCCCCCTATATCAGTTGCCACCCCCCCACCATGCTGGTCACACCCCCTGTGGCAACACACAATAGGCAAACGGAATGCCTTCTCTTGCAGCCTCATCCCTGAAAGTGGCATGATAAGATTTAACACAGCTCACTAAATGGTTTCAGTAAGGGGGAGAGTCCGACCTGCCTGCGTCCCGCTAATTCGGCTATGACCCACCCCAGGAATAGACGACTCGGAGGCAAGATTTTGGATGAATAATCTGGTCACAGCTTTATTTTTTGTTACCTCGTTACCTATGTTGCAGGGCACCAAAAATAAGCAGTGGGCAAGGCAAGCTTTCATTATCCCCCTGATTATTTCCCGGGGGTGTGCCCGCCTACCCGGTAGGCGCCACAGCCACACCTCTCTAGGGAACCCGCCCCCCTGTGGCGCATCTCACACTCGCTTGGCACGCAGCCCACATGGCCCAACCGTCCAAAGCTGGTGCCGAGCATGCGGCCATTTTGCCGCGGTGAGTCTGCAAACCTCGGCTGGTTCCACCTTTACCTATGCCTTGCGCGCTGCTGGTTTCCGCCACCCGAGGCTCTCAGGCCACCCTGAGAACTGAAGTCCCCACCCTGCAACTAATGCTCAACAATTGCCTCCAATGCCTCCTGCACTGCGTTGTTAAATAAATCAATGCCTACGTCTGACAGATGCACCCCATCCCTTCTATACATCCCCCCCCCCCCTGTTGCTCATAATGTCCACGTGCCGTATTGTGCTGCCCCCCAACCCCGTGACCAGCTTACTCACTGCCGTGTTCACTTTTTTCCTTGCTCTATCCATGCCCACCCCCCTCCAAGCTCCATACCACATCAGCCTGGGGATGATGCTCGACCAAACCAACTCGGCCGCGCTCCAGCGGTCCTTCACCCATGCCAAGACTACCCCCATGGCCCTAACCAGATCCTCACTTCCCACCCCAGCTTCCTAATGCATTTCTTAAATGCTGCCATGAACTGGAACTTAGTTAGCGAAGTCGCATCTCCGTGGACTAGGAAATTCTTTCCCGCCTTAGGCCAGATATTCCCTGACTGCAATCACTGGGCACACCACTGCTTTGTGTTGTGCCTTCAAACGAACCCATCTACCCTTGCCCCCCTGATCAGTCTTGGACTTCTGTATCTTGCACAGCACCATGTCCTCCGCGATTGTGACGTTCCCATTTTGAAGTCCCGAGCTGAGTGCCTGCTTACTCTCGGCCATCAGCTCGCTCACTCTGAAAGCTCCGCTGAATGCCATGATAAAGGCTGTTCTAAACAACATAGCCTCGCGCGTGTCCCTGCATACCAAAGGCACCGCGCTGACCAGCTTTTCTAGCCTTTCTATGGTCACTGGCTCTCTACTGTCAGGTTTCTTCCCCTCTGCCCTGGCCCAGCCCTTCATTATCGTGCGCACCACAAAAGCCTTGATCTCGTCCTGGCCGCCCTCAAGTTTGGTAAAAAAGGAAATGCCGGCCAGTGTAGTGCTAACCTTGGACCTGGAAGCCCGCTCCCTTCTCAACATACCTAGGAATGCCAGTAATCGCTGTACTGCGGCCTGACCCTCCTGGCCTGGCATGCTCCTAAACTGCTGCCACTTCTGCCAGCCGGCCTTGTATGCTTTCCATGTTTTTGCCACCAGCGATTGCTTGACGAGGTCACTCAGATTGGCTCGACTATCTGCCAAAGACGGGAGGGGCATGTTAAGCCTGTCGTACGCGCATGCGGCGCTAATGCCCTAAAGACCTCCCACTTCTGCCTGGACAATGCGTTTGGTAAAACATTCTGCTCCCCGGGTACGTGTTTGGCCCTGAATGTGATATTATGCCGCAGGCAGGCCGCAACTAGCCTCCTCACCAGCCTGATAACTGGCGGGGATGACGTACTTTGACTGTTCACAATCTGCACCACCCCAAAGTTGTCGCACCAGAACAGAATGCGCCTGTTGGCCAGCCTGTGACC
Organism: Pseudophryne corroboree; assembly: GCF_028390025.1. Classification (NCBI taxonomy): domain Eukaryota; kingdom Metazoa; phylum Chordata; class Amphibia; order Anura; family Myobatrachidae; genus Pseudophryne; species Pseudophryne corroboree. Next base: position 289,586,509 of record NC_086452.1, on the reverse strand, counting down.
CCCCCAGATGTCCACTGCCACTACTGGAACAATTCCAAACCTGCCAAGTTCTTGGTCAGCCCTGTATCCGTCCACCGGACTGGCCACCGCTCGGCGCACCACTCCCCTTGCAGATAGGCCCCGAAGCCAGTGGCCCCTGCTGCGTCGGTGAACAGCTGCAACGCGTGATTGTGCAAAGTTGCTGTTTGCCACATGCACACTCCGTTGAAATGTAGGATGAATTCCTCTCATACTCGCAAATCTTCTTTAAGCTCCCTGGAAATGCGGATAAAATGGTGCCTTTTTTTAATGCCTGCCATGGCTTGCTCCAGCCGCCTTTTAAAGAATCTTCCCATGGGAATTACCCGGCACGCAAAATTCAGCCTCCCTAACAAGGCCTGCATCTGAGCCAGAGTAACCTTCTTTGCTTTCACGCAATGGATGACCTCCCTACCTAACCTCTCCACCTTGTCTGCCGGCAACCTGCATTCCCCTTTTTCCGAATCAATCTCTATGCCCAAGTATGATATCACTACCTTTGGCCGCTCGGTCTTCTCCTGCGCAATGGGAACCCCGAATTCCCTTAGCATGCTCTGGAGCTCCCCCAACAGCTGGCCGCACTGACTCGACTGCGGTGGACCTGCCAGCAAGAAATCGTCCAGGTAGTGCACTATGGCCTTCGACCCTGTGCGCTCCACCAGACACCATTGTAGAAATGAGCTAAACGCTTCGAAGAACGCGCAAGAAATTGCGCACCCCATGGGCAAGCATTTGTCTATGAACCAGTAACCGTCAAAACGGAAACCCATGAGCCTGAAACTTTCAGGGTGCAGGGGCAGGAGCCTGAAAGCGGATTCGATGTCCAGCTTTGCCATGAGCGCACCCTTCCCCTGCTTCCTCACCATCTGTACTGCGCTATCAAATGATTGGTACTGCACCGAACACTGGCCCTTATCCAGGGCATCGTTTACTGATGCTCCTTCTGGGTATGATAGGTGCTGGATGAGCCGGTATTTTCCTTGTACTTTCTTAGGGACCAGGCCCAGCGGCGAAATCACCAGCTCTGGTATTGGCGGGGAACTGAATGGCCCCGCCATCCTGTCCAGCACCAGCTCCTTCACGATTTTGTCTTGTACCTCCAGCGGTTTCTCCTCGATGGACTTTAAATTTCTGCTATTAACTGTTGGTGGCACACTTCTTGATATAGGAATCCTGAACCCCTCAGCAAACCCTGCCCACAACAGCTTGGCTTCGTCAGGCTTGGGGTACCTGGACAGCCACTTCAGGACCCTGCCCAGGTTGACCGGGCTAATTGCTTTTGCTAGTCCCTGCTGCTGGGGGTAGTTTTTGTGCGTAACTAGCCCTTTTCTTGTTGCAGTTTTTTCCTGAGTGATTTGCGTTGCAGAAACTGCAGGCGTGCTTAAACTTGCACTTGCCTGTGACTCGTTGAATGCCCAGCATTTGAATTCCTGCTTCTGCGTGCTAGGCCTCCCCGCACCGGGCTTCTGCCCTGGCAGCCCTTTCTCCGCTGAGCTGCTTGCTTGCGCTCTGAGCCACTCATCTAAATCCCTGATTCCAAAGTCTATGGGCTTGTCGCCTGCCACATTCCGCCTAAATGCCTCATCGTACGTGTGCCACACCGAGCTGCCGCACTCCTTATACGCAGAATAAATAAGATCTGTATACTTTAGCATGCCCATGGCCGCCTCCGGATAGGTCTCCATAGAACAACCCGTGTAGGCAAACATGCCGCTCAACCAGTTCTCTATTGTCTTGTAGGAGTCTGATGGTTCGCCCCCCTTTAGCGTGGCCTTCTCCTTGTCCCTCAACCCTGCCACTGTAAGCGAGCAAATATCCACGAACGCTCCTTTCACAATTTCCTTCTTAGTCTCCTTCGGCAAGAACCTGGCCACTGACCCCCAACTCGCATCCTACCGACACCCCATCCTGCAGGAACCCCCCTGCCTTCTTTTTCTTCACGTGGCCCATCTGGCTACCCGACGCATCTACCCCTGGGGTGCTAGTCTTCTTCTTTTTACTATTTTCCCTCGCTAGCTTCAGCTGCTCCTTTAGCACCTTTACTGACTCGTCCTCCTCAGATTCTGACGAATTACTGTCCTACGCATTAACCTGCACTGGTGACCTACTACCGCACACACCTGTAAACCTAACAATAGTATTGCTAATCTCCTGCACAACCCCCGCATTAACATTCACAGTATCAACATTGCAATTATTACTGATGTTCTCACCATCCTTGCGCGAAGAGGAATCATCTGTCCCGCTGTTGGTGTCCGCTGCGACTCTTGGATTGCTCTCGCTGGCTGTGGCGTGAGGAAGCTGCACTGCTGTCGTTGAAGCCACACTGAACGTAGCGCTGGCCGTGCCGTTTAACTCTTGTGTTGGCCCACTGGGCTTGGTGACGGAAGCGGCCGCTGAGTTGCTGCCTGTCGTGCTGCTGTGGTAGCCGCGCTGGATGCACCGTGGGCCGTGCTGTAATTTCCCGGCGGTGCCTGACTGGACCCTGATGGTGCTCCCACCTGCTGATGCTCCTCCCCTTGTGCTGGCTCGGTGCCGTGATGGCATAGCGGATTGCCGTGTTGTTCGCTCCTGCCTCTGCATAAGAACTGATGAATGTCCTCTCGCCTGTCTCTATGATAGTGTCTCTCGGAACGCTCCCAGCAGCAGCGGCAGCCGTGATGCTGCATGCTGAACTCCTGCGGTGATGAAAACGCGTAGCAAGTGGCCCCGGCTGGCGACCTCTGCGCCCTTGTTTGTCCGTAAGGGGAAGGGCAATGCCGCATGCTCCTGGGGAGGGGAAAGAACTGGGGGGAGCTGTGCTGCTGGTATAATGACCAGGATGATCGATCCTCTTGCTGCCCCCGCCCCCTGCTGTAAAGGGTCTCGACCGGCTGCCCTCTGTCTCTTGGTGTAAATGGCGGAGGCTGCACCGCTTTTTTAAACAGTTGCATGGAGGCCAGATACACCCATGCCCCTTGCGAATCTGCCGCCGGTTTATGCTCGCTGCTGTATTCTTCCGACCCCTGCTGCTGGTCTGCTGCCCCACTTTGATAGACCCCCCCTGCCCGCTGGGTATGCTGGGGAGGGGGTATGTGGCCCTGTCTGTGGTGCTGGGGATAAAAAGCTGCTGCTCATCACAAGTCTCCTGTTCCTCCCCTCCCACCACGGGCACGTCTGCCTCCGTAGCCCCGGGCCTCCTCCCTGCTATCTCCGGGGTTCCACTCACCGCTTGCTGCCGCCTGGCGATGCTGGGGGGCTCCCTAGCTTGCCCATTCCTCCTTGCTGCCTTTATTCCATGCTTCCCCCTGGACCTTTTCCTTTTTGGGTCCTGCCATGGATGTTCCTCCCTCCGGCCACTAGGGGGAGCTCTGGCCGGCTGGGCTCCGGCTACATGCTGCTGCTGGCTCCTTCCTCTATGATCTGCATGCTCCCCTGCCCGGCTGCCTCCCTAAAATGCTGGGGCAATGATCTCCTCCTCACTGCCTTGGCTAGCGGGATCCCTTGTGCCTCCATGCGTGCGGTAAGGCCCTCCTTTGTTCCCCTTGTTGTCTGCTGTGGCCGCGTGCGTGATCGCTGCCCGTGCTGCCGCACAATAGCTCCCGTACCCCGCCCCCGGCTTTTAACCCCTTTCTTGCCACCCCCTCCTTGCGGCTTTCTACTGGCCGCCTGCTCGTCCCCCCTTTCTGCCGCCGTTGGCCCGCGGGCTGCACGGCGTCCCTCCTCCTTAGCCTGCTCCGGCGCCATTACCTGACTCCTGCGAGCTCCAAATAGCTTTCCCTCCAGGAGACTCTGTATGGGTACCTTGTTTGCTCATCTCTGGAGCTCGGATTAAAGCTTTAGGTAGCTGTATCCTGGAAGTCCGTTTTGGAGGAAACATTTCCCTCACTCTAGATGTGCAGGTACATTGACTATCACTGCATGTGGGCTAAAGCACAGAGAAGTGACCACTTCAAACTGTCCAATAGGGACAATGTTATAGGTCTGGTTGCTAGGCACATACACATGTAAGTTGATTGTATAAAAACCACAGGGTGGGAGTACCCCCTGTGTAATTGTGTTGTATTAGGATAAAAGGGGCTTGTATACCCTGTTTCTGTGTATATCTTCTGTGACTTCAAGAAGAGTTGTACTTCTGTGAACATCTACATTATATGCTGTATTCCCATAAGCAATATCTACAAAGTAAGAGTCTTTTGAAGACTGTTTAAGCAGTAAACATCTTGCCTCCATGAAGACTGTATCTGTATCTTGTGACTAATAGGATTGCACCAAATGCTATCATTTTCTCCATCTGTTCTCGGTTGTACCTAGTGTCTCCAAGTTCCGCCATCTACCATGCAGGGCCTAGTCCATCATAAGGGATCAGTTGGAACCATCCAACACCAATCAGGTGGTGTGGTGCATACACAGCAAAAGCAGATCCAGGTGTCACTTGAAGGAGCCTGGTGGCAGCAAGTTAACCACCAACTGTATAGTCAGTGGAGTCAGTAAGAGGCCATTACTGACTGTAGCGATCGTCCAGTTCACCTCGGACTGGGCATAATTAAATAATGGTATTATTCAAATTGAGTGATATATCAATGTATATTGGCCCTCATTCCGAGTTGTTCGCTCGCTAGCTACTTTTGGCAGCATTGCACACGCTAGGCCGCCGCCCTCTGGGAGTGTATCTTAGCTTAGCAGAAGTGCGAACGAAAGATTAGCAGAACTGCTACTAAATAATTATTTGCAGTTTCTGGGTAGCTCCAGACCTACTCAGATTGCGATCAGCTCAGTCCGTTTAGTTCCTGGTTTGATGTGACAAACACGCCCTGCGTTCGGCCAGCCACTCCCCTGTTTCTCCAGACACTCCCGCGTTTTTCCCTGACACGCCTGCGTTTTTTTGCAAATGCCGGGAAAACGCTGAGTTACCACCCAGAAACGCCCCTTTCCTGTCAATCATTCACCGATCAGGAGTGTGACTGAAAAGCGCCGCAGAATCCACAGCAAATCTGCTAAGTTTTTAGTTAAATAACTAAGCGCATGCGCCCTGCGTGCCTTGCGCATGCGCAGTTTGCAACAAATCGCAGCATAGCGAAAATCGGCAACGAGCGAACAACTCGGACTGACCCCCATTGTACAAGGGAAATGTCATTGACAAACTCTATTTAAGGGGCAAAAGGTATAGTGTACCCCAGGTTATTAACATGTAATTTTCATATGCCATAACTAGTCACATATATTGTACTGTATAGAGAAAAATGTCATCTGGATGGAGCAGCCCTGCCCTTATTCTGTATGTACAAATGTGTGAAAATGCTGATCACAGGCTGGGGTGTTGGGACAGAGTTTGTTTACAACACAACCCATAGAAGACACACTGTCCACAAGAGGTGGAGTAGGGGAGGAGAGATTGCTGAAGAAAAGCATTTGTTCCGACCTTCCTAAACAAGCCCATAAAAACTACACTGTACTGCTTGATATTCCAAGACCTTTAAGCTTCAAGTAATTAAGTACCCCTGGGGATACCCCTCAGAGACACTTTGGCCAGAAGAGTGTGAACCTTCCTTAATGAAACATGTTGCAAAAACTGGTCCACGCAGATTAAAAAGCTTTGTCTTCAAGCTTGAAACAGTAATGGAGTTAAGGGCATCCACCCTTGCTTAGAGGGCCATTAATTCTGGTTTTGGAAGGGTTAAAGTACTTCCAAGGGTGGGGGCTGAGAGTGACCTGTAGTTGGCTTAAATATGAGAAACAGTCAACACACAGTGTGCATTGTCATGAAGGGATATGTATGATCATAATGAAACAGGAGGAGACTTCACTTCCACCAGCGTTCAGTCCTGTCTATGTGATATGATTGTTTTTTTTTTTCCCATTCATTTGTTTTATGAAAATGTTATTACTTGTGTGACTATTTGTTATGATCTGTTTCTATTGGATCAGCTTGCCATGTTTTCCTGCATTCCCTGTTCATTTCAGATTCCTGCAGGTTCCTGTGTGTTCAGCTTCAGCTGCAGTATAATGAGGAGTTTTGTCTGTGTGTGGACCTGAACTGGTGCATCGAGTCTCCTTATCAGAGAGCCTGGTCTCCCAGGCTGCTCTGATTGGGAATTACTCCTAATAATATCAAGCCTGCCCTGAATCTTGTGCTGGTAATATTGAGTTTCTGTTGCAGTGTGAGCCCTTGACACTCAGCCTTATCCACAGATTCTGGTTTATACCTTTGCGTCCAGGCCCAGGACATCCCGTTACCTGTCCCGTTTGCTAAATCTTGTTCTAGTACCTGTATTAGTCTTTTGTGTTCCCTTACTGCCTCTCACATTATTGATGCTTTGTTCCATGTTATATGTTCTCTCCCAGCCCATAGGCAATCCATCTATTGGGAGTGTTCTGTGTTTGGTGTCTACTGTCCATTTCTCCACAGCTGCAGCCAGGCAGAATCTCTATTGTCGGTCCCTTGTCCCTCTGTGTGGGAGCCTAACTTTGTGAGTTTACGGTCTTCCTTTCTTCCTCAGCTGCAGCTTTGCAGTACCCCCATTCATTTGTTCCGGCAGTCAGTGCATTGTTTGTGTCTCTGTTCCATGTGCTATTGGTACGTGAATTGTATTATTCATTGGATATTAAACAGTAATCACCTCCCAAGTACCTATCACTCCTTCCACTGTCATCATCTCCCAACAGTTGTATTGCTCCTTTGTGTCTGTTACTGTGGTTGCCAGATTCACTGGCCTGGAACATTCCTTGTTATTTATGTACTAGTTGATATATGTGTCTTATCCAGTCCTGATCCCACTGTGTGTTATACTCATGTTATTTACCAGTTTATGTCAGTCCAGTTTTGTCTAGTCCTTGTCTAGTGTGTGCCCGTCTGTCCAGCCTCAATCCACTCTGTGCCAGGTGGGTGTCTACTCCAGTATATCTTCCTTGCACTTTCCCAGGCTCCAATAGTTTCCTTGTCCACATTAAGACCTGGGGGCATCTGTGTACCAGGTGGACTTAATCCACCTAGGAAAGGTGGCTACTAATGGTGTAGCTTTAGTACACAGGAGACTAGAGGATTGCTGGGCTTGAGTAACACTGTTTTAAAAACTATTATAATCTTGTAAGCTTTTTGTAACTATAAGATTTGAATATATTCTTGAATTAAATGCTTAAATTCTAGTTCTGGTTCTGTGTTTTCCGACATAAGACCTCAAGTGGCTCATGTTACCTATTTTTCTAAGTATAAATAATTGTGTGTGTGGATGAGAGCAGGAGCTTATCCTGGGCATTGTCCCGAAAGTCTCTTCTGCTGGTGGCTGTTACGTGTTGATAAACCACACAGACTGAGATAACCAGTAAATGTCATGGGAGGTGATTCTCAGATTGGTGTATCTGGGGGATCAGCTCACAGGATTGTGACACTGACTGTAAGAGAGAATAACCTATTGGCCCAGGTCCAGTGGGTTCATACAAATCTGTGACATCTTGGTTCAGGCACAGAGGTGCATGTGGTTACAGATATCAGTGGCATAGAGGTGGGATAATGTCAGATGGCTTTTTGGTCTCTCTGAGGAGAGAAGTAAATGCAGTGCATGAGAATGCACAGGATGGCTGAATGCAGCAGAATGTCCAAGGATGGTCTTGCAGTGCCATGTCAAGAAAAGGGTGTTTAAATCACTGAAAACATATCCAAAACTGTCATGAGGGTGCTGCTCAAGAGCCTGTAGGAGTCACACTAGATGGAAACAGGATGCACTGACAGAAGCAGCATCCAAGAGGATGGCCCAACAGCGGACCTTTATCAGGACTTGGTGAGATCACCATGCCCCACCCCCTCTCCCAGCAGCCATGTTTCCCAACATTCCCCAGCATGGCAGGAATCCCAACTTCCCAGGGGGGCTGATTGGATATGTTAGCATATCAGCTAGCAGAATTGGGAGAAAGGGTAACTGAGCAGGAGCGCATGCTCTTCATCTGGATGTGGTATGGTGACTGGGCACCACAGGCCGTGTACCCTGAGAACTGTTGCCCACTACTGTACCCAAAGGATATACAGTTTGCCAAATTTGTGGATAGTGATGGGGATATTGATAGACATTTACAAGTTTTTGAAAGGACTTGCAATTTCCTTGATTGTCCTAATCAGGAGTGGGTAAGAAACCTAGTGCCCACATTGCATAGAGAAGCATTGGAGGGCTATCGAGGAGTGGTCTCTGAAGACTGTTAAGATTATAACGAAATGACAAACGCCCTCCTAAAGTGATATATTTCCTATAGGAAAAAGGTCTAAGAACTGAAGTAGGTGAAGGGATCTGAATCGACCAGATTTGTCAGGAACAGATTTATTGCAGGTGTGTCTCAGAGGTGAAAGAGTAGATGCTAGACTGGGAGACACCAGACCTAAAGATGGCAGCCTAGCTAACCAACAAATATGTAGTGATTTAGCCACAAGGGCAGAAGTTCCTCACTAGCAGCCAACCCCAACACTACAACCATGGGGACACCCTCATTGGCTAATTGCCTCACAAAACAGACAGCTTCCAAGCCGGGTGTTTTTAGCCAGCACCGCTCTGCCCTGTCTCTGAAATTAATTAGAGACCACATGAGCCCTGACTTGACAAGAAGTGCTATGACTGTGGGAAAATTAGACATATGAGGATGAACTGTCCAATGTCCCAGTCACCCCAGACTTGTGCCCCAAATGCGAGTGCTGGAGCCCAGCTTGCTTGTTTAACATGTGGAGATTAGCCAAAAGAGGCTGTTCCCACTCCAGTTAATCCAATGGAGTATGGTGTACTCTGCAAAGAGAGTTACCTATATGGCCAAGGGGGCCCCCCAAAATATGTGGAGTCACCGGTAGCTGGTCCAAGTGGGGCCCATACAGGGGGAAACTTAAGAGATTTTGGGGTTTCAATCACCTCTACTTTAATGATCCTGCTGCAATTTTGTAGAATTGCACTGCCAAAGTTACTATGGCAGATAGACTGGAGCAAGAGGTACAGTACCTGTGTCAAGGGTCTACCTGTGCTGGGGAGCTGGCCAAGAGTTGAGAGATACAGATGTAGCCACACTCGCAACTGCATTGCCATGATGTACACTGGCAAGCATATATTCGCATCTGTGACCCATAAGCATTGCATTGCTGGCTCAAGGCTGTGAATGAGCACGGCCAGGCGCATCTAGGCATTGCTGCGATGCGTGTGCACATGCATACACATAGTGGCAATGATGAGCCTGGCTACATCTGTATTGCCATCATGGATGGCATCCCAACTGATGTAGTCCTGGGAAAAATGCTCTTGGTGGTGACATTTTCTGACGCCAGCACCAGGCGTCAAGCAGCCAGACTACAGTCATCATCATCTGCACCAGCACAGCCCAGTCCAGAGGAAAAGACTACTGCAGCTAGACACCTGCCAACACAACTAACCACAGCATCAACCAGCTCAGATGAAAATATTACAGTGGCTAGATCAGCAAATCTACTCCGCATGCCTTTTACATTTGGTATGCCTACTTCCACTAGCAATGGTGAGGAGGTTGGTTCCAGCTCATTGGATACTGTGCAGATGTCCACTGATGCTCCTGTGCCTTGGGTGTGCCAATTCCAGTGGTGAGTATGAGTGACCACATTGTTTTTCCTATGACTGACCCCAACTAGACTGACCTTAGCAATCCCAACAAAGACCACCCTGAAGTGTGTCCCAATTTAGCAGTAAATGAGGGCAACAGGCATTCAGGGAAGCTCTGCTTTCTGATCCATCTTTGGCAGACATGTGGTGCCAAGCTGGTAGTGACCTTGACAGGATAGGGGTATGAAATGTGACCAGTCTCCACATCTGCTATGGGTGCTAAACCTCAGTTACAACTACTTACTCCAAGTTGTTATACTGGTAACCCAAAGAACTGTTGTAGTTTCATTAACCAGTGCAAAGTGCATATCAAGTTATTTCCACAGAACTTTCCCACACAGAGGTCCAAGGTTGCATATATAATGTACCTCCTAGAAGGATCAGCTCTTGAGTGAGTGTCTCCTCTATAGGAGCAATCTGATCCCATTGTCTCAAAAGTATTCATGATTTATTTCCTCTTTCAAACGCATTTTTGATAAGCCAGGCAGACCAGTGGCAGTAGATCTACTTTGTGTCAAGCAGGGCTTTCGCCCGGTGGGATAGTGTATAGTTAAATTTTCCCAACACCCTGGATGCCCTGATCTTTTCATGTGTTAAAATAGTTCTACGCCTACGTGAATGTAGGCTAAAACGTAGTCGGGGTGGTCATCCCAAAACTCTGTTTTCTCCCACCTTCCATCCCAAGTCCCCTCCTATGTAGGAGCCGATGTAGTTAGGATGGTCTCGACTCACTCATGAAGAAAGTCAATGCAGACATCAGGAAAAGTTCTCTTTGTATTGCGGCTCAGCTGATCATTTCTTAAAGAGTTATACCAGTCCCCCATGAAACTAGGCCTCCTGACCTCTACAGGAGGAGTCAGGATGGGAGCAGTCCATAGTCATCCTCCTAGAACAGACTGTCTACTTACTGTGACCCTCAAGGGTACCAAATATTCTTAGAAAATTCCTGCTCTTATTGACTCAGGGGCCACTGTAAACTTAATTTCTTCATCTTTAGTTAATTTCATACCTCTCAAGAGTCTTCAGCAACCAGTCATTCTCACAGCAGCCAATGGAACTCTGATCCCTGAAGGAACCATTACTCATGCTGCCGAATCCACATCTATTTCTATAGGTACTTCTCGTCACAAACAATATTTTTTTTGTCTTACCCTATGAGAAACATCATGTTGTTTTGGGCTCACCATGGCTTCGTCTTCACAATCCACACCTTGATTGGTGCACCTCTAAACATTGTATTCTGGGGTCCTTCCTGCCAAGAGACCTGTGTCTTACTAGAATGTATGTGCACCAAAACTTCTCTTTCTTTTTTCACACTACCTGCGGAATATCAAGATTTTTTAGACTTCTTCTCTGAGCAAGCTGCAGATTAATTATCTCCTAACCAGCCGTGGGACTATCTGATTGACTTGATCCCTGGGAAATTACCTTATAGGGCTGGAACCTACCCACTGTCCACTCCTGAGAATTAGGAGATGTCAGATTATGTGCAAAAGAATTTAAAGAAAGGGTTAATTCGGCCTTCTACATCACCTGCCAGTGCAGGTTTCTTTTTCGTAAAAAAAAAGATGGTTGGCTACGTCCTTGTATAGATTACCGCAACCTGAATGACATTACTCTTAAAAATAGGTATCCATTTCCTGTGATTTCACTCTTTGACAGGGTCTGGGCTTGATCTGAGAGGAGCGTATAACTTTATTAGCATCCATGGGGGAGATGAATGAAAGTATGCCTTCAACACAAGGGACGGCCATTATGAATACCTTCAGCCTCTGTAACGCCTCAGCTGTCTTCCAGAATGAGATCTTTTGTGATGTCCTTTATCGTAACGTGGTTGTATACTTGGACGGTATTTAGATTTTTTCACAAGATCTTTAGAGTCATCGGCTGCAGGTTAAAGAAGTACTTTGACAGTTATGTAGGAATAAACAATACGGCATGTTATCCAAATTCCACTTTGAAGTCACAAGTATACCTTTTCTTGGATATACAATCTCGGGTTCCAAATTTCACATGGATCCAGAAAATCGGTCTGTTCTTCAGGAGTGGGTCGTTCCTACTACTTTTAAGGCTATACAGCGTTTCCTTGCCTTGGGAAATTTATCAAGTACTTCTCTACTGTAGCAGCTCTCACTATCGCCTTGACCAAGAATGGGGCGAACCCATCGAAATGGCCTCAGGAGCCTCTCACTGCTTTCCATAAGCTTAAACAAGAGTTTATTTCTGCTCCTAAAATTTCGCAGCCGGTGAAGTTGACGCTTTGAGTGTTGGGACTGGGGGTGTTCTATCTCAGTATGCAGAGGATAGGAAGTTACATCCCAGCGGTTTCTTTTCAAGGAAATTCTCTCAAGCTGAATGGAATTATTCTATTGGGGAACAGGACCTTCTTGCTATCAAACTTGCCTTGGAGCAGTGGAGTTATCTGCTTGAAGGAGGTCTCCATACAGAACCATCTATACAAACCACAAAAACCTGTTTAATTTGTCTTCTGCAAACTGCTTAATCCAAAGACAGGCTCGTTGGGTTCTTGGCTCATTTTAATTTTTGTATCAAATACTGCCCAGGTACCCAAAATGCCAAGGCCGATGCTTTATCTAGATCTTTTTCATCTAAAGAGGAAGATGACATTCATGAAAGACCCATCATCAATCCTCTTGCTTTTGCTACCACAAAGTTGAAGGTACCTCCAGGAAGGTCTCATGTTCTACAGACAAAAACAAGTGTTTCCGCACCGGTATAATATGACTTAATCCCCGTATAACATATTAACCTTAAAGTCTGGGTGTATCTCTAAGGGGACGTGCTACCTGCTACCTCTTTTCTTTTTCTTTTTTGATAAAATAAAGGTCTCACGTTCCTCAACATTTAAGGAAGTATCTTCTTACCTGGGCTCATTCCTCCCGTTTTGCAAGACATATGGGGGTCCTTAAAACCTTCAAATATCTGCAATCAAATTATTGGTGGCCTACAATGTAGAAAGACATTTGTGAGTTTATTAAATCTTGTCCTACATGTGCTCAACACAAGTCTTCTCATTCTCCAGTGACTGGTCTTCTTTAACCTCTTCCTATTCCAGTTCATCCATGGACTCACATTGTAATGGATTTCATTACAGACTTACTGGAAGAGAAGGGGTTCAATACCATACTTGTGAAAGTAGACAGATTTACGAAAATGGTCCACTTAATTGCACTCACTGGTTTACCTTCTCCTGCTAAACTCACATGTTTTTTTGAGAGATCTTTAGGCTACATGGACTTTAATTGGAGATCATGTTGGATCGTGGTGTCCAGTTCTTTGCTAAATTCTGGTGGGCCTTATGTACGGCTAAGCAAGTCAAATGCAATTTTTTGACAGCCTATCATCCACAATCAAATGGTCAAGTGGAAAGGGTCGATCACGATTAGAGACTTTTATTTGTTTCTATCTTTTTTCTTCCCAAGATAACTGGCTGGAACTTCTACCTCGGGCCAAGTTTGCGCACAATCTTTAATATCATACATCATCTAACACAACTCCCTTTTTTGCTATCATCCACAGATTCTGGAATTCTGTCCATTGTCAGCCCCTTAAATGCCAGCAATCTTGTCTAGATTACAAGTTCTGTCACAAGCCTGGATGGACCTTCATATTTCTGTGAAAATATGCATCCTGGAATTATAAAATTCATGCTGACAAAAGATGTTGGGCTTGTCCGAAATTGCAGCCAGGATATCGGGTCTGGCTATCCACCAAGAATTTGAGACTAAAAGTTCCAACCATAAAATTTGTCCCACGATTTATTGCACTGTTTTGTATTGAGAAGGTAATTAATCCTGTGGCCTATAGACTTAAATTGCCTGGACATTTCATAATTCCATATTCCTTCCATGTTTCTTTGTTACATCCGTTTGTCCTGAATCGATTTAGACCTTCTCCACCTAAGTTGGCAGATGTCCAAACAGAGCATGGAGTTGAATTTGAAATTGCTCAAATTCTTGATTCACAGTATCGCCTTGGCCAGTTACAGTATCTCATTGACTGGAAAGGCTATGGGCCAGAAGAGAGGTCATGGATTAAGGCCAAGGATGTTGGTGCTCTTCGTCTGATTTCTAGTTTTCATCTGAGATTTCCTCATAAGCCTTAGAGGTGTCCAGAGTCCAGCCCATAAAGGGGGGAACTGTCAGGATGCACGGCCAGCACCGGCGTCCTAAGTGTTTACCGCTAACACTGCGGTTCTGGTGGGTTGTCCGGTGACCCACTGGACAACCCGCTAGAACCGCAGTGTCAGCGGTAAGCGCCTAGGACGCCGGTGCTGGCCGCGCATCCTGACAGTACCCCTCTTTATGGGCTGGACTCCGTACACCTCTAAGGCTTATGAGAAAATCTCAGATGAAATCTAGAAATCAGACGAAGAGCACCAACATCCTTGGACCCCTGTGAAAGCAGATATCCAGCGTCTGGCAGCCTGTGGAAATCTCCCTGCATGGTCCACACTGTCTGGAGTCTGGTGGAGTTAGGTTGGCATCCCCTCTGTCTCCTGCATGGGCGCTGCCATCTTTCCTCCGGTCACATGACGACAAGGGCCAATGAGAGACCATCCTCACTGACACTCCCTGCTGCTTCCTGCTCAGGTATAAAAGGAAGGTTTTTTGCAAGCATTCAGGGCCTGTGCAACTAGTTACATTGTTAGTGTGACAAGTAAACCTGCATGTTGTGTCCTGTGTGGCACTACCAGGTCCAGTTTAACCTTTCATCCGGTGACCAGTATGGTTCAGCTTTAACCCTTGAGCTAGTAACCAATCTGGTCCAGCTTTAACCCTTTACCCTGTAACCAGTCCCGTCCAGCTTTAAACCTTCAGCTGGTAACCAGTCTGGTTCAGTTTTAACCCTTCAGCCAGTAACCAGTCTGGTCCAGCTTTAACCCTTCAGCCAGTAACCAGTCCGGTCCAGCTTTAACCCTTCAGCTAGTAACCAGTCAGGTCCAGCTCTAACCCTTCAGCCAGTAATCAGTCTGGTTCCGCTTTAACCCTTCAGCCAGTAACCAGTCCTGTAAAGCTTTAACTCTTCAGCTGGTAATCAGTCCAGTCCAGCTTGAACCCTTCAGTTGGTAACCAGCCCAATCCAGCTTTATTCTTCAGCTGGTAACCAGTCTGGTCCAGCTTTAGTCTTCACCTGGTAACCAGTTTGGTCCAGCTTTATTCTTCAGCCAGTAACCAGTCTGGTTCAGTTTTAACCCTTCAGCCAGTAACCATTCTGGTCCAGCTTTAACCCTTCAGCCAGTAACCAGTCCGGTCCAGCTTTAACCCTTCAGCTGGTAACCAGTCTGGTTCAGCTCTAACCCTTCAGTCTGGCTCAGCTTTAACCCTTCAGCCGGTAAGAAGTCCTGTAAAGCTTTAACTCTTCAGCTGGTAACCAGTCCAATCCAGCTTTATTCTTCAGCTGGTAACCAGTCTGGTCCAGCTTTATTCTTCACCTGGTAACCAGTTCGGTCCAGCTTTATTCTTCAGCCGGTAACCAGTCCGGTCCAGCTTATTTTTCCACTGGCAATCAGTCCAGTACAGAACATTTCAGTGGTCCACTGCCAGTAATACATACCAAAGGCAATTCTCACTGCTACCCAAATCTCATGCAAAAGAGCTATATTCAGCCTTCTCGATTCCAGCCCCAAGTCGTAGCTGTTGGACATCAGTCATTGCCTGAAGCAGGTAACACGGTTCATAAAACCGGGACAAGGAGAAGGGGATAACCATTGTTCTGTGGCACCATGTTTAAATGGACCAATAGGTGCTAAGTGCGATTTTATGTCACAGGCCAATTATAAATGTGCAATCAGTGCTACAGTATAATGTATTACTAGTGCTGGGTGTTCAAAAATATACAGATGTAGCCATGCTTATTCAGCCTGTGGCATGGCCACACAGGCACACGCTTAGTAAGCTGAGCTGCAGCTTAGTACAAAATGCTTGTATCCCTATGGACACGAATACTTAGACACATGCATGCATTCTAGTCACTGGCACGCTTGCCACGAATATTGCAAGCTGCAGGCTAGATGAGCACGGTTACATCTGTATGATGTTTTGCTGTTTAATGTGTCACAACCCCAGACCCTCTCAGGTGGAACTAATCCTGGGGCTGCAGGGCTATGTGCTGACTGTTGGGGTCTGGAAGCTTAGTTTTCAGCAGTGAACAGAGTGCCCTTATGCTGGGGAATTGGGAAAGTGGCTCCCAATGTGGAAAGGAACATGCTAGGGACCAGTAGCTGGCTCCTCGGAGCCCCAGCACTACAGGAGACTGCAGGAGGAAGAGCTACCAGACACTGTGGGTGTGCTGTAGTTCAGAACTTTTCAATGCCTGCAGCCAATCAGCAGGTAAATCCCCAGCACACTGCACAGTGGGTCAGATGTGCCATCAGCTCCAGAGGCTGTGGCTATGCTCCTGGTAACCCCCAGTGTTGAAAGGTAATAGAAGGTTAAGCACTGCAACTGGGACAGAGTTTCATAGCCGCAGTGAATTGGTCTGTTAACCCCTAGTGCAGTGCACCAGGGGGAGTATATATGAGGAGTCTCTGCAGCCAGAGTGTAGTTCCAGGTTGCAGGGCTGTGTTAGCAAAAAACCCAGCACTGAGCACTGGGCATTAAATTGATTGCATAAAAACCACAGGGCAGGACTACTCCCTGTGGTATGGTATGTTGAATTAGGATAAAAAGTGGCTTGCAAGCCCTGTTTTGCATATATCTTCTCTGACATCAAAAAGAGTTGTACCGCTGTGTACACCTCTATGCTGTACTCCCCCAAGCAATATCTACAAGGGAAGAGTCTTTTTGAAGACTGCTTGTGCAATAAACATCCTGCTTCCAAGATGACTGCAACTGTATGCTGCAACCAATAGGATTACACCAAATGCTATGCTGTTCTCTGGCTGTTCTAGGTTGAGCCCATTGTCTCCATGGTGAGGGACCAGTGGGAACCAGCCAACACTGATCAGTTGGTGTGGCCACAACTTGTCTATGCATATTCAGCAGAAGCAGTTCCTGCTGAAGGAGCATGGTGGTGGCAGCAATTTACCAACCCATTGCGCAGTGGATCAGTAAGTCAGTAACAGGTCATTACTGATGGTAAGAAGGATTTCCCTATTGGCCCATGTTCAGTGGGATCAAATTAATCTGTGACCCCTTGGCACAGGCAGCGAGGCACATCCAGTCACAAATTATTATGGCATGAAAATTCAGTGGCTGAACAATTGTCATTTGTATGCAAGATTATAATTATTATTACTATATTTTATTTACTGTATATAGCACCATAATATATTAGCATACACTTTCCAGGGAATGATTCATTGTTACCATCAGTCCTCTCCATCGCACATTACAGTATCTATCCCATAAATCATGGGTCAGTTTTTTAAGAAGCCAATTCTATTTTTCAAATGTGGGAAAAAAACAGACCTGCCTGCATTGTGTGGAAGAGGGGGACATGTAATGGAGAGTTGGCTGTTCTAGGCAAAGAATAAGATTAAGTTCAGTCATACTTTTAGTTTTATGTCCAACAAGCTTGAGCCATTGCCGCAATTTTCAATAAGACTTTTGGCTATGGCTTAAGCTCACTGGGTCATAAAGTGAACAAAAAAAGTTGCACACAGAGGGATGATATTAATTTACACCCCCATTTCTGGGGAGATTTTGTGAGCTAGTTTTTGCAGAGCTGCACTTACTTTATATCTCCAATGTTATTTAAGCATCATGACATCTTTTTTTTTGTTAAATAATATATTCCTGCATCAATACTTGAGATAGCTTAAGTGGCAATAAGGTAATAGGTAATAAAGGGCATGATTATGAGAAGGACACAGTGCTACCCATATGTGCATCTTTTTCACAGGTCACATCCGTGGCTTTTGCCAATACGGTTTCCTGGCTCATTTTGTGCATCTTTAGAAGCAACTATCTCGCTTCTTGCATATTTAGACTCAACCATCGGACACACCATCAACATTTTCATTAGCCTCATGCTAGGTTCAGAATCTTGATCAGGGTATGGCCTACAATGTACAACATTAAGCAGCTGAGTTTTCAATCATTTTCGCAACACTCTCACAATACTCCCATGAAACGCCCATAAGACCGTACTGTACAAATCCATACATCTGAATTACCAACCCTCATTCACCACCCAGTAAGACCCAATACATTTCAGATTCAGTTGGTCCTGTGACTATGAATATATGCATGTGGGATGCATGCGCTGTTAATATTTTTAGTTATTTATATGAACGTGTAGTTCAAAAACATCAACAATTAGCTTGATTAATGGTATTGTGTCCAACTTAGAGTCAGACCCGATATGTTCCTTATAAAGTTACAGTGAAACACTATGCAATAATCAGAAAAAAAGAAGCCAACAGTCTTTAAGTTCCATTCCTACTGGTTCCTATCAGCAGCCACCTTTCCTTATATACAGTAGGTTGTAAAATGTAATTGATTAAGTGATTGTTCATTAATATATATTTTACAACCATGCTTGCTCATAGACAGCTCAGTACATATTTAACTATAATTTATCTGAAACTTTACATGTCAGGATTCCAGAATGTTGCTTTTTAAAGTGCACTAAACTATGAGCAGGAAAAATTCCTCAGACAACAATGCTAATAAACTCTGGTTGCATGTAACAGACAGGGGCGAAACTGCCGGATACAACTAAGTCGGTTGCCGCCGGGCTCCAGCCCTAAAGGGGGGATACTTTCTCCATTGTCCCCCGGCCGTTCCGTGCCCTTCCTACTAAATAGACAAAGGCGATGCCGAGGCAGTTTGTACACCCCATGCCGTAACACCCTGCCCGGCAGCCTCGCCGCCACCTGCGCTAGCTGCAGCACTGCCAGCGGTAGGGTGCCCCCGGCTTCTTCTCACACCGCAGATGCGGGCGGCACTGCAGCTGCCCGCTTGATTGCTCTGCCCCCTCACGGCTCCCAGCCTCTGCTGCCCAGTGATCCAGGAGCCGGCTGCTAGGAAGCAAGGAAGAAGTGGCTGAGCTTCAGCGAGCAAGTCTGGACACTAGCAGAGGAAAGCCATGATAACTTCAACAGGATAACGGGGAGCGGAGAGACAGAGTTATGGGATGGGGACTGCGTGGGGTGCAGGGCTGGTAAGCAGCTCTGTTTATCCTGTTGCTAGGTAATGTAACAGAGAGAGTGGGACTGGAGGTACGGCATACAGTGTACGTTACTTTATATATAGAGATTGAGGCTGAACTGCCAACTACCTCCTACAAGTCCCACCATTGTTGAATTCAGGGCTGTGTCCTGGTCCTGTCTCCCCACTCTCCTGTCCCTGTCACCCCTGTCTTGTCGCTGTCACCTCTGTGCCAGCCCTGTCTCCCCTCTTTCCTGGCTCTCCTGTCCTGTCCCTGTCAGCCTTGTACTGTCACTGTCACCTCTGTCCTGTCCCTGTCACCTCTGTGCCAGCCCTGCCTCCCCTCTTTTCTGGTCCTCCTGTTCTGTCACCCCTGTCCTGTCCCTGTCACTCCTGTACTGCCCCTGTCACCAATGTCCTGCCCCTGTCACCGCTGTCCTGCCCCTGCCATCCCTGTCCTGTCCCTGTCACCCCTGTCCTGTCACTGTTACTTCTGTGCCAGTCCTGTCTCCCCTCTTTCCTGGCCCTTCTGTCCTGCCCCTGTCACCTCTGTCCTGCCCATGACCCCTGTTCTGCCCCTGTCACGCTTTAATGCCCCTGTCATTGCTCTCCTGCCCCTGTCACCCCTGTACTGTCACTGTCACCTCTGTGCCAGCCCTGTCTCCCCTCTTTCCTGGCCCTTCTGTCCTGTCCCTGTCACCCCTGTCCTGTTCCTGTAACCCCTGTCCTATCCCAGTCACCTCTGTGCCAGCCCTGTCTCCCCTCTTTCCTGGGCCTCCTGTCCTGTACCTGTCAGCCTTGTCCTGCCCCTGTCACCTCTGTCCTGTCCCTGTCACCTGTGCCAGCCTTGCCTCCCCTCTTTCCTGATCCTCCTGTCCTGACACCCCTGTCTTGTCCCTGTCACACCCTGTACTTTCCGTCACCGCCGTCCTGCCCATCACCCCTGTCCTGCCCCTGTCACCGCTGTCCTGCCCCTGTCATTGATCTTCTGCTCCTGTCACCCCTATCCTGTTGCCTCTGTGCCAGCCCTTTCTTTTTCATCCACTAGGGGTCACTGGAGTACTCTTGGGATATGGACGGCTTCCGCAGGAACAGGGCACTGAATATTTAAATTTAGAACACTCCACCCCTCCATATCCCAGAGTACCTCAGTGTTTTTTCTGTGCTCGACGTAGCAACAAGGCTTGTGTGGAGCTCCCACACTTCTTTTGAAATATTTTTATTTTTATTTTTATTTTATTTTTTATTTTTATTTTTCACTTTATCCACATCCCTTCCCCCCTTCCAAAAGGCGAGGGTCCGGGATAGTGGAAGCTGCTACAAGCAGCTACTGGCGTGTCGGTCCTCACTACAGAGCAGACTACCTGCAGAAAAGGCTGGACGGAGCTTGCAGAGAAGCCCCGTCATAGCCCTCACCACAGGCGTCCAGGTATGTTGGGGACACTGTACTGTGAAGTGCCACCCGCCGCTATGTGAGCTGCCCGCCGCCGCTGATTGATGTTGTGAGCGGATGCCGAAGCCGCTCAGTCCCGCCACTCAGAGCCGTGCCGGCCGCACTTTCTTTAATCCATAGACGCCGCTTCACGGCTCTATGGAGTGCGCTCCCTGGCTCCCGCTCCCCGGCTCCTTCTAGACGCCCCCCGGTTACTTGTAAGTTCCCTGGCACCGTGTACTAGACAGCGGTACACGGAGCACGGGGGGGGGGGGAGTCTCACAGCACACGCAGCTGCACGGGGGGGGGGGGGGAGAAAGTACCCATAGCAGCAGCAGTATACAAGGCTGCATAGGTTATAAGTCTGCATAGCCTATTAAGCCTTTATTAACAGACTTTGTTAGTAAACAGACTATTCCCAGGTTATATATGTGTTTCACAAAATTATAACCTGTACTGTGATTATAACTGTAAGCATGGCATGGGGGCCATTTTAACCATGCTTCCTGTTCTTCCTGTTGTGATTCCAGAACATTCCTGTCCTACATCTCTACTCCACCGGAGGCGCAGGGGTGTTAGTGGGAATTTTGGCTCACATTTCATATAGTACTGGCCACGTGCACTGCTCTTGGCCAGATATATTTATAGACACACCTTAGTACTATTTTACTGAGTCTTGCAAGTTGTCTGTCTTTGTGTATTGTATTGTCTGTCTGCATAATGAGTAAGGCACCAGCAAAAACTAAAAAGCAGTTTCACTGCAATGTCTGTAAGAGTGTGTTACCAGATGGATATACCACATGTACAGTATGTTTTGTGAATTCAGCTACGAATACAATTTCTGCTCTGGTTTCAAAGCCGGTTTTATTTCCGGACCCTCCATGGGCTATGCTAACAGATGTCATGGCTGGATTGCATTCAGAATTGGCCTCCGCTCGACAAGAGCGGGAAGCGGCAAGATCTGAGTCTCGGCTGAGACCGCCAGAACTACCTGAGGCGTCTCAGTCTTGCCAAAAGTCCAAATCCATTTTGGGTAGAAGGGATAAATATCATTTGTCTTATGATTTACCAGTTTCTGCTATGTTGCATTCTGACGATTCTATGCCAGACCTCACTGCACAAGAGATGGGTGAGGAGGACGAAGTAGACCAGCAGTCAGATAGTGAATATTTTGACAGCCCAGGCATTGATAATCTCATCAGAGCGGTGCGTCAGTCTCTGAATTTTATGGAAACTGAGGAACCTCTGACAAATGATGAAGTCGGCTTTACTAAACGAAAGAGATCTCCAATGTGTTTTCCTGTTTCAGAATCTCTTAATAAGATGTTAGTAGAAACACGAAAGAATCCAGATAAACGGTTTTCTATACCTCACAGATTTAAGTCGAGTTACCCGTTTCCAGAGTCTGTGACATGTACATGGGAGAATCCGCCAATGGTGGATTCGTCTGTGTCAAAACTTACAAAGAAATTAACCATACCAGTACCAACGGCTACTACGCTTAAAGACCCTTCAGATCGTAAAATAGAATCTATGCTAAAGTCCATGTATATAGCAGCAGGAGTGTTGCTTAGACCTGGGTTGGTTGGCATTTGGGTCACTAAGGCGCTAATTGTATGGATAACAGAACTCAAGTCTGCCCTACATGACGATCACCTTATACTTCTTGCTGATCAAATCTGTGAAGCTGCTGAGTATCTGTGTACAGCTTCTACTGACGTCTGTCAGCTCACTTCTCGCATTTCATCGTCGCTAGTTACAGTACGACGAGCACTCTGGCTGCGTTCTTGGCAAGCGGAGGCAGAGGTCAAAAGAGGTATAGAGGCGTTACCTTACGGTGGCGAGAAGTTGTTTGGTCCTGAATTGGACAAATGGATTTCTGAGGCCACGGGAGGAAAGTCTGTTTTCTTACCATTGCCTCCAACGGTACCTAGACGGAAATACTCTGGCCCGGCGTACAAATCCTTTAGACCTCAGCCCTTTCGAGGCCGTGGTAGAGGAACAGCCACACCTGGTAGACGAGGTCGAGGACGTGGTTTCCAACAAACCAACACCAGTCGTCAGGACGCTAAGGTCACCGACAAGCCAGTGGCATGACGGGCTCCCAGCCCATCTCGGATCTCCAATTGTGGGAGCACGCCTTCAGACGTTCCATTTGGCGTGGTTCCAGACATCCACAGATGGGTGGATCCGCAATTTAGTGTTCAAAGGTTACAAAATAGAGTTCGACTGTTTCCCGCCTCTGCGGTTTTTCAAGACAGGACTGCCTCTGTCGGGAGAAAAGAGGGCGGTTCTGCAAATTGCCATTCAGTCCCTGCTGGATTCAGCAGTTTTGATTCTGGTCCCTGTACAACAACAAGGTCAGGGTTATTATTCCAGTCTGTTTGTGGTACCAAAGCCGGATGGCTCCGTCAGGCCAATATTGAACTTAAAGGGTCTCAATCAGTACGTCACTTACTACAGATTCAAGATAAAATCTCTGCGGTCAGTAATTGCAGGTTTAGAGCCACAGGAATTCATGATTGCGCTAGATCTCAAGGATGCGTACTTACACATTCCGATTTGGCCACCTCAACAGAGGTTCTTGCGTTTTGCGATACGGCAGAACCATTACCAGTTTCAGGCTCTACCGTTTGGCCTCTCGTCAGCGCCTCGGGTATTCACCAAAGTGATGTCTGTGATGATAGCTCATCTCAGATCCCTGGGAGTGATAATAGTTCCGTACTTGAAAGATCTGCTCATCAAAGCTCCGTCTCAACAGATGCTCCTCCAACATGCGTTGCTAACGTACAATGTACTAGTTCAGCACGGTTGGATTGTCAACTTCAAGAAATCACATCTAATTCTGTCTCAACAACTTCAATTCCTAGGTATGATTCTCGATACGGTAAATCAAAGAATTTACCTACCAGAACAGAAAGTACAGATTATTCGTCATCTGGTACAATTAGTGCTCAAGCCACGCACAGTCTCGGTACATTTGTGCATTCGCCTCTTAGGCACAATGGTGGCGGCTTTCGAAGCGCTTCAGTTCGGAAGATTTCACTCACGTCTTTTTCAACTGGATGTGCTCGCACAGTGGTCGGGCTCGCATCTGCAGATTCACCACAGGGTGAGGTTGTCGCCACGAGCCAGGGTATCTCTACTCTGGTGGCTCAAAGTACACAATCTAACCGCAGGGAAACGGTTCGGCGCCTGGAATTGGATAATTCTAACGACGGACGCGAGTCTCAGAGGTTGGGGAACTGTAGTTCAAAATTGTCAGCTCCAGGGTCTCTGGGCGGATCACGAAAGATTGCTGTCTATAAATGTCCTGGAACTCCGGGCAATTTACAATGCGCTACGACAAGCAGTACACATGCTTCGGTCTCAGACTGTCCAGGTGCAGTCAGACAATGCGACATCGGTCGCGTACATCAACAAACAAGGAGGAACGAGAAGCCGCATGGCAATGCGGGAAGTAGCTTGAATCCTAAATTGGGCCGAGCATCACCAAGTGATATTGTCGGCAGTGTTCATTCCGGGAGTGGACAACTGGGAGGCGGATTATCTCAGCCGTCTGGATTTTCATCCAGGAGAATGGGCATTAAATCCAGAATTGTTTCACATGTTGGTCCAGAGGTGGGGTTACCCTCAAGTGGACCTGATGGCATCCCGCCACAATCACCAAACGCCCCAGTATGTGTCCAGAACGCGAGATCCAAAGGCAGTGGCGGTGGATGCTCTCACAATCGCGTGGCCTTACAGCCGCGTGTATCTGTTTCCACCGTTTCCGCTGCTCCCTCTGTTGCTAAAACGGATCAAAAGAGAGTCCGCCACAGTCATACTAGTGGTGCCTCATTGGCCTCGGAGAGCTTGGTTCTCGGATCTACGTGGACTACTCGCAGACGATCCTTGGCCGTCCCACTACGTCCGGACCTGTTACAACAGGGTCCGTTTCTTTACCATGATTTAGCGCGGCTGCGTTTGACGGGGTGGCTGTTGAGACCGCCATCTTAAGAAGAGAGGGCATTCCAGAATTGGTTATACCAACCATGTTACGAGCTAGGAAGCCAGTTACGGCAGCTCATTATTACAGAATTTGGCGTGCCTATATAGGTTGGTGTGAAGCTCGGAAGTTTCCGACATCATCTTTCAAGTTATCCCGTCTTTTGTTATTTCTACAGACGGGATTAGATGGAGGACTGCGTTTATCTACACTAAAGGTGCAGGTATCTGCTTTGTCAATTTACTTTCAAAGACGATTGGCTCTATTGCCGTCTGTACACACTTTTCTGCAAGGTGTCCTCAGAGTACAGCCTCCATTCATTCAACCTACAGCGCCATGGGACTTGAATCTGGTTTTAGATTTCTTACAGTCTTCATATTTTGAACCCTTACAACAAGTGGATATTAAGTTTCTCACTTGGAAAACAATTTTTCTCCTAGCCTTAGCTTCGGCAAGGCGTGTTTCATATTTGGGTGCCTTGTCATGCAAGCCACCGTATTTGGTGTTCCATGATAACAGAGCGGAACTTCGGACGAATCCCGCTTTCTTACCAAAGGTAGTGTCATCTGTTCACATCAATCAACCAATAGTAGTTCCTGTGTTAACAGGATATTCTGGAACTTTAGATGTAGTACGCGCACTACGAGTTTATGTATCCCGAACGTCTACAGTTCATAAGACGGATACGTTGTTTGTTCACTATGATGCTGCCAAGATGGGTTGGCCAGCTTCTAAACAGACCTTATCCAGATGGATTAAACTGACCATACGTCAGGCTTACCTTCATGCTAGGTTACAGCCGCCTACATCAGTAACAGCTCATTCCACACGTTCGGTGGGAACTTCATGGGCAGCTGGTCGTGGGGCTTCTACGACGCAGCTTTGCCGTGCGGCTACATGGTCATCAGTGCACACGTTTGTGCGCTTTTACAAGTTTGATACGTTTGCGGCATCAGCATCTAGCTTTGGCCGCCTAGTGTTACAGGTGCCAAACAGCTCTCCCGCCCACGGGGGAAGCTTTGGTACGTCCCAAGAGTACTCCAGTGACCCCTAGTGGATGAAAAAGAAAATAGGATTTTGGTACTTACCAGGTAAATCCTTTTCTTTGAATCCATAGGGGGCACTGGACGCCCACCCAGAGCAGTTTTACCTGGTTTGTGGTAAGTTCAGGGGATCTTATGGTAACACATTCTCACAGACTGGTTCAAAGTTTCAAGTTCTATCGGTTATGGTGCCAACTGTTTAGTTGTCAGTAACGTTATGTGTCAACTTTATTGTTGTCCGTTATGTTATATGTAATTCTCCATTGTCAACCTCTCTATAGCTCCTCTTTGGCTCAGTAAAAAACACTGAGGTACTCTGGGATATGGAGGGGTGGAGTGTTCTAAATTTAAATATTCAGTGCCCTGTTCCTGCGGAAGCCGTCCATATCCCAAGAGTACTCCAGTGCCCCCTATGGATTCAAAGAAAAGGATTTACCTGGTAAGTACCAAAATCCTAATATCTCTCCTCTTTCCTGGCCCTTCTGTCCTGTCCCTGTCGCCCCTGTCCTGTTCCTGTCACCCCTGTCCTATCCCAGTCACCTCTGTGCCAGCCCGGTCTCCCCGCTTTCCTGGTCCTCCTGTCCTGTCCCTGTCAGCCTTGTCCTGCCCCTGTCACCTATGTGCCAGCCCTGTCTCCCCTCTTTCGTGGCCCTCTTGTCCCTGTCACCCCTGTCCTGTCTGTCACCTCTGTGCCAGCCCTGTCTCCCCTTTTTCCTGGCCCTCCTGTCCTGTACCTGTCACCCCTGTCCTGTCCCTGTTACCTCTGTCCTGCCCCTGTCACCCCTGTCCTGTCCCTGTCATCTCTGTGCCAGCCCTGTCTCCCCTCTTTCGTAGCTCTCCTGTCCCTGTCACCCCTGTCTTGTCCCTGTCACCTCTGTCCTGACCCTGTCATCTCTTTGCTGGCCCTGACTCCCGTCTCTTCTGTCCCTGTCACCCATTGTCCTGTCACCTCTGTGATTGCCCTGTCTCCCCTCTCTCCTGTTCCTGTCACCTCTATCCTGGCCCCATCATCCTCTCTCCTGACCATTCTGTTCTGTCCGCTCTGTCCTTGTCCTGAAACCTACAGTATGTCCTGGTTCTGTCCCTGCCACCCATGTACAGTCACTGCCACCCCTATCCTGTCCCTGTCACCTTTGTCCTATCCCTGACACCCTTCCTCCTGTCTCCTCTGTTCCATCCTCCTGTACCCTGTCTTTGTTTGTCCTGGCCACACTGTACTGTCTCTGTTATCTCAGTACTTGCCCTATCACACCTGTCCTGGCACTGTTCCTCCCGGTCTTGTCACCTTTGCCCTAACCCCAAATTATGTATAATTTTTCCTTTTTTTTTCAAGGGGCAGGGGCACCAAACTCTAATTTGCCTCCAGGGGATGAGGATGAACTTACGCCACTGGTAACAGATGCCTGGTTGGTTTGATATAAACATACCCTTAAGGGCACTGGTTGATTTTTCTGAACGATATGAACAACATTGTGTGGATGCTTCAACGATGAACGATGCACGTCCCCGCGCTCGTTTATCGTTGGTCTCCGACGTTTGAACATGCAGGTCAATATGTATGACCTGCATGATCGGGAACGCGGCTGGGTGACGTGGGGTGTGAAAAAAACTCACTGCCTTCGTCACCCACACCTACGGGGGGTTGCCCGTCTGCTGTATTGGCTGTCGGACACCTCGGCTGCAGGTCGCCAAGTGTGTAGGGCCCTTTAGATAAAGGGAAAATGTATACATCATATTGGAAGAGGCAATAGAGTTTAGAGGAGATGATAAAAATATCTGTTACGAGGGAACTCACCTAATTACAAAATCACGAAGGAGAGAGAACTCACAGTGTGCCGAATTTTCAACTGAAATATATAAAAAAAAATAGTGTCACTAATATTTAAAATGGTAGTTATAAAAATCATTATTACACTTCAGCACAAAAAATATATATGGTAAGGTAAAACACTAATTAATTTTGTATATATTTATTAAATTATAAAATTAACTTTTCAAAACAATGTATTCAATTAATTTTATAGTTCTATTACTTTGTTCTTTTTTATTATATTGGTTAAAGTGGTTTATTTATTTGCAGGTTTAACGTTGATTACATTTACAATAACAATATGTACATCAGCCATAACATTTAAACCACCTGAGAAATATTGTGTAGGTCTCCCTCGTCTTATCAAAAGTCAGCCCTGACCCATCAAGTCATGGACTCCATAAAACCTCTGAAGGTGTGAGGTGTAATCTGGTACCGAGATGTTAGCAGCAGATCCTTTAAGTCCAAAGCATCACACTGACTCCACTAGCTAGCCTTCTTCTCTTAGTGCATGCTGGTGCTATTTCTTCCACAGTTAAACAAAGAACACACAACCAGCCACCCACATGATGTAAAAGAAAACATGATTCATCAGGCCAATCCACTTTCTATCATCACTCCATAGTACATTTCTGACACTCACGTGCCCATTGTAGCCATTTTGAGCAGTGGATAGGGATCAGTATGGGCACTGTGACCGGACTGCAGCTACACAGCCTAATATACAGCAAACTGCAATACACTGTGTTCTGATACATTTCTATCATAGCCAGCAATAACTTTTCATCAATCTGCTACAATTAGGGATGCAGTCAATTTACCTACAATCAAAATCCCGACAGTCAAAATACCGACAACCATTGATCAATGGTCAAAATACAGACAAGGTCAAAATACTGACATGATTTTTTGATTGAAACAGACTTGTTCATACTTTACCATCCCAGTGGACGTGGAGGGGCAACATAATAGTGTGCCAAGCATAGCAAGGCACCGTGCCCAAAGCATGGCGAGCACAGCAAGCCATGCGAGGGGAGGTGGTACACTTATACGGAGCCCATGTCAACCTATGTCGACATACATCTCTGCTTTGCTCGCATACCACAATCAGGCTTCTACCTGCTTGCTTGCACCTCATGTCATCTGTCTGTTGCCCCTCCCCACTAGATTGTTAGCTCTTCAGAGCAGGGCCCTCTTTCCTCTTGTCTAAGCCCTCTTCTTGACACATTTCACTCAGCGACCATCTTTACCTGCTTTTTCTCCTGCTGGTAAAGGCTCATCTCTATCTATGGCCGCCAGCCCCAAGTAGTACAATGATTACTCCTTCGCTACTTACATCTAAGCTGTATTATGTTTTGAGAATTGTGTTGCTCTTTGTTACCTGCACTCCATTTTTGTTATTTATTTACTGTTATGCTAAGTTTTGTCTTCCTGTACTGTCCTTTGTACGGCGCTGCGAAACACTTGTGGCGCCCTATAAATAAAATGTAATAATAATAATAATAATAATACACATCTTATTTTTTTTAAAGTGTTTCGACTTTTTGACCTGTCAACATTTTAAATGTCTGTATTTTGACCGTTTCAACATTTTAAATGTCTTTTCACAATGTCTGTATTTTGACCTTGTAGGTATTTTGACCATCGGGATTTTGATTGTAGGTAAATCATACTGATCCCCTACAATTGTTATTCTTTGGGATCCTACCTGTGTGACTACCCTTCGCTCCCCATGAGCATCAATGAGCCTTGAGTGCCAATGGCCCTGTCACCAGTTCCCCAGTTGTCCTCCTACTAACCACTACATACAAGGACCACCCCACAAGACCTGCTGTTTCAGATTCTCTGACCCAGTCATCTTAGCCATCACAATTTGGCCCTTGTCAGAGATGCTCAGATACATACAATTGCCCATCTTCTTTATTCCAACACATGCAGCTGGATGTAACGCAGTCAGAGATCGCCAGAGGTGCAGGATGTCGGCTGATCTTGGATGTTTTTTTAAAGGGGCAATTACTTACAAGGCATGGTTTTGCCTTATAGGTGATTGCCCCTTTAAAAAAAAGTCTGAGATTGGCTGGCATCCCCCACCTCTGGCGATCTGGGACTGCATTACATCCTGCCCATCAACTTCAAGAACTGACTGCCTAATATATCCTACAACTTGATGGGTGCTCTTGTACCAAGAAAACACTGGGCAACAATTGTGTTCGTATTTTCTATTGCATTATGTTTTTCAACTGTTTCGATTTATTTTTTCAACGGTGATTTCAAATCTGAAATTAGTTTTCCTGTGCATGCTATATTTATCACGCAGATTTGCAACTTCTGATTTTTGCCAAAAAGCCACCTTGTGATTTGAATTCACTTAGTTCCTCTCATTAAATGCTACAAAATTCGAATCATATAAAGTATGTGTTTAACCACTTGCCTGGCATCAGAAGCGACAACACCAGGCTGGGCTTTCCCTGACATGGTCGCATCTGATGCGACCAGTCAGAAACGCTCACTAGGCAGCTGCTGAAAGTTAATCTTCCAGTAGTCACCTATAACAGAGGGACTTCCAGGTCCCTCTGCACTCTGGCCCAGCACCGCGTGTGTCCCGATCACTGCTGGCAACAGTGTTCGGGCATGTTTGTAGCACCCCCCACAGCCATCTCTGCGGTGCAGCTCAATCGTAGCCGCGGCTCTCCCTCACTTCAAAGAGAAGCTGCGGCCCCACCCCTGTGTGTCCTAATCACTGTGTTCAGCAGTGATCGGGAAGCCCACAGTGCCTTCCCCATATCCACCCGGTGGCTGTGGTTTGTGTTTAGCTGTGTCCTGAGCACTGTGGTCAGCAGTGATCAGGCAGCCCGCAGCACATCCCCAGGCTCTTGCACCCAGCTCCGGTGGCTCAGCGTGTCCTCCACCCGCTGGCTTCAGCCTCCTGTTAGTGGCAGTGTACTGTAGGAAAGGGGAGGAGGGGAGGGTGTCTATGTCTCTGCAATACCTCCCATTTACCTCTTTACACCTCACCTGCCGGTGATAACAGAAAAGCAAGAATACACGGAAAAAAAAAGAATACATCTATATATATATATATATATATATATATAATGCAGAAGTGGTTCCCTGGAGTGGGACTGGTGCGCCCCTTACCAATGTCAAAGAAACCAGGTGGACTTAGTGAAAACTCAATTCTTTAGTGCACCATAATGTAAATAAGGGCATAGTTGCAAACTACTACTGCTACTTTTTACTACTAAGGGGTGGGGGGTACTAATATCAGGAGACCATGCAGAGGTCTATTGACAATGGAGGGTGGGTATTTATGTTATAATGGGGCCATCATGGCCATCCATGCTGCGGTTTGAAAATTCCATCACCTCCATATACTTCAGGGATGTTCTTTTGCTGAGTATTTTCATATACATATTTTAAGCGCCTGTTATTCTGGGTCTCACAAATGTGTTTCTAATAATATTATACCTATTATAGTAATAGGTGTTTAAACACACTAAATGATCACTACTTACTTCAACTAATCGAAGAACCAACTAGGTACAATGCAATCT
The DNA here is from genome assembly GCF_028390025.1 of Pseudophryne corroboree. Lineage (NCBI taxonomy): Eukaryota > Metazoa > Chordata > Amphibia > Anura > Myobatrachidae > Pseudophryne > Pseudophryne corroboree. The sequence continues at coordinate 289,555,970 of NC_086452.1, read as the reverse complement.
TAGACCTGGTATTAACAAACAATGGGGATTTGATATCAAATATTATAGTAGGGGAGCCCATGGGAAACAGCAAAAACAATATGGTCACATTCAATATCAGTCTTCACAAGCAACCCTATATAGGCTCAACTAAGACTCTAAACTTTAGCAAAGCCAACTTTGACACGATGAGGGAAGCTTTAAGATACATTGGGTCTAATTCAGACCTGATCGCAGCAGCAAATTTGTTAGCTAATGTGTAAAACCATGTGCACCTCAGGGGGGGCAGATATAACATGTGCAGAGAGAGTTATATTTGGGTGCAGTGCATTCAAACTGAAATCTAAATTACAGTGTAAAAATAAAGCAGACAGTATTTACCCTGCACAGAAACAATATAGCCCACCCAAATCTAACTCTCTCTGCAAATGTTATATCTGCCCCACCTGCACTGCACATAGGGGGTAATTCAGAGTTGATCGCAGCAGCAAATTTGTTAGCAGTTGGGCACTGCTGGGGGGGGGGGGGGGGGGGGGGAGAGATAGAACATGTGCAGAGAAAGTTAGGTTTGGGTGGGGTGTGTTCAAACTGATACCTAATTTGCAGTGTAAAAATAAAGCAGCCAGTATTTACCCTGCACAGAAACAAAATAACCCACCCGAATCTAACTACCTCTGCAAATGTTATATCTGCCCCACCTGCATTGCACATGGTTTTGCCCTACTGCTAACAAATTTGCTGCTGCGATCAACTCTGAATTACCCCCATGGTTTTGCCATTAGCTGCTACGTTCAGGTCTGAATTAGGCCCATTGACTGGGAGATTTTGTTTCAAGGCAAGAATACTACAGAGAAATAGGATGTATTAAAAACATTGCTCACTAGCTATACTCATAAGTTCATTCCCATGGGCAGCAAATGAAGGAGTAATAATTCCAAACCAATGTGGTTTAACAAAAATATTAAGGAACTAATGGCTAAAAAGAGGCGAGCATTCAGAAAGTATAAATCGGACGGGAAGGCGGAGTCATTCCAGTACAATAAGGATTGTAATAAAATATGCAAAAAAGAAATCAGAGTGTCTAAAATAGAAATGGAAAAGTTAATAGCAAGGGAAAGTAAATCACACCAAAAAGTTTTTTAAATACATTAACAGCAAAAGACTAAAGAAAGAAAGTATAGGCCCTCTAAAAGGCAATCTGGGCATCCTAGTCAAAGACGACAATGAAATAGTGGAAAAATTAAACAAGGTTTTCTCATCTGTATTTACAAGAGAATGCCAGATGGCGGGATTGACGCATATCCTCAGCAATGATAATGTCCCACTCACTTCCATCAGGCATGGTCCCCAAAGACTGGCGTTAGCGGAAGTAGTGCCGATATTTAAAAAGGGAAGTAAATCTGAACCAGGTAATTATAGACCATTAAGTCTTACATTTATAGTGGGGAAAGTACTGGGAGGTATTTTAAGGAGTTTCTTGAAACCAACTTTTATTAATAGGAACCAACATGGATTTGTGAAGGATAGATCATGTCAAACTAACTTAATAGGCTTTTATGAAACAGTTAGTGCGAACCTAGATCAGGGTAAAGAGGTGGATGTAATCTTTTTAGACTTTGCTAAAGCTTTGAATACAGTACCTCACATGAGACTTATCTACAAATTAAGAGTACTTGGGTTAGGGAGCACAATATGCACTTGGGTTAGTAATTGGTTGGATAAAAGGGAGCAGTGAGTGGTGGAAAATGGATCTTTTTTTAAATGGACTGAAGTACTAAGTGGTGTGCCAAAAGGGTCTGTACTTGGACCACTATTGTTCAACATTTTCATAAATGATCTAGAAGTAGGCTTAGAGAGCACAGTGTCAATTTTTGCAGAGAATACCAAACTGTAAGGTTAGAAATTCGGATGGGGATGCTGAGTCTCTTCAGAACGACTTATTCAAACTGAAAACATGGGCAGCAAAATGGAGAATGAGGTTCAATATAGACAAATGTAAGGTAATGCACTTTGGTAGCAAGAACAATAATACTTCCTACATACTAAATGGGGAAAAACTAGGGGATTCTGTACTGGAAAAAAGATTTAGGTGTTCACATAGATAACAAAAATAGCAGTAGTACCCAAAGTAGGAATGCAGCAAAAAAGGCAAACAAAGTTGAAGTATGTAGTTAGTGCAATCTCATAGCCTTTGTGGTTCCAGTGGTTTCTGACACTGGGTCAGTCAGTTTGTTGATAGCCTGTGTATGGCAACTGTACGTGAGGCTGCTGTCGAAAGCACACTTTAAAGGAGGGGTGTAAGTAGTGTAAAGTAGCGACAGTCAGGGCCGGACTGGCCATCTGGCACTTCTGGTACAGGCCAGAAGGGACGATGGGCAGGTAGGCTGGTCTGGTCCTACAGAGAGTAGGGAAGGCCGCGCACAGCGCAGCCTCCGGCTCTGGTTAAACTCCCCCCACCCCACCCCACCCCAAGACAAGTATGTGTGAGATTACTAATTTAAAGGTATTCCTCTTCTTTTCATCTGATCCACAGTGGAACATATCATAAACAGTTTCTTTTTTTCCCCTGAGGTCTGGATATTTTTGTAGGCTCATATGTAGTCTACTGATATACAAAGAGTAATTCAGAGTTGATCGCAGCAGCAAATTTGTTAGCAGTTGGGCAAAACCATGTGCACTGTAGGTGTGGCAGATATAACATTTGCAGAGAGTTAGATTCGGGTGGGTTATTTTGTTACTGTGCGGGGTAAATACTGCCTGCTTTATTTTTACACTGCAAATAAGATTTCAGTTTGAACACACCCCACCCAAATCTAACTCTCTCTGCACATGTTATATCTGCCCCCCCTGCAGTGCACATGGTTTTGCCCAACTGCTAACAAATTTGCTGCTGCGATCAACACTGAATTACCCCCACAGTATATAGATTTCACTGATCATTCATACTGTGTCAGCAATATTCTTGTATGAGTATAAAATGGTTTTCTACATAGGTAAATAAAAGTTACTTTTTTGTATAACTGAATGAGGTAAAGTTCTGATTTTTATATTCTGTTTACCCAGCACACTATTTTGTGTAGATTTTGTAGTGTCTTTGGATAGAGTAGCAGACATTGAACCCTATTCAGGTTGGATCGTAACTTGCAATCCAACCACAAAAAATATCGGGGCTGAATGCATGCCCCTGTCATTGCAGCACCAGTATAGGTGCCGCTTCCCCATTCATTTTCAATGGGCTTTCACAGCCCATTGCTGCGCCCCGCCCCCTGCCCGCCCCCCGCTGCCCGGACCTTTAGTGTTAGCAGCGGGAGGCACCTCTCCCGCTGCCTCCCACCCTCACAAGCAGCCACGGGGGGGGGGGGGGGGGGGGGAATTATTAAAATAATGAAAAAAGATATTTACAACAGACTGTGTTATAAATATCTTCTTTTTATTATTTTAATCATTATGACAGGGGAGGCACTGCCTCCCCTGACTGCACGTCCCTGGTGCAGGGCCCATTCTGCACATGCTCCCACATTTAATGCGGGTGCCCCGCAGTAAATGCCTCTGTTTGTCAATCAGGCAGAGGGGTACGCAGGGCAGGAGGTGGGCAGCAACGCTCCGTTTCCTAGGTGGAGATGGAGCGTTGCGGGGGTGGCATCAGGGAAATGGGGGCGTGGTGGCACGAATGTGGGGTGTGGCGTGGACGTGATCGGGAAGCTGTGTAACGTCACACGTGGCTGTTCCGATCACAAAGATGGCAGCGGCCCTCCTGCCGTATCAGCCAGGCTGCGTTGGCAGGAGGCTTCCTTACATTCTGTAAACATGCAGAAATTGCGCTGCGTCCCCAATTACAGAGTGGTCTCGCGGGGAGGGGGGGGGGGGGGGAGGCAGCGGTTAGCATGCTGGGTGGCCTTGCCCAGCGATGGGCGAAACGCAGAATGTGCAATCCTTACAGTATAAGGTCCATAATAAAAAAAGAGAATTTAATATTTGTGCATCTGGTTTCGAGTTGGTTTTGTAATAATATTTGTAAAGAATACTGTACTGTAAAATACACAGGCCCGGTGACAGGGGGGGTCAAAGGGGACAGCTATACCGGGCCCCATGGTTCAGAGGGGCCCCGAGGCAGAGGAGGACAAAACACGGGTGCTGGAGTGCCTGTAAATACTCTAGATTCATTGGCCGCTCCGCCCGCCCACCAATTAGGAAAGAAAAAAACAACAGTGCACACCATCGATACCCCCCCCTTCCTCCCTGTGCCCAGGAAGATCACCTCCCGCCGGGTGCATCTTCACAGCAGCAGCGTCACCCACAGCCCCACCGCAGTCCCCTGGCTGAGAAGCAGAGCGTCCTGAGCCCAGGAAGATCACCTCCCGTTGGGGACACCTTCACTGCAGCGGCGCCACCCGCAGCCCCACCGCTGTCCCCTGGCTGTGGTGAGTTCCTCCTGGGTCCTGGCACCCCCACTGTTTGTATGTGTGTGTGTGTGTGTATATATATATATATATATATATATATATATATGTGTGTGTGTGTGTCTGTGTATGCATATACTGTGTGTATATATATATATATATATATATATGTGTGTGTGTGTGTTGAGAGGAATTGGGGGGGGGGGGGCAAAGAAATACATGTACCGGGCCCCCAAATTTCTGTTGCCGGCCCTGAAATTACAATGTACATTTTCTTCTTAATGTGGAGTACTTTTTACAGACAAAGGGCCTTATTCAGCATCAGTTGCAGTTTTGCTAAATTAGATCACATCACTGTCCCCGCAAAACAAGGGTAGCGCCTGCCTGTGCAGCCAAAAATGGCCCGGTTCTGCCACCACTGCTGTCATGTCCCCACAATGACGGGTCGCTGCTCCCGACCACCTCGCGATCGCCTCTGCCTGTCAATCAGGCAGAGGCATTCGCATTACTGAGATCTCCCTGTCTGCACACGTTCAGTGCAGGTCCTGCGAACTGGGCCATTATTCGGGAGTATGCAATCGCATCTCTAATGCGATCCATTCTAAATAAGGCCCCAAAGGCTGCAAAAAATGTCATACTTTGAATTTAACTGCCATTGCAAATAAACGCACCAGACCAATGTGCAGTGTGCACAATTAGGAACTAAGGAATGGATTTTGTGGAATCTTCATATTACTTAGAGATGGTTGAGTTATAGACAGAAATGATAAAACTGAACCTAAATTATTGACAGTAACGTATAACTGATTACTTTATGGAGGGACAATGGTAGATGATTGATGTTGCTCCCTTTTTGCTTCAATGTTTGGATTTATAACAGACAATTCATGTTTTATTTATTATTTGTACACTGACTACAGCTAAGTTGTCCACTACTGTAAAGGGGGGTACTTATGGAGCGATCGCTGCTTAAAATCTAAGCAATCTGACTAGATTGCTTAGATTTTAAGCAGCGATCACTTTGTGTGTACCCCTCATAGCGATAGCGATGCGCGGCCCCGCGCATCGCTCAGAGCCGGATTAAGGGGGGGGTCACAGGGGGTGAGTACCCCAGGCCCTCCTCCCTAAAGGGGCCCCCCAGCTGCAGCTGCTTAGATCCATTTGCCCCTGCTGCCTGCACAGCGTGAACAGTCACGGCCACGCTGCACGAAGGGTTACACTGACAGCTAGCTACAGTAGTAGCAGCTGTCTGGACTGAGGGACCACGCCTCTTCTCAGCACTACGCAGCGACCTGGACAGGAGACTGAACAGACCTCTGCACTGATGAGGAGTGTGGTCAAGCAAGCAAGGTAGTAGAGAGGTGAACGACGCCCACCCCACACAGTAGTGAGTTCATTGTTGCAATCTGCAGCAGTGCAGAAAATAACCTCCCCCCCCACCCCCATTGGCAATAGAACCCACAGTGGACTTAAACCCTTACAATAGTAACCCCATACCCCCTTAGAAGCAATAAAAAAAGTTTCATAAACCACCCAATCCCCCCCAGTAAAAAAAACAACTTTTTTTGTGCACATACCCCACCCTGCAACCAATGTATTTTTTTTATTTATTATTACTTTAACTGTACATTATTCCTCCCCCACCCCCAATTGTTATTGACCCTCCATGGAAGTCACCCCCTCTCTACCCCCATAGGCATACGTGACCCTCCCACACATGCAGGGCCCCCCTATTTTAAGTTCCCCGGGCCTCCCAAAGGCTTAATCCGGCCCTGGCATCGCTATCGCTGGTGCTAGATTGGCCTGCATGCAGGCTAATCTAGCAGGTCACTCACTTCACCCGCTGGGTGAAATGAGCGCCCCCCCCCCCCGTCTCCCCCGCACGCTCAGCACACATCTCTCCCCACATCTGTCGGTGAGTACTGGCCTTTAGTGTGTTTGTCTGTCCTCATTTACTAGGGACTTCATACAAAGTAATATTGTAAAAGGTTTATTTATTGTATGTCTCTTACCTTCGACAATACCCCATGGAGTTTTACGTCCCAAAACTCTCTTTGCATTCACCTGATATTCTTTATCACTTCCCACCACAGCAAATGGCATACTTTCCTGCTAAATGACAAACAATAGAGATTAAACAATAACATTTTTGTTTGCAGACTACCTTTTCATTAGCAGAATATCTGGCACTTTCTATGTTCCAGTGGAAAATCTGATATGATCTCTGTTAACATTGCAGTACACATCCAGCAGATTAGGCTAGATGAGCTTTTACATGCACCATGGGGGTAATTCCAAGTTGATCGCAGCAGGATTTTTGATAGCAATTGGGCAAAACCATGTGCACTGCAGGGGAGGCAGATATAACATGTGCAGAAAGAGTTAGATTTGGGTGGGTTATTTTATTTCTGTGCAGGGTAAATACTGGGTGCTTTATTTTTACACTGCAATTTACATTTCAGTTTGAATACACCCCACCCAAATCAAACTCTCTCTGCATCTCTGCACATGTTACATCTGTCCCCCCTGCAGTGCACATGGTTTTGCCCAGTTGCTAACAAACTTGCTGCTGCTATCAACTCAGAATTAGGCCCCATATTTGCAACTGTTACTTGTGATGAATCCATTTTTATGCACAATATATTCCCCTTCCCATATACATGCAGGGATGCGGTCAAGATGCCGCCGGCTGGAATCCCGGCGGTCGAAATACCGACGCCGGAATCCCGACCGCCACAATCCCGACCGCCACAATCCCGACATATTCTCCCTCCGTGGGTGTCCACGACACCCACAGAGGGAGAATATAATAGTGTGCCGAGCGTGGCGAGGCACCGTGCCCGCAGCGTGGCGAGCGAAGCGAGTCCGCAAGGGGCTGCGTTCCGCTCGCCACCGGCATTTAGTACTGATCCCTACATGCACACACACACACACACACACACACACACACACACACACACACACACACACACACACACACACTTCAGTTTCTATGTACTGTATGCTAGTTATAGTTGGAAATCTATGGACTGATGCACAGCTTCATGTACATTACTGAATGTCCACATACTTAGCACTGTGCCTGCTCCGTTGCCAAGCATACACAACTTTGAGCATCTGTGGGCGATTTAGGGGGGTTATAAAGCAATACTGGCTGCTTTATTTTTACACTGCAATTTAGATTTGTTTGAACACACCCCACCCAAATCTAATGCTCTGTGCACGTTACATCTACATCAATTGCAGCGCACTATGGGGGTAATTCCAAGTTGATCGCAGCAGGATTTTTGATAGCAATTGGGCAAAACCATGTGCACTGCAGGGGGGGGGGCAGATATTACATGTGCAGAAAGAGTTAGATTTGGGTGGGTTATTTTGTTTCTGTGCAGGGTAAATACTGGCTGCTTTATTTTTACACTGCAATTTAGATTGCAGATTGAACACACCACACCCAAATCTAACTCTCTCTGCACATGTTACATCTGCCCCCCCTGCAGTGCACATGGTTTTGCCCAATTGCTAACAAAAATCCTGCTGCGATCAACTTGGAATTACCCCCTATGGGTTTGCCCATTAGTGTGCTTTTTTATTTGCTAACAAACCTGAATAAAGCCGTTAATACACATCTCGGCTGCAACTCCACCTAGGGCTTTAGTGTTGATACTGATTCACTAATAAGATAAGTGTGCCATGGCATGATGATGAAATTGCGGACTATTCAGAGGTTAGGGTACACAAAGATCCATTAGATTTCAGATGGATCCATTGCACTAGATGCAGCTGAATTGCATGCAACTATGGGGGGTAATTCAGATATGATCACTGCTGTGCGTTTTCGCACAGCAGGTGATCAAATCTAAACTGCGCATGCCTATGCTCCGCAATGCGCAGGTGCGTCGGACAGCTATAACGGACATCGCCAGTCATCGATGGGATGATGCAAAGGATCTATTTGCACGTGCGAACGCAATATATTTGACAGGAAGAGGCCGTTTGTGGGTGGCAACTGACCGTTTACCACCCACAAGACTGCACAAACTGATTATTAGCAGCTCTGCTAACACATAGGAACGCACACTTGCACAGCAAAAATACACTCCCCCTGTAGGCGGCGACTATCTGATCGCAGGACAGCAAAAAACGCAGCCCAGCGATCAGATCTGAATTAGGCCCTATGAATCAGACCTTGGGCTAAATGTAATAGCCTCAGAATCACCAGAGGTGCAGGACTTTCTTCTCACTTTTTTAGAGCAGCAATCATTTACAAGGCAAAACCAGGCTAGTAAATGGTTGCTGCTTTACAAAAATGGCCAGACTCACAGAAAGTCCAACACCTATGGCAACTCAGAGGCTATTAACCCCTTATGTTTTTATGTAGATCTAGTATGGATTTTCTTCCTATCAAATTAGTTTAAAAAAAAAAACAACAACCATGAAAAACAACACAATTTTATAATAGGCATTAACTGGAAAAATAAAATATACTCTCGACTCCTCACTTTCCTTCACTGGCCTGCTGCTGTCAAAGTGGTAGCCAGGAAAGTCTCCTTTCCTATTTTCAGAGCCGCACAGAATAGATACAGTATTCTATCTATCTATCTATCTATCTATCTATCTATCTATCTATCTATCTATCTATCTATCTATCTTTCTGTGTGTATATATATATATATATATATATATACATACATAAGGATCCCCTGCACTCTGTATAAAATAACGACATTCACTCTATAGTTTCAGATAGCAAAGTTTCAGCTCGTTTATTGAGCTT